>NC_050573.1:67421759-68146759 GCF_011100635.1 Trichosurus vulpecula | reverse complement strand
TTCCCTTCCCATTAAAATGTCCACCATCTTTATGTTATTCTCATTCAATCCAATGAGGTCATTGAGATAAATCTGATCACAGAAAGGTACTCACTAGATAGATAAATAGACAGACATATGGGATAGAGAAGACAGATGAGGGAGAGATAGATGATAGATGGATGGTGTAGATAGACAGACAGACAGATATGATATAGACAGACATGATATAGATAGATAGATGATAGAGGTAGACAGATGATAGAGAGAGATGATTGAGATAGATAAGCCCCTAGTATAATAGCTTTTCCATTAATCAGCTGTGTGACCTTGGTCAAGTAACTTCCCCTTTCATGGCTACAGTTTCTTTCTCAGGAAAATAGATATATTAGACTAAGAAATCAGTAGCATTTTCAAATTTTCAATTTTATTTAAAATTCCTGTAGCAGTCTTGGTATTGCTGGGTGCTCTGTTTCCTTTCTGAACTGAGTAGTTTTTTTTTCAAAAAGGTTCTTATGCAGAACTGCAGCTTTCTTTCCTTGTCTTACCAGAGCTTAGAGTTGGAGGATACTAAAGAAATTTTCCAGTCCAAAATGGAGCCACCTCTTTCAAGAGGCATTATTCTAATGCCCCAGTTGTCTCAGCCCCCTCCCTTTAACTGAAATAATTTTGTATTTATTTTGCAGATGTCTTGTATTTATTTATTTGTGAAGGTATTTAACACCCCAACCTAGAATGTAAGCTCTTTATGTAAGTTTTCAGAACAACTTTGAGTAAATAAGTCATTTTTCAAGTTTTTTCACTTGATGTTTTTTTAGTTTTCAGCATTGATTTCCACAAGTTTTTGAGTTACAAATTTTCTCCCCATTTGTACCCTCCCCCCACTCCAAGATGGCATATATTCTGATTGCCCCTTTCCCTGGTCAGTCCTCCCTTCTATGACCTCCCCTTCCCCTCGCCCCCATCCCTTTCCCCCTTACTTTCTTGTAGGGCAAGATAGACTTCTATGCCCCATTGCCTGTATATCTTATTTCCCTGTTGCATGCAAAAACAACCTTTTTTTGAGCATCTGCTTTTAAAACTTTGAGTTCCAAATTCTCTCCCCTCTTCCCTCCCCACCCACTCTCTCTAAGAAGGCAAGCAATTCAACATAGGCCACACATGTATCATTATGTAAAACACTCCCATAAAAAATCATGTTGTGAAAGACTAACTATATTTCCCTCCATCCTATCCTGTCCCCCTTTATTCAGTTTTCTCCCTTGACCCTGTCCCTTTTCAAAAGTGTTTGCTTTTGATTACTTCTTCCCCTTATCTGCCCTCCCCTCTATTGTCCCCACTTTTTTATCCCCTTCTTCCTACTTTCTTGTGGGGTAAGATATCCAATTGACTGGTATGTTATTGCCTCCTCAAGTCTAATCTGATGAGAGCAAAATTCACTCATTCCCCCTCACCTGCCCCCTCTTCTCTTCCAATGAACTGCTTTTTCTTGCCACTTTTATGTGAGATAACTTACCCCATTCTATCTCTCCCTTTCTTGCTCTCTCTCAATATTTTCCTCTCTCATCCCTTAATTTGATTTTAATTTTTTAGATATCATTCCTTCATATTCAACTTATCCTGTGCCCTCTGTCTATATATATTCCTTTCAACTACCCTAATACTGAGAAAGGTCTCATTAATTACACACATCATCTTTCCATGTAGGAATGTAAGCAAAACAGTTCAACTTTAGTAAGTCCCTTATGATTTCTCTTTCTTGTTTGCCTTTTCATGCTTCTCTTGATTCTTGTGTTTGAAAATCAAATTTTCTATTCATCTCTGGTCTTTTCACTGAGAAAGCTTGAAAGTCCTCTATTTTATTGAAAATCCATATTTTGCCTTGGAGCATTATACTCAGTTTTTCTGAGTAGGTGATTCTTGGTTTCAATCCCAACTCCTTTGACCTCTGGAATATCATATTCCAAGCCCTTTCATCTCTTAATGTAGAAGCTGCTAGATCTTGTATTATCCTGATTATGTTTCCACAATACTCAAATTGTTTCTCTCTGGCTGCTTGCAGTATTTTCTCCTTGACCTGGGAACTCTGGAATTTGGCGACAATACTCCTAGAAGTTTTCTTTTTGGGATCTTTTTCAAGAGGTGATCGGTGGATTCTTTCAATTTCTATTTTACCCTCTGGCTCTAGAATGTCATGGCAGTTCTCCTTGATAACTTCTTGAAAGATGGTGTCTAGCCTCTTTTTTTGGTCATGGCTTTCAGGTAGTCCAGTAATTTTTAAATTATCTCTCCTGGATCTATTTTCCAGGTCAGTGGTTTTTCCAATGAGATATTTCACATTGTCTTCCATTTTTTCATTCCTTTGGTTCTGTTTTATAACATCTCGATTCCTCATAAAGTCTATAGCTTCCACTTGCTCCAATCTAATTTTTAAGGTAGTATTTTCTTCAGTGGTCTTTTGGAACTCCTTTTCCGTTTGGCTAATTCTGCCTTTCAAGGCATTCTTCTCCTCGTTGACTTTTTGGAGCTCTTTTGTCATTTGAGTTAGTCTATTTTAAGATGTTGTTTTCTTCAGTATTTTTTGGGGTCTCCTTTAGCAAGTCATTGACTGTTTTTCATGATTTTCTTGCATCACTCTCATTTCTCTTCCCAATTTTTCCTCTACTTCCCTTACTTGCTTTTCCAAATCCTTTTCGAGCTCTTCCATGGCCTGAGACCAATTCATACTTTTCTTGGAGGCTTTTGATGTAGGCTCTTTGACTTTGTTGACTTCTTCTGGCCGTATGTTTTGCTCTTCTTTGTCACCAAAAAAAAAGATTCCAAAGTCTGAGTCTGAATCTGGGTCCATTTTCGCTGCCTGGCCATGTTCCCAGCCAACTACTTGACCCTTGAGCTTTTTGTAAAGGTATAACTGCTTGTAGAGAAGAGAGTACTTTGTCTCAAGCTTGAGGGGCCCTGTGCTGGTGTTTTCAGAGCTACTTCTACACAGCCAGCTCTGCCACACCAGTGCTTCTCCTCCCCCAAGAACCACCAACCCAGACCGCAACTCAGATCCAAGCAGGCTCTGCACTCCTGCTCTGATCCGCAGCTTAATTCCTTCCACCAAGTGGGCCTGGGGCCAGAAGCAACTGCAGCTGTATCTCTGGAAGCAGCCCCAGACCTGCACCACTTCCATGCCCCCAGGGTGGTGACTGACTGCGCACTCCTCTCACTCCGTTCTAACAGTTTTTCCCACTGATCTTCTCTGTTGTCTTTGGCGTTTGTGGGTTAAGAAGTCTGGTAACTGCTACACCTCAATGATTCAGGGCCCTACCACCTGTTCTGTCCTGCTCCCAGTCTGATTGGTCCTGGCATCACCCATGTTGGGCTGTGCTCTACTCCGTTCCCAGCTCTGAGCGATACACCCTTCCCCATGACCATCCAGGCTTTCCTGTGCTGGAGCCCTGCTTCCCTCTGTTTTTTCGTTGGCTCTGCAGCTCTACATTTTGTTCAGAGCCATTTTTTACAGGTGTTTGGAGGGGCCTGGGGGAGAGCTTAAGCAAGTCCCTGCTTTCCAGCCACCATCTTGACTCCACCCCCATGACTACATTTTCTTAAAAAATGCAAATAAGTCATTTTGACTATTATCAATATCCAAGTTAACTATGCTTTCTGTATCCAGAAAAAACTGATAAATAGAAGTACGTATAGAATAATTTTACATTTGTATACACCTGTTGGTGTCTAATGATAGCTATCTCTGGGGCAGGAGTGGGAAGGGAAGAAAAAATGAAATTTACATGATATCTTTATGACATATTTTAAAAGAATAGCAAGTTGTACACAATAGATCTGCAGTTTCATGCGTGATCATCTTTTTATTATACTGTGTTCTGGAAATGCTTGTTTGATTCCATAAATTAAAAATAAAATTAAAAAAGAATGCCAGCTCTTTGAGAAAAGGGGCTGTATCCCTTTTGGATTCATAACCCAGTTCCTAGCACAATGACTGGCTAATAATAAATATTTAAGAAATGTTTGTTGATTTGTTGATTGTTTGCCTTGAAAACTGGGGAAAGGAAGTCACTTGTCCGAAGTTACACACCTAGTAAGGAGTAGAACCAGAACTGAATTCAGTCTCTTCTTTCATTTCTCCCCACTAGGCCACCCTCTATCTTGTTCCTCATTCTTCCCTTTGGGGCCACACAGAATAAGTCTCAATTGGGGTATATTATCTATGATTCTAATGCCTTTTTTCCTAAGGGACAGCCCTTCATATTTTTAAAGACCGTGATCATGTCACAACAAAGTCTTCTCTGGAGCAAACCTAAACCATATTTAGATCCTCAAGGGACTTTGGAAGTTCATCTGGTCCAGTACCCTCATCTTGTACATGAAAAGACAAGTTCCAGAGTAAATAAATGAGGTATCCAAGATCACAGAGAAAGTGGTATCAATGGGGTTTGAATACAATTTCTCTGACTCCATATGTTCTTTCAATTAGTTATCAAGCAGCATGGCTTCCGAACCCTTCACTATTTCTGATGCCTCCCTGATGAATTCCAGTTTATCAGTGTCTCAGTTAACATGTAGTACCTAGAACAGAGAACAGCACCCTGGATGTGGTCCTACCAGGTCAGAGGAGAGAGAGATTTTTGCTTCCTCCATTCTGGATTAGACTTACCAGTGGACCCTAAAAAAGTGCTTCTGCCTAGTTGTGTGGAAAGAAGGGGTTGTTTCAGGGAACAGTTTTCTCATCTGTAAAATGGAGATAATGATACTTACGTCTTAAACACAAAGCAGGATTAAAGCAGTTAGTTAAGAGATAGGGTTAGGGAAAAGTTTGAAATAATAGGAAAAAAGGAAAGACAGAAGTCCGGGATCATAAACCATAGACTTGAAGCTATAAAGGACATTAGAGGTCATCAAGCCCAATCTGCTCATATTACAGATAAAGAGACTGAAGTACAGAGGTCAAGTTACTTGTCCAGGTTCATACAGCAATCAGATGTCTGAGGCAGGACATGAACTCCTATCTTTCTAACACCGAGTTCAATGCTCTATGCACTATACCACCTAGGTGCCAGACCAGGGCACTTAAGAAACACATCACTTGGGTACCAGGATGTATCTTGCACCTAAACGAAAGGCAAGACCTAAAACACCAAATAGAAAACATCTAGTTTGGTATCCAAGGAAACTGAGGGAGAAGAATTTGGGCTAGAGTGCCAGGTAGATGCATGATAGAAGTAGAAATAAATATATATAAATCTAGGCAGATCAATCTCTATCATCTATCTATCTATCTAATCAGATAGGTGGTATAGTGGATATAGCACTGGACTTGGAATCAGGAAGACTCGTCTTCATGAATTCAAATCCTGCCTCAGACATTTACTAGATGTGTGACCCTGGGCAAGTCACTTAATCCTATTTGCTTCAGTTCCTTATATGTAAAATGAACTAGAGAAAGTAATGACAAACGACTCCAGTTTCTTTGCCAAGAAAACCCCAAATGGGATGACAAAGAGTCAGGCATGACTGAACAACAGCTACTACTATTACTGCATATACACACAAACACATACATACATGCATACATACACACATATACACATTTCTTAGAAATTCAGGCAAGGTCTTAGAAAAGTGGCTGATGGAATGGAGATAAAAGGCTTTCCTATATCCTAGAACCAAGATCTGTCCTAACTGGACCCAGCTAGATTGTGCCATGCAAATATCGTATTTTAACTTGATATCATTGGTGAATTTTGAAAACTGTCCTGAAAATGTTCTCTCTCCAGTGAGACCAGGGAACTTTTCTGGACCTCCACTTTAGCCCCATCTCATAGTGAATTCAATTCAATAAACATTTGGGTGTCTATTCTTCGCAAGATATGAGTCGAATACAGAAGGCAAAGAGACAAAACTATAAACTGCCCTTGGTAATGGTTTATAAACTAATTATCCTAGTCTTAGAACAAACACCTGAGAGATGTGGAAAAGGAGCATGAGAAAATGGAAATTTCCCTATTAGACATTATTTATTGAGATGCATATATAAGAAAAGTAGCCAGGACAATTTGGAACACATCGGGATGATTAAGGAGTATTTTTAAACGGGCATCTTTATTTAAATTATTGTTATTAATAATAATAATAACATATTTATGTAGTGCTTACTATGCTCCAGGAACTCTGCTAAGTATTTTACAATTATTATCTCATTCCATCCTCACAATAGTCCTGGGAGGTAAGGTGCTGTTGTCATCATTTTACAGACGAGGAAATCGAGGCAAACAGGTTTAGTAAATTGCCCAGGTTCACATCACCAGTAAGTGTCTGAAGTCACATTTGAATGCAGACCTTCCTGACTCTAGACCCACTGCTCTACTTAGCTGTCTGTGAAGTTGACACCTTGAACATTACTATAAATAATGAATTTGCTATTCTCTTTGGTCAATATTCATTTTTTCTTCCTATTATTCCACATCATCTTGGAGTAAAATAGTTGTTCACCAAATTTCATTAAATTCATCCAGTAATTAATGAGGACTTGCTACATGGGAGGCACCTAGTCCCCTGTTTGGTGCAAGGTTTAAAAGATTGAACATGTGGCAAGCTGCTTTGCCATAGTAGGAAGAGGGTCAGATATGGAGTAGAGTCCTGAGTTTATAGCCTGACTCTGACAGTTAGTGACTATGTGACCCTGGATGAGTCATTGTCCTCTGAATCTTAGTTTCCACCTCTGTAAAATGAGGAGAAGAATAACTCTTGGACTACCTCCCTCAAAAGGTTGTTGTGAGCATCAAATGAGATCATGAATGTCAAGTTTCTTCTCAATTATACTGTCAGTTATCACCATTATTGCCCAGTTTGGCTCACTGTGATGGCACTAGATGAAGTCAGGAGAGATCTGGGTTTGAAATTTGCCTCTTCCACATACTAGTTCTGTAACCATGGGCAAATTATTTGACTTCTCTCAGTCTCGATGTTCTCATCTGTAAAATGGAGAAAATAATACTTGTAGTACATAACGTAGAGAATTGTGATGAGAATCAAAAGGGATGATTGTGGTAAAGTCCATTTTAAATTTTAACTATAGAAGAATCAGGTCATTTTTTGAGGGCCTTTCATATACCGAATACTGTACTGAGAGCTGGGAATACAAACCTGGATGTAGGGCCGGTGCTCTACTCACTGTGCCACCTAGCTGCCCTGACAAGTCCTTTCTTTGGTCTAGGTTTCATCACCAATGACTGAGGGGATTATCATAGAATTGTAAAGGTATAGCATTTAGAGTTGAAAAATAATTTAGAGGCCATTTAGTTCTACTCTCAACCCCTTTATTTTCTAGATGAGAAAATTGAGATTCAGTTGTGAAGTTAACCCAAGGTCCCATGGTTCGTATTTAGCAGAGATTATCTAGGCCAATGAAGCCAGATGACCCGCGTTCAGAGGTCCTTTCCAGATTTCAAATTCTGCCATTTTTCTTTTCATTGGAGAGAGAGAAACAAACTTGGAAGCTCATAAAGATTTAAGGGCCAGGCACATCAAAGTCCTCAGAACCTATCTGGATTCTGTTTTGGAATCCCAATATTTCTATTGGTCTTATGGTCCGGTGTAAGTCCTAAAGCAAAGAAGCATTTGCCACATGAAAAAAGCTTGGGCTCATCCTACACAGGGCTAAGACTATGATTAGTTCTGACTCCTTTTCTATAGGCACCAAAACCACAACTGGGCAAAGTGAACTTCCCAGAACTCCCTGGAGCCCTTAGTTTTCTCACACTCACCTTTAAGGAGAAAGAGGCAAATGACCAGAAAAGCAGCTGCTATCAGGGATTAAATGTTACAAAGTTGATTTCTGTTGTATGCTTGGTGCAAAGCTCAATCTCCTACAATTTTGACTATATTGGAAGAAAATCATGATAATGGCTATGTATATGGCTCTTTAAAGTTCTCATAGGCTCATATAATGACCACAAGCCTCATGTTAATTTTTTTCACAAGTTCACATGGGTTCAGAGCCAGAAGAAAATTTAGAGATACTCTAGCTCAACCTCTTATTTGTCCATTTGGGAGAATTGTGACTCGGGAAAAAAGGATAGAATCTCTGAATTAGAAGGGATGTCAGAAGCCATCCTTTACATGCTACATATGATTGGGAATATTCTATCAAATATGTAACAAATAAGCATTTAATTTGACTCAACAAACATTTATTAAGCCATTACTGTATATATGGCACTTCAGAAGATCCTAGGGCTACAAAGATATAACCCAAATAATTCCTGCTCTCAAGGAAATTTGTCTATATTTAAAACAAATTAAGTTCACGTTTATATTTATATTGTGGTTTGATGTTTACAAAGCTTTACCCACAACATGGCTATGGAATAGGTAATGGAGCATTATTATCTTCATTCTGAAGATGGAGAGACTGAGGTACAGAACAATGAAATGATTTATTGGGTCACACAAGAAGTGTCAGGAACAAATATCAAACCCGTGTCTCCTGACTCTTACCATAGGAAACCTTTATGTTATCCCATGGTAATTTTCTATGTTCCAAATGAAACTGACAAGGAATTAAACGATATAAGAGGCTGCTGTCCAAAATGTACTGGACTAAGATCAGGAGACCTGAGTTTGATGCTGACATTTTCTGGCTGTGTGACCCTGGGAAAATCACTTCCTTTCCTTGAACTTAAGACACTTCATCTATAAGAACACCTGACTCTGCCCATCACTCACTTTGCAGTTCTGGACAAATCACTCAAAATCGAAGTGCTTCAGTCTCCTCTCAACTATTATCTGCACTGCCAACTTCACAAAATTGTTGTGAATAGCACATTTTTAAAAGCCATATAGTACTTAATTAAAACTGAAGCTTGAGCTCAGTCCAGGGTCATGCTATAAGTCCCTTTCAGGATGAAAATTCAATGTCTCCTTATTAGGAAGGAATGGAAAGTCCTAAGTTTTCCTTTAGAATACCACTCCAAGGGCAGGACATCCCTAAAAGAAATGAAATAATTTACCAAGCTCACACAACGAGTGTCTGGGCCAATATTCTAGCCAAAGTCTTTTGAGTTTTTATCCTGTCTCTCTGCACTATGCCAGGCTGTGTTTGCTGATGGCTCTTCTCAAGGCGCCTTTCACATCCTGGTTCATCAAGCTGTAGATCAGGGGGTTGAGCGTCGGTGTGATAACAGTATAGAAAACAGCATTTATCTTTCCCCCCAGACTGGGAAGACTTGGACTGAGGATGCATGTACATGAAGATGGCCATCCCATAGAACAGAACCACCACAGTCAGGTGGGAGGCACAAGTGGACAATGCTTTGAGCCCTCCTGCTGCAAAACGCATCCTGAGAACTGACAAGAGGATGTGGGCATAGGAGATGACAATGAGAAGGAATGGAACGAAGACAACTATGTTAAAGGTGAACGCTGCCAGCTCTGTGACAGAGGTGTCTATACAAGCTAATCTCAGTACTAAGGGTACTTCGCAGAAGAAGTGGTTCAGCACTGTAGGCCCACAGAGGGCAAACTCAAGGTGAGGACCTTAATTACCATAGAATTCAGGAAGCTGCTAGTCCAGGAAACAATGACCACTTGAATACAAGTGCGCCTGTTCATAATGACCATGTAGTGCACTGGGGCACAAATAGCAACATCTATCATATGCCATGACCCCCAAGAGGACACATTCAATCATCCCAAAGGAGAGGGAGAAATATATCTGTATTGCACAGCCAATAAAGGAGATCGTCTCTTTCTTCCCTACCATACTGAAAAGCATTTGTGGGATGTTGGTGGTAGTATAACAGATATCTAGGAAAGACAGGTAAGTTAGGAAAAAGTACATGGGGGTTTGGAGGCAGTGTTCAATCTGTATTACTGTGATGATGGTGAGGTTGCCAAGCACTGTTAATAAGTAAAAGAATAAAAACAGAGTGAAAAGGATGAGCTGAGCCCCTGGTTGAGAAGAGAGACCTAAGAAAATGAAATCAGTCACAAAGGTTATATCTGCCTTTGCCATATTGGTTCTTTGGGCCCAGAGGAATAGGTAACTTCCATTCAAAGGATTAATCAACCCTACCTAGTCTGAAAAGGAAACATCCTACACAGAACATTATAGACAACTAGATTAAAAATAACCCAAAATGGACTTCTACTTTAGCAGACTACACAAAGAGCTTGAACTGTGCAACAAATTTTGAGTTTTTCTTTCTAATTTTAGGGTTAGGAAAGTGTTTTCCTGTCAAACTATCAACATCAATATTTAATTAAATATATTTAACACTCAAAAATACTATATCATAAGAAAGAAGATGGGAATGCCTGACACAACTACTTTCTGCCCATTCTTCAAGGTCCTTCTCAAGTCTCTTCCCTCCGTGAAGCCTTCCAAAAGTCTATCTATCCATATTCAGCTTCCCCTTCTCTAAATTAAGTCATTTGTAGTAAGTTTCATAAAGTTTAAGCCAAATGAAATAGTGAACAATATAAGATGGTGTAAAATAAAGTAAGCTTATCTCCACAACCAGATCATAAACTCTTTGAAAATAGGGAATCTGATCGTTCTCTTGTATCTCTCCCAGCATCTGAGATTACACATTAGTTGGTGCCCTCATGTTTAATCTCCAAGAATCTGGAAGAACTAACAGACAAAATTCCTGAAAATGGCCAATGAAGTAGATTAGTAAATAGCTTCTAGTAATTCTTCCAAACACCAAGCAGTGTTTTGGATCTTGGAGGCTGCCATACAAAGGAACCGCTAAATGAGGTCATGGGTAAAGTGAAAATATGTAAGAATTTATGATCTCACTGACGTGGAATCTTCTTCCCCTGATACATAACAACACTCCCATTTAATTTAATGAGTAAGAGAGAATTTCCTGAGGCTCACAGAGGTTGACTTGTCCAGGAGCTGGTCAGTGTCAGATGTTGGATTCAGATCCAACATCCAACAGATTTTTAAACTCTTTGGAGAAAGCCACCCACAACTGGTGCTTCCAATTTCTTTCTTCTCATTCCCTTCTTAACTCTCTGCAATCAAGTTTCTGACCTCATCACTCAACTGAAATTACTCTATCCAAAGTTATTAATGATTTCTTAAACACCAAATCCAATGGCCCCTCAATCTTCATCTTGCTTGACCTCTCTGCAGCCTTTGACACTGTTGCTCACTCTCTTCTCCTTGATACTCTCTTTTCTCTAGGTTTCAGGTCAGTGCTCTCTCCTGGTTCTCCTATTTGTCTGACCATTCCTTCTCAGTCTCTTTTGGTGGATCTTCCTCCAGGTCACACCTGTTAACCATGAGTATCCCCCAAGGCTCTGTCCTAGGCCTTCTTCTCTATATATACTATCTCACTTGGTGATCTCATTACCTCTCATGGTTTCAACTATCATCTCTGCAAATTATTCTCGGATCTATTTATCCAGCCCTAACCTCTCTCCTGACTTCCAGTTTCACATCTCCAAGTGTCTATTGGACATTTTGAACTAGATGTCATAGATATCTTAAGCTCAACATGTCTAAAACTGAACTCCTTGTCTTTCTCCCAAAACCCTCTCTTCTCCCTAACTTCCTTATTATTGTTGAGGGTACCACCATCCTCTCAGTTACCCGAGCTCACAACTTAGGTGTCACTCTATTCACTACTCTTGCTCACCCTCTATATCCAATCAATTGCCAAGTTCTGTCAGTTTTACTTTCATAACACCTCTCATACACAACTCCTCTACCCTGACACTGCCATCAGCCTGGTATAGATCCTCATAGTCCCATACCTGGAGTACTGAAATAGACTTTCAGTTGGTTTCCCTGCCGCAAGTCTTTCCCACCTCCAATCCATCCTCCACTCAGCTGTCCCTAAAACATGACTCTTCTTATAGTCTCTCCCTCATTTCCTCTCCCCCCCAATCTCACCATTAATTTGGTGACCCTGGCCTCTTTGCTGCTCATCTCATGAAACATTCTATCTCCTAACTCTGGGCATTTTTCACTGGCTGTTCCCCCATGTCTGGAATTCTCTCCCTCTTTATCTCTACCTCCTGACTTCCTTCAAGACCTAGCTAAAATCTGACCTTTTAGGAGAGGTTTTTCCTGATCCCCTTTAATATTCGTGCCTACACTCTGTTGATTATCTCCCATTCATCCTGTAAAAATCTTATTGGTGCCTAGGTGTCGCATGTTGCCTCCTCCATTAGACCAGAAGCTCCTTGAGAGCAGGAACTATTTTTTTCCCTTTTTTGTATCCCTAGTGCTTAGCACGGTACCTGGCACAGTGTAGGCCCTACATAAATGCCTATTGGCTGACTGACAGACTGGTTTGGTTAGAATATAGAGTGCATGATGGGGGAATAATATGAAATCATTCTAGAATAGGGAACTCTTGAACCTGATTTGTGTCATGGACCTTCCTGGCAATCTGGTGAAGTCTTTGGAACCCTTCTCAGAATAATGTTTTTAAATGCATAAAATAAAATACACAAGCTTACAAAAAGTTTGGCAAAGGTAAAACTGTAATTTTGTTCTCATCCAATTTCATGGATCCCTGAAATCAGTAATAATATTATAATAATCTATAATGATACTAACTCTATAATAGAATAACAAATATATAAAATAATATAAAAAATAACAAGAGTGTTTAGTATTTGTAAATTGCTTTACAAATAGCACATCATATTATTCTCTCAACAAGACAGACAGGTCCTATTTTCACAACAAGATGGGAGGGAGGTGCTATTAATATCATGCCCATTTCACAGATGAAGAAACTGAGGCAGGCAGAGGCTAAGTGACTCACTCAGGGGCACATAGCTAGTAAGTATCTGAGGCTGGATTTGAACTCAAGCATTTTATCCACAGCGCCACTTTGCTGCCTTCCATCTGCCTATTCCTCTTTGGGGGTCCCTGGAAACCAGGTTAGAAAATGAGAGGTTGGAACCCACCTATGAAAAACTTTAAACATCAAAGGACTTCAAATTTTACCCAAGAGGCAATAGAAGAGGAAAGTAGGTGGCGCAGTGGATAGAGCACTGGCCCTGGAGTCAGGAGTTCAAATCCTGCCTCCGATACATACTACCTGTATGACTCTGGGCAAATCACTTAACCCTGACTGCCTCTCTGAAGAAAAGAGGCACTAGAAAGCCAATAAAGTTTTTTGAACTCAAGAGTGACATGGTCAGACTTGGGCTTTAGGAATATCAATTTGGCATCTCTAAGGAAGATGGTTTGGAGGGGGAAAAACTCACAGCAGGTTCAAGAAGCCTGCTCCAAGTGATGAAGACCTAAACTTAGATGGTGGCTGTGTAAGTGGAAGGGAGGGAAATGGATGAAGGATGAGTTATGGAGGCAGCGCTGACTAATAACTGACTGGCAAGGAGAGGATGAGGGAGAGTGAAGAGTGGAGGATAATTCTGATATAAAGAGCCTAGGTGAGTGGTAAGATGGAGATGCCCTTCAACAGAAGTGGAGAAGTTAGGAAGAGGGTTAGGGTTCGGGTTAGCTCACTGGACCACAGGTACAAGAGGTTCAGCCTGGACAAGAATTCTTCATCTGAGATCCATGAAACGGTGTTTTCAAAAAACATTTTAATAATTATATTTCAATATAATTGCTTCCCTTTGTTATACTATGTATTTTTAATACATTTACAAACATGCTTCTGAGAAGAGGTCCATAGGCTTCACTGGACTGACTGCCAAAGGGTTCCAGGATATTAAAAAATGTTAAGAACCCCTCACCTAGAAGGATGGGGGTTGTAGACCATACTACAGGCTCTTTAACTGTTCTAAAAAGAAAGAAGGAGTCAAATGTCTGGGAGGGACTATTGCCCTAGGTAATTTTCTTTATGCAAAGCCTCAGGACTGAAAGCAGTTTGGGGAGTGATGTCAAAAGCCTGAAGATCTAGAGAAACATGGCTGCTAAGAGAAGGGGACTTGCTCACCAGAGTTGCAAAGATTCTCTCTTTTACATAACAGTTGAGGAAGCCTTCCACAGAAGAATAAGAATGACAACTGTGCTTCTCATCTTCTCTCTTTTTTTAATCTCTTCTTTTACCTCTTTCTCTGAGGTGGCAATGCCAAAGGGGAAAATAAAGACAGCAAGAATAAGCTACAAACACAAGTGAGATGTTATTGAATCAACCAATAAATATGTATTAAGCACCTACTATGTGCTAGGTGCTGTGCTAAGCACTGGGAAAAGAAGCAAAAACCAAGTCCATGCTCTCAGGGAGCTTACAGTCTAGTGGAATATTCAGGCTGACCCAGGCAGTACAGATCAGAGCAATGAATAGAAACACCCAGAATAAATTAAAGTTTGGCAGCCACTATGGCCCCTTCTCACTTGCAGGCTGGTGAGCAATGGAGATGTCATCTTCCCAATTTTCCCTTTTAATCTATGAGCCTGAGATTGGTGGAGATGAAGGGAAGGGAACACCATACCTCTCCTCATTCCTTTTCAGGAGCTGTGGGTATGTGTATGAAGGACCTTTCTCCTTCACACTAAAGAATCTGGGAGGATGGAGATAGTTTACGTATTTCTTTTGTACTTTATTCCAAGCTATTAAAAACTATGTTAAAATAATATAGTTAAGTAGCTAATTTTATGAGTACCATATGAAGTGACCAAAAAGAATGGGACATCCCCAAGCAGTGGAAGCTTATAATAGAGGTACAGCAGGTTTCATATTTTAATATTTGGTCAATATTTCATCTTATAGATTAAATTGGAACCCAGCCCAGCACTACCTGTAGTTAGAACAAAAGCCCAGGCATTGGCAGGCTTGAATGCCCTCCAGTGGCCAGAAAGAATATTGCAGTCCATTTAAAAGTGACAAACACCAATACTTTGAAAGATTGCTGCAAAGCACTAATTATTAGATGCAAATTTTAAAACTCTGTGGCTTCACCTCATGCTCCCAACAAATTGAAAAAATAACAAAAGATGGAAATAGTTAATTTTGGAAAGGTTATGCTTTTACATCACTGATGGATGAGAAATTAGTCCAAACCTTCTAGAAAACAATTGGAATAAAATGTCCAAACATTTTGAACCAGAGAGTCTCTGCCTAAGCAAATATGCCAAGGACCTCATTAAAGACAGAAAGAAAGTTTCATTATACACCAAAATATTTATAGTAGCACTTTTGATTGTGGCAAAAAAAAAAAATCAGTGGGCATCCACTGATTGGGGAATGGCTAAACAAATTGTGGTACGTTAATATAACAGAATATTATTGCACTGTGACAAACAATGACTAAGGAATTCAAAGAACCACAGTAATACTTGTAAGAATGGATGCCAAAAAAAGTAAGCAGAGCCAGGAGACTAATATAAATGACTACCACAATGGACATAGAGAAAACAATCAAAATTGAGTGCTACATATTTACAATGATCAATCTGGGCCCCCAAGAGGAGAAGGAAAAATGCACCTTTTTCCTTTCATTGAAGAGGTAAGAGCTAGGGGTATGAAATGTTGTATATGCCATTACATGTGTTGGTTGATTTTACTGAGCATTTGTTGTTTTTTTAACCTTTTGGGGTCAGCTAGGTGGTGCAGTAGACAAGAGGTCAAGGCCTGGAATCAGGAAGACTCATCTTGCTAGCATAAGGTGATTTTTTTTCTTGTATTTAAAAGATGGATCCAAATGCTTCAAGATTTTTCAAAGTTCAAAGATTAGTTCAGGATAATATTTCTTGCTATCATCAGATATCCGAGGGAAAAAAGAGAGCCACTGTCCAAACATCTCTCTACAACTTCATTAAAAAAGTTGCACAGCCTACCACCAGTCATAAAGGCTAGCTGCAGTGGGTAGGGAAGGAGTAACATATTGCACACCTATGTTAACTTTACTGGACAGTACTGTACTTTATCATTAGCTTTACCTTTCATTTCATAATTTTGTTTATTATCATGATATCATGCATTTTAGTACAGCTGGGTGGCACAGTGCACAGAGTACTGGGCCTAGAGTCTGGAAGACTCATTTTCTTGAGTTCAAATCTGGTCTCAGACACTTATTAACTGTGTGACCATGGGCAAATCACTTAACTGTTTGCCTCAGTTTCCTCATCTGTAAAATGAATTGGAGAAGGACATGGCAAACCACTACAGTATCTGCCAAGAAAACCCCAAAAGGGGTCAGGAAGAGCTGGATACAAATGAAAAACAACAAAAATAATCTTTTTTTGCTAGGCAGGGCTTATTGGGTAGGGAATGTAAAAGAGAGTATTTTCAGAAATAACTGTGATGAACAGGAAAAGACATCAGTAAAACATTTTTAATTAACAAATAAAAATTAAAAAGTGACTATTTTGTGTACATGCACCTAAGAGTAACTAAAAAAATCTCCAAAGATAGTTCCATAAGAGTACCATCTGGTGGTCAATTTATGCATTTCACTTTGAGCTAATTGAAACTCTCCTGTTTTAAGATAGAACCTAGCTGTCTTTGATGAGTTCATGTTACCTGGCCCACATGAACTACATCCTATTGTATTGGAAGAATAGGCAGATATGCTTACAGTAACATTCTCAGTGATCTTTGGAAAACTTTAAAGAATGTTGAATGTGTCACAGAACTGTAGACAACAGAGTCTACAAAATATGCCAGATTCCTTGGAAAAATTCTAGATTGTATTGTTAAAGAGGTGAAAAAAGTTAAACTGAACATTTAGAAATGGAGGCAATGATCACAAAGAGTCATAATGGCCTCCCACCAAAAACTGGCAAATTTCAGTTCAAGAAGCATTTAGTAAGCACCTTTTAGATATGCTTTCTGCTGAGGCTACAAAGCAAAAAAAGAAATAGCCCCTGACTCGAGGGAGCTTACATTTTACTGGGAAATTTAAGGCAAGTAAGTAAATACAAAGTGTATACATAGTAAGCACAAAGTAACAATAATTTGATTGGCAGGATTGCTAAACTATTGATCAGCAGAATATTGTATGTAATTTATTAACATTTTATCAGAGCATTTAACAAAGCCTCTCATGTTATTCTTGTGGAAAAGCTGGAGGGATTTTGGCTCAGTAGAGTCCAGTTAGGTAGATTTAGATCTGATTGAGTAATCATAGCCAAAGAATAATTGTTAATAATTCATTATCATTTTGGAGGAGGTCTCTGGAAGAGAGTCCCAGGGATCTGTACTTGGCCTAATGCTGTTTAAACTTTTTATCATTAATTTGAATAAAGGAATAGATGACACAGTTAGCAATTATGTAGATGACAGAAAGCAGGAAGAGTTAACTAACTCACTGAGTCAGGATCCCAAAGATAGTGACAAGCAAGAATATTAGATGAAGTCAATAGCATGAAATTTAACAGGAAAAAATGTAGTCTAACACAGGTCCAAAACATCAATTTCATGAGTATAAGTTGGAGGAGGTATGGTCAGACCAATTCACCTGAAAAGGATCTGGAGTTTTTAGTAGACTTCAGGTTCAATACGAATCATCAGTGATTAGATTACATGGCAGCCAAGAAAGATATTATTCCAATGTACCCTACCCTAGAAACTCCACATCTAAAGTACTGTCGTTATCTTCAGTTCTGGACTCTGCATTCCTTTATTTTTATTCTGAATTTAGCAAACACCAAATAAAATAAGCATTTCTATATACAAAGTAAAACAGAAAATGGAAGTTGTATATGAAATCATGAATCTCTATTGTGTATAGCTTGCTTTTCTTCTTAAGTATACAGACAGTTCTCACTTTATGTAAGTCCACACACCTCTATTTAAAGTGATTTTTACATAATGCTAATGCTCCCCTATCCATGCATTTCACTTAGCCCATATAACAAAAGCATACACAAAATACCTTTACACAAGTCATAAAATGTACTAAAAATTTTTGTTGTTGTTCAGTCATGTCTGACTTTTCATGACTTCTTTTGGGGTTTTCTTGGCAAAGATACTGGAGTAGTTTTCCATTTCCTTCTCCAGCTCATTTTACTGATGAGGAAACTGATGCAAACAGGGTTAAGTGACTTGCCAATGGCCACAGAGCTAGTAAATGTCTGAGGCCAGATTTGAACTCAGGAAGATAAGCCTCCCCGACTCTAGGCCCAGCACTCTGTGCACTGTGCCACCTAGCTGTACTAAAACGCAGGAATTTTAAATACTGTGTCTTGAAAATAAACAAAATTATGAAATGAAAGGTAAAGTTAATAATAGTGTATGCACAGTACTGCACAATAGAGTTAACATAGGTGTGCAATATGTTGCTCCTCCCCAACCCACTGCATCTAGCCCTTATGACTGGTGGTTGGCTGTGCAACGTTTTTTCTATGAGAGATGTTTGGACAGTGGCTCTCTTTTTTTCCCTCAGATATCTGATGATAGCAAGAAATATTATCCTGAACTAATCTCTGAACTTTTAAAAATCTTGAAGCATTTGGATCCATCTTTTCAATACAAGAAAAAACATCACTCAAATAATGAAATACTTCTGTCAACTGTGTTATTGTGAACCTTTTGGGTTCAACCTCAGGTTCTGAAGTTTTCCATTCTTCTGCAATCTTTGCCTCTAGCAGATGAATTAGATCCTCATTCAATAGTTCTTCTCCCAGAGACTCGATCAACTCTTCCACATCATTCTCATCCGCTTCTAGATCCAGTTCTTATGCTATTTTTACAATCTTGTTACTCCTTTCACTTTTTTTCAAATCCACAACAATAGAACGAAATGTGGGCACACTTTTTTTTTCAAACTCTTCATACATGTTTCTGTTACATCTTCCCACACCTTAGCAACATTCTGGATTGCACAGTAAATATTATAGAACTTCTAGAAATCTCTCAATTTCAAGTGCTTCGCTGCACCCAAAGCTGCCATTGCCTGGGCAAATGTGGTGTCTAAACAACACAACTTGAAATTCACAATCACTCCCTGATCCATAGGTTGCAATAATGAAATAGTATTAAAGGGAAAGGTAGGCCACTTTTACATCTTCATTAAAATCAACCAGAAGGGGAGGGTGATTAGGGACATTAACCAAATTTGGTAGAATTTTGAAAAAATACCACTATCATTACAAAACTTTTCAATTTTGGGAATGAAGCAGTGAATAATCCACCTTTCGATGGATTTTGATAAGGGTTATCCATGCCTTAGGGTTAGCAAAAAAAAAAAAAAAAAAAACCACAGGTAGTGTTGCCCTGCTGATTCCTTTCAATTCTCTGGGATTTTCTGAGTGATATGCAAGAACAGCTTTAAATTTGTAAGTCCCACATGCATTCCCTTCAAGCACAAGAGTAACTCTATTTTTTAAACTTTATGTCCCAGCATAGTTTTTTCCTCCACCAAGATGTTGGTTCCAGATGGTACTCTTTGATGAAATAGGCTGGTTTCGTCTACACTAAAGACTTGCTCTGGTAAGTAAGGACCTTCATGTATTATTTTTTTTTTTTACAGAAACTCTGGGAACTTCTTTGCTGCTTCAATATCTACATTAGCAGCCTCTCCTCACAATTAAACATTATAAAATCCTGCACGATTTTAAAATCGAAATTGGAATGCTGATTTCTTTCAGAATTCTTTATGTAAAGTCAAATTTACATAAAGCAAATTTACATAAAATTTGAACTGTTTGTATAATAAATTCAGCATGTAACTTTTCAAAGCTATTCGGTTTGTCTTTTTTTCTTTCTGGCCTCCTTTCAGTCCTGTTCTGTGAAATTTTTTAGTATGTCAATGACCCTATTTTCTTTTCTTTTCCTTCTTTTTGCAACCTTATCACTAACCCCTCATCTGCTCCCAAATGAAAATGAAGAAAAATAAAACCCCTGCAATACATATGCTATCAAGCAAAACAAATTTTCACATTGGCTGTATCTGAAAATACATGTTTCATTCTGCACCTCTCTGTTAAGAGACTGGTAGCATGCTTCATAATAGATCCTGTGAAATCACAGTTGGTCATTGCATTACCATCTGCTTTGCCACTGCACCCTAAGGACCTTGGTTCCTTTCCATCTGACTTCTACTCAAACCTTCCATATGTGAATGACCTGGGTTTGTCTGGACAGTTCCAGATCTTCTAACAAGGAAGTACGTCTAAGTGGGGAAGCTCAGATGTCCTAGAATGGAGTCATCTTCTTCCCCTACAACTTTCATTGGCTGCTAATTGGAACAAGGTGCATCTTTATAAGTGAGGCTGAGCGTCTCTCTCTCTCTCTATCTCTCTCTCTCAATCTCTTTCTCTCATCTATCTATCTATCTCTATCTCCCCACCCCATCCCCGCCCCCATGCTCATCCAGAAGGTGAAAATCTCAATCTACCTACAGCATGGATGAAATGAATTGAACCAGTGAGAGGGGAAGGATTTTTTTTCCCCTGAACACCTGCTTTTACGCCACCCCAAGAATGGCCTGAGGTCTCTCTTCTGTTGTTTGTCCTTCTCAGTTTCTAGGTGCTCTTTTCATTCATTCTTTCATATACCATACTTTGTTCAGAAACTCCCCTAAAATGTCATTTATTCACATACCATAATTCCCAAATGTCAGGAAGGTGGATTTTAGTGTGTATAAGGTGGATCTTTGTTATTATTTCTTAGAGTTCAGTTTCCCAGGATCCATGGCCATAACAATATGTTTCCCAGGTTCGTGATTCAAAGCATCTTCACCACACTTGTCCAGCATTATATAATGATAAATAATATAAACATGTGTGCTGAAATTGTAAATATCCACTGCAACTGCACAGTAAGATATAGGGATGAGGTGATATAAACTTGTGAGGCTATTGTTGGCAATATGCCTTCTTTGTCTGTTGCCCTATAAAGCAGGTGGTCAGTGGGCAGTGAATGGGACACCCCCTAGGGTTGAATGTACAAGCTGAGATGCTGTGTGTTCCTTGATCAGCCCCCATCAAAGCTGGGAGGAATCTGCGTTTGCTTCAGCTGGCCCCCATTGTGGCTCGAGGGGACTTAGGGGAATACACATACTGTGCCTGTCTCAACTGGCCCCATCGAGATGTAGGGGTAGTTGTCCCCCCTGCCTTCTCACTGGCTGTGAAGGCAATCAGTGAATGGCAAGATCTTTCCCACCCATTCACTGGGCTTCGGGAGTAGGGCTCTCAGGGTCCTGGGGGAGTGGCTAGGACTGGAGCCAATGGTAGGCGCCTGAGTTCTGGTCCACGTGATGACATGAAGCCTGTGGTGGGAGGAGCTTGCTGAACGGTTGGAGCAGAGCTGAGAGGCAGTTGGTGAGAGCAGTTAACAGCTGAAGGAGAGAGGAAGCAGTCAGCTAGCTGGAACACAGTTTGGAGATTGCGGCGGAAGTGGCAGCGAGGGTGGCAGGTGCTACAAAAAAGCAGGACTGACCCTCGTGGAGACCAGAGAGTGCTGAGCAGGGGCTTGAGGACAGTGAGTGGTCTTCTTGCTGGAGGGCCCTGGCATTGGGTGGGGGGTGGGGGGAAGCACCAGTATGACTTGGCTTGCTGCCATAATGTTTTTCTGTGGCCTCCTGGTCACTATTGTGAGATGGGCATACTGCTTTTGGAAGGTTCTTGCCAGGATGTCAAATTGGGGACACTGGTCCATGGGTCTGCTACTTTTGAGTTTCAATAAATGCTTTAACTCTTCTGCCTTCTACTTAGAGAATTCCTTATATCCTGTGATTCTGGACCATTCAGGCATATTCATGGTTATCTTTGAAGTCATGAATTCTGCCTTAATGATATACTGGCCCCTTCAAGAAGTGATTAGGGAATGCTGTAGGAGTTTGTGCTTCGTTATCAACACTAAAGGAGAGGATTGGACTAGAATAAAGTAAGATTATTAACCCCTTTGAAGCTGTCTTTCCTGTCTGACCAGATCAAGAGTGAATGTGTGCTAGCAGCCATCCTGTGTGCTAGTGTTAGCTGTCTTACACCAAGCCATTCTAGCTCTTTGCCATAAAAAGAGCTTCTATAAATATTTTTGGACCTATGAGTCTTTTTATTCTTCCTTTTATTTCTTTGTGGTATAAGCCAAGTAGCTATATCACTGGGTCAAAGGATATGTATAGTTTAGTGAATTTATGATAATCATTTCAGATTATTTTCCAAAATGGCTGTCCCAATTTATGGTTTTAGAAACATTGCATAAGCTTGCTTGTTTTCTTGTATCCCCTCCAACAATTTTCATTATTTGTTTTTGCCATCTTTGACAATACAATGCATATGAAATAGAACTTTATGTGAGAAATAATCATCTTACCAAAAACTCCACATGGCCATCAGTGAATTAAGGAAAGATTTTATCTATTGTTCCCTTATCAGAGACTGCAAGAGCCCAGGTGACCCATAAGGAGACCTTTCAGACAATTACAAAGTCTTTTATGTCTCATCCTGATTCGCATTTCCTTCCCCTGTTCTCCATTGGCTGGGCATTTCAGGGTCTACAGCCTATCCTACAACACCTAAAACTCACCTCCATGTGAGTCTCCACCCCTACTTGCATCTCTCATTTCCACATTTCAATTCCCTCCCCCCTTTCATCCTCATTCTCTTTATACTTTTTTTTAGTGAAGGAATGACAAGCCATAAATACTTTTAGTCTTATCTCAGGATGTCTGCATCACTCAGATAGTTGAAGATTCAACCTAACATATCCCTAAGAAAAGTCCCATTATCTAAGACAGGGTCTGGGTTAATGGGTCTCATTCTTAGTGAGTTTCACCTGGCCTGGCAGTTTTTTTACACAGGAAAAAGGCCTTCTTAGAGAACAAAGAGAATGGATTCTAAACCATCTCCCTCACCTCAATTTTTTTCCTGAAGTAACTAATAAGTAGGAGACTTTCTGACAAATATAACTTTTTAGGTTTCACAAATTATGTATCACATGATTTCTGTGGAAATAAAATTCAATGATCCCTTACATTTAGGTTGTTTTAATTTGTATTACTCTAATTATTAATGATTTGGAGCATTTTTCATGTGGCTGTCGACAACTTGGATTTCTTCCTTTGAGAATTTCTTGTTTATATCCTTTGATGATTTATCGACTGAGGAATGGCTCTTTTCCTTATATATTTGAATCAGTTTCTTATATATGTTGGATATAAGACCTTACCAGAGAAACTTGCTACAAAGATTTTTTTCCTCCAACTACCTGTTTCCCTTCTAATTTTAAATGTACTGATTTTTTTTTTAAAAAAACACCTTTTTTATTTTATTTAACCAAAATTGTCCACTTTATCTTCTATGATGGTCTCTATCCTTTTCTTGGTCATGAACTCTTCCATTAATCATACTTGTGAAAGGTATTTCCTTCTTTGCTCCTCTAATGTTTCTGTTCTGTTCCCTCCTAATTTTAAATGTACTGAATTTGTTTTTGAAAAAAACCTTTTTATTTGATAAAATCTAAATTGTCCACTTTGTCTTGTATGATCATCTCTATCCCTTTCTTGGTCATGAACTCTTCCATTAATTATAGTTGTGAAAGATATTTCCTTCTTTGCTCCTCTTATGTTTATGATGCAGCTTTTACATATCTAAATCATGTATTAATGTGGAGCTTATCAGGGGTGGAACCAAGATGGCGGCATGAAAACAGGAACTTGCTTGAGCTCTCCCCCAAATCCCTCCAAACACCTGTAAAAAATGACTCTAAACAAATTCTAAAGCTAAATAACCCATGAAATGACAGAGTGAAACAAGTCTCCAGCCCAACATGGCCTGGATGGTCGCTGAGAAGGGTCTATTGCAGCCATGCTGGGAACAGAGCACAACCCAGCTTGGGCAGTGCCAGGACAGACCAGGCTGGAGTAGACTGGGCAGAGCAGGCCTTAAGGCCCTAAATCACTGAGCTGTGGCAGTTTCCAGACTTCTCAACCTACAAACGCCAAAGAAAACTTAGCAGGTCAGTGGGAAAACTGTTGGACCTGGGTGAGAGAAGTGCATGGTCCAGGCCCAGCCCTGGGGGGATGGAGGTGGTGGCAGCATCAGCTGTGGCTGACTCTGGAGCTCCATGCCCACAGACAGTGGCAGGAATCAGATGGCTGATCAGAGCAGTACTGCAGGGATCTCTTTGCTGGTGCTGAGGCAGCATTGTCTTGCTTTGCCCTGCTTGGATCTGGGTCACAGTTCTGGTTGGTGGGCCTTGGGGGAGGAGGAGTGCTGGTGAGGCAGAGCTTGTAGTGGCTGTGGAAAGGGAGTCCTCCTGGTAGTTACACAGCAGAAATGAGTGCTTGCACTCACAGACTAGAGCACAGGCCAGGAGAGGAGTATCATACCACTCACAATAGAAGTATCTCTTAAAACAGCAGTTCAAAACCCCTGAAACTTGGGATAGAACACTCTCCACTCTAGAAGCAGTCATACCCTGACAAAGAGCTCAAAAGTCAAATAATTGGCTGGGGAAATGAGCAGGCAGCGTCAAAGGATTCAGACTATAGAATCTTTCTTTGGTGACAAAGAAGATCAAAACATGTAGCCAGAAGAAGTCAACAAAGTCAAAGATCCTACATCAAAAGCCTCCAAGAAAAATATGAATTGGTCTTAGGCCATGGAAGACCTCAAAAAGGATTTGGAAAAGCAAGTAAGAGAAGTAAAGGAAAAATTGGGAAGAGAAATGAGAGTGATGCAAGAAAATCATGAAAAAGAAGTCAATGACTTGCTAAAGGAGACCCAAAAAAATACTGAAGAAAATAACACCTTAAAAAATAGACTAACCCAAATGGCAAAAGAACTCCAAAAAGCCAATGAGGAGAAGACCACTGAAGAGAATATTGCCTCATCAGATTTGGCTTAAAGAGGGAATAATATGCACATTAAATTGAGTATCTTATCCTACAGGAAAGTAGGGGGGAAGGGGATAAGAGAGGGGGACGACAGAAGGAAGGGCAGAATGGAGGAAGAGGTAGTCAAAAGCAAACACTTTTGAAAAGGGACAGGGGTCAAAGGAGAAAATTGAATAAAGGGGGACAGGATAGGATGGAAGGAAATATAGTTAGTCTTTCACAACATGACTATTATGGAAGTGTTTGCATAACAATACATTTATAACCTATATTGAATTGCTTGCCTTCTCAAGGAGGGTGGATAGGGAGGGAAGAAGGGAGAGAATTTGAAACTCAAAGTTACAAAAACAAATGTTAAAAAAATTGTTTTTACATGCAACTGGGGAACAAGATTTGCAGGCAATGGGGTACAGAAATCTATCTTGCCCTGCAAGAAAGTAAGGGGAAAAGAGATGGAGGGGTGGGGAGTGGGGTGATAGAAGAGAGGGCAGACTGGGGAAAGGGACAATCAGAATACATGCCGTCTTGGGGTGTGGGGGGAGGGTAGAGATGTGGAGAAAATTTGTAACTCAAAATCTTGTGGAAATCAATGTTGAAAACTAAAAATAAATTTAATTTTGAGTTTATCTTAGCCTATAGTGATATTGTTCTATACCTAATTTCTGCCAGACTGCCTTCCAATAGAAATATTGTACTACACCTAATTTTGGTTAGACTGCTTTCCAATTTTTTTCAGCTGTTTTTGTCAAATAATTAACCTTTCCCCCAGTATCAAACACTATATTTGTGTCTGTATGTTTTGTACCTAAACCACTAACCAACTTTTCTATTTTTTAGCCTGTACCAAATATTTGCTTGGTAGTGCAGTCCAAAATATGGTAATGCTAGGCTCCCTTTCTTGTCACTTTAAAATTATATTTCTTAAGATTCTCGACCTTTTTATTCCTCCAGATCAATGTAGCTTTTCTTTCTAGCTCCAAAAAAATAATCCTTTGGGAGTCTGATTGGTATAGCACTGAATAAGTAAATTAATTTAGGTAACATTGTCATTTTTATTATATCAGCACAGCCTAACCAAGCAATAAATATTTCCGTAATTATTTAGGTGCCTTTATTTCTATAAAGTGTATTTTGTAGATGTATTCACGTAACCCTGTGTGCATCCTAGTTGGATATATTTTACCTATTTTACAGGTATTTTGAATGAAATTTTCATACTTATTCCTGTTATGATTTGTTGGTAATATGCAGAAATGCTCATGAGTTATGCAGATTTATTTTATATTCTGGAACTTTGTTGAAGTTAATTGTTTCAATTTATTTTTAGTTGACTCTCTAGGGTTCTATAAATAAACCATCATATGATCTACAAAGTGGTAATTTTTTTCCACATTACCTATGCATATTCTTTCAACATCTTTTTCTTGTTTTACTACTATAGCTAGAATTACTAGTATTATGTCAAATAGTAATAATGAATATCTTTGTTTTACCTCTTATTTTATTGAAACAGCCTCTAGCCTCTCTTCATTACATGTATTAACTCTAGGTTTTATATTGCTACTATTTAGCATGTTAAGGTAAGTTCTGCTTATTCCTAGGAGCAACTAGGTGGCATAATAGATAGAGTACTAGGACTGAAAAGAGAAAGACTCATCTTTCTGAGTTCAAATCTGGCCTCAGCATTTACTAGCTATGTGACCCTGGCAAGTCACTTAACCTTGTTTGCCTCATTTGTAAAATGACATGGAGAAGGAAATGACAAACCTCTCCAGTATCTTTGCCAAGAAAACACCAAATGGAGTCAGACCCTACTGAATAACTGAACAACAAAAATTTATTCCTAAGCATATAGGTTTTTTTATTAGAAATGGTTGTTGAATTTTGTCAAAAGCTTTTTATTAACACATCTATTGATATAGTATTGTGGCTTTTATTATTTTTATTTTTAATATGGTCTCTCTGCTGTATTTATAGTTTTGCTTATATTGAACCAACACCGAGTACCTGGTATAAGCTCAACCTGGTTGAAATGTATGATATATTTATTATGCTATCGTGGCCTTGTTGCTAACATTTTAGTTATTGTTTTTGTATCAATATGCATTAAAGATCTTGCACTATAATTTTCTTTCTCTGCTTCAAGTCACCCTGGTTGAGGTATCGAGACCATATTTGTATCATAGAAGGAGTTTCTCAGGATCTCTTCTCCTATATTTACAAACAATTTATATATATTGAAGTTAATTGTTCTTTAAATGTTCAATAGAATTCACTTGCAAATGTATCTGGTCCTGGGTTTGGAGGGGAGGTGATTTATGATTTAATTTTTTTCCATAATTAGGTTATTCTCTACTTTGATCAAAGGATGTAGGCATTTAAATTTTTTGTAAATGTTTATCATTTCATTTGTTATCAGTCAGTCAACATTTATTAAGCACCTACTACATGCCAAGCACTGTGCTATGTACTAGACATTCAGCAAAGGAAAAAGGCAGTCCCTGAGCTCAAAGTCTAAGGGAAGACAATATGCAAACACCTATGTACAAGCAAGATACAGACAGGATAAACTGGAGGTAATCCACAGAGGGAAGTCACTAGCATTAATAGGAATCGGGTAAGATTTCTTATATAAGGTGGGGTTTTTAGTTGGGACTTGCAGGAAGCCAGAAGGCAGAGATGAGAAGGGAGAGAAAACATGGGGGAGAGCCAGGGAAAATGTTCAAAATCAGGAGATAGAGTGTTTAATTTGAGAAATATCAAGATAGCCAGTATCCCTAGATCACAGAGTATATGGAAGAGAGTAATTTCTAAGAAGACTGGGAAGGTTGGGGAAGGGGTTTGGCAGATTATGAAGGGCTTTGAAGACCAGACAAAGGATTTTGAAAGGGAGAGCCCCTAGAGATTATCTACCATGGAGGTGGGGGTTAGGTGGAGTCAGACTTACACTTTAGGAAGATCAGTCCAACAGCTTATCAGTTTTGCTGCAGATAATTGAGCAAAATATTCTCTTATACTTTTCCTTCTTTCATCCCCAATTGTTATTTTCCTTTTACATTTTTTGCTCCCAATTTGTCTTAGTCATATATATGTTAAAGATTAATTTGACAGCTGAATGGAAGATTGACTTCAGCACAAAGAGATCTGAAGGACCAGCAACCAAAAGGCCATCTCAATAGTCCAGGTGAAAGGTGATAAGAGCTGGTTAGTGGCTGTGTCAGAAGTTGGGAACCTAAGTGACTGAGAAAACAGTGGTGACATTAGCAGGGAAATTGGAAAGAGGAGAGTTTTGGGGGAAAATTTTAATGAGCTTAGTTTTAGACATGCTGAGTTTAAGATGTCTATAGGGCATCCAGTTTGAGATGTCTAATATATCTCTATGAGTCTGGAGATTAAGAGGAAGGTTAGGGATTGACAAATGGATCTAAGAATCATCTACTAGAGATGATAACTAAATCCATGAGATGATAAGATCACTATGTGAGAAAAGTAGAGAGGGAGAAAAGAAGAGGCCCCATGACAGAGCCTGGTTGGGGGTTGGGGTGGGGGGTGGCGGTATGATAGGAGAAGGTACCACACGTGTAGCAGAGGCCTGGGAAGACCTACATAAATTGATAAACGGTGAAGTAAACAGAACCAGACAATGATTTATACAATAAGAAAAACAGTAAAAAGGAAAGTGATTTTGAAAGATGTGAGAACTCTGAGGCATGATATAACAATAGAAGCTAACATTTATATAGTGCTTACTATATGCCAAGTTTATGCTAAGCACTTTATAGTTACCATCACAACTGATCCTCACAACAACCCCAGTAGGTGCTATTATTATTATTATCCCCATTTTACAAATGAGGAAACTGAGGCAAACTGGTTAAGTGGCTTAGCCAGGGTCACATAGCTAATATCTGAGGCTGGATTTGAATTCAGGTCTTCCTGACTCCCGGCAGAGGGCTCTATCCACTATGTCACCTAGCTGTTATAAAGAGATGACCAACTAAAATTCCAGATGACTAATAATGAAGCCTGCTACCCCGATTTTATACATATATATATATATATACATACATATATATAGACATGTATATGTCTATATATATATGTATACACACACATATTTATTTCAAGGGGTTTGTTGTAGGTTTTTTTTTCCTTTCAGTGGGAACAAGTAGAAGGAAGAGGGGAAATTGGAACAGGAAGGAAGGAAGGAGGGAGGGAGAGAGGGAGGGAGGGAAGAGGAGAGTGGGAGGGGGAGAAAGGAGGAAAGGAGGAGGGGAGGGAAAGATTAAAAGAAAAGAAAGTTATTGACATATTTTTAATGGAGAGAAAAGAACAGAAGGAAGGCCAAAAAGAAGATCAGACAAGTACTACAGCTTTGAAAGTTGCAGGTAAATCTTACTCTATACTTAAAAATAAAAGCAAGCTGTACACAACAGGGATGGGAAACCGACAATCCTCTTTTTCTGTTTTACTCTATATGCAAATGCCCTTTTATTCACTGCTGTTAAGTTGAGGACAAAAATTTTTTAAATTTTAATAGAAAAAACACCATCTGTGGGCTCTCATTAGCTGAGTTTTGAGTGGATGTGGACCTACAGAGAGCCTTGAACCTGTGATAATTGTGTCTGGGGAGCCTACATTCAACTTGGGGGATGCCCCTGGGTATACTGGAAAAGTCGATGACCCACTCATCTAATAAGAGCAAGGGATAACAAATGACCAGCAAGCACTGAAGTATTATTACCTATTTCTCATTGGGATCTAAGAGGATTAAATGAGACAGTGGATGTGAAAGCTCATTGAAAAGCCTTTAGAGCTGGGGTTCTTAAACTTTTTATGGGTCCTGGACCTCTTTTCTTGTTAGTCTAGGGAAGCCTATAGACACTTCTCTCAGAATGATGTTTTTAAATGCACGAAACAAAATGCTTAGGATTATTAATAGAACCCAAATATATTGAAATACAAGTTAGCAAAGTATTTAAAAAAATACAACTTCATAGACCCCAGGGTGAAAACCCCTGCCTTAGAAAATGATAGACTATCAGAGCTAGAAGGAAGCTCATAAGAAACAACACTAGAACTAGACGGGGTCTTAGAAATCATCTAGTCTTATCCCCTAATTTTTTAGAGGAGAACTGAAGCATTGAGAGGAGGAGTGACTTACACAAAGCTAAGCAGCACAGAACCAGAACTAATACCTAAGCCTCCACTACTGATTAAGGGAGATTTCTCTGACTTCCTACTGCTTCCCTAAGGCAAGAAGACCTGACATTTCCTATCTGGAGTCCTGTCAGTTAGGTGGCCCAGTGGTTAGAATAGTGGGTCTGAAGTCAGGAAAACCCAAGTTCAAATCTAGCTTCAGATACTTACTCGTTGTGTGAACCTGGGCAAGTCACTTAACCTCTGTCTTGATTTCTTCAACTGTAAGATGGGAATGATAACAGCACCCACCTCCAAGGTTTGTTGGAGGGATCAAATGATATAACGTTTGTAAAGTGTCTGGCTCCCAGTAGGCACTTAATAAATGCTGAGCTCCTTCCTTACTTCCTTGTCCTTCTCCAGACCTGCCTTCGAAGGTTACCAAAACTATCTTTGTAGACAGTTCTGATCAAGTCACTTCTCGACTTAAAAGACTTTCAGCGGCTCTTCACTTACCTCATAAATATAAACAATCTGGCTCCAACCTACCCTTCCATGCTGATCTCAAGACAGCTCTCCTAGTCAATCTGAGGAAACTGGATGATTCTCCTTTTCCAGAACTTAGTACACTATCAGGCAGTTAATGCAAATGGAATTAATATTAGCACCTTTTCCAGTTTTTCCTTCCCCAATCTCAGTAGAAATTGCCTTTGTAACAAACCCAAACCATCTTCTACCCAGAGCTTTTAGTCTTATTCTCTGGGGACAAACAGAATGTCTAACCCCTTTTCCTTTCAACTGCATACAGATAGCTACCCTCCTCCCTCACCCTCTGCTCCAAGTCTTATTTTCTCTGGGTTAAACATTCCCGTTTCCTTCAACATGAGCTTAATTTCTTTCACCACCCTAGTTGCCATCCTCTAGATGTTCTCTAGTTTATGTCCTTCCTAAAATGCAGTATCCAGACTTCCATTTAAAATAGTGGTGTGATAGTACCTAAAGGAGACCAGATCCCAAACAAGTACTCTAGGAAAGTTCTTAAAATGTGCCAGAAGGAACAGTGATAAAACCAAAGAGATTTCACCCACCCAGTTTCAATTAATAGGCATTTACTAAGGACCTATGTGCCAGGCACTGTGCTAAAAGCTGAGGAAGCGTCGAAAAAGAAAAAGACAGTCCTGCTCTCAAGGAGATCACAGTCTAATGAGGAAGACAACATGAAAGGGGTTTTTTCCTTCTTTCCTTCCTCTCTCTCTTTCTCTCTCTCCCTCCCCCCATATCCCCTCTTCCTCCCACCTACTCCTATTAGAAAAAAAAAAAGTAAAATGAAGCCCTTGAAACAAGCATTCAAAGCCAAGTGAAACAATTCTCATATTGTCTGTGTCTGAAGATGTGTATCTTATTCTGCATCTGGAGTTCACCTCTGTGAAGAGGTGGGTAGCAAGCTTTGTCATCACGTGCTGTCTGCAATCATAGTCATTGCATTCATCAGGGTTCTCCAGTCTTTCAAAGTTGCCTTCGTTTGTAATGTTATTCCTATTGTATAAATGGTTCTCCTGATTCTGCTTGCTTCATTCTGTATCAAATTTTACAGGTCTTCCTCAGGTTTCTCAGAAACTGTTTTATCATTTCTCATGGAACAATTATATTCCATTACATTAATATACCATAATTTGTTTAATATTCCTCCAATAGATGGGCACCTCCTTAATTTCCAGCTCTTTACTACTACAAAAAAGTTGATATATCTGTATGTGTGTAAATACATATATACATACATATGTGTTTGTACTTATGGGTTCTTTAACTCTTTCTTTGATGTCTTTGGAGGCTAGGTCTAGTAGTGATCTAATAGTAAATATAGAAGTGATACTCTGGGTCATAGGGTATGCATGCTTTAATGATTGGGGGGTGGGGGCGGCATTGTTCCAAATGGCTTTCCAGAATGACTGGACCAATTCAACAGTTCCACCAATTGTGTGCTAGTATACTTGTCTCACTGCAGACTCTCCAACCACTGTCATTTTCCCTTTTTGTCATCTTTACTAATCTGATGGGTATGAGGTAGAACATCAGGGTTGTTTTAACTTGCATTTCTCCAATTATTAGTGACAGAGCATGTTTTCATATGTTTGTTGATGGCCTGGATTTCTTCCTTTGAAACTGCCTTCATAAAAGCACTTCTTATGATAGTAAAAAAACTGGAAACAAAGTAGACACCCATCAATTGGAGAATGGCTAATTGAATTATGACACGATTGTACCTGAACATTACTGCACAGTAAGAAATGGTGAATATGAGGAATTTAAAGAAGCTTAGACTTTTGTTAATCGATAGTCAGCAGAAGAAAAAATGTGCATGTGTATACACACACACACACACACACACACACACACACACATACAACAATGTAAATCCAAAGAAGGAAATAAAAATAAAACATTTGGGTGGTACTGTGGCTAGAGAGCTGGACCTGGCATCAGGAAGGGCTAAGTTCAGATCCTGTCTCAGGCCCTTACTATCTATGTGACCCCCAACAAGTCACTTGATCTCTTTTAGCTTCAGTTTCCTCATCTATAAAATGGGAATAATCATAGCAATTATCTCCCAGAGTTGTTATAAGGATAAAATGAAACCATACATGAAAAGAACTTTGTGAACCTTAAAGCCTTATATAAATGCCAGCTTATTATTAAAAAGGAAATTGAGTGTTATATAATTTTAATGACCAAATGTCCCCAGAGAAGATTTGAGAAAATGTGCCTCCCTCCCTTCACTGAAGAGGTAGGGGACTGCGATTGTTGAATATCATATGTGGTCAGGCGGAGTTGACATGTTGGTTACTTTTATTCAACTTTTTTTGTTCTATTTAATTTTTAGTCCTTGTTCCAAAGATGACTCACTGGATGGGGGAGGGGGAAGAATATATTCGGAAATGAAGTAATATAAAACAAAAATTCAAATTAAATTTATATCAAAAAAGAAAAAAAAACCTGCTTGGTCATATACTTTGACCATTTTGTACTGGGGAATAGCTCTTCTTATATATTTGAATCAGTTCACTACATATCTTGGATATGAGACTTTTATCAGTAAAATATTCTGAAAAGGTTTTTTTCCCCAAGTTGCCTGTTTCTTTGCTAATTTTAATTCTAATTTGGTTTGGGGGGGAACTTAAAATTTATTTAATCAAAAATCTCTATTTTATTTTCTGTGATCTTCTCCAATCCTTTGTTTTGGTCATAAACTCTTCCCATATCCATAGATCAGAAAGGTAATTTCCTGCTCCTCTAATTTATTTATAATGTCACTTTTATGGCTAAATCATGTACTCATCTGGAGCCTATCTTGGTATAAGGTATGAGATGTTGGTATATGACTAATTTCTACCTTAACATTCCAAGATCTCCTCTTCTTTACAATGGCAGTTGCCAAGTCCCATGTAACCCTATATCTGGCTCTCTGGTACTGAACTCTTTATTTGTGGCTGCTTGCAGTATTTTTCTTTGATTTAGAAGCTCTGGAGCTTGTCTATGACATTCCTAGGCATTTTTATTTGAAGGTTCTTTAAAGAAGTAACCAGTGGATTTTTTTTCTATTTTTACCTTACCTTCTCATTATAATAAATCCTGGCAGCTGGAATTCATAGCTAAGGAGCTTCCTCTTCCCAAAAGAGAAGTGGGCTCTGCCATTGTTCTTCCATTTTAAAGCACTGAGGTCACCTGCTTCAATTCTCTTAGAAAGGCAAAATCCTAATATACCTAGGACTCAAGAAAACCTTTCAGCAATTTTTTCTCCCAAAGGAAGAGTTTATCAGTTCTCAGGGCCTTGGCTAGAATGGTTGTTTTCCCTCTAGATGGTTCTGTGCCCCAGAAACCAAGTGTCTGGGAAGACAAAACAGTTCTATCTAATGGGCATCTTCATATTTAGATCTATTGCTTTAACCTCTATTTCCTGCTCACTGAGTTCAAGGTCTTTATCAGATGCTTCATTGATTTGGGGTTAGAAATTCCTTGTGCCTCACTGTTTAATTCCCTATTGCTAAACTTCACACAGGCAGCATTAGTTTAGAGCAGAAGTTAACCTTTTTGTGTGTCATAGACTCCTTATGCAATCTAATGAAGCCTATGGATCCCTTTTCAAAATAGTGTTTTTAAAGGGATAAAATGCATAGGTTTACAAAGGAAACAATTACTTTTAAATACAATTATCAACAAACATATTTTTAAAGTTCACAGACCCTGGGTTTTTTAAAAACCCTTGCTTAGAGTTACCTTTCCAACCAAAAGTCAAGGGCTCCCTGAGTTTAAAGCTACCGCCCCCCACCCCAATGTCTCAACTGCAAGATTCTTTTTGGTCTCCCATGGAAATAAATGGGAGAGAAAAATCACAGAAACAAACCCAAACCCAGGGGCAAGGTCATCATCCTTTTCTTGCCTACTATGTATGTAGCTGGTTTCTACCCTTTCCTGTTTTACTCAAACTTTGCATAAGTTGAATATTTTGGATTATATCCTTTATTCTCCTTTTTGCATGAAGCTTGTCATTGCATGGAGTAATAGAAAGTCCTGGACTTAAAGGCAAGGTTTGAATCCCACTTAGGTTCAAATCCTACCTCTGACACTTCCTAGTTACACGAACTAGTCACTTAACCTTTCTAAGCTAAACATAGGTTTAGCTATGGGAATAATAGGGGAATAACAATACCTATAGTAGCCAGCTCTCATAAAATGAGATAATGCATGTAAAGCAATTTTTGAAGATTAAAGCATTATATAAATGTTATTAGCACCAACTTCTCAGGACTGTTGCGGGGATCAAATAAGATAGTACATAAAACACTTTGTAAATCTTAAAATTGCTATATAAATGCTATCATCGCCATTATTATTATTATTGGAGAAATGTAGTGTAGCTATATGCCCACCATGCACCTCCCTTTGCCCTTTGGGTCAGGCACAACCTTGATTATTCAGAAACTTTGGATCTCCAAGATTCCCATAGCAAGGAAAATTATCTCCAATTTACAAACGAGGAAACTGAGGATCAAGCTGCATGTGACTTGCTTAAGGTCACACAGCAAGACAATAAAACAGCTGCATCTCTTGCCTTTTTACTCTCTGAGCCATTCCATAAAGTGCACTGAGGGTAAAAAGACAAAAATGAAACCACCTCTACCCTCAAGCTCACAGTCTATTGGGAGAGACAAGATATCCAAGCGTATAGAAAACTAGCAGAAGGGAGTTACGGGTGTGGCACCAGTAGGTGAAGGGATCAGGAAAGGCTTCCTGCAGAAACCTTGAGCTGAGTTTTGAAAGAAACAAGAGATTCCAAGAGGCAGCCATGAGGAGGCATGGGAGCAGCCATATCCAAAGACATGGAGATGGGAGGAGGAGTGCTTTCATGTGAGGAAGAGCAAGAAGACTAGTTTGTCCAGACAGCAGAGTTCAAGAAGAGGAATAAAGTCTCATGAGGCTGGAAAGGCAGGTTTGGGCCTGGTTGTGAAGGGCTTTAAAAGGAAGGTAGTCAGTAAACATTTATTAAGCACCTACTATGTGCCAGGCAGTGTGCTAAGGGCTGGGGATGCAAAGAAAGATAAAATTCTCTGCCCTTGAGGGGCTCACATTTTAATGGGGGAACCACATACAAATAACTATTTACAAACAAACTATATGCAGGATAAAATTGTAAATAATCATCTGAGGGAAGGCACTAGAATTAAGAGGAATTTTGAGAAAGGCTTCCTATAAAAAGCAGAGTTTTAGCCTGGACTTGAAGAAAGCCTGGGAAGTCAAGGAGTGAAGATGAGGAGGAAGAGCTAGAGGAAACAGGCAGCTACTGAGATTTGTTGAGAAGGGGAGTAAACCTGAGTGCCCTGAACAAAAAATAAGGAAGTTGATTCTAGTGTTGACTAAGGGGGGAGCTACAAGTGTTTGCGTTTCCTAACCTTAAAAACATCATGAAATTGTAAGAAATGTAAAGAATCTCAGAAGCATCCCCTCTAAAACCTCCCTGCTAAGTAGCCAAGCGCTTGCAGCTTGGATCCAGGTCTTCTAGCACCTCACGAAGCCATCGTTGGACAGCTCCGACGGTGAGACAATTCTTTCTTATATGAGCTGACATTGTCTGTTTTACCCATCTCAAGTCTAGTTGTTCTTTTACATGATACCCGCAGATATTTGGAGACAAGGGGGCAGGACTTAAGTTTCATGAATCTGTGCTTAAATCTTGCCTTCAACTTGGACTATTTGTGTGATTATGGGAGAGCCTGGTCTCTCTCCCCACACCAGGCATTTCTCAGTTCCTGCAGAAACTCTCCAAGTAACAGGTATCAGTAGAGTAGTCAGTCTCACATGCCAAGAGTTTTCTATACAGATAAAGTCACTGACCTGGACTACCCTCCCTCCCCGCTCCTCCCTCAAAAAAATCATTTTCCACTAAGTTTTCTCTGGAGTAAAAGTCCTCTCCCTACTCCCTCATACACACACATACACACATACACACATATACACATGTATGTTTCACAGAGCCAAGCCAATGATATCTTCCCTCAGGATTCAAGGGGATAACCAAAAGGGTTTAAGATGTCTTTTCTCTACTGTCATCAGCAAATCTGTACCCACCACCTCTGTTCCCCTATTGTCAGGGACTTTACTAGTATCCCAGGTCCATTTAGCCATGTAAAATTGGACAGTTTTTACAAAAGGATTTTTAATTCAGAGATACAGCAAGAAAAACTGTACATACATTGCCCCCACCCCAATATCGGGGTGGGGGGGCAGAGACATTTTCCCCATATCACCCTGGTCTCTAGCGAGAGTGGGTTCAACTTAGTTACAACATCAAGACAAATCAATTTAAGTTGGTAAGCACTTACTATGCTTTTTATACCTACTATGTGCCATGCCCTGTGCTAAGAACTGAGGGTATGGGGAAAGAAAAAAGACAGTCCTTGGTCTCAAGGAGTTTACGCTCTAATGGTAGAAAAAATACAAACAAAATTACATATATATGTATATTTGTGTATATATATATATACATATATAATAAATTGAGAATAAACAGGGGAATGATGAGCATATGGGGGGGTTAGGAGAGGCTTCTTGCAGAAGGTGGAATTTTAGCTACCTCAAAAGAAGCTAGGAAAGCCAGAAGGGAGAGATGAGGAAAGAGAGAGTTCCAGGCACAGGGGACATCCAGTGAAAAGCCTAAGTCAGGAGATGGGGTGTCTTGTTTGAGGAGCAGCAAGGAGACCAGTGTCCCTGAACTGAAAAGCATGTGGAGAGTAAAGTTTAAGAAGACTGGAAAGAAAGGTGATGGCCAGTTGTGAAGGGCTTTGAATGCCAGAGGATTTTATATTTGATTCTGGTACTGATAAGCCACTGGATTTATTGAATGGGGTAGAGGGAATGACATGATCAGATTTGTCTTTGAAGATGATCAATTTGATATATAGGGAACTGAGTCAAATTTATAAAATTAAGAGCCATTCCTCAAAAGATACGAATAGTGTTTTCAGAATAAATCTAATCAATAGTCACATAAAAAAATATCCTAAATCACTATTGACTAGAGAAGTGCAAATTAAAACAACTCTGAGGTACCACCCCACATCTATCAGAATGGCTAACATGACAGAAAAGAAAAATGATAAATGCTGGAGGGGATGTGGAAAAATAGGTGCTGTAATGCACTGTTGGTGGAACTGTAAAATGGTTTAATCATTCTAGAGAACAATTTGGAACTATGCACAAAGGGCTATAAAACCGTTCATACCCTTTGACCTAGCAATAGCACTATTAGATCTGTATCCCAAAGAGACCAAAGAAAAGAGAAAAAGACTTATGTGTACAGAAATATTTATAGTCACTCTTTTTGTGGTGGCAAAGAATTAGAAATCAAGGAGATGCCCATTATTTGGGAAATGGTTGAACAAGTTGTGGTATATGATTGTGATGGAATACTATTGTGCTATAAGAAATTACTAGTAGGAAGCTTTCAGAAAAACCTAGGAATACTCACAGGAGCTGATGCAAAGTGAAATGAGCAGAACCCACAGAACACTGTACATAGAAATAGCAATATTGTAACAAATGTGAAAGACTTAGCTACTCTGATTGATACAATCCAAGACAATTCCAAAGGACTCACGATGAAAAATGCTGTCCACCTCCAGAAAAGGATCTGATGAACTCTGAGGGCAGATTGAGGAACACTTTTTTCACTCTTTTTCTTGCTTTTTCTTTATTTGCAATATGGCTAATATGGTTTTGCATGATTTCACATGCATAACTGATATCATTGCTTGCCTTTCCAGCGGGTAAGGGAAGAGAGGGAGGAAGAGAATTTGGAATTTTAGAACATTTTTTAAAAAATGAATGTTAAAAATAAAGACGATTTGAAAGCTGAGTGGAGGATGAATTGGAGTGGGGAGAGACTTGAGGCAGAGAGACCAATCAAAAGGCTATTTCAATCATCTAGGTATGAGATTATGAGTTCCTGCACAAGGGTAGTGGTAGCATCAGAGGGAAGTAGGGAGTAAGACATGTTACACTGCAATCAGTGTTACTCCCATAGGACACTGCACTGGCTGTAAAACCTGGCCTGGACTCAGACTTCTGGAGTCTGGTGGCTTCCTCTTCAGATGTTCTGAAAGTCCCAATCTTGGAGATTCTCTTTGCTTCACCAAACTCAGTGGAGCCACTCCACCAAGAGGAGAGTAGCCAAAAAGAAGCAGAGAGATGACTGAAGCCACAAAGAGCCTCCCATTCACCAAGTGGTTAGTAGACCAGAACTAGTTATAGAATCATGCATGAGCCACAGCCCCTCCAGGGCATTTCCCTTACAGGTCTCTCCCCAGCATTATCTACATGGATAGCTAAGCAAACTGCTGAGGTCTGTGAATGTGCCAGACCCTTGTTACACACACAGACACACTCATAAGATTTAGGCTGGAAAGATCCTCAGTGATACACAGTCCAAACTCATTTAATAATACCCAAGATCACAGAGCTAACAAGTAGCAGGGTGAGCCCTGGATTGTCCAACATTTTCATCCATGACTTGGACAAAGACACTGATGGCATGCTTCTCAAATTTACAGGTGACACAAAGCTGTGATAACACACCAAATGATGTCAGGACCCAAAAAGATCTCACTGACCAGAATGCTGAGCTGACTCTAATTGCTTCTCAGACTATTTGGGTCTTAGCCTTGCTATGTCCTACTAGAGCATTTTTCTAGAGGTATTTATCTTCTTATTCATCTTGTTTTACAGGTCTCATCATCTAATTGTGCATCCTGCTCAAGACCTTTGATTGACCATATGTGATCAAAGTCCACTGCCAGAGGTCTCCTGCTTCCTTGTCTGACATTCATTCTCTTTAGTTGTTCTCTGCTGGTCTGGTGGGAAGTTCCTTGCTTTACCTCCCAGCCAAGATCTTTTCTCTTTTTACCTTTTTAGGTAAATTGCTTATTTTATTCAGAATGTGGTCTCAATAATCCTAGATTACTATTTTTAAAAATACCTAGCACCTAGAACTTTTATTATTTTACTTCAATTTCAAGAACTTTCCTTCCTTCCTCCCACTTAATTATTCAGAATCTAGTCCAAATGGTAGTTCCTTTTCCACCCTTTGCCCGATTCTTTTTCCATAATATGGTGCTCACAAATTAAGCTGTGCCTAGTTCTAGATTTTATCTCACTTTTTTCCTTGTTTACTCCCCTCCCTTTAAAAAAATTCAGATTTTATCTCATTTTTTTCCTTCTTTACTCCCCTCCCTTTAAAAAAATTCGATTTCAATTATATATTTACCTATCATTATATCTGTAGGCATATATGTATGTGTATATACACATATATACACACATATATGTTCAGCGTAGACATAAGATTAAGATAGGCAATTTTTTTTTGGACAAACGTAAAGCTGCAGTGGAGTATGGATTCAGGTTTAAAATAGGGCCACTGATAGGAATAGTATGTCTTTTTTAGGGCCAAGGCAAGGGGTCGGTGATAAGCATCTTAGGGAAAGTAATAGGATTCAGAAATTTGTATGATTCAGGGTTAAGTACATAAGTTTAAGTAAACATTGATAGAGGGCTATCATTGATATTAGAAAGTGATAATTTTAACATCCTAGAATTAAGTTTTAGGAATAATTTGAGAGATATTTTAAGAATACAATCAATTCAATTGAAAAGACAATTTCCTAAATGTCAATGTAAAGTCATATGCTTACATTTTTAAAAATAATCTTCCCAAGGAGGCATAGTTAGACATAAATACATCTGAAAAAAAGATGGGGAGGAGGGGGTTCAGTTAATTGAGAGTTCCATATGTGAGTCGAATGGCAGCCAAAAAAAATATCTGACTTTAGACTGCAACAAAAAAGGCCTACCATTCAGGGCTAGGAAGTGACAATGTCTGGGTTATACCAAGGTCAGACCACATCAGGAGTATTGTGTATAACCTGGCCACATCCTTTTAGAAAGGACATCAGTAATCTGGAGGGCATCCAGAGGAAAGCAAATAGTACGGTGACTTTCATGCCATGATGATTAACTAAAGGAACTAGGGTCCTTTAGCCTAGAGGAGACTCTGGAGTGGACCAAGTATGGACCAAGCTATCTTCAAGTCCCTGGAGAACTAGCTGTCACATAGATGACAGCTGACCTGTGAGGCCGGAACTAGGAGCCTGGATGGAAGTTGGAAAGAGAAAGAGGTAGGCTTGATGTCACGTCCTAACACTAAATAAAAGTAATAAACTATCCCCGGATGCAACGGGTTCCCCTTCCTTGGAAGTCTTCAAACCAGTGCTGGACCTGGACTTAGGAAGCCGAAAGTTCCAATTTGGCTTCAGATAATCACTAGCTGTGTGACCCTGGGCAAGTCATATAACTTCCGTCTGCCTCAGCTTCCTCTTCTGTAAAATGGAGATAACGCCCACCTCCCACGTCTGTTGTGTTGATAAAGATGAGATATTATTTGTAGAAAGCTTTGAAAACTTTAAAGCACTATCAAGGAATAAGCAGTTATTGGCATGCACTACTTAATAAGCTTTGATGGTTTAAGATCGCGCCAAGACTCGGGGTCACCCTGCACAGATGCTAGTCATCATCATCACCATCGTCATTCATACGATGCTGATGACAGCATTTGTTGGGAATGTGACGGACTCAAGCTCCTTTCGATTCGGAGCGTCTTTCTGCGCCCCAAGCCTGCCTCCAGGACCGCCAGGGTCACACGGCACGACCCTGTGACTGCCCTTCCACCAGCTCGCCCCAGGGAGGCGCTCTCCCGCCCTCGGCGTGAAGACGTCAACCCGCCCCCTCCCCACTCCCAATCTCCCGGTTGGCAGGGAGAGAGGGCGCGTGACGAAGCACGGCCGTGGCCCCGCCCCCTCCCTCCCCATTCCTTCTCTCCCTCCCCGTCCCCTCCCTCCCTCCCTCCCCCCTCCCCGCTCCCTCCCTCTCCCCTTGTCAGCCCGGACTCTCCCTCCCGGCGGTTGTTGTTCCGCGGCGGCGGCGGCAGCGGCGGTGGTAGCAGCTCCCTTCCCTCCGCCGAGGAGCCGGCTGGGCCTGGCGGGGCTTCCCCCCCGCCGGCCCCCGCCTCGCCTCGGGCCCGTCTGCGGCGATGGAGCTGGAGGTGCCGGACGAGGCGGAGAGAGCCGAGGCGGGGGCCGTCCCTCCGGAGGCGGGATGGGCTGTGGAGAGCGGGGCGGCGGCGTCCTCGGCGACAGGTAACGGTCTCCGGCTCCTCGCCCCCCCACCGCCGGCCCCAATGGTGCTGGCCGCCCCCTCGTGCCCCCCCATCCGGCTCGCCCCGATGGTGCCGGCCGCCCCCCCGCCCCCGCCCTGATGGTGCGGGCCGCCCCTTCGCCCCCCGCCCAGCCCGCCCTGATGGTGCCGGCCGCCCCCTCGCGCCCCCCACCCCATCCTAGCTGCTTCAGTGGAACCGCCCTTGGGTCCAGAAAGCCGGGAGCTGCTGGTGGCCCGAGCTTTCGCTTCCTCTCTGCCGCGGGGGGCCGCAGGGAATGCCCCATTTCCTAGTGTTGCTGGTGGGGGTGGGCAGGAAAAAAGGGAGATTCCGGCCTCTTTTCCCCCACCCGCGGCTCAATGGGATGGAACTGAACGAAGCATCACCCCGTGACTTCCCCTCCCGCCTGGCCCCACAGCGGAACCGCCCCTCCCCGGAGTGGACTCCCCGGGTGGGTGTTCCTCTCCGTCCCCCCGGGGTCCTGACATCTCCGTGATCCTAGGGGAGAGGAAGAGAAAGAGCAGGAGCGGGTGGGGACCAGAGGAACCCGAGGTCGAGGAACCTTCCAGGTCATTTCGTCCAGTCTCCTGTCTCCGTCACCTTTTTGGCCAACACAGAGGGATGGAGAGCAGGAGGCTTGTGTTCCAGATCCTTCCCTGCTTCTTGGCCCGCTGCTTGGCCAAGGGCAGGCAAATCACTTTATCTCCGAACCGGTTTTCTCCTTCCATAAAATAGGGTTAATAATACTTGCATTGCCTGTCACAGACAGTGCTGAAAAGCACTTTGTTAACCTGGAAAGCAGGGTGAGGTGTCAGCCCTTGTGGGCCTTAGTTTCCCCATCTGTAAAATGAGGGTAGTGGGGAGGAGTATCTAGATTAGATTATCCCAAAATCCCTTCTAGGGCTAAAGTTCTAGAATTGGTTAGGGGTAGGTAGGGAATTCTTATCTCCTGGTATTGCTTAAACTCCAGTCACTCCCCCCAATGCACCCTTTTTCTCCTCAAGCTTAAAGTAAGGGATGCAGCTGGCATTATTCATAGGAGAGGGAGGCCTATTTATCCATCTCCTGACTGTTGAATGGGGTGGTGGGTGAAGGTGGGATCCTGCCTTCTTCCTCAAGGCAGGGGTTTTGCACAGAGGGAGTCTTATTTCCTGATGAAGTGGCTCAGATCTGAAGCTTTGGAATAGGAAAATTCGGGATTTGTGGAAGCCCCTCTCAAAGAAACCTCCTTTAGTCATCTTCTTTCCAGGTTTAGTGACTCTCAAAATAGAGACAGCATATCTTATTTTCTCAAATGGTAATTGACCAATAGGGTTGGACTGTTATGCCTGGAAGTTGGGAAAATGTAGAGGATTCAAAAGATATGGACAGTCTCATTTCTTCCACAGTGTTCAACCCCATTGAAATATTTGTTTACTTAGAAAATGCACTAGTTTAATGGTTATGTGTCTCTTATTCCATTGTGATGAAGTAGAAAGAATACTGAAATTGGACTTGAGACCTGGGTTTGAATCAATATTCTTCCTTGTTGAGCCTTAGTTGTACTGTCTGTAACATATTGGGGTGATGCTTACCCAGAGTCATTTTGCTTTATAAATCTTGGAGTAATATAGAAATGTAAATTGTTATTAATCTGTTAAAAAAATAAGGATGTGTGGCAGCCAATAAGGGCCCCACATGGCTGGTCTTCCTTCCTTGCTGTTTCATTGAGCAGTGTGGGCACCAGTCAGGTTGCAAAGCAGTAAGCAAAGTCCTTTCCTTTCCAACCTTCATCTTCCACATGTAATTCCCTCTTTGACTAATCTTCACAAAGCCAGAAAAGCACCAGGCTTGCCAGGACACAAAAAACTCCATGTCGTTAAACATTTTATCTTAGAAGTTCACAGGGCCTCTGATTGAAAGACTGATAAGATTAAGTACAAGCCCTGACTGTTGGGAAACCTGAAATTAGATAGGCCTGGACCCAAAGATTACATGAACTAGCTAAAATTGAGTTGAATGGGCTGAGTCACTCAGTTCAGCAGCCTTTTACTGTTCCCTGGGTCTGACCTGGGAAGGAGCTTTCTCTAAGGAGATGTTGTTTCTCAGCGTTATGGTGCCAGTGTGATTGGAGGATTATTCAAGCTGATGGATTTGGAAAGGGAGGGGAAATGATGCTCAGAATTGTTGGTGGATTTAAAGGCTTTCATGATGAAAATTCCTAGCGCCAAGGAGTTGATTGTGGTTTTCAGGACCACTTAAGGGCCAGCACTGTGGTCAATGGAGTTCATCTTTTCTTCTCCCTCCCTTCCCCCCACCCCCCCAACACACTTTGGTGCCCCTTTAACATGCAGACTGATGACTTCAAAATGTTTTGATCCCTTAGAAAAAGCCACTAGCTGGGTTAGATCATCTTCACTGACATCCCCCCATACTAACTCTCTTGCAAAATGCTTTGTCCAAAAAGACAGAGCCAGAGGGGGTGTTTGTTGGAAATTATCCAGTCCATGCCTCCCTCCATTTTGCAGATGAACAATCCCTGGCCCAAGTAAAGGGGAGTGATTTATTTGCATAAGGTCGCACAGCAAATTAGTAGCACTGATGAGACTAGAATTCAGGTTTTCTGAGTCCAGTGACCTTTCCATTACACCAGAATGCTTTTTTAGAGATTATTTCATACATTCAGAAAGAATTTCTTGCCCAAGCCCCATGCCAGTGTACTGTGATGTGGTAGAAAGAACATTCAGTTTAGAGTCAGGAAAGCAGGATTTGAATCCTCTAGCTTTTGTGACCTTGGGCAAGTCATTTAAGCTTTCTGAGCTTCATTTTCCTCATTTTAAAATGGGCATAATAGTACTTAAGTATCTGGCCTTAACCGGGCTTTTGAGAGGAGACTACCTTGTAAACTGTAATGTTATACATATTGTAACTGCATAAATCAGAAGGCTTAAGGTTTTTTTTGGAATGACATCTTTTGAAATTCACTGTAGGACTGGTTTTTTTGTCCTCAGTTTCCATTAGGATGAGAGGGTGTCTAGGTCAAATACACAGTCTCTAGCTCTCCTGTTTGGGAGGAGCCTGACCTGAGCTTCAGACCATCAGCAACTGTTTCTTGCTCCCTTACCTAACTAACCCATTCTTTCCAGGTGCTGACAACTGCCTGTTCTAAACTGCAGAGCCTGCTCAGTCTGCAGGGACTGGTCCCTATCTCCCATAGAAAACCAAGGGAAAAAAACAACAGGAACCAGCCAAGTGAACTAGCCTATTGTCCCAACCCTTCAATGATTGCAAACTCTGTGACCCTTGACCACTTGTCTTGGACTTCAGACCCCCTTTGCATCTGCTTATGTCTTGTAATGTTTTTCCAGTCTACCTCCTTGTCTGCTCTTGATCTCCTCTGTAAAGTGGGTAGGTAAATAATTCCTAAACCCTATAGCCCTAACATTTAGTGATTCCATGAAATTTGTGCTTGCTCTGCTTTCAGAATGCCTACCCTGTTAGTGGCTTCTAGCCTTTATCCTATTATGCTGGTACTTGGATGAATTGAACTCCTTTGACTGAAGATACCTCATACCTAGTACTGGCAGTTCCTCTTTCTTCAGACTGTTGAAAAAGTGACCACCCCCTATCTTGTCCAGTTAGTTTCTGATCATTTTTTGGCTCAGAGACTCATAGAATGGGAAGGGTGTATACATGTGTTGGCCAACTTTTTTGTCAAAGTAAATGCCAGAAAAGATAGAGTTACAGAGTGGAATTATTGAATCATAGAGTATCTGAGAAAGAAGGCTCCTTAGAGGTCATCTAGGCAGACTCCTTCATTTTATTAATATGGGATCTTAAACCCAAAGAGAGGTCACATGCTGTTGCTCTCAAGATCATACAGCAACTTTATGGCAGAGTGAAAACTACGACTCAAGTTTCCTGACTCCCAGACTTAGGCTTACTCTTCTACATTCCACTGCTTGATTTATTGCTTATACATTAACTAAGCTTTGGTTTTATTTTTAATAGCTTTGGGTAAGGAGTTTTTATAAAATTTGCTGTACTATAGATTGCCTATGAGACTTTTTTTCCGTTTAACTTAAGGATAAGAATTATTGATCCTTTTTTAGGCGGCCTATTTGGGGACAAACGGAAGAAGTTGACTTTGGTCTTGGGGGCTGCAAAAAAGCAGCAGATGGACTGCTCAGACCTGTATCTAGAACGCCCTCCTCACTGTTTCTGTTCATTACATTGTTATCCACCCTGCAAACAGTATTATCTTCTTAGATATGTTTTCCCAGATTCCGCCAAGCTAGAAGTGACTCCTTCATCTGATCTCATCACTAGAGGCAGCTCGGTGAAGTGGATAGAGCCCTGTGCCCAGAGTGATTAAGACCTGACTTAATATCTGTTCTCCGATATCTGACAGCTGTGTGACCTTGGGCAAATAACTTATCATCTGTCTGCCTCGGTTTTCCTCAGCTGTAAAATGGGAGTAATAGCACTACCTCATGTGTGAGGACCAAATGATATGTTTATAAAGCACTTAGCATAGTGCCTGGTACATGTGAGGTGCTTAATAAGTGCTTGTTCTGTCTTTCAATCAGTAATAGTAGCTGACATTAATAGAGAACTTAAGGTTTTAGAGTATTTTACGCAATTACACCTAGTAGGTACTTAATAAATATTTGTTGAATTATGATGTTTTAATTTGTGCCACTTATCTATGTGAGTGTTTTAATCTCCTAAATAAATTATGAGCTTCCTGAATTCAAGTACTGTGCTCTAATAATCTTTGTATTTCTGTGGTGCACTGTACATGGTAGATACATCTTTGTTGAGTATGAATGGGTTTGTGTGTGTGAACATACCTAACCCCCTTGTAGATCCAAGTAGAAATAATTTTTATTATGCTGGTTTTGGTATCTATACTTCTCTACATTCTGATGAACAGTCAAGGGCCCACTTGTATTTAGTGTTGGATTTTAAGTTTACTTCCCATGCCAATATTAGGATTAACTGTACCATTCAGTGCTGCTTCAGAGCAGAGCACTGTGCTGGACACAATTTTTGCTTTCAAGAATCTTATCTTGTTTAATCTTCACAACAATCCTATGAGGTAGATGTAATTTTATCCCCATTTTATAGATAAACTGAGGATGACAAAGATTAAGTGGCTTGCCCCAGGTCACAGAGGTAGTAAGGCAGATTTTGAACTCAGGTCTTCCTGACTCCAGGTCAGAATTGTTACATATGTGTGTGTGTATGTATATGTATGTTTGTGTGTGTATATATATGTATGTATGTATATATATATAATTTACAGCTGTAAGAAATTTTACAATTATTTAGTTCAGACTCCTCATATTACAGAAAGGAAAATGAAGATGAAGGGAGGTAAAGTGACTTGTCGAAGATCGCCGAGTTCTGAGTATGTAGCAGGGCCAAATGCATCCCTCTTTCCACAGCACCATAGGCATACATGCACAACATGTGTTTAATGCTACACAAATAACTGTGTTATAGTGCAGAATGTCCTAGAAGTGCAAAAGAGGGTTCTAGGAAAAGAAAGTTCACCTTCAGTAATTAGGAAAGGTTTCATGGAGTTGATAACACCTGAATTTAGTTTAATTCCAACATTTATTAAACTCTCAAGAGCAAGGCCAATAGTGTAATGGATAAGAGAGCTCACTTTAGAAGAAGGAAGACCTGGGTTCCAGTTCTACCTCTTGACACCTAGAGGATATGAGATTCTGGGCTGGTCACTTAATCTCTCCCTGCCCCAGGCAGCTCTTTATGGCTACAAACTGGTGAGTTGGAGAAAGTTTCCTCATCATCTGAAGTACCCTATTATAATGAAATTCAATCCAGTCTCTCCCACTTCCACCCTCCAGTGCAAGGCACTGTGGTAGGCTCTACAGATACAAAAAGGAAAGCAAACATAAAGTAAAATTATAGTTAACCCTTCCACATTCATAACTCCTTTTTGTAACAGTAAAGAACTGGAGGGGTTGGGGGGAGTAGAAGCCGTTGAGCTGAAGAATGGCTAAAAAAATTGTGATATATTAATATTAAGTATACTGAATAAACAGATGTGAAGATTACAGAAAAGCATAAAAGGTCTTCTATGAACTGATATAGAATGAAGTAAGCAGAACCAGGAAAACAGTACCCACAATGACCACAGTAGTGCAAATGGAGAGGAAAAAACCCCCAAAGCTGAGCATTGTGCAGTTATAACAGGCCTGCACAATGAAACATTCAAGTGCCACCTGAAATCCTTTGGCCTCAGGTTGTGCAGGCCTGAATTACAGTGACTAAGCTTGGCCCTGAAGAAGAGGGGAGAAAGTACGTTCCCCTCCCTTTGCAAAGGTTGGGGATCAAGGGTGTACCATACATTGCACATACCATCACACTGAGTGGGTATAAGGGTTAGTCTTAGAGAAATACATCCCCATCCCTTCTCATGTGAACCTAACACACTAACAGGGGAATAATACCCAGACACAAGTAACTATGATATATAATAATATGTGATAAATTGATTAGAAAATTGTGAAACAAGTGTTAGGAGATCCAGAGGGAGCTGTTATGTCAGAGTCCTGTCATTTGGTGCTTTAAGGAAGCAGTTGTTTATATAGTTTAAAAATCTTGGATCCAGATTTAGGAGAATCCAGGGTTCTTGTTCCAGCTGTGCTGAAAGCCATGGCCGGATCATTTCATCCTTCTGTCTCTATTCCTCCCAGAGGCTGTGTGATGTTGTGGAATGAGTACTGCACTGCAAGTCAACAAACCTGGGTTCATGCCCCAGTTCTTCTACTCATTAAGTTTGATAACCTGGCTCCTTCCTACCTGTCCCATCTCTTTACACCTTCCTCCCCTCCATAAGCTCTGGTCAGTGATGGTGACACTGGTCTCCTTAATGTTCCTGGCACAAGGCACTTCATCTCCCAACTCTGAGTTTTTCAGTGACTGTCTTCCATGCCTGGAACTCTCTCCTTCCTCATGCCCACTTCCTGGCTTCCCTACCTTCAAGTTCCACCTCCCTCAAGAAGGCTTCCTTAATCTTAGAGCCTTCCCTCTGAGATTGCCCCTAATGTATCCTGGTTATAGTTAACAAATACGTATGTGGTTGTTTGCATGTTGTCTCCCACAGTAGACTGTGAGCTCCTTGGGAGAAGGGCCTTTTCTCTTTCTTTCTTTGTAATCCCGGCATTAAGCATCATGCCTGGAACATACCTGGCATTTGATATATTCTAGTTGACTAACAGATGATTACCTTGGAAACTAGATGGCATAAAGTCCTGGACTTGGAGTCAGGAAGACATGAGTTTGAATTTTGCCTTAGATACTTATTAACTGTATAGCCCTGAGCAAGTAATTTAACCTTTCCCCATTTGTTAAATGGGGATAATAGTAACTACCTCCCAGGGTTTTTGTGAGAATTAAATGAGTTAACATATGTAAAACACTTTGTAAACATTAAAGCTATATTAATGCTAGCTATTGTGTAAGTGAACTTGGCCAAGTTATTCCTTATCTTTCCCCTTAACTCCCTCATCTATGAAAAGGGGATAATGATTCTGCCATTGCTTATCTCCTAGAGCTGTATGCTAATGTGGTTTGTGAGCTCTCTGGCCAAGCAGATCTAGCACCAGCCATGAAGGCAGTAAAGTAAAAGCCCGTTAGAATGTTGAAAGCAGTACATTCTCTAAAGGGTTATTCTGATATGTACAGAGATAGGATAGAGCGAGGATATAAATAGGGGCTGGGAGAAGGAAAAAACCTTTCAGATTTAGGTCATCAGAGCTACTCAGGGTCATTGTAGCCTGAAGCTGGTACAATCTGCTCCAGATGATAACATAACATGAATAGACATGGCAGGTTTATAAACTGAGTCCGAAACTTATTGGATAGGTATGTGGCCTACCAGATTTACCCACCTTTAGGGAAGCCATAGGAGAAACGTTTCAAATAAGATGGACCCCTGACTTCAAAATCGTTCTCTTCCACAACTGTTTGTGAAGTGTCTAAATATGAGACTTGTCAGAGTCCCTACGTAAACTCAGGCCCTGCCTTCTAGGAACCTATAGCTGTCATTAGATCATAATTGTTTGCATTTGGAAGAATGTCAGAACAAGAAGGGAACTTAGAACACAGAATGTCAGTGATGGAAGGGACCTTCAAATCATAGAATAATAAAATGCTCAAAGTTCAGGTACGGGAGAAAACACTATAAGCTGGGAGTAAGGGGTGGGGAAATGGCAGATCAGGGAAGGTTTTATGGTAGCTTTGGGCCTAGGCTTTGAAGGGATGCGTAGAAATCAATGAAAGGAGCCATCTCTTGATTAACTTCTTAAAGAGGCCTATTCACTGAATGGGCATCGCCTCACTCAAAGTGAGAACCTGAAAAGACCTTAACCTGAAATGGCCCGGGTCTCCCATTGCATCCTGGGCCATCTCTGGTCTTCCTGGTGAATATCAGGCCACTGGACCCAGATGGCTCTGGAGGAGAAAGTGAGGCTGGTGACCTTGCACAGCCCTCCCTCACTCAAATCAAAGTCAACTGCAAGTCATGGCATCATTTCCCTGATGTCATGGTCCTCTTCGAGAACGAAGAACACCACAATCAGAAATCAATGGATGAAGATGATAAGGAGGGCTAGGGAATAGAGCAAAGACAGAGGGGGAAAATATGCTGACCAGTTTTGGTGAAGTGATGGAAATATGGCCTTATTAAGGCTGAACAAGTTAGTGAGGGCACAGAAACTAGAACTCAGCTCTCTTGGTTCTTTCCTAGCCCAGAGCGTTTTCTAGGTTTTTTAGCTTAGTCTTTCCCCTTTCCTCCCCACCCAGTTTCCTACTTGTGCAGAGTTCAGTGTCACAAGATTTAGAACTAGAAGCACCCTGAGAATTTGGTTTGCATGACTGTACTTGTTTGTAATAAGTTTTGTTACCTTCTCAATGTATGGGGAGAAAGGAGAGGAAACTTGGAATTAGCAATAAAATTGAATTTCAAAAAAACAAACTAGAAAGGCTGTTAAAGTTCATTTAGTCCAACTCCCTTAGGTAATAGATAAGTGAGAAATGAAGGAATTTGTCCAAAGTAACACTTGCAGGGAGGAAGAAGAAAAGCCAGCATTCAGGCCCAGGTCTTCTGATTCCAAGTGTTCTTTCCACTACAACATGCTGCTCTGGCTCTTAGCTTAATATCTTTTCTCATCCCCAGGAGAGGGCTAGTGCTTGCAAATGTTGCCACCTTAGCTGCTCAGAGTCATCTCCGTCTCCACAAAGCAAGTAAACCACTTGTTTAGGTCCAGAGATGGTTGTATTTCTGAGAGATAGCAGAGCAAATGCTTACTCCTGAGCCTTAAGCCTGGCAGTAGTCTTTAGGCATAGAGCTGGCCACTAGTTTAAGCACTGAGTAAGACTAGTAGTAGCTCTTTCCAAAGGAGAGTGCAACCAGATATAGTTTGGCCTCTTCCCTTTTGGTTTCTCCAAGCCATGAAGAAAATAGAGGTAAGCAGCTATGACTAGTTACCTCTTGAAGAAAGAGCTTTAAAAATTCCTTTTTTTTTTTTTTCAAAAGGAGTATATTAGAAGTACGGGAAAATGGCGTGAGATTAGGCTGAAAAGGTAGGGAGGTATAAGATTGTGGAGGACCTTGAATGCCAGTCTAAGGAGTTAATGCTTCATTTGATAAGCAATAACAAGCTGGGTTTTGAGCAAAGGAATATGACATACATGAACAAATCTGTGCAGAGTTGTCTCATCCTGAAGTTTAGAAGAAGCATGTCTGGTTTCAGCAAATATAATTTACTGGGACACAGCTATTATAGTTAAAAGTAAAACATCATCCTTCCCTCACCCACCAGTATTTTAATGACATAAATCAGTATCTCTGCTTGAGACAGAATATCTAGACACTTGACTTGAGAGGAGGGTTAAGGGACCCTGATTACAATTAACTTCACCACTGTGATTGCTGTGATTATAAGTGCAGAGTGAGAACCAATGAGGAGTAACTTAATGAAGGTTTCTGGGAACACTCCCAGGGCTACCATTCTCTACAGTTCATGTGATCTCTTTCCATTTTAGAATAAAAACATATTTTCACAGCCACTTTAACGAAAATAACACAACCTCTGACTTTCTCTATAGGATCAGCATAAGAGATTGGAAAAGCCGAGAAGGGAGATAATTTTATTCATTCTAGAGAAAGAAATCCTAGTTCAGAAAGGTGCATTTGCCAAAGCTGTCAGGAAATGCCAAGTGCCTTGCCAGGGCTGGCTCACCCACTGGCCTCTTAAATACTCTGCAGAGGATTGCTCCTGAATTCAGCTTAGCAACGCTGCCACTATAGACCTCTTTACAGGTGCTGGAGAATTGGGGTGGGGCGGGGAGGTGATTGTGGAAAAAAAATCATTAAGACAAGGGCCTCCCTGCTATCTGTGGTCTGATGAAGGACAGCTTGGAAGGAGAAACAGTAGAAACATGGTAGGTTTTTTTTTCCTTTCCCTTCTGCTAGACAGATATTTCAGCCAGGATAAATGACTGCTGCAGTCTTTTGCAGGGGTGCATGGTCTGGCAAATAGTTTGAGAGACATCAAAACCATTGAAGAACACACAGAACCTAACTGGAATTTTATGAATTACAAAGCAGTCTCACTTTGTCTGTAAAAGATTCCTAGGGTCCTATGTAACTAGATGCTTATAGAAGTGACCATTCAACAAACATTGGTGAAGGACCTACTGTGGGCTGGGCATTAGTGCTGCAAAGCCAGTTCTTTCCCTCAGGCAGCAAGTTCTACTAGTTGGTGAAACAGATAGGAACCGCGCCCCCCCCCCTCCCCAGGAGCTAGTTAACTTTTTTTTTTGAGGGGGAGGGCAGGGCAATTGGGATTAAGTGACTTGCCCAAGGTCACACAGCTGCTAAGTGTGTCAAGTGTCTGAAGTAGGATTTGAAAACTCAGGTCCTCCTGACTCCAGGGCCGGTGCTCTACTCACTGCGCCGCCTAGCTGCCCCAGCTAGTTAACTTTTGATAGCATTCTGTTGTGCAGTTTCAGACTGCAGCCTTTTACTCCAGGCTCATAAATTTGTGTTACTAAATAAAACTCGTTGTTGGAGTTAAAAAAGGGAAATGTCTGACTAGTTGGTGTTGTTACATACATATATATGTATATATATGTGTGTATATATACATATATACACATACACATGTATATATATGTATTGTTCTCATTTGTGGGAAAGATCTACGTCTCTTTAGGAGTCCATTTTGGTGTGCTATTAGTTCCTACCTTCAAGGAGCTCATGATCTGATTTCATTTTTCCATCCCTAATGCCTAGTACAGTACTGTGTACGTTGTGGGTGCTCCATACATTTTTCCATTAAATTGATAGAGCAAACTGAATGTAACTGCTAACTCTCTGCCAAATTGAGACTATTATGTCTCTTCTCCAAAGAAGGAGAATTGGGTGGAAAATATGCATCTGCCCCCATAAAGTGAGAGGCAGAGTTTGACGCAATAGAAGGGAAAAAACCATTCTGGTAATTAGACCTATTGAAAGGTGGAATGGGCTCTGCCTTAGCAGGATAATGAATTTACTCTCCCTGAGTGACTGCTTCTCAGGGATACTATGTAAAAGGGATTCCTGCACAGGTATGGATTGAAGTAGAAGACCTCTGTGATTCCTTTGCACTCTGATTCCGTGCCCCTAATCTCGGCCAAGAGAATTCATAGTCAACATTAACAATTGTCTCCTTGGCCTATTGCCCAGCAGGTGCCCATCTCCCAGTGGATACCCAGAAGGGTCAGTTGAAGATGCTGATGAAGACATCTGAACAAATGCAGACCAATTAAATGATGCTTGCCATTTCAGAATCTAGTTCCAAGATTGTCAGAAATTAAAAGTACATCTGGGAGGAAAATTGGGCCAAGAAACTTAGCACATTGGTCTTAAAACAGCTTGTGATCTTCAGAGAGGGACTTGTAGTGCTGAATGTTCCTGCAGATACTATAAGAGCCTCTAGCTCAGTGTGCCTGGAAGACTTCTAGTTCAAGAGCTGCATTGGCACCATCTAAGTACCAGCTGGGTGGGGTTGGCTGGTGGTTTGGCTTGGAATGGGTTCCAAGTTCTAGAGTGATAAAAGTTCTTGCCCACAAGTGACTCACAGTCTGGGCAGAGGAGACAAGATGTACATATCATTTGTTAAGCACCACGTTATGCTAGGAATTGAAGACAGTATAAAGATAGATAAGGCATAAAGTCATAGAATCTTAGCATTAAAAGACCTCAGAGGTAGTTAGTACAACACTTACACCTGATAGATGATTAGAAAACCTCGATTCAAGTATAAGCTCAGTCATACAAAATAACCCACACTTACATAGTGCCATATGGCTTCTAAAACTACTTCCCCACAACAACTTTGTGAGGTAGATAGTTCAAGTTTGATCTCAATTTTATAAATGAAAAAATTGCAGCTTGGAGAGAGGTAAAGTGATTTTTGCATGGTTGGCAGTGTCAGAGCCAGGGCTCGAACTCTACTCTCTCTGTTCCAAGACCAGTGCCTTTTTGACTACGCCATACTGTTTCCTAACCTAAGCCTTGGTTTCCTCCTCTGTCAGATATAATTAACTTACACTTTCTGCCTCGCAAGGCTGTTGTGAAGCAAGCATTTGTAAATTTAAAAGGGCTATAGAAATAATAATAATGAGAGTGAACGTTTATATAGCACTTACTATGTGTCAGGCACTGTGCTAAGCACTTTATTATCTCATTTAATCCTCACAACAAGCCTAGGAGGTAGGTGCTATTGTTATCCTCACTTCACAGTTGGGGTAACTGAGGCAGAGGTTAAGTGATTTGCCCAGGATCATATGAAAAAAATGTTCTAACTCACTATTGATTAGAGAAATACAAATTAAAACAACTCTTATCCTGTCCACTGAGCCAACTAGCGGCCCAAATAGGAGGCAGTGGTGATTTGTCATCATCACTATCATTATCATCCCTTACCTACTTGAAGAGTTCCAATGACAGGGACTAAGCATTTCCTAAGGTTATCTGTTACACTGCTGGACAGATTATTGAAAATTATAAATTATCAGGGATACAGCAAATTAATGAACAAGTAATAGGGCTGTCTAGAGATATAAACAATACAGACTGATATAACCATAATGTGCATGTGTATGAGACAGGAGTTCAGAGGAGGTAGAGATCTTTTTTAATGTCTTAGGTCTTCCATTTTCTGTCTGTTTCCGCTTCTCCTGTCCTAGTTTAGGCCCATATTATCTCATACATGGATTATTTTTAAGCATTATTAATTACTTGTTTTTATATCAGTCATTTCTGGAAATAACACTTCCCAACCCTTAATGCGCACACGCACACACGCATGCACACACACACACAGCCATGTGAGCATTTTCTTGAAACAAAAACAGTTAAGGAAAACCAGTTGATACAATAACTGTATATAACTGTGTATTCAATATTTTGTACCTGTAGTCTCACCTCTTCAAGGAGTGGAGGAAGGTAGGTTTTTTCCATCGCTTGGGGGCTGGGATTGATTGTTACAATTTTATGACATTTGCCTTCATTGTAGTGTTCTTTTTCTTTACATTTTTGAAGTAGTCTATATTCCTGATACTGTTTCACTGTGCATCAGTTCATATAAGGATACAAGGCTTCCCATGTTCCTCTGAGTTTCTTACTTTCATTATGGTATCATCCATATACCACAATTTGTTCAGCATTCCCCTTTCTGTGGGCACTCATTTGGTATTGCTACTACAAACAACGCTTCTGTGAATATTTTGATTTATGTATATAGGACCTTTCCTTTCCTTTGACCTCTTTAGACTCAACATTGGTATCTCTGTGCTAAAGACTATGAGTAGTTCACTGATTTTCCTTGTGTTCTACTCATTTTCCAGAATGGTTGGACCAATTCATAACTCCATCAAGAATGATATTAGCATGCTTATCTGCCCATGATCTCTCCAACATGGAAATAATTCCATTTCGGAAAGCACCACCTTTCATCATCTCGCAGTCCCCTGCTCACATATCTTCAGTAGTTTCCATTGTCTGTATTTCTTGGGAAGGAGAGTTTTCTGTGAGGTGGGGTAGTGAAGGAAGACTTTCTGGAAAGGATATGAAACTGGAGCTTAGAGGATGTAGAGGATATTAATAGGTGGAGAGGAGGGAGGAGAACAGGGAGACATAAGGAGGAATGGCTCAGAGCCAGGAGAAATGAAATCTAGGGTGCTTACCCTGGAATGATGGTCTATATTCTTGGATAGTCTACTTCTCCTTTCCACTGTTGCTGCTCTTCCTTATAACCACCCCTCTACTACCTCATCTTCAATCCTTCCCATTCTCCATCTTCTTCCTTATTCTTCCCACCTGCCCATTCATTCATTGACTGATGTCTACCAGGCACCAGGGGTACCAAGAAGTAGAAAGTAGTTCCTGCATGTGGAGGATTTCCAGTCTAATGGGGATATATGACATAGACCGAAAAAACGTTATAGGAAGTAGTATGAACTGAGTGTACAGTGAATAGTGCAGAAAATGAATGACAAAAGTTAAGGGATTACTGCAGATTAATAGTGAACACACAGGACCAGGGTGTCACAAGCCTGCAGGCTCTCCAATACAAATGTCACTGCTATGGTGCCGGCAGCAGTGTTCACTATTAAACCTCCAAAGGAAGCATTTCCAGAAATGGTTGGGGGCAGGGGGAATATTTGGTCACTAACAGCTTTCCTGATCACAATTTCTCATGCTTCTTCAAATCTTTGGGAAAAAGCCCTCACCCTGTCATCAGGCATGGATTCCTGCTATTAGGCAGGTGTGGTTTCCCAGTTTATGTAGGCCTGCTCATCAGGATTTGAGTCAGCATGTGGGCAGATGAGTAGAGGGCACAGCCAGAAGATTCAAAATGTTCCTTTTACACATTATGGCTTTGATTCAGCTTGGGTGAGCTTGTGGGAATTTGCCACCAAAGTTAATTTTTTGTTTTCTGAAACGTGGTTAAGTCTCAGAATTTCATTGATAATTAGAATTTAAGTTGTAAGGAACCTCAGAGGTCATCTAGCCCAGTCCCTACCAGAAGCCTGAACTCTCTTGGCGACATCTTTAACAAGTGGTCATCCAACCTATGCTTTGAATTCCTCCATCAATAGGGAAATTATTCCTTTCAGAGGCAGACAATTCCAGTGTTGCACAACTGGTAGGTGGTTAGAAAGTTCTTATTCTATTGAGAGTATCCTTTGGCTCCCTCAATTTCCATGGCACTGCTTTCTCCTGGTTCTACTACTACCCAAGAGAGACCTAACTTCACCTCCTTAGTTGCCTTTCCTGGATCATCATCCATCTCCTAACCCACTCATCTGTCTGACTTTGAAATGATGTGTCTCTCTGGACCTCAGTTTTTTGCTCTTTAAGATGAGGGAGGATTCAATGTCCTCTAAGGTCTCTTCCAGTTATACTTTTCTTTGTTCTAATGATCCTTCCAGAAGCACTAGAACATTCAATTAATTCAGTAAATATATACAAAGACCTCACTGTGTGGTAAGTACTATGGAATATGGTAGGAACACAAAGAAGAAAAATGATAGGATTTCTGCCCTCCAAGAGATTATAGACTAATAGGGGATGTGATATGTACACAAATAAGCATGATACAAGGCATAATAGGGAGAAAGAGATTCAATTAGGATTTATCAGAGTTTGAGGAGAATAGATCGCTTTCACCTGGAGGGATGTTGAAGAATTCTTTGAAAACAATGACTCCTGAGCAAGCTCTTTGGAAAAGAGAAATTTTACCAGGTAGCAGGCAGTGGGGCTGAACTAAATAATGAAGGAGGACTACAAAGGGCAGAACAATATTGGGTAAGAGCTAATAAGTACTCCAGTTTGGCTAAAAACAGAGAGCGCTTGTAGGGGAATCAGATTAAGCTGAGATGATAAATTGATGCCAAATCAGGGGGCATTGAATGCCAACCTAAGGAATTTGTATTTTGTCTATAAAAGATGCAACCAGGTCTGGCCAATTTAACAAGATTAAATAATAAAGCCTTTGTTTGGTACTTGGCTTAGTCTTCCTTTGGAAGATATAAACAGCTCCATGATTTATGGCATCTCTTCGATAGGTCATGGGAAATGCCTCTGTCCTGGTTACTTAGCCCATTAATACCTCAAGATAAGTGATTATCTCAGCTTCTGAGAATAATATGATTGGTGCAGACTGTTTTAGATCTGGTCTTTGGACCATGTCACGGGCTTCCGAAGCCTCGTAACTACGCTCAGGGTTCCCCCCAAGCCCCAGGCCTCTGCCTAAGCAAAGGACCTGATCTCGCGGACAATGTACAGGGCGGGAGCCGAACAAGATGGTGAAATGACTCCGTTTATTATTTCAGCAAGCAGCACATTTATACCTTTAGTGACGTAGGTACATTCTTTGGTTACATGGGTGAAAGACAGGTAAAGCTAATACACCTGGGTCCTAGGACCGCCCTGACTCCGCCTACTCTCCTCCCCTTCTCTTCCCACACTACCCAAAGTTCCCTGCGGGCAGGCAGTCCAGGCAAAGACCGGAAACTCCACGTGGTCAGGCAGCGGGAAGTTCCACATGCTCTGCCAGAGAGCCGGAAGTTCCACATGGTCTGGCAGGTCGGACCTGGAATCGCTAGGGAGGCAACAAAGGTGAGACCCCTCCTCCTGGCTCCACCCACATCCCAAAGCCCTGAGTTTATCTCAGTAGGCCCCTGGGCCTGGAGGTCGGAGGAGGACAGGGCACAGCTCTAACTCAGCCCGTAACAGGACCAGGCTTAGAAAAGGGAGCTGATCTAAGTGAAGGAGAAGAGGACCAGAGAGAACTAGATACTGAAGGAACCAGACCTAAGAGAGCTAAGAACAGAGGACTTTGGTCTTTGGGGATGTGAAGCCTGTGCATCTCAGTAGCCCCTTCTTCCAGTCCCTCACAGACATCAAATAATGGCAACTGTAGAGAAATAGTAGAAGAACCTTTTAACCCCTTAGTTTCAGGAGAGGAAGAGAGTGATGGTGGCAGCTGGACAGAGGAGGTAGAGTTTCCAGAAAGAGAACCAGGTGGCCCTAGCAAGGAATAGTTGGGCAGTAATTGCAGTTATGGATAAAATAAAAAAAAATTCTAAGGTTCTCACAGAAAATTCTGGGTGGAAGCATGTTTTTACAAAACCTCACCCCCATGTTTGAACCCAGTCTATGTAATAAGCCTAGGAATTTGAAGTTCTGAGCCATAGGCTACAATATCCTAAAGATACACAAGAAGCTCTGAATGATTTTTAGCAGGGAAATGACCTGGTCAGATCAATGTATCAAGAAAATGAATTTAGGAGGTGGAGCCAAGATGGCGGAGTAAAGGCAGGGACTCACCTGAGCTCTTCAGCAAACCCCTCCAAGTACCTGTAAAAAATGACTCTAAACAAATTCTAGAGCAACAGGATCCACATAAAGACTGAGTGAAGCAAATTTCCAGCATAAGAAAATTAATTTAGAGAGGCTGGAGATATGGAGGGAAGGATCTATTTAGCATTCCAGTGTTGCAGCTGCTAACATTTGTGTGGCTCAAAATGGAAAAAACAATTTTCACGAATATAATCAATGCAATTCAAGCTATGAACTACTGTATAAAAAATGCTCAAAATCATTAATGATAAGAGAAATGCAAATGAAAAAAATTCTGAAGTTCTGTGTTATGCTCATCAGATTAGCAAAGATGACAAAAGAGGAAAATCACAAATCCTAGAAGGGCCGCAGGAAGACAGTTGCATGAATGCATTGGTGAACATGTGAATTGATCTAGCATTTTGGCCAGATAAAGTAGAATGATGCCTAAAAAGTCACTAAATGGAACATGTCCTTTGACCAAATGATCTCACTTCTGTGCCAAGTATGCCATCCAAAGAGAACAAAGACAGAGGGAAAGGACTGATAGGAACATAAATATTTGTGGTAGCACTTTTTGTTGTAAAGAACTGGAAACAAAGTAGGTACCCTTCAGTGGGGGCAATGGCTAAACCAAATTATGGTATATGAGTGTAATGGAATGTTACTACACTGTACTAAGTGATAAAAGAGAAAGATTCAGAGATATCTTTCAAGACTTGTCTGAACTGATGCAGGGTGAAATGAGTAGAACCATGGCCACAATACTAAAGAAAAATGATTTTAAAGACTTAAGTATGATCAATGTAGTGGCCAAACCACACCCTAGAACAGAGGTGTCAAATTCATAGCCAGCAAAATTCCCGTGTACAGCCTGAACCAGTTTAAAATGTAATTGGAAAATATTTAACAAAATTTTTAAAAATACAAGAGAGATGATGTTAATTCGTGATTTTCTGTGTCATCATGGGGCCCTTAGATATCCATTTCTGTTTGAGTTTGATACTGCTGCTCTAGAAGATTGATCGTGAATAATACTTCTCATCTATTGGCAGAGAAGTGATGGACTAGAGGTGCAGAATGAAATAGAAAGTTTCAGAATCGGCCCATGTATGGATTTTTTTTTTTGCTTGACTGTTTGTTACCAGGGAAGCGGGAGTGGGGGGTAGAGTAAATGGGAATAATAGTGATATTAAGAAAAAGCAAAGAAAAAAGAGTGCCAATGAAATGCTTTCAAAATATACAACAGAAAGTTCAGAATGAGATAAGACAAGCAGGACAATGTTGGATCTACCAAGTTAAATTTAATAAATATACTTTAAAAACAAATTACTATGTTTAATAATAGTAATAATAATGAGCAGTCCCCTTTTTGTATGAGGAAATGTTCATGTTTGTTAATATTCGTCCATTCATAATAATAAAAAATGTAAAATTTTTTATGATTTTGTGACTTGGCATAGGATTATGGAATTTGAACAGGAAAAGGACCTTAAAGATACTTTGTTATTATTTAAAAAATAAATACAGTGTCATTTTGGAGAAGAGGCAGTAGCCCCTGGGGTCGTTAGGAAGGGTCTTGTATAGGAGGAAGTGGTGTTTAATTTGAATTTTGAAAGGAGCTAGGGGATTCTAAAAGGCAGAAACTAGGCATGAAAGACTACTTGTATGAGTAGAACACGGGCCCTGGAGTCCAGAGGACCTGAGTTCAAATCCAGCCTCAGACACTTGACACGCTTACTAGCTGTGTGACCTTGGGCAAGTCACTTAACCCCAATTGCTCTGCCCTCTCCCCTCAAAAAGAAAGAAAGACTGCTTATACAGAGTAGGTGGGAGCCAGGTTATAGAGAACCTTTAATGACAGGCTAATAAATGTACATTTTATCTTAGAGGCAACAGGGAGCCACTGAAAGTTTTTGAGCAGGTGAGTGACATGGCCAGAACTGTACCATGGGAACATTATTTTGGCACTTCTGTGGATGATAAGATAGAAGGGAGGGGTCAGTTTAAAGTGGAAAGTAACGTGTTCCGCTTTGGACATACTGAGTTTGATGTGACTATGGAAAGACATCCCGTAAGTAATTGATCATGTGTAACTGGAGTTTAAGAAAGATTAAAGTTGGATACATAGATTTGGGAATCATCTGTGTACAACTGGTACTTGAGCTCATGGCCTCCCATGGATTCACCAAAGGAGAAGTGAGGAACAGTAGCCCAGGAAAGGGGACAGCTGCAGCAACAGTTTGGTGCCTCTACCTAATTCGTGGTTCCTGCTCTTGTGGAGCTTGTATTTTATAGTAGACTATAAGCCTGGCCAAGGTCACAGAGGTGATCAGTAAATGGTAGAGCCAGAATTTCGGGGCAAATCTTCTGCCTCCAAATCCTAGTATTCCTCCTACTGTTCCACCTTTTATTTTCCAAGGATCCAAATGACTTGGGCTTCTAATCCAGTTTCCCTTCTGGTTGCTCACAGGAACCCAAAAGCAAGGAGACTTTGGTTCTAATGATTTTGTTTCCCCTTAAAAAAAAACCAATATTAAGAGTTGCCTTCAGTTATTCTCAGTAATTAGAATATGCAGTTTAATTTGGGTTGGTACGTATTACCTGAGACTCCCAGTGTTGAGTGCCAGGGAGGCCATGGATACAAAGGAACAGAAAATGGAGTGCTACTTCTGACATCTCCTGTATATTGACAACTTCCCAAGTTCTCCATATGTCAAAATTAAAAACAAACCCCCTTCTGCCCACTCAGAGTCTTGGTTATAACAAGCTTCTAGAATATGTGGAAGAATGGAATAAGCATTTCATTATGAATCAGGGCACCAGGCCCAAGACTTTGCTTCTTTCACTTGCTAGCTTTGTGTCCTTAGTACACATAAATTTCTCAGTGCCTCTAGTTTCTCATCTGTAAAATGGGAATGATAGCTCTGCTACATACATCACAGGGTTATTAAAAGTGCTTAAAATGGGACTGATAGCTCTGCTATCTACATCACACTGTTATTGAACGTGCTTTGTAAACCTTAGGGAACTGCATAAATGTGAACTCTAATGTTCTAGGAGCTCTTCCAACTCTGACATTGTGTGAGTTCATAATCATGTTCTTCATCTATGAAATGGAATTGAATTAAATGATCTTTACGGTCCTTTCTATTTTAAATCATAAAACCCCTTGCCTCAATTCTATCTCAAGGGATGAATAAAAACTTACCTGTGCATGCCCTATCACCCAGCACCACACACACCCAAAAAAGTGCTACTGTTTTTTTTATCAAGAAGGACTGCATAAGGGATGAAAGGATTATGCTCTTCTGCCTGTTAGAGGTCAGATCTCTGAGAGTCATTGATCTAAGTAACTACTTGATGCTGCCTTTTGCCGATATTTCAGCTGCTAAGTTAGAACCCCTGGTAAACATTACCAGAGTACATTTATTATTTTTTAAAGCATTTTAATTCTTACAGGTTGATGTGCCAAGTGTTTGGAGGAATGCTTCTGATAAGTATTTTTCCAAGGAGAAAACTGCTGATTTCCTGGAAACCCCTGCTCTGGAAAGTGGCGTGTCTCATTTTATTGTTTTTCCTTAAGCTGTGCAAGTCGGATGTTAGAGTGGAAGGGCACCTCAGAACATAGAAATAGAATGTCAGAGTGAGCAGAAACCTTCAAAATCATCTAGTCTTATATGTCCCAGAAGAAAAAGTTGAGGCAGCAGCCTCCATGCCTGGAGCCTCAGGGGTTTCCTGCTAAAGGCTTTTCTTAAAGGCAGATAACATTTGAAACACAGTTTGCAACTAACAGCAGTAGATGAATTAAGAAAGTCCCTGTAAAGGATTGTCCTTTTCTTGTATGCTTATTTTTAATTTTGCTAATCACTTTTAAGTGTGAATTATAACAGTTGACTTTAAAATGGCCCTTGAAAGGCTACAAAGGACTTTACATGCATTCACCTTGGATCCTCTCAGCTCTATGAGAGAAGTGCTTCAAGGTACTGGATAGAATTCTGTACCTGAAGTCAAAATGACTTGGGATTGAGTATTGCTTCACTTCCTAACTCTGTGACCCTGGTAAAGCATTTCATCTCTTTTCATTTCATTGGGGCCAGAAGCCCTGAGTTTTCTTATTTGCATCAGCTTCTCTAGGTTCCAAGCATCCTCTTTACACAGATGATAGCTACCCACAGGAGATCTTTCTAGGTCCCTTGTGTACTTCATAAATTCAACATGTCCAAAATGGAATTCATTATCTTTTCCCTAAACCTGCCCCATCTCCAAGCTGCCCTGTTTCTGTTGAAGGCACAGTCATTCTCCCAATGGATTATGTTTGTAACCTCCTTACATCTTCCTTCTTCCTCACCCTCTATTTCCAATCAGCTGCCAAGTCTTTTTGATCCTGCCTTCACAATGTCTTAATTTCATTCCTTTGTCTTCACATATACAACTATGGCCAAAGTTCACTTCTTGCATTGGACTACTGTAAGAGCCCCCTGATTGATATTCCTATTTCCTGTGGTTTTCATTTCTAATCAGTCTTCCACACAAATGCCAATATAATGTTCCTAAGGCGCAGCTCTGACCATGTCACCCCCCAGCTCAAAAATCTTTAGTGGCTCCCCAGTGTTTCTAGGATAACATGCAGATTCCTCTGCCTTTTATTTAAGGCCCGTTAATAGCTATACTCCCACCTTTCAGCTTTATTTCATATTACTCCCCTTCATAAACTCTACCAGCCATACTGGGCTACCTGCCATTCAATACTCTTATTACCTCCCTCCAGACCTTACATCCATCTCCAATGCCTAAATTAGTCTATGCTTGTCTTCACCACCTCTCAGAATTCCTTGTCCTCCATCTAAGCTCAACTCAGGTGCTTATAAAGTTGTTCATGTTTTCTCCCTCCTCAGTTTTCCTCATAACTATGCTGCATTGCTGTGTGAACCAGGAAGCATCATAGAGTTCATTATTGTATCTTGGTAGAGAAACTGAGTAAATAGCAGGCAGAGTTAAGTCCCAAGCACCATTTCTTCCAGATATCCCTCTTCACACCTGTACCTAGACTCAAGCTTATAGTTGTTCCATTTCAAGATTCCTGTGCACTTTTCAAATTGCGTGTGCTAAAAGCTGCTAAGCTCCATACAAGCTTCTGAGAGATATAATTCCTCAAGGGAAGAGAGGGCCAATAGAGTTCCCCTCTTACCTACTTAGATGTCTACATGTTATGCTCCTTCCAAGCTATTAGAGATAATCTTCGTGAAGGACAGATCTGTTTTATTTTTTCATCTTTCTAACCCCAATGCCATATATATATACACATATACACACACACACACATATACATATACACACACACATACACATACATACATACATATATACATATACATATAATAGGTGCTTTATAGTCATAATGTGGAAGTGACCTTGAAGCATTTTTTAAACAACTCAGTAACTTCTAGATATATCCCCTCCTCCTTAACCCAAGTGAGGGTTCTCTTGTAACTGAGAAAAAAACAGTTAAGCAAAACCAACTGACCCAGCAGTATAAATGCAAAAATGCATACCCACAGTCCTCCCCCAGGACCTCTCCAATGAAAAAAGGGTGGTACATTTCCTCATCTCTGCTTTGAGGCCAATATTTGACTTCGATTCCTATGTGCTATTTTAGTGCAGCACCAGCCCCAACAGGTCAAGCTGAGAAAGCTGGGAAAGCTTTGTTGAAGTAAACATTGTTGAAGTAAATTACATTCTACTTTGTTTTCCACATATGTATGTATGTGTGGGTATGTATATACGTGTGTGTGTATATATACGTGTGTGTGTATGTGTGTGTGCTCTATCACCCAAAATAGGATGTAACCTCCTACCATCCCCAGTGATGATACTGGCCTAGTACCTTGCATGTAGTAGGTGCTTATTAAATGTTTAATTGAATTGGTACCCAAAGCCCTGTATATTAGGCAGCACTTTCTCCAAACTTGGTTTAATCCATGACTCCCTGGATTCTTCCCCCAGTGTCCTTCACACTGACAAAGAATGCCTCCACCTCTACAGCCTTCTCTAATTGGTGAGTTGGTTCCCAAACCTCCTTTTGAGAAAACACCCACAATAACTATACTCATTCCAAATCTTGTTCAACACATGACTCTTTCTGGACATTGCCCTGATACAGGTACCTTCTGTACCCCTTTCCATGTTTCTCCCCCCCACCCCTTCAGTTTGTTTTTATATGTTTCCTCTATTAGAATGCAAGCTCTTTGAGGACAGGGACAATCTTTCTGTTTGTATTTGTATTCCCATTGTTTAGCACAGTGTCTGGCACATAAGGAAGCTCTTAATTAAAGTTTCTATCTGTTTTTCTATTTCAACTCTTATGGTCCTGGATCATAGGTTTGCTTCATTTTCCTCTCTAGGAACAAGATACCCAAAGGTCAGTGGGCTGGACAGCCAAATAATAAACATTCACCGTCTACTTTCCAGAGTAAGATAAGAGGCCCTTGAATGTTATTAGATATTCTGTTGAAGCAAAATAGGGAAGTAAGGGTGGGGTTTGGGTTTCAGTATCACTTCCTGGTTGTGATAGCTTTTATATTCAGTCCTCTTTGTAGTTCATACTTTTTTATTGGTTCTCTGAGTCAGTCTTTTCCCTCATTGAACTTTTAGTTATGTAACTCATATCTCCCTGAAGCTAGAGAAATGTGTTATCTATCATTAGGTGAGCAATGTAATTTCATTTAAAATTTTATCAAGATTATGAATAGCCTTGTAAATTAAATCAGTTTATTTAGCCAGTAGGGAACATATGCTCAGTGAGTTATCAGGAACATCCAATAGCTAATTTTCCCTCTTCCAAAACAGGAAAGGGTTAGGGTTGAGTATTAAAGGGAGTTCAGTAGGTCTTTGAGTTTATCTATGTGAAGATGCCCAGATAGTAAAAAGGTCTTCCTTTTTTTCTATTTGTGTGGGTACTTCTCCATCAACACAGATTGTAGCCCCTTTATGCCTTAAGAGTCATTCAGTCAGAAAGCACCAACTATCATACTAAGTGCTATTGATACAAAGAAAAGTAAAAGATAGTCCTTGTACCCGAGAAGCTCACAGTTTAACTGAGGAGACAACAGACAAGCAAATACATACAGACAAGCTATGCACAGATAAATAGGAAGTAATTAACAGAGAGAAAACACTCGAATTACAAGGGATTGGGAAAGATTCATGTAGAAGGTAGGATTTTAGCTGGGACTTGAAGGAAGCCAAGGGGCGGAGATGAATGAGGAGGGAGAGCATTTCAGGCGTGGGAGACAGTCAAAAAAATGCCTAGAGCCAAGTTCATAGAAGCAAGAAGGCCAGCATCACTGGATCAAAAAGTATGTGGCAGGGAGTAAAGTGTAAGAAGACTGAAACGGTTTCAGGGAGGGAGTCTGGTTATTGAATGGTTTATTGAGTAGAGGAGTGAGATGGTTGGGCCTGCACTTAGGAAAATCACTTTGGTGGCTAAATAGTGGATGAATTGAAACAGGGAGAGACTTGAGGCAGGCAGACCCACCAGCAGATTGTTACAGTAATCTAGGTGTGAGGTGATAAGAGCCTGCACTAGAGTGGTGGCAGGTCAGAGGAAAAGAAGGGGGTGTGTTGGAGATAGGTTCCAAAGGTGAAATTGACAGGCCTTGGCACCATATTGTATATGGAGGGGGAGAGATAGTGTGTGGTTGAGGATAACACCTAGGTTGGGAGAGTGAGAGTGTGGTGGTGCCCTTAACAGTAATAGGGAAGGTGGCGGGGAGGAGGAGAGGGAGAGGTTTAAGGGGAAAGATAATGAGTTCTGTTTTGAACATGTTGAGTTTAAAATACCTAGTCAAAGATGTCTGAAAGGCAGTAGACTGGAGGTTAGCAGAGAGGTTAGGTCTGGATAAATAGATTTGAGTGTCATCAGCATAAGAGTTGGTATGAAATAAAAAAAAAAAAGTCATCACCTGGTGGCTAAACTTCTGTTTTGATGAGCCTCTCTGTTAGTCCGATGCTGGTACAACAGACACAAAATCTATACTTGAAGCTTTCCCAGCTTTCTCAGCTTGACCTGTTGGGGCTGGTGCTGCACTAAAATAGCACATAGGAATCGAAGTCAAATATTGGCCTCAAAGCAGAGATGAGGAAATGTACCACCCTTTTTTCATTGGAGAGGTCCTGGGGGAGGACTGTGGGTATGCATTTTTGCATTTATACTGCTGGGTCAGTTGGTTTTGCTTAACTGTTTTTTTCTCAGTTACAAGAGAACCCTCACTTGGGTTAAGGAGGAGGGGATATATCTAGAAGTTACTGAGTTGTTTAAAAAATGCTTCAAGGTCACTTCCACATTATGGGAAGAGGAAACTGCCTAAGGGATTCATGCTCAAACAGGATTTTGTACTTTTGTCCCTTTAAACTGAGGGTGTTAATAGGAGGTAGGTAGGTCAAGATAGTAAGATGACAGTTCTTCCTAGGATCATAGGATGTTGAATCTGGAAGGGAGCCCGAAGATTGATGTTCTAATATAAAGGCATTGTATTGTATATAGTTCATCCCTTCATGATACACATATGGAAGCTGATGACCAGATGGAGGCATGCCTTATTAAGAGTTATACAGGCCATAGGAAGAAGAGCTAGATTTTGAATCCTGGCCTTCAGACTCCAAATTCAAAGCTCTTTTTCTTGGCAAGGAAGGTTTTAAAGAGTTTTATTACATGAGAACTTTCCCTATGTATGTCTGTATTCTCTTGTGTTTTGTTTTTCCTTAGAGTCTTGTATGTTGGTCTTTACTGGTTGCAGTTTTAGGATACCAACTGACTGGTCGTCAGTAGGGCTACTTCCTTGAGAACACCTTCTGGAAACACTCTTATCCTCCCTGGAATACCTGGGGCAGAAACATGAGATTGTGGTAGTCAGTGGTCACAGGACCCTAATGTCCTTGAACTTCCAAGCTTCTGTCATGTAGGGAAGATGCTAAAATGCACCTCACTAAGACATAAGCCAAGGACAGCATGTTGTGTACTCTGGACATAGCTGAGGTTTGGCTGAATGACTATTTTTGGTTGAATGTAGAAAAAGTAGATAAGCACACATGACCCCTTGCTGTCCTCTATTTACTTTGAAAGATAATTTGTGAAGAAGGGGAAAAGCAACTGACTGGGGAGTCCTTTCATACAGAGAAATAGAGGGGGAAATATTAAAGATTATCGACAAGGTGAATCAGAATGTGTAGCTGTAACTAGATAATTGTACTTTTCTTGTCTTCTTGGGTCTTAGGGACTTTGCATATTTGCCCCTCTTTGCTAAATAAATAATGCTTCTACACACAAGTGAGAGGCCGGGGAGCCTAAAATCCAGGAAGGTAAAAAGAACTTAATATAAGGTGAGACAAGAAGGGTATATCTTATTATTTTTCCATCTTAAATCTCATGTCTTGCAAATTGGCAATTTCCTTCTCTGAAGGAAATGATTTCTTATTCTCCAAAGAATGATGGTGTGCCCACAAGTGCATCAAGGTAGTAGAGGATGTAGAGAAGGGATAAGATGTGGTGACTGGATACTTGTTGCTGAGGGGTACCGAGAATGGCTGGTTTTTTTTTTAATAGATACAAATGACAGTGGTCTGTCTCCCAAAGCATGTCTCTGGAATGTGACAGAATCTCTCAAAAACTGTCACGTCTGACAACCATTACTCACTTGTGATGACTCATGTAGGGAATAAATAATGCTACCAGAAGGAACCAGAAAACATTATTTAGAATTTTGAAGATGAGATCAAAAAACTAAAACCTTTGGGGTCACAAGTGGTGTTTTCTCTACTAATTCTGATTGAAGCTAGGAAATTTGTAAAATAAACAAAGACATGGGAAGGGAAGAATTGGTTACCAAGATGATTGTCTAAGAATGGGATTTGGATTGTTTTGGACAAAGAATTAAAATATAGGAACAATGAGCCTTTGATAAAGTATTGAATGAATATGATAAAGACTGGAAAAAAAATGTATTTGCCTGGTATTTTATCAATCTAATCCAGAAAGGATTAAAATGAAAGTGGAAGAAGAGGGAAGAGCTTAGCTGTCACATCAAATGGTCTTCTCTCAGTCCTCATCCTCCTTGATTTCTCTGAAGTTTTCAATACTATCTAGCAACCCCTCCTGTACATTGTCTCCTCCCTTCTTTCCATGAAGCTGCTCTCCTAGTTTTCCCATCTTTGACTGCTTATCAGTCTCCTTTGCAGAATCATCATTCAGTTCCTGCCCTCTTACTGTGGATGTTACCCAGAGCTCTATCTTCTCTCCTCTCTCTACACATTCTCTTTGAGATCTCATCAACAGTATCATCTTTACACAGATGACAAGCTTAGTATCACATAGGAAGGTTAGCAAAAAGCTCTTTAAAAAGAGTAATTCATGGGAGATAGTATCCAAGAATAGGGCCAGCAGTAAATCCCATGGCTTCAATGGTCTATATGTATAAAGAGAAGCTACGTTGTGAAAGTATACTACTGGACAAAAGGACAAGTTAGGTGAGAAATTTGGGAAAAATCATACACCTAGGATAGCAGTAATAATGGGGGACTTCAAACTATATAGATGTGGGATGGGGTACATGCTCTTGTTTTCTTTCTTTGTATGTCTCTCTGTGTATGTGTAACAATCTACTGCAGTGTAGTGAAGCTATAAATAGATCTTTATATATAAATCTTTGATTCATCTGCATAGAATTGACAATTGAACCATGTGAACTAATATGGTCACAGAGTATCAAAACCTTTCTGGATCCTAAGCCTTTTTTCCATTGATTCTACCCTCTTCGATCACTTATCTGCAGAATTTAAAAGTATGTCATCTATGTTTTTATCCGTCATTGATTAAAAGTGGTGAACATAACAGGTCCTCTTCCTGGGGTCTAATGACACCCCCTCGAAAGGGGTCCATGGGAAGATTTCAGAGGGTCCATGAACTTAAAAAAAAAAGATTACATCTTTATTTTCTCTAACCTATTCTGAGGAGTCCATAGGCTTCACCAGACTACCAAAAGGGTCCATAATACTAAAAATGCTAAGAACTTCTGATACAGACAGAAATGAGAGAGGGCCTAAGTGAGATAATATATATAAATTTTCTCATACTTTAAAGTTACACATAAATGTCAGGTGTTATTATTATGTGAAGTCAAAAGAAAGAAAGATTTCAGCTAGGAAATGAAAGTCTCAAGAGCATATGGGCTTTGACCTGAGACTTTTGATAGAAGGTAAGAACAACTAAAATAATTTTGTTCTTTAAGTTATGATGCTTTTCAGTGAAAAGGCTGTAACCAACTTGTATTTTGCTTCTTCTTTTTCTCTTACTAGAAAAATGGTCATTATATTGGGAAGGATAGAACAAAAATGTTTAGTAGGCACTAGAAACCCAAGATAAGTGAGGAGATTATCAGGCAACATTTGTTTAAACTACTCTCAATGACTTTTGTCACCTGGTCTGAAGTAACTATATATCCTATGGTATGAAAAGACTTAAAAATATGATCACCGAACTAGAGGGTGAACCTGAAAATTCTCAGGAAATAAAGGAGAAGTGCCTGCTGGGACTAGAGAAATGTAAATGCCAACCTAATTTTTTTTTAAAGGAAGGAGATAGAGTCTATTCCAAGTAAAATTCTAGAACATACTATTAAAGGGATGTTTTGTGAACACTTAGCAAAGTAGTAACCATTAAAATACAGCATGGTTTCATCAAACCCAAGTCCTATCAAACTAACCCAATTTCCTTTTCTGACAGGGTTACTAGAGTGCTAAATCAGGAGGCAAATGTTGTAGACAAAACTCAATTTTAGCAAAGCATTTGACGAAAGTTTCACCCTATACTTTTGTATAAGATGGATCGATATGATATAGATAATGGTACAGTCGGTTTCAGAACTGGTTGAATGAACAGATCCAAATAAGTCATTAATGGAATGCCCCAGGGATTTTTGGATCTTCTGTGATAGGCACTTTTAATCAACAACTTGATTAAATAGCACTTTAATCAAAATTCAAACGACATGCTTTTCAAATGGGCAGATGATATGAGATTTGAATGGATAGCTCATACCGATGGGAAACGGACTTAAGATCCAGACATTTTTGACAGGCTAGAATGATAAGCCAAATCAGATAAGCTGAAATTTAATATGAATAAATGTAAAGTTCTCTACTTAGGTTCTAAAAATCAACTTCATAACTATGGGATAGGGAAGATATGACTGGGGAGTTACTGTGAAAAAAGATCTGGGGTTTCACGGTTTACAAACTCAGTATGAGTCAGTGATGTGACATGGCAGCCAAAAGAACTCAAGCTTTCCTAGCCCGAGTTAAGAGAGGCAGCATCCAGAATGAGGGAGGTGAGCGCACCAGCGTACTCTGCCCTGAGCTGGCCACATCAGGATTTTGAACACCACATTTTAGGAAAGACAGAGCATGCCCAAAAGAAGGGAAAAAGCTGACGATCCATACATCAAAGCATAACAGACTAGAACTGGAAGACACCTCAGAGGTGATAAAAGTCCAGTCTCTTCATTTTACTAATGAGGAAACTGAAACCCAAAATTTCAGTGATTTGCCCAGGGTCTCCCACTCACTTCATATCTGAGGAGAGGTACAAACCTAGTTCTTTCTGACGCCCACATTCAGTGCTCTACCCACCATGCCATGCTGCCTCTCGTCATGCATACAAGCAGCAGTTGAAGGAACAGGAGAAGAGAAGAATTTTAAGAGCATTGTGGTAACTGCCTTCAGATATTTGAAGGCCTGTCATGTGGAAAAGAAGGGATTGTTCTGTTTGGCCCCAGAGGGCAGAGCTAAGTGGTTTCATAGTAAAGAGTCTGGCTTAGACTTAATATCAGTAAGTTTTTCATTACAGTTATCTCTGTCTTAAAATAGTCTGCCTCAGGAGGTAATGGTCTGTTCTCACTGGGCATCCCTAAGCAGGGGATGATCTGGAGATGAAAATCTTGGACAGGTAAAGGTCAAAATAGATGTGGCTCCTGAGGTCTCTCTAGCTCTTAGATTCTGAAATTTGAATCCTAAGTTTGCTATTTACTGTGTGATTTTTAAGGTCTCTTAACCTTTCTGAATCTATTCTCTCATTTATAAACTGGAAGTCATTAATCTGTATACTACCTGCCTCACCAGGTTGTTGTTAGACAAGTGCTCTGAAATCTGTAATATGATATAGAAATTGTTGTAGTGGGGTGTCTATCAGCAGTGGCCAATTGGTGGTGAAAATTCAAGTCTGCCTTTGTTTAAGATGGGTCCATTAGGTTTCATATTTTCAGAAAGTTTTGACAGTCGTCATTCTTCTTAGATCTGGGCATCATAACCCTGGTATGAACAGGTAGTACTTCTCTTTCTTTGAGCAGATACCTCATTGAAGCTGAATTTTATCAAGCTCTAGCCTTGCCATTAGAATTATCCAGTGCCTGCTGAATCTGCCAGGCTTTTAAAATGATAGATGCCTCTCTGGAGCTGGCCCAGCAAACAAAATTGATCAGCTGTTTAAGGACAGGGCTAGGGAGATGGTAGAGTGTGTAGAATTCAGATTCTGGATTCACTCTCCCATCTCACACTTGGACTAATAGGTTAGGCACCACAAGCACAGCTACTGTTTCTCCCCTGAGAGTTCTAGGAGTAAACCTGAAGGGCTAGGGGGGACTTCTAGCACTGTTGGTCACAATCTCCTATAGCCATCTTTCCTGCTGACCCCCATCATTGATTATCAATTGATATCAATTAGCTAGCTGGATTCATTAGTTTTTAAAAATGGAACAGTTGGTACAAATATGCCCCCCAAAACTGAGGACAAACTTTCCCACAAATCTCGGAAAAAATGGGCTCAAGCTTAGACTGCATGTAGCAGAAGGGCAGCTCACAGCCCCTGGTTGCTGGAAGTTCTTTTCTCACCCTTTTGGGGTCCTTAGTACCCCTTAGTACGTCTGGTGTAGTTTTTTCTGGGCTCAATGTATCTCTCAGCTTCTGGTACCCACAGTGCTGTCAGCCATTGCTGTTCAGGGAATAGTACTCTTACCACCCCACTGGGAAATCCCAAATATTCCAACCTTTCAAAGTTCAGGTCTTTCTCTGGTGAGTTTGGTGGTGGATGGAGATAGACACTTTCTTTCCTTCCTTCCCTTTCCCCTCTCAGGGACTTACAAAGCTGCCCCACCACTGGAATGCTGGATTCCAAACTAGCATACTGGTTTAGCTTACACCTTGGACTGATTCAGTAGAGGTCTGCTTCATGCCTCTGATCAATTAGGACCTTACATATTCTATTGGGATGGGGTCCCTACCCTTCCACATTCATCCACATGTAGTTGCACACTGGTATATTTTGCCTGCCTGTGGCTTCTGGCAGCTCATATTGGCATGCCCTTTAAGGTTTCCAAAGAACTTTCCTTTTCCTCAAAACAACTCTTTGAATTAAGTAGAGAAAGTGTTGTCTCCATTTTACATGGAGGTTTTGAGGTTTTTAAGCTACCTCCTGACCAGACTCTATCTCTTCCCCCCATCTCTTCCTTGCTCACTCATTGGTGGTGAGAGAGCTGAGCCCTTATAAATGGAGACCTCCTCTGCATCACATTCCTCTACTTTCCAAGCTCTCTCTTTTTTTTTCCGCAAAACCTAACCACTTATGGTATGCTCGTGGTTTTGTTTAGTATTTTGTTTTTGTTGTTCACTTGTTTAGTTTTGTCTGACTCTTCATGACCATGTGGACCATAGCACATTAATACTGTCCATGGGATTTTCTTGACAAAGATACTGGAGTGGTTTGCCATTTCCTTCTCCAGCAGATTAAGGCAAACAGAAGTTAAGCAACTTGCTCAGAGTCACACACCTAGTAAGTGTCGGAAGCTGGAATTGAACTCAGGTCTTCCTGACTCCAAGCCCAGATCCACTGAGCAATCTAGCTGCCTTCACTTTGTTATTGAGTATTGATGCATGTAGAATTTGTGTCCTGAAAGAGAGCTGCATTTTGAGCTGAAGACTGAGGTGTTTTACTTCTTTGGGTCTCAGTTTCTTCATCTGTCCAACTAAGATAACCCTACTTATCTCGCTGGTTACTGTGAGAAAAGTAGATTGTAAACCTTGAAACACTGTGTAAACGTGAGCTTTTTATTGTAATGGTGGACAGAGTATCCCTATACCATACCATGATGATGGGGATGCTGCTATTTTGGTACCTGTTCCTCATAAGAACTCAGAGCACTTATGTCATGCAGTCACTTTGTAGTGTTTGTTAAGTGATTGAGGTTGGGGATGGGATGACTTATCGAGGTGATTATTTCCATTTTCCATATGAGGCCACAAAAGCCTAAAGATTGAGTGAATTGCTTGTGGCAAAGTTGACTTGCCATTGAGCTGAACAGGGAAAAGATCCCTGCTTTGTCTTGGCATCGTGCTCGGGAACAGCATGGCATAATCCAAAGAGCACAGCCTCTGAGCCTTCCCAACTACAGGGCATTTTAGAGCTCTTCTGAATGTAACCTCCTTATTTGATAGCGGAGGAAACTGGCCCATAGGCCTCAGAGGACCAGCTCTTCAGAGCCAGAAGGGGCTTAGAAATCATCTCAGTGACATGGTCTCCTTTCACTGATGAGCAGAGTAAGGCCTAAAGAGTCTCAAGAACTTGCCCAAGGTTACTTCTCAGGTGGTTAGAATAGAATTAGGATTTGAACCCAAGTCCTCTGACTCCAAATATCGTACTCATTTCCCAATACTTGGGTCCAAATTCTGGTTCTGTCATTTATTACCCTTTTGAACCTTGGTTTCCTCATCTGTAAGTTAAGAATAATGCCTGCTTCACCTCTCAGGGTTGACGTGAGGATTAGCACTTACTATGCTAAAACTAGTGCTTTATAAGCCATTATTTAAGCCATTACTCAGGGCTGAGCACAGTGCCTATAGCAGCTGCTTAATAAACGTTCAATTGACTTTTTAATCTAGTTTAATAATAATTCATATTTCTCTCTCACAAACATAAACAAAGAGCTAGGGGGGAAAAGCTTCCGAGACCACCTATCTAGTCCAACTAGTACAAGGAGGAAAGTTTCACAACTGCTGTATTGTCAGAGGACCTCAGTGCAGATCTGCCTCTGTGATCTTGGGCAAGTCACATCCTCAAAATCTGAGAAGTGGACGGGATGGACTGTGAGGTCTCTTACAGCCTAACTCCCTCATTTTATAGAAGAGGACACAAAACCTAGAAAAGAGAAAGGACTTACCCAAGGTCACACACTAGAATGCTTTGTTTTGCAGTGCTTTTCTCACAACCCCGGTTTTTACAAATGAAGGAAATGAGGGTCAGTTCAGCTGGTCAGCAGCAGAGCTGGGATTCAAACTCAGATCTAACTCCAAATTCAGCCTTCTTTCCATTGTACTACATTGCTTCTATCCATTCCTTTTGTCACCTAGGTGAAGGTTTTTTGGAAACCTGAAGAATGCTTCTCTGTTCCTCCTCATGTGTTACTGAACAGAGCTGGAAGAAGTCAAGTAACCATGTTTTCTGGGTCCACTACCCACTTATGTTATCTATTTTCATTACATTGTCCATTACAGCAGCAAGAGAATCCTACTCCTGCCTAATTGATCCTCTGTTCCACTCAACACAGCAGCTGATCCAAACATTCTCTTCTTTCCTTCTTCAGCACCTCTCATGGCAATCTTTCCTCTTCTCCTCTGAGGACCTCATCGTGTATTTAACAAAAGAACTGAGGCCTTGAGCTCCCTCTTCTCCCATTCTCATCCCACATTTCTCTGACATCATTCCCCACAATTTCCTCATTTAGCCTCTGATGAAGAGAAGGCCCCTCTCACCAAGACCAAAGCCCCTTTACTTGTACCCTTCCATCTTCTCTAGCAGACTGCCCCCCCATCTCCCTTCTTTATTTTTAATAATCTTCAGTCTCTCCTTATCCGTTAGTTGCTTCCCTGCTGCCTGCAAACGTATCTAAGGCTTCCAATCCTTGGAAAAAACCCTCCCTAGATACTACTATTCCTGCTACTCTCAACCTATATGCCCTCTTCTTGGGTAAACTTGAAAAAGCCACTGACACTTAATGTCTCAACTTCCTCTCCATCTTACTGTCTTTTAATCCCTTAGCATTTTGGCTTCTGATCTCAACACTTAATTAAAACTCTCTCCAGAGTTGCCATTTATCTCTTAATTCGATATCTAATGACTTTTTCTCAGTCTTCCTCCTTTTTGACCTCTCAGCATTTGTTGATCACCTCTTCCTCTTGGTTATTATCCTCTCTGGGTTTTAGTGACACAGCTCTTTCCCAGTGGTCCTAACTGCATGTCCATTCCAACTTAGTCTCCTTTGTGAGATCTTCATGTATGTCATGCTCACTAACTATGCATGTACCCCAGAACTGTCCTGTTCTTCCTTTTCTTCTCATTCTCATCAACTCCCATGGGTTCAGTTATCATCCTTTATGCAGATGACTCCCAGATATATATGTGTGGGTATATATACATATACATCCACACACACATATCCAGCTCACTGTCTCTCCTGATCTCTAGTCCCACATGGCTATCGGTTGTCCCATAGGCATCACAAACTTAACATGTCCAAAACAGAACTAATTCTCTCTCCCCAAAAAACTCTTCCCCTGTTCTGAATTCCCCTTTTACTGTAAAAGACACCACTATCCTTCCATTTACTCATGTTTGCAATTTTGGTACCACCCTTTTACTCCTTGCTCTCACTCAATCCCACATAGCCAGTCCTTTACCAAATTTCATTATTTCAACAACTCCAGTATATGTCACTTTCTCTCCATCTACCTAGTCACTTCCTTAGTTCGCTAGCCCTCATCATTTTTCATCTGGACTACTTCCAGTAGTTTCCTAATTGGTTTCTCTGTTTAAGCCTCTCCCCCTCCAATCTGTCTGCTTGCCACACAGCGACTAAGGTGATTTATTTTTCCAAAGCACATTGATCATGCAGTACCTTCCCCAGATATACTCCATTTGTCCTAGTTTTTATTATCTTAAGGATCAACTCCTCTTTTGACACTTCCCAACCTGTCTCCTTCCTACTTCTCCAGTTTTCTTGCACGTTCCTCTTCTCCACTAACTCTGTAGTTTCCCCCCCACCCCCCACCGCATTCTGGCTTATTTGCTTCACACATGACTTTTCTTAATCATCTAGGTGTCTTTGTACTGGCTGTCCCTCATTCCTGAAGTGTGTGCCCTTCTTACCCTTGCCTCTTGGAATCTCTGGTTTGTTTGAAGAGTCATCTCAACTTTTTGGAGTAGGTATTTCTTGATTCTCCACCCCTCTGCCCTTCTGCCTTCCCCTCTGAGGTTGTCTTGTATTTACTTTTTATTTACTAATCTTATCCATACATATACACACAAAGATATTGATTCCTTTATTAGAATGTGAGGTACTTGAAGACAGGAATTTTAAAAAAAATTTTTTTTTGTATTCCTGTCACTTTGTATAGTGTCTGGCACAGAGCCAGTGCTTAATAAATTAAAGCAGATTGATGACTTTTTAGAAATATTTATTAGTAGTAGTTTATAAGATGGCAAAAAGATTTCCTTTTGGATTCTAGAATGAATGGATGAAACATTTATTTTTTAAAATTTTTCACAGTATTACAGTATTTTTTAAAATTTATTTATTTTTAGTTTTCAGCATTCACTTCCATAAGATTTTGAGTTTCAGATTTTCTCCCCATCTCTCCCTCCACCCCAAGACGGCATGGGGTTTGATATAGGCTTTACATATACATTCATGTTGAACCTATCTTCACATTAGTCATTTTATAAAGAAGAATTAGAGCCAGTGGAACAAACCACGAGAAAGAAGAAACAAACAAAAAAAAGAGAGATAGCGCAAATAATATTCTTTGATCTGCATTCAGACTCAGTTCTTTTTCTGGATGTGGACAGCATGAGTCCTTTGGAGTTGTCTTGGATCTTTGCATTGCTAAGAAGAGCTAAGTCTATCAAAGTTAGTCATTGCACATTGTGGCTGTTCCTATGTACAATGTTCTCCTGGTTCTGCTCACTTCACTCAGCATCAGTTCATTCAAGTCTTTCCGTGTGAAACATTTATTAATCACTTACTGTATGCAAAGCACTCTGCTAGATTCTAGGGGCAATAATTAAGATTTTTAATTTTTAGTTTACAACACTCAGTTCCACATAATTTTGAGTTCCAGATTTTCTCCCCCTACCCCCGTACCTTCCCAAGATAGCATGGAATCCGATATATCTTCTATATATAACTTCTCATTGAGCTTATTTACATAATAATCAAGTTGTAAAGAAGAATTATGACCAATGGAATGAATCATGAGAAAGAAGAAACAAAAACAAAAGAGAAAAAAAAACAAAGGGGGAAAAAAAAGGAGAGCAAACAGTGTGCCTCAATCTGCATTCAGACTCCATGGTTCTTTCTCTGGATGTAGATAGCTCTCTCCATCATGAGTCCTTTGGCGTTGTCTTTGCACCTTGTATTGCTGAGAAGAGCAAAGTCTATCAGGGTTAGTCATCACAGAATCCGTATATCTGTGGTTGCGTATGATGTTCTCCTGGTTCTACTCTGCTCGTTCAGCATTATATCATGTAGGTTTCTCCAGGTTATTGTAAAGTCTGTATCTTCCCCATTTCTTATAGCACAATATTATTCCATTACCTTCATATACCACAGCTTGTTCAGCCATTCCCCAATTGATGGGCATCCCCTTGATTTCCAGTTCTTTGCTACTACGAAAAGAGCTGCTATAAATATTTTTGTACATATGGGTCCTTTTCCCACTTGTGTGATCTCTTTGGGATACAACCCTAGAAGTGGTATTGCTAGGTCAAAGGGTATGAATGTTTTTATAGCCCTTTGGGCATAATTCCAAATTGCTCTCCAGAATGGCTGGATCAGTTCACCACTCCACCAGCAATGTAACAATGTTCCAATTTTCCCACATCCTCTCCAGCATTTATCATTTTCCTGTTTTGTCATTTTAGCCAATCTGACAGGAGAGATGTGGTATCTAAGAGTTGCTTTGATCTACATTTTTCTAATCAGTAGTGATTTAGAGCATTTTTTCATATGCCTGTAGATATCTTTAATTTCTTCCTCTGAAAACTGCCTGTTGCTATCCTTTGACCATTTCTCAATTGGGGAATGACTTGTATTCCTGTAAATTTGGCTCAGTTCCCTGTATATTTTAGAGATGAGGCCTTTATCAGAGATACTAGTTGTAAAGATTTTCTCTGAATTTTCTGCTTCCCTCCTAATCTTTGTTGCATTGGCTTTTTATACAAAAATATTTCACTTTTAACATAATCAAAATTATCCATTTTGCATTTTGTAATGCTCTCTATCTTCTAATCCTAGCTTTGTCAGTAACTAGCTTTTTTCTGCTGATATCACAGAATCTTTAGAGGTCCCAGAAGGAATCTCCAGTTCCCTCATTTCATAAAAGAAATCTTGGAGCCAGAAAAGGGAACAACTTGCCCAACATCATACAGTGAGTCAATAGTAGAGCTAGGTCTAGAATTAGGTCTAGAACTCAGATCTCTTCCCTTGCAAAGAAGGTTTTGCTGGTGAGAAACCTTAGGCCTTTTCTTTTTTTTTTTTTCCACTTTCCCTTGCATCATTGATTGTGGCTTAAACTTTCCATCTTACAAGCCAGAAATCACAGGATGTCACATTTCCTCGTTCTTCCCATCACCTAACTCAGGCAACCCTAGCCCTGGGCACCCAGCTATTAAGTTCACACTTGGCATGTCTGTCAATTGGCAGCTGGGCCCCTGAGCCACTGTGAGATTGAACGGGGTTTAGTCAGCTCAGTAAGAGCTGCCGAGTGAGTAGGCTTTATAGCCTGTGATCTGTTCTCCCTGGCCCCATTTCCAAATCCCTCAGCAGCTTTGTCCCTGGGAGGAAAATCCTCCCTCTCTTCTCTGTGCTCCCCACTCTCTCTCCCTCCAAGCTGAACCTCATGACAAATGCATGATTCAAATGTTAGAGGATATGGCCTCTAGATGCTGTCTTCCATAATCCCTCTGGTTCCATAAATGTAACCTGGAATAGGAGGCGTCTTTGAAAAGATTTAGCTCTGTAGAGATATTGCCTACATCGTACTTCCCAGCTGTCCTCTTCTCGCCCCCACCTCCCATTCCATCATCAGCAGTGCTCTCCCTTCTCAGGGATGCACCTTGTGCTATAACTGTCCATCAATATAACTGGCACTGTTACTTGTCATCATCAGGACTAATGACTTCGCTAGTTTGTTTCTGTGAATAATCCCACCATACTTTCAGATCAGAACCATTACATGGCTTCCCATGGCATGTGATTTTTGCCTGGGTCATTATGGTAACTCCACTTTAGAGGACCCACTCAATGCACTAGAGACCTTCTGGTTCTCTCAATATCTCATAGATGCCAGTGCAGTTTTCAGGTTGTTCATTTATTATCCTTGTCACATGTAGCCCTTTGGAGGCAGCTAAGTGACACAATGGATAGAACACTGGGCCAGGACTCCAGTTCAAACTTGGCCTGACGTTTACTAGTTATTTGACCCTGGGCAACTCACCCTCTGTTTGCCTCAGTTTTCTCAACTGTGAAATGGCTGTAATAATAGCACCTACCTCACAAGGTTGTTGATAGGCTCAATGAAATACTGTACGTAAACATGCTTAGCATAATACCTGGCACATGGTAGGCACTATTTAAATGCTTATTCCCTTCCCTTTAATATTTATAAAACATGTGACTACTAGCTGCTGTGTGAAGTGGATAATCTAAATATTATTCCCGTTTTATGGATCAGGAAACTGACTTAGAGAAGGGAAAGTTGACCAGAGTCATCCATGCAGTTAAGTATTGGAATTAGGATGTGAACCCAGGATCCCAGACCAATACACTTTCCATTGGAGTATGTGTTTTCAAGATGACAGGCTGGTATGAGAAGCACATTGTACAATCAGGGAGTGTACCTCATTGCCCTGTGATCTTTGCTTCTCCTGCCTTCCACACTTAGAATGCCCTCTTCTTTTCCTCTCTACTTCTGCATATTACTCAAACCTACACCTTCTATTCCAACCCTCTGCTCAGGGCTCTAGCATCCCTGATCTTGACCCCATCAAATAAACTAACAAGCCACGTAGAAGGCATCCACTGTTCCACACAGCAGCTGAACCTGTACCTTTGGGTGGTGGCATATATGGTTGCTTTATATTGATCCCATCAATAAGTCAAGGCTTTGGTGGGGTAGGGTCTTTCTTACATATATGGTCTTGTGCTATAAGAGATAAAAAGAACTGTAAGGTTCAGTCCTTGCCATCATCAGTTCACTTCTGGTTCAGCATGCCTCTATTAAATGCCTTCTATTTGAAGAGCACTATGCTTAGGAGATGGTGAGATGAGACTTAACCCCCCCAAAAAAAATTAGAGAAGAGTATGTTTAAATATTAGTATTAAGTGGTATGGCACTGACAAGTCCTAAGGAGTTCCCAGAAGGGAGAGAGTTCTCAGGGCTGCAGGAATCCAGAAAGGCTGCCAGAAGAAGGGAGGACTTTGTAGCTGGAGGCTGGGTAGGATTTGAATCATCAGAAAGGAGGAAAGGAGAAGATATGCCATTTCTCAAAGTGAGTATATTTTTCATAATCTTAACTTTGACAGATGTACAGAGGGGGCAGAAAATGAATGAGCTTGAAGCTGTTGATTTTTTTTCTGAGACATCATGCCTTCTCTTTAGTGGCAAAAAGGAGTTGTTTGTGTTCAGGGCATTAGTCACCTGTTTCTGCCAACTGGTGGCACCACCTGCCTAAATTTAAACTTGATGTGTGAGGTGCTTGTTGGCCAGGTATCATGAGCTTTTGGTCTACTGATTGACTTGACTGTGCCTTCTTATGCCTCTGCCAGCAGAAGAAAAACCAAAATCTAGCTGTCGCTGGAAGCTTCTATTCCACAAGATCCTCTTGCTGTCTATTTTTAAAACTTAATTTCCTAGAAGTTGTATGGCTCATTCAGGAAGATAATTAATTGGTCCTACTTTAGAAAGGAGCATCAGAATGAGCTAATAACTCAGCTAAAAAGTATCAGAATTGGGACTTAAATCCAAATCTCCTGACTCCCAAGCCAGTGCTCTTCTTTTTAATGTTCCGTCTTTGCTTTTTTAAACATTGCCATCATTCCCCACTGCTCCCTTCCCATGAACAGTTAAGCAGCACTCAGTCATGTCTGACAACTTACGCGTCATTCCATCCCTGAATTCTACCACTTCTCTGCCTCAAGGAGGGAAAATATATTTTATCAGTGTTCTAAAGTCAAGATTGGTCGTTGCATCATTCTTAGTTCTGAGGGTGGTAACCAGGATGGTGAGGGACTTGACTTCATGGGATCATAGATTTAGAGATGGAAAGGACCTTTAAGGTCATCTAGACCAACTCCTTCATTTTATAAATGAAGAACTGAGGCCCCACAAGTCTGTGACTTGCTCAAGATCACACAGGTAATAAATGACAGATTTTGACCCAACAAAGATCAACCAAAGGGATTAGGAGTATTTTAGCCTAAAGAAGTGTATAATCAATGTCTTTAAACATATATATGAATGACTGTCAGGAGGATAGAATGATCTGGAAAGAACTTTAAAGGACCTTAAGACCTTTAGCCCCCAAACTCTTAAGATTCTTGGAGATATTACCTTCTTGGTGCTACTGTCTTCTGTGAAACATAGAGGTCTGTGCTTCCGGATGCTCTATATGTGTTTCTCAAATGTTTGTTGAGTTGAATTGATTCTAATAACTCTTCGTATCAGGTCCCCTAGTACAGGGACCTGAACGCACAGTGGGCTCTCAGTAGATAATTGATTTTGTTAAGACATTTGAATGTAGGTACACGCAGCATTGTCAAAGTTTTATGCCATTGTCTTTCTGAAGAGATGGAGGTAAGGCCATCTTTGGTTGTAGGATCTGCAACCTTTGGTTGAAAGGACCTTAGAGGTCACTTATTCCAATTCCTTCATTTTATAGGTGAGGAAACTGAGCCCCCAAGAGGTACAATAACTTGTCCAGGTTTTAATAGATACGAAGTAGCAGAGCCAGGCTTTGTTTTTGTTTTGCCTCCCAAAAATGCCCTTTATTCTGTAAATTTCATAAATATCATAATCAGTTGTAGAAGAAAACACAGACCAAAAAAAAAAACCAACCCAAGAATAATAAAGTAAAAAAAAAAAGTATGCTGCAACCTGCATTCATTCTAAATCTGTTCTTTCTCTGGAGTTGCATTGCATTTTTTCATCATAACTCCTTTGAAATTATCTTGAACCATTGTGTTGCTGAGAAGAGCTGAGTCATCACAGTTGATCATCATAGACCATTGCTATTACTGTGTAGTGTTCTGGTTCTGCTCACTTCACTTTGCATCAGTTCATGTAAGTCTTTCCAGGTTTTTCTGAAAGCATCTTCCTCGTCATTTCTTACAGCACAGTCATATAGCAGAATTTGTTCAGCTATTCCCCAAGCGATGAATATCCTTTCAGTTTCCAGTTCTTTGCCACCACAAAAAGAGCTACAGAACCAGGCTTTGAACTAAGTACTCTTAATCCAAATCCAGGGTTCTTTTCACCATACCAACCTGCCTTTCCACACTGTGCTGCCTAAGAAGAACGGAAGACATCCAGGCCTGCAAATCTGAATTCAGTCCAGAAGCTCTTTGAGAAAAGAACAGAGCTATGAAAATTCACCAAGCATGTGGGGAACATGGAGTATAACGTTATGCGGCAGGTTACAGGACTGGCTCGGAGATTCTTTTTTTCCTACATGTTTGCTCTATTCACGTCAACAAATATTTATAAGGTCTGTTAGATGGTAGGGATACAAAAATTAAAAAGTTTCTGCCCTCAAGTATCTTATAATCTAATTCAGGTGTGGGTGTGAAGGATACGATATACGGTGAGGCAATATGAGGCAATGGATAGACTCAAGTAGACCTAGGTTCAAGTTCCACCCCTGTCATATATTGGCTGTGTGACCCTGGGCAAGTCACTTAATTCTTTAGTGCCCCAGGCAGCTCTCTAGAGAGATATGTATTTTAAGAGGGGTTTCCCTCCAGTAGTTCTCTACACCGGTGAAATTACAGGCCAAAGTAAAAGATACAAAGTCAAGTGTAAGAGGGACAATGGAGAACCAGGCCAAGTACCATGAAAAGTCTGAAGCAGTAAAGATCAGTTTCACCAAGGAGCAAGTTAGGGAGCTCTTCCTGAAGGAGATGATGTCTGAGTTGTGCCTTGAAGGAAAGTGCTGGGGGCAGACAGGGCAGGAACTTATTCCCAGCATGGAGAATGACAAGGAGCAAAGGTACAGGAAGGCAGAACAAGAAGAAAGGATAAAGAGTAAACCACATTTCAATGAAACACAGAATATATATCAAAGGAAGTAATGTGAGATAAGACTAGAAAGAAAGGAAGATTGGTTTTGTGCACTCTGACTCCATTATTACCTCCAGATATAGCTAGAACTTGAGAAGATATGTAGCAAAATACAGTGGATAAAGCACTGGAATTGGAGAAGAAAGATCTGGGTTCAAGTCTTGGTTCTGCCACTTATTGGCTGGATAGTACAGTGCACGGTGCACTGGGCATGGAGTTAGGAAAGCTTCAGTTAAAATCTTACCTCAGACATTCTTAGTTTCTGTGAGACCCTAGGCAAATTCACCTCACCTCTCTCATTCTCAATGTCCTCATCTGTAAAAAGCCTCAGAAACTGCTTGCATTTTATTCTCTTGGTACTGGGAAAGGCTGAATGGTGGGGGGGTGGGGAGGGAGGCGCATGCTATCCTCCATACTTTCATCCCTTCCCAACTTGCTGCTTTTCAGGTTCTCTTCTACCCTTGCCATTAATTAAACTGCCAAGCATGGGGCAACTTGTGAACCACATGAGATAACTTGGAATCACAGACTGTCATAGAATCTCAATTTGTAAGACTTCTAGAGATTATCTACTTCAGAATCTTCCTTTCACAGAGGGGAAAATGGAGCCACAATAACAGTCAGTCACAAGCAGATCCATGGACTGTGTCCTGATCCCGACTCTGGCATTCTCCACCAGGCCATGTTTTCTGGATCCTAATGGCTTGGCACACAGGACGGTGTATTTTACTTATTGTGTGATATTGGGCAAATCACTTAACCTCTCTAGGGCTGTTTCCCCCATGAACATGGAGCTAAAAATGCTTAATTTATGCCTTAATCTTGAGATGAGAAGAATTAATGGCAGTATCTATGACTTGCATTGAGTACCCAGAAAGAAGGAGCTAGATAAATACAAGGTGGTGTTCCTAATTATAATTATCTCTATTTTCAAAGCCTTTGTGGTTCATTAAGTTTTGTTAATTGTGCTTCTCTAAAGCTGGTACAGCATCTTTTCCATCATGAGAGGCATTATGTTATAGTAGAAAGAGAACTGGATTTGGGGTCAGATGACCTTGGTTTGCATCCCAGCTCCAGTATTTGTTGCTGCATAGTCTTCGGCAAGTTACCTCTCTTTGAGCCTCAGTTTCCTAATCTATAAAATGGGAATGATATTTGTACCAACCACATAATAGAATTGTTGTGAGAAAAGACCTTTGTAAACCTTAAAGCTCTATAGAAATGTAGTTTTTGCTCTTTTTTTCCAGTGGGGAAAAAACACTACCACGAAGAGAGAAGTGGTCAATGAATTCCTATTCCAAGAACAACTGTTAGAGAACCTTGAGCAGGGGTTCTTAACCTGATGTATGTAGACACAACCCCCAAAGAGAGCCATGGATGAATTTCAGGGGGTCTATGAAATTGAATGGGGAAAAAATACATCTTTTTCTTACTAACCTTGAACTGAAATTTAATATTTTCTTCCATTTTGAATTTTTCAAAAATTGGTCTGAGAAGGGATCCATAGCCTTCACGTTACCACCAAAAGGGGTCCATGACACAGAAAAAGTTAGAAATTCCTGACCTAGAGGCAGCTCTGATGTTTTGAGAAGAGCCATGGACTGAGAGTTAGGAAACTTGCGTTTGAATCCCAGCTCAGCCACCTGCTCATTGTATGATCTTGTGCAAGCCACTTCTCCTGCCTAGGCCCTTTTCCCACCCTCTGTAAAATTAGAAGATTGCACTAAATGGTCTTCAAAAACCTTTCTGCCCATGACTGCCTATGTCTGAATGATATCTTAGGTCCCTTCTAGCTTAAATTCTGTGATTATTCTGTCTTAGCAAATTTATTTTCATTGATTTTTCAGCTGCCATACCTAAACAAGTTGTTAAAGAGCTATAATCCTCCAGGAAAAAAGTTCATGTAACACATTTGAGAAAATTTGTGTCAAAAATGAGACCTTAACCTTCAAATCTATCCTTGGAGACTGCTTATACTAACAGTGCCACATGGTACGTGGGCACTTGTTCTTAGGATAGTATCTACTACTAGAATTGTTCTGCACTTTAATCCATCAGAGCTGTTTAAACATGGACCACATGCCTCAGGAGACAGTGAGCTGTCTTCAAGCAGAGGTTAGCTGACTGCTTGTCAGGGATGCTATAGAGGGAATTGTTTACTTCTTTAGGTAGGGATAAAACCTGATACAGACAAGAAAAGTAGGCAAGTGCTGCAAGAAATGTTAAAAAGTAGAGAGCATGTGGAGGCAGGTTAGAGAACTCTGCAAGAAGATGACATTTGAGTGAAAGTGGGATAGAGGAGGGGGTAGGGAAAGCCTATTCCAAAGACAGCAGATGGCAAGAACAAAGGCATAGAGAAAACAGAACTAGCCCAGAGATTGGTGACTGGACAAAGCAAAAGTTGACAGTACCTCTAAGAAAATGTTTACCTTGTGGGGTTCTCTACTGTAAGCAAGAGAAGTTCACTAAATGGTGCTCAGCCATGGCTAAAGGTAGTGAGTAACCTCAGTCACTTGCCTAGATAAGGTGGCCCATTTAAATGCATTCTTACTGAGTCATTCCATATAGTCTACAAAGAATTCAATTTATTTTTAAGATGAATTTCAGCACATCATATAGAAACTGGCGTATAGTTAGGATAATGATTGTTTGGATTTATGCAGCTCCCTGACCTATGGCTAAGTTGTCCTAGTCTAGATGACCTCTGATCACATTTTGGTGTTCAGTCAGCAGATTCTTTCATCTGCATCATCCCTCATGATCACAAATTATGCCAGATTAGGATCATAGAAGCATAGATTTTGAATTGGAAGGGGTGTTCAGAGTTATCTAGTCTAAGTCACCTCATTTTACTGATGAAGAAACTGAGACACAGTGGTGTTAAGTGACTTGACCAAGATCACACAGCTGGTAAGTAGCAGAGCTGGATTTTGAACTCAGATACCCTAGCTCCAAATCTAATGGGTTCTGCACCACAGAATTATGGAATCTTCCAGTTTACAAAATGCTTCTCTCAGAGCCCTGTGAGGTAAGCCATATGTCCTCATTTTACAGAGAAGGAAGTCGAGGTCCAGGAAGGGATATGTTTTGACCATGGTCTAATTCAGTGTTTGGTGACTCCCAGCCCAGGTACTCAATAAATATTTCCTGAATTAAGTAGAAATCGAGACCTTCGTCTCCAGATAAAGCAGTTGGATGATCTTGCTATCTTATAGATCCAGCTCTGCCTACTTTTTTTGTGCATCTCAGACATGACTTAAGAGCTTACTTATTTGTGCAGTTTGAACAACTGTGAGGTACCCCACCTTACACCTATCAGACTAGGTAAAATGACATGGAGAAATAGGTACATTAATGCAAGTGTGGATGGATCTGGGAGCTAGTCAAGCCATTCTGAAGAACATTTTGGAAATATGCCCAATGGACATATTCTCTTTCATCCAGCAATACTGTTATTAAGGCTATACCCCATAGAGATCTGGACCCTTATGTACAAATACATACATCTCTATACATATCTGTCTATATGTATGGGGGCAGGCTTTTCTTGTGGTGGCAAAGAATTGGAAATTGAGGAGATACCCATCAAATGAGGAATCACTGAACTTTTGGTATGTAATTGTTATGGAATACTATTGTGCTGAAAGGAATCATGAAGGAGGTGGTTTCATAAAAACCTGAGAAGACTTACATGAACTGATGCAAAGTGAAGTGAACTGAACCAGGAGAACATTGTACACTGTCACAGCAATATTGCAATGATGATCAGCTGTGAAAGATCTAGCAGTTCTGATCAATACAGTGATCCATGACTGTTCCAAAGGACTCCTCATGAAAAATGCTGTCTACCTCCAGATAGAGAACTGATAGACTCTTGAGTGCAGAGCAAAGCGTAATTTTTTCTTTATTTTTTGTGCTTATTTTTTTCACAACATGGCTAATGTGGAAATATGTTTTGCATGACTTCCTATATATATATTAGGATATCATATTTCTTGCCTTCTCGGTGGGTGGGAAAGGAGATGGAGGGAAGGGGAATTTGGAACTGAAAATAAAAATTAAAAATAAGAAATACATTTTTAAGAAGAGCTTATTATTTGGATGAGACAATAGGAAGAACTAGAGATCCTAATGTGGAGAGACAAATTAGACCTCAAAAAAGGGATCATTGAGATTTGACAGAATGGGATAAACTCATGCCTACAATTATGCCTTGTTCAAAAGGAGCAGATTTTTTTGTTCAAGCTGTAGAGTCACCGAATCACAGAAATCTGAGCTGGAAGGGACTTTAGAAGCCATATACCACAGTGAAGTATGCCTGAATTCTCAGACCAAGGGAGTAGGATGAGTTATCTCATGAGGAATGTGTACTAATATTGAATTAGTTGACCTGAAAGTTTGGTTAAAGGAGGCAAACAGGCTAGGTGGTATGTACATCTATATTGTTTATTCTCTTAAAGCTAGCAGCATACACAGATGTATGGGGCCAGATGAAATCTGACTGTCTGAACAAAAGAATGAGAAAGTTTAAATACATTTTAGAACAGTCACAACTCAAAAAAAAAAAAGAAGCCATATAGTTCAGCCTATATGTAAACAGGAATGTTCTCTGCAGCATACCTCCGGAAGGGTCATCCACACTTCATTTGAAGCCTCAAGCAAAGGAGGCCATCTTCACTAGTACTTGCTGAAAGAGCTCATTCTCTAAGAGAGCTCTTGGCTCGTAAAGATAGTGAAACGGGGGAAAGCATCAGGCAGGCAGCATCTACTCTCCAACAAGCATCATTAAAGGTTTTTTAAATGGCATATAAAAAGATGGCATCTGAGAGAGAAGGATATGAAAGTTCTACTTCTGGGGAACAGAGGGAAGATCGGAAGGAAGGGAAGCAGTAATGTCACCAGTTGACCTTGACTGGAACAGAAATTGGGAAAACATTTGTGAAGCTTGGGAACAAAGGGGCACAAGGACCTTCCTGAGCAGAAATGGGCAAACTTCAATCTTACTGTGTTTTTGCAGTATTCTTTATATAACTTCCTTAATGTATAAACCTAGTGAGTATATTAGCTAATTATCATTTCAGGTAATTCAGATAATACAGAGTTCTAAATGTTCAAAAAAAAAGAGCTCATTCTCTACTTTTGAATAAGAAGGTTTTGTTGTTATTGTTAGGAAGTTTTTTGTGTGACCTTGAACAAGGTATTTACCTTCACTGAGCCTCTTCAAATGAGGGGTTGGACTTTGCAATCTCACCATCTGAAAGAAACCAAGACTGTCTTGTGTAACCAAATATTTGGTAAATTAAGTATAATTCTTAAATATTATCTAAACAAATCCTTATAATAGCTTTGAGTTGTAAGTAGTAAAAGTATTAGTATGCCCATTTTATAGCTGAGGAAGCTGAGGTACCAAGAAACATTAGGAAGAAGTGAAATGTGTTAGAGTTGGGATTTGAACACTGACTTTCTGACTCTAAGGCTGGTGCCCTTTGCAAAATGCCCTTCTCTCACTTAGGATAGATTATGTATTAAAGGAACTTTCTTGTTCAAAGTCACATGGCTAATTAATGGCATCCTCTATGCTTATTTCAGATCTTTCAATTCCTAATACAAGGTCCTTTACATCTTACCATACTGCCTCTCCATCAGAATCTCTTCCACATTGGCCTTCTTCTTGTATATGTACGTGCAGATCTCTTCCTCTCCCTACCTTACACTCTCCAAAAAACCAGCAACGTTTGGCAAAAATAGGAACCGAAAGTCTTTGATAGGGAGCCAGAGGGAGATGATATTTGTCAAGGAAGGAAACTTGGCATTTCATAGTTTTGTGTGTGTGTGTGTGTGTTTGTGTGTACACATGTGAGATGTGTGTGTGTGCACGCATGTGGTGTGTATGTGTGCACCTGTGATGTGTGTGTGTAAGAAAAACTGAAGTAACAAGCTCTCATTATGTGACTTTGCCTGAGGCTGAGTGCTGGTTCCGTGAGAATACAAAGGGGAAGCAATGGGGAAATTTGGGGTTTGAGTCCTATCTCTACCACACATGAGCTTGAGTAAGTAACTTAACTTTGCTGTATCCATCTTCTCTTCTGTAAAGTGGAGATAATAATACTTGTACTCCTTTTCTCCCAGGGTTGTTGTAAGGATCACATAAAGTAATAGTATTGTGGAATCAAAAGATGTAAAGCCAGGAGAAACCTTTGAGGACATCTAATTTCAGTCCTTCAATTTCTGTTTTAAATGATTCACAGGTAGTAAATAGTAGAGATGGTATTCAAACCCAGGTCCTTTGACTCCAAATCCAGCACTCTTTCCATGAGACACTATCTCTTCCTGTACATAAATTACTTTGTGCTCATGAAGCACCATATAAATATAGGCAATGATTATTATTGATAAGTGTGCATGGACTCTTTATGTAACCCTATAAATATGAGTTGTTATATAGACACATAATCTATATGAGTACCTAAAGATATGCATTTGTATTCTCAGGCGCATCTAATTTACATCTTCCAGAGGACGGTAGCTTTTCTGAGGAAGTGTAATATGCCCCTGTTCATTGCCTGTCTTTGTTTCCTACCTCCCTCCCCACCCATGTCCACTGTCAGTAAGGAGTGCAAACTCTAACCTAGAGGTGTGGCTTGTGTTGGACCCATGGTCACCCATGAGCAGTGCCCTCAGAATCTGGCTTTTGGGGTTTCTCCAGTGATAAAAGAGTGCTGAGAAAAGACAGTGTGGGTTTTGTGTCAGAGTGTGAACAAAATGAGTCTCTATGATAGCCTCTCATGCATGTAACCTAAAAGAGCTTAACCAATCAGTAAACATTTATCATGTGCCAGTCATTATGCTAGACATGAATGATGATGGAGGAGCAAAATTATGGAAAGTATAAACACCTAGAAGAAAAAGATCACATAGCTGTCACTAAGGCTCATCCACTTCCAGTTGCTTTGAGCTAAAGAGAACATTGGTTGGGACGGTTTTTTGCAACAAGTTAAGGAGAAGTCAAGATGAATAGTTACTCATTCCCTGCCCTCTACTTCAAATTCTCAAGGTAGCACCTGATGAAAAAAAAAAAACAACTTGAAATTATATAAATACAACTACAACACACTCTTTATAGAAATAAAAGATAAGTTCTTGGAAAAAGATTCATTGTCCATGGTTGGGCCATACCAATATAATCTCAATAAATTTAGAGATATAGTGCTATATTAGACTACCAAGAAATAGATACAATAATAATAAAATTCAGCAAAATGATAATAAATTTCAATTGGAAAGGAAAAGTTCAAGACTTTCAAGGGAATTAATTAAAAAAAGAAATGAGAATGAAGGGGGCCTAACATTTCAAACTGTACTATAAAATAGTAATTATCAAAAACATTTGGTACTGGTTTTTAAAAATAGCAAAGCCAATCAGTGGAAAAACTAGGTAGTAGAAGCAAATAAACATAAAAGCCTAGGATGCCAACTAGTGAGTAAGAATTCCTCAAACTGCTGGGAAAACTGAAAAAACTTTCATCGTGGTGAGGTGATAGTTGGATAAAATTGAGACTGTGTTTTTGTTTGGTCTCTTAGTTCAGACTTCCTTCCTCCTCTCTCTCCCTTTCCTTCCCTTCCCACCCTAAGTGAAAATATTGAATTGTTCTCTTATTAAACAGCCAAAGAAAATATTGTGTTAAGTTCCTAGCCTACTTCAAATGGTCAATGGCCATTTTCTAATGCTCTGTTGAAAAGGTTTCTCTATCTCTGTCATGCCTTGTGTTCGCAAATAATTCCACATCAGTTAGTAGAAGCATAGACTTTTAGAGCTGGAAGGGAGCTTAGAAGACATCTAGTCTCAAATCTCGACTAAGCAGTGACACACCCTCTACGCTACTCCCCGAGAGTGTTCGGCCTGTGCTCGAACATCTCTAGTGAAGGGGAACTTAACTTCCTTCTGAGGCAGCCTGCTGTTCTTTTGGACAGCCCTAGTTGTTAGGAAGTTTTTTCATATGTTACATCAGTCTGGAATCTGCCTCTCAGGACTTCCACCTATTGCTGTCCTCAAGGGCCAAACAAAACAAGTCTAATTCCTCATCCACATGTTAGCTCTCCTAAAGCTTCATTAGGAAATGCTTCATTAGAAAGCTCTCACATTCTCATTTTTTCATCTTTATGTTAAACAGTTACTCAGTTCCTTCATCTCATTCTTTTGTGGAATGGTTTTAATTCCCCTTTCCAACTTTTATGATCTTGGAAGGGTCACTACAACATTGACTCTCAGGATTTCATAACAAACCCCTCCAAGTTTTGTTGAGGAAAGAGCTATCACACTGACATTATATCATTGCTGCTCAGCCCTGTGCATATGCTGTACCCTCCTATGATTTGCAGTCTAGCTCACAGCATGAAACTCTTCTCAGGGATACACATAATTTCACAGGGAACACAAGCACAAACATGGAGGGTAAGCTACCCAGTTAGTCAGTGTCCTCAGGGCGAGATAGCTTTTTATGAGGAGGTCTGCTCTTCAGTAGAAAGTCTGGTTTGGGAAACACCCAGAAGCCTGGACTAACTAATTTTATCTAGCATGGCAATGTCACAGATTCAGGTACAACTCTTATCCCTGACAGTTCCCTTTAAGCCCTTCCTTATTCTTCTGGGTGTGTCTGTGCCAGAAGTTGCAGGACCCCATTAACATCAGTCCAAAATCTTAGGTTTCTCTACTTTTTTATAAACTGGCCACAGGCATCCTCGAATAGGGAGAGAAGCTAATAATGCCTCTTAAGGGCTATTGGCAACAGCTATTGCCCTTAGGTCCCACAAGTCAATTTTACTGCCCTCCTAATTGTGTTAGCAGATTTCTTCTGTATGTATTCCAGCTTATCAATGGCCTGTTTAAAATGTGGTGCCAAGAATTGAACATAATATTCTAGGAGGTTGATCAGAGCAAAGCAGAACCATCACCTCTCTCCCTCTGGACATCACACTATGCTTCTGTTAATACAAGTCTAAAATTGCATTAGCTTTTTGGCTGTCAAGTTGCACTTTTAACTTTTGAATCTGCAGGCCACTGAAATCTCTAGGTCTTTTTCACATGCCCTGTTTTCTAGCCAAATCTTCCTCATCTTGTATTTGTGTAGCTGATTTTTTTGAACCCAAATGTAAGACTTGATACTTAAACTTAGTTTTAAATAACTAATTTAAACTCAGTTTTATCATATTAAATATGGCCCAATAGTCTAAGGGTGTCAAAAACTTAGGGGTTATCTTACTTAATTTATGAATCTCAAATAAGAAAACTTGTGCAGTAGAGAAAAAAATCTCTAGATTTGGAGGACCTAGATTCATATGCTAACTGCTATTTACTGCATGCCCTAAAGAGAAGTTAGGTGGGTTTGGGGACATGGGGATTATCTTGAAAACCAGTCAGGTGAAGGAAACACTACCCTGTGTAGCCAGATATGTGAAGCATTCTCTTCTAGTGATCTGTGTCTCTGGCCTTACTAGAGTCTGAACTAAGATTTTCCTTACCCTTCCCAAATTTGACCTTCTGTTCCTGACCTTGCTTTTTCTAACAGCACAGCACTTCCTTTCTACTCTCTATTTTACCGCAAATCCTTAACTGTGTTCTCAACCTCAGGCTTATAGTCCATCCCTGATTCTTGATCATTTCTTTGCTTGACCATTTGGCCTTAGTGTAGCTAGGACTGCAGAAGGAGGTAGGATTTGAGCTCCAGGAAAGCTAGTCCTCAGTTGAGGAGGGAGAGCATTCCAGGCTTGGGTAATGTTTCATCCTTCATCTGACTGGTAATTCTCATGGCCCCAATACCATCTAACTTCTCTTTAGGTCCTAACTAGGTTTGTGAATGCCTAGAACATTTTAGAGACTATATCCTGTACTTCTGTGCTCACTACAATGACTAGCTCAAGGCTGGGCACAAAAAAAGTGATTGAATCATATTATGAATTGGCATGTGTAAGTGTGAGGTCAAGGGGAAAAAATTTGACGTCTCAGCTTATGAAGTGGGTCACAACCGAGACCTAGTTTTTCAGGTTGGCTGATCGAGTTAATTGATATTTGGAGACTCTTCTCCTGTCCCTGCTGCTTTTAATGTTTGAGAGTTTCCTTTTTCTTCTTGAATACTCTTTTGTCTAATAAAAACCAAGGAGGTTGAATATTGTGAAGTTGTAGTGTTTTCTGCAGATCTTGTTTCTACAAATGCTTCCCCTCTCCTGCGCCCCTCTGTGCCTCCCCTTCCCAGAGTTCAGAAGAGATTTGAGAAATCATGTACTCTAGGCTTCTCATTTTACAGATGTAGTGACTGAGGTTGGAAGGGATGAAGTGACACACTCACAGCCACATGCAGTAGATGGTAAGGTCAGCCCTTTGATTACGGACCTAGCAGTCTTTCTCTCCAGTCGGTGCTGACTCCAGTCGTTTGAATCTTTGGCTAAAAGTAGGTCATTCAAAGAAAAAATGTCATGTATTGGGGCAGCTAGCACAAGATAAAAAGCAAACGTGGGCCCAGTGCAGGAGACACGTCCAGGATGCTGAAGAGCAAGGTAGAGCATAGCAGCAGTGAGATCCAAGAAACAAGTAAGCAAATGTGGTCATAGTTAGAAACTGAGTATTTAAACAGGTTTGAGTTTACAAAAATTATTATTATTATTTGGCCTTCTCAATTCAGTGAAGCCTGGCAGGTAGTGCTGATCCTTCCCTCCTTGTTACTCTGAATAAACTTCAGCTGTGGAGAGCTTCCAACTAATGCTATTGTTGTTTCTCTGCATGGAAAATAACCGTGTGGACAATGGTGAACAAGAAATGGGGTTTGGAATCTTAATGGAAGGGCATGAAGCTGAATGAAGGTAAGCAGCTGCTTCTAGGGTAAGATATCAGGACTATGTGGTATTCAGGCAAGATGCTAAGGAAGAGTTGGATAAAGCAATAGATGTACACAGAAAGGTGCATACTGTTACAAAGCTGGTGCAGCCAGCCAGAAGAGGCCAAGGAAGACAAAGGAAGTATAAATACCATACAGGAGAGGAAGCAAACTAAAAACCCCAGGTGAGCACTGAATTTTAAGGATAGCTACATCTGGTTCCATTTCTTCCTGGGGTCCCAATTTTCTCACAGCATGTATACCAAAGGTTACTGGTCCCTTGTCATGTGCACACCTGGTGCCATTTTAAAAGGTATATTATAATGCTCTTGCAAAGTCATCCTTTGCTCTCCCCCACCACCATATTTCTGTTGCAATGAAGAAGCTTAATAAGTAATTCTTACAATTCCAGTGATTCCTTTTATCTTATGTGCATTGCCTAAATATTCTCCAATATAGGTGTTCCAGGGGCTGTTTTGAATTTATAGATTATCTAACCGTCTGATTTCTCTGAAATGATGGTATAGGAGTTTGGGAAATCCTAAGCAGAGTACAAAAAAAATCAAATTCTCCCAGTCTAGTTACCTCTAATTTGAGTCAAATTACTTTCCTTTTTGAATCTTGATTTCCTATTCTTTAAAATGACATTGTTGGAGCAGATAATCTCTAAAATCCCTTCTTGCATTGGAATTCTTTGATTTATACACACATATACACACACACATGCATATATATATATATATATATATATATGTATGTATGTATGTAGCTATGTAGATATGTATACTATTTCTGGAATGGTCAACAGAATGTAGTAGAGGACCAGATCTGGAATCAGGAGATCTATATTTGATTCCTGGCATTGCCACTCATATTATAATATCTTGAGGCCTTGGTTTCCTTATCTGTAAAATGGAGATAATACTTACACTTCACAGGATTGTCATAAGAGAAGGTCTTTGTAGATTTTAAAAGTGTTATAAGAATATAAGTGATTTTAATTTGTGTTGGGCTTTCCATATGTAAGGATATGGGTTAGCTTTGAAAGGTTCTTTCCTTCTGTCTTATCATCCCACAGAGATAATCTGGGTACTTCATCATGTGATATCAACCCCTTTGTTGTCACAAACCCTCCCAAGCACATGGTTCACGAGGTTAAAAGAATGAACATATTTATTTTCAGGTCAAATAAAAGAAGGATTCCCAACGGAACTTATAGAAAATAATGAGACTCATCTTTGAATAACCTTTCCCCAGAGGTCTTTGTAGCCTTAGTTACATTCATGCCCTAGGTAGGGATTCTTACCTCACAGCAGTTCTTCTGTGGTCTTATGTAGGCTTTCTACCTCATAGCAGTTCCACCTTGGCCCTGACTAGCACATTGTTCTTCCCACAATTTTGTAACTACCAGTAGATGGTGTCAGTTGTTCTGTTTCCTGGGGAACTGGCTGTCTGTCATGTGCCTTGTGGAGAGGAGCATTGTAGAGCACCTGTCATGTCATTGCAGACTGGTATCACTAAAAACACAGCTTCAGATCAGGGTACCTCCATTCTTTCGCCTTCCATTGTACTATGGTTCAAATTTCTGGACTCATACAAGAGTTCTAAACCTTGTTTCAGGAAGATAGTGCTCTTCATTTCTCCCAAGTTGTTCACTCTCCCCAATACTAGTTGGATCAGGGTGAATTTCATTCTAAAAGTCTTTCTCGCCTAGTACCCAGGGAGTGTGCTTCTTGTCCACATCAGTGCTTCCCATAGGTATAGAAACCTAGCAGGGCTCCCTGTCTCCTTCCCGTTCCTGTGTTCTAACTCTGTCTTTAAAACTATCTCCCTATGTAAAATGTAGCCATCCCACTAACACCATATTAGAACTTTGATTATATCTTTTTGACAGGGTATTAATGAGTTCTTTTCCCTGGTTAAAGGTGATTGATTTGCTCATGACTATTGTAGAGTCATAACACTTGGACTTAAGTATTAAAATGGAGCAGTACATCTGTTAGAGCACCACATTGAGCACAGAAACCAGACTTGAAAGAAGCTACCCAGGGAGAGAAGGCTTGAGTCACTGGGGAGGGGGGAGATGCAAATCTACTTAGTCCTCCTTGGGGAACTCCAGAACCCCAGAGATGAATGTGTTAGAGAAGCAGTCACAGAGTTCTTACACCCAGACATGGTGGGCATGGAGAGGTAGCGTCAGAGCCTTTCAGCCCTAGAGGCAGCAGTGTAATGCCAAGATTTCTTGTAGCCACCTTATTAGAGACAGGGAAAGGGAGTTTCTAGACATCAGAGTTTCTGAACCAGGCCTCATAAAAAATGAGGAGTAAACATGAGGCCCTGGAACTGAAGGATCAGTAAGAGACAAAGCTATGATAGAGTGAAGGAAGCATGGAGCTTCCCCCCTTCCCTACTACTGCGAATTATGCAGACTGTGCAGGTCTGATGGGAAAGAATTGACTCTAGCAATGCCAAGTGCATTTCTCTTCAGCAGTAGCCTTAACTACAAGGAGATGTGCTATGAATCCGGAGGAATGTATAGGTCTCAGGCAGATTTACTCACTAGAGGAAAAGAATGTTATTTTGACTGTGTAGAGAGGATCACGTGTGAATTCTTTGCTTTTTCTTTTTTAGGTAAAGAATGATCTATGTTATTATGCCAAGTACTTGCATGGGAAATTATAAAGGTCCTGTTACCTTTTAAAAGAGACCAAGACAGACAAATTCTGAAGTTCCCAAGGGAAACCACCGAGTGAGGAAATGAAGCAGACAGTGACTTATGGGAAACCCTCCCCAACCCAGATGGAATCCAATCTGTCTCAGCTCAGATTTGGGGGTTCTGTGTCACAAGTTACATTGAACTTGTCTGAGGCTACTTCCCTTGATATCCAGAATATTGAAATTAGATTGCCACAAGAGTCAAATCTTCTCCCTCCCCCCCTTTGCCCAAAATATGTTTGTTTTATATATTCTTGGAATAAATAGAAAATCAGGATTCTATTTATAATAATTCAGTTTACCCAGTGTATTAGGACTTGGCTTCAGAAAGATCTTGATTTGAATTCTGCCTCGGACATTTACTGTGTTGACACCCTGGGCAAGTCACTTAGCCTCTCTCTGTTTCAGTTTCTACATCTTTAAAGTGGGGGTATCTGATAATAGCACCAATATGTAATGTGTTCCCTTATTAGTAGGTAAGTTCCTTGAAAACACAGATTTATTTTGCTTATATTTGTGTCCCTAGTTCTTAGTGCTATGCCTGGAATATAGTAAATGCTTAGTAAATGCTTTTTCATTCATTCATTCACCTACCTCACAAGGTTGTTTTGAGAATCAAATGTGATAATTAATATAAAATATTTTTAACCCTCAAAGTCTTAATGTTTAATGTTAGCTATGATGGTGGTGGTGGTGGTAAATATTGCATACTATATAAGCATGTTAAAGTTTTTGTGGATTTATTTTATATCTTACATCCTTGATGCATCTATTATCTACTTTTTTGCTTATTCTCTGGGGTTTACTAAATCTGCCATTATGTTGTCTGAGAGGGGAAGGCACTTGCAACTAAAAAAAGGCGTCTTATAGAAGGTGAAATTTGAGCTATCTTAAAGAAATCTGGGGAAAATGTGAGACCGAGGTAAAAGAGTAAGAGAATTCCTGGAATTGGGGGGCAGACCATGGAAGATGATGGAGACTGAAGGTGAAGTGTGCTGTGCACAGCAGATAAACCAGGACAGACAGATCAAAGATGTCATTGTATTTGTTGTTTAAGACAATTTGACAAATATTAAGAGCTTCTTAAGTAAAAGGGACTGTGCTAGGTGCTGAGGATTCTAAGACAAAATGAAGAACAGTCCCTCCTCTCAAAGAGGTTACATTCTCCTGAAGTGATATGGCATTTACACAGAAAGGTCAGTATAAGATCATTTGAGAAGGGAGAAAAAACTAGCAAGGAGTAGTCAGGAAGGGCTTTCCATAGGAAGTGACAACTGAGTTGAATTGAACCTTGAAGTAAGAATTCTAAGAGGTGGAGAAGGTGAAGAGAAATTAATCCTATAGTGAAATGGGACCCCTCAAGAGGTGGTAGATCTCCCCTTACTGGGTGAACACTTTTTGGTTGTGTTGCACAGAAGATAATTTTTTTCAGAGATAAATTGGACAAGAAGGCTTCTTAGGTCCCATCCAGCTCTGGATTCTGTGATTATCTCCTCCTTCTTCTGTAAGATTCCAAGTTCTACAAAAGCAAGAAACATGAGTTACCTAAACTCTTCTCCCTTACTGTTCTGTGCAAAGGTGCTTAATTATGTTGAAATAAATTAGCTTCTGCAAAGGTAATTTGATTAAAGCTAGTCTCAGAAGTACAAACAATGAAAACCCACATTTTTCCCCTCTTGTATATACACATTAGAGATAGTTCAGGCATGAGGCAGAAGCTGAAACACCCCTCTGGGCAACTGCTGCCATCCTGCCCCCACAGCTTCTCTGCATTACCGTGTGCTTGATGTGCTATCTGGTGCTGATTTAGCCAGGATTAAGGGTCCAGTCCCTATGATTTTTGATAGGCAGCCAAGTTGACTGACTATTTTCACAGATCTTCCTAACTTTAATCTACAAAAGATACCTGTGTTTGTGGTTAGGGGTAGGTAACTGGACCCAAGGTGGGTGGTGGGGGAACTCCTGGGGAAAGAAGATGATGCCCAAGTTATAATCTGAGGCAACAAAAAGATGTTTTGCTGTATCAAACTTTGGTCTACAGGTATTTATAGTGAAAGGAGCAGCAGTCCAAATCTAAGAAAATAAGCATAGTCACATGGAGCATACTATGAAGTAGTGACTGTGAAACAGTGTCACCTCATTCAGCTTCTCTTTTAGAGACAGTAGTCTTTTATGGGGGCAATGGCCTTATCATGTACCTCCTTTCATTCTTGCATCAGCATTGCTATGGTCCTAGACATCTGGCTTATGAGAAGACTGGAATCCTGTGTGAGATAGTGAATTCCCTGTCTCTGGGGAATTAGTTTGGTAGAGACGTTGTTGGGGTGATAAATGCAGTCAGTCAACAAGCATTTGTTAATCACTTTCTCAGTGCTAAGTGCTTAGGATAAAAAGGCAAAAATATGGTTCCTGCTCTTGAGGAGTTCACGTTCTTCTAATGGGGGAGACAGCATGCAAATAACTATACACATAAGATATTCTATGCAAATGGAAGGTAATTTCAAAGAGAACACACTAACCTAGGGGGCAAGGGAAAGGGGGTACCTGGAAAGGCCTCTGGCAGAATGTGGGATTTGAGCGACCTCCTGAAAGAAGCAATGGCAACAAGGAAGTGAGGAAGGAGAACGTTCTTGACATGAGGGATTTCCAAGGAAAAGACATTGAGGCAAGAAACGGGGAGTAAATGTAAGGAAACTGAAGAAGTAGAAGAGGCCAGGTTTTGAAGGGCTCTTAGAGACAAACAGAACATCTTATATTAGATGTTGGAGAGAAGAGGAATCTACTGCAATTTGTTGAATGGAGGAGGGGCTGACGTGGACAGATCTGAACTTTAGGAAGATCATTTTGGCCCTGAGTAGAGGATGGACTAGATTGGGGAAGAGATTCTGAGGCATAGAGACCAGCCAGGAGACTGTTACAGTGATTCAGGTGAGAGTTATTGAGGGCCTACACCAAGGTAGTGGCTGTGTGAGTGGAGAAAAGGGGATGTATATGAGAGAGGTTGTGAAAGTAGACATGATCAAGCTTAGTCAGGGGTCAGTCAGTAAACTACAGCCTATTTTTGGAGGCTGGCAAGCCAAGAATGGTCTTTATATTTTTTTAAAAAGTTTTATTGTATTTAAAAACATAAAAAATCTTCTCTAGCTCTAGGACAGGTGGAGAACCAGATATAGTTTGTCAACTGGTGAATTAGATATGTGGAGTGAGCAAGAGAGTGAGTTAAGGATGACACCAAGGTTATAAGCCTAGGTAACTGGCAAGATGGTGGTGCCCTTGAATGTAATAGAGAAGTTTGGAAGAAGGAAGAGTTTGGGGGAAAAGCTAATGAGGTCTGTTTTGGACATGTTCAGTTTTAGAGTCTACTAGATGTCCAATTCAACATATCCTAAAGCTATTTGATGATTCAAGATTGGAACTCAGGTGAGAGGTTAGATAGATATAGAAATAGATACAGATATAGATAGGTGAATCATCTGCATAGAGATGGTAAATGAAGCTTTGGAAACTGATGCTCACTAATCAAGATAGTATAGTGAGAGAAGAGAAGAGGGTCTAAGACAAAGCCTTGGAGGAGTGGTCAGACAGGTAGAAGAGGAATGAGGAGAGCACAGTGTCATAAAACCTATAAAAGAGAGGTTATCCAGAAGTTGAGCAACAGTGTCAAAGGTTGTTGAGAAGTCAAGAAGCGTAATGATTAAGAAAAGACCTTTAAATTTGGCAATTAAAAGATCAGACTTTGGAGACGGCAATTTCAGTTGAGTTAATAAAGTTGTAAGCCGGATTGCAGGGAGTTCAGAATCCATTGAGAGAAGAGGAAATGGAGGCAGCAAACATAGATGACTTTCTTAAGGAGTTTAATCAGGAAGAGGAAGAGAGACATAGGGTGATAGGTCCCAGGTGTGGTTGAATCAAGTGAGGGGTTCTTTTAAGGATGGTATAAACTTGAACATGTTTGTAAGCAGCAAGAAAAGAGGCAGTAGATAGGGAGAGATTGAAGATTAGAGAGATAACGAGGATAATAGAGGGGACAGTCTAGATCAATATAAGTTGAACTGGATAGTCTTTACAACTCTGATAATCTGTAATCTCCATCACCCATAATAATTAGGTACTAGTAAAGTTTATTTGCAAATGCTAGAGTTGTTACCCCAGACCTTGTACCACTTTCACCAATAATTATTAAATAGCATCTTTATAAGCTAATGCTTGCCTTGGTCCTATTCACCAGGGAAAGGTGGTGATTTTAATGATGAACAAAGTGGGGAGGTAAATTCTCAGAGCAAATTTTTTCCAAAAATTATTTTTACTCCTCAGTTTTCTCCTATCCATAAATCTTCCTCAGTAAGGTACACCCACAAGATACAGGGAGGAACTGAACTGCCTTAGTAAAATATCATTATACTACTAATCACACACAATCTATGGGCATACAAATGTTTTACATAACTCCTGAAAGCAACCTCAGGAATGTTGAGTTCTGGAAAAAGAAGCTGTGAGTCCTTGGTACTTTTACCTTTCAGTTCCATTTCTAACTTGCTCTGTGACCTTAGAAAAGTCATTCAGCCTCTCTGGACCAGATAGCAGCCCTAGTACCTGTCAGCAACTCAGAGAAATAGATGATAGTGAATGTAACAAAAGCAGTTCTAGTTTTCTTAGAGTGTGGAAGTAGTGCCCTGCAAATAGATAAAAGGTAATCTCAAGAATGGTTCTGGGTGCATTGTACATCTTTCTTTATAACTCCTAAGTGGGTGGGGGGAAGAGTCACTACGAGGCAGTGTAGATTTCAAGTCTCATATGCTTTCCTTTTCTCCTTCAGGTCTGACACAGAAGAAGTCAACTGTAAGCGAGGTGAGTTGTACCCCATATTGTACTCCAAAGTAGGGAAGACTTGGGACAAGGTTGGCCTGGCATTAGGCTGAGAGCCAAAAAGGACCAGTCTGGAGCATGCCCCTGTCCTGTCAGCCTGATTGTGAGCTCTGGGTTTCTGCCATGTTTTGGATGTCATCATCCTGTGCCCTTCCCACCTTATTAAGCTATTGTGAACAGGCCCCACATTGCTTATCAGGAGACCTGTATTCTTGCCCTACTTCTACCACTGACTTACTCTCTGCCCTCAGGGAGGTCATTTCCCCTCTCTGGATCTCATTTTCTTCCTCTATAAAATGGGAGTAATGACCTCTCTTTTTTAGTTTTAGAGAAGTAACTTTACGTCTCTGCGCCTCAGTTTTATCTTTTGTAAAATGGAGTTGGGCTAGATGGTCTCTAAGTTTCCTTCCAGCTCTAAATCCTGTGGCCCTTCTTGTCCACACAGAGATGTTACTTCCATACTTAGATGAGTCAGTGATTTTGTTAACTTGGGTACTCTTTCTACTAGTACAAATCAAAACCCTTCTGTGCATCCTCATCCCTTATAATCCTTGTCTGTTTCTTTCCATAAATCATCACAGGATCCTCCCAGAGGTATTAATAGGATAAAATTAGGTGGTACGTGTGACAGTGCTTGGAAATATTGAAAATGTGAGGTAGTTGTAGAGGCAATAGAAAATCGGGAGGGATAGAATTGGACCAAAAAGTCACCCCACACCACACCAGCTTTCCAGATTCCCTAAGGAAGATAGTTCTGGAGCATAAGTATGAATCTATACATGAGGAGCAATATAGTTTGCATAAGTCAAGAGGTAAGGCTTAAGGTCCAATGTGAATTTCAGGTCTAGTGTAAATGAGTAGGCCCAAAGCTGGGCCTACTGCCACAAATGAAATTCAGCTGGACAGCTCTCTGCCACTTCTGCCTTTACCCTAGAGCAGGAGTTCTTAATCTTTTTTGTGTCATGGACCACTTTGGCAGTCTGGTGAAGCCTACAGATTCCTTCTCAGAAAAATGATTGGATGCCTAAATTCATAATTAAAGGAAATGCTAAATTCCAATCAGAGATTAGTAAAAATGAAGATGTATTTTTCCTATCCAAGTTCACAGTCCCCAGAAATCTAGGGATCTGTGGACTCCAGGTTAAGGACTCCTGCCCTAGAAGGGATCAACTGGCTCTGAAAAGCGTATTTCTCCTATTTCGGGTGAGAGTGGAGTTGTCTCTCTAGAGCTTTGGGTATGTTGGTGTAATAAATCCTTAATTAACGTAGGGGCAGCAAGGTGGTATCTTTCATTCTTTACTCCAGCCTAAATCCTACCTACCCAAAAATGTGCCTAGAGCAGGGTCTGTCCAGGGCTATATATATATATATATATATATATGTATATATATGTATATATGTATATGTATATGTGTGTGTGTATATATACATATATATATATATAGTAAGAAGAAATTGGCAAAACTCTGGCTAAGTTTATATCAAGGCTAGGAATTGCAAATCAATCCAACAAATATTTATTTAGCAGGGCATTATGTTAGGTACTGGAAATACAAAGAGAAAATGAAACAGTTCCTGCCTTGAAGGAACTTACATCCTACTGGGGAGATAATTTGAGGGGGGAAAGAACACTGACAAATAGAGGGATAAGGAAAGAAATCAAATTGGTGATGGCATCTAAGCTGTACCTTAAAGAATATAGGGATTCTAAGAGATGGAGGTCAGTTAACAAGCATTTATTAAGCATTTACTATGTTCCACGCACTGTGCTAAGCACTGGTAGTACAAGTAAAGACAAAAACATGATACCTGCCCCCAACAAGCTCAAATTCTAATGAGGGATACAATGTGCAACTGTGTATATACAACTATGTACATACATACAGTCAAAATGGGAGGTCATCTTGGAGGGAAGGCACTGGATTTGGGGAAGAGGAGAGGGTAGGACAGAAAAGGCCTCTTGGAGAAGGTATAATTTGAGGTGAGTCTTGAGGAAAAGCAGTAGGTGAAGCTAGGGAGGGAGAGCATTCTACAGGGCATAGCCAGTGAAAAGGATAAGTCAGCAGATGGAGTGTCATGTGCAAAGAACAGTAAAAATGATAGCATAGTTTGTAGTTTGTGGAATAAGGTGTAGGAAGACTGGAAAGGTCAGAAAGGGTCAGGTTGTATGGGGCTTTAAAAGCCACACAGAGTATTTTATATTAAATCCCGGAGGTAACAGGGAGCCACTGGTTTTGATTGATCAGGGCGGTGACATGGTCCCTGAGTGGATGATGGGCTAGAGTGGGAAGAGACCTGAGTTACAGCGACCATCCAGAAGATTATTGTAATAGTCCAGGTGAGAGGTGGTGATGGCCTGCACCAGGGTGGTAGCTCTGTGAGGAAGGAGAAAGGAATGTATACAAGATGTTATAGGGGGTAGAAATGATAAGACTGGAGAAATGAATTGGATTTGTGGAGCTGAATGGATAAGTGGAATCACGGAAGACCCTTGGGCTGCAGGCCTGGGTACTAGGAAGATGGTGGTAACCTTGACGATAATCAAGAAATTTAAAAGAAGGGAGGTTCTGAGGGGAAAAGATAATGAATTCTATTTTGCACTTGTGAGGTAATGAAGCACGTGCATTCAAGGCATGAAGGACACGAAGTGTCCTGAGTAATCCTGTTTGCCTCCTTGCTGAGCTGTCTCAGCATTGTCCATCAGAGTTCTTCTGATGTATTGAAAATATAAGGTGCTCATCTGAGACTTCTCCCCTCTATTGAGCCTGGGCTGGGAGGGTTCTCCTGCCTAGATGGCAGACAACTGAGCCCTACACCTATTGCTTCCATGTCAACTCTACAAGATCTAGCCATGCACTTCTCTAGCTATAATATTTTCGTGGGGCTGAGAGGTACAAAGTGCATAATCTAACTTCCTGAACAGAACATAGGCTTGCTAACTGTGGCAATCTAAAATGTCCAAGATAGAGAAATTAAACTAGCTAAAAAGAAGTATTAACCTTACTTGATGGAAGTTTAATTTCGGATGTATTGAAGGTCTTCCAGATTTTTGTGGACCATCTGGACTATGACAGTACTTTGATCTCCCTCCATATTCTAACAGTTCTTTCTCTTGTGTAATGAAGTATCTTTTGGCTGCTTGGTTTCCTTGAAAAGGGTGAATCTTTTACATATGCTTGAGAATGGAGTACATTAGTGGAAGTGAAGTTGGCCATTTGAGATACAAGAGTTTCCCCTGCCACATTTGGGGAAGCTGTTTCCAGCTCGAGGGCCAAGGCAAACAAACTATCTTTTCAGCTACTTGGAGTTAGTTTCTACAAAAACCTTTTGAGTAAATAAGTGAGGGGCCTAATCAAGGCTGAAAAACGTGGTTGGGCTAAAGTGTTATTCATAGCTCACCAACACTCCACCATCTCCTCCTTCACCCTACCCCGACCTCTTTTTGGTCATTTGTTGTAGGGTCCTTCTCTTTACCCAGTGCTACCACCCCAGCTCAGGCTCTCTTCACCTCTCCCTTGGACTATTGCCGTAGCCTCTTAATTAGTTTCCCTGCTTCATCTCATTCCTCCAGTCCAGCCTCCACACAACTGCCAAAGTGATATTCCTAAAGCACAGCTCTAGCTGTGTCACTCTCCTCCTTAAGCTCCAGTGGTTCTCTGTTGCCTGTGGCATGATAGGATCAGAAATTTAGAACTGGAAGGGTCATAAAAGGTCATTGAGTCCAACTCCTTCATTTTACAGATGAAGAAATTGAGGCTAAGAGAGGTTAAGTGACTTGTCCGGGGTCACACAACTGATAAATGTTCAAGGCAGGATTCAACCCCAGGTCTTCCTGACTCCCAAGTCCAGCCATCTGTAGCCTGTACCATGTCACCTACATAATATAAACTCTCCTGTTTGACGTTTAAAGCCCTTTATAAGCTTTAATGCAACTTACAAGAAGCAACATTCCCCTTCACGTGCTCTTCAGTCCAGCCAAACTGGTCTTCCTGTTCTTCACATATGACATTCCATCTCCTGTCTCTGTTCCCTTGTACAGGCTCTCTGCAATGGAGAGTGCTTTCTCTCCTTATCTTACCATTTCCTCTTAAAATCCTTAACTTCCTTCCAAACTCAGCCCAAGCTCAACTCCTACAAAAGGCCTTTCCTGTTTCTCCCACCTGCCACTACTAGTCACTCCTCCTTGAAATTACCTTGTATTTATGTGATTATAGGATCATAGATCTAGAGCTGAAAGGAACTGCAGAGACCATCTTACCCAACTACCATTTTTCAGATGAGGAAACTGAGGCCCACGGAGGTTATGAGTTGCCCAAGTTCATGCAAGTAAGAGATAGAGCCTTGATATGAACCAAGGTCCTCTCACTTAGAGCTGGTATTCTCTCTACTGTGACCTGTTGCCATCTCAATGGTAGATACACACACACACACACACACACACACACACACACACACACATCATATATTTCGTTATTCTCACGTGTGTACATTGTGCTTCCCCTGAATGAATCTAAGCTCCTTGAGCAAGGACTTTTTTATGGTTTTAACTTCATATCCCCAGTCAGCACTTAATAAATGCTTTTTGACTAACGGATGTCCTCATTATAGAACTCTCTCCACTTTTAATGAGTATATCCATGTTTCTTTGCCTATCACATGCCCTCAGAATTCTAGTTCTTTGTGCCCAAATTTGTGTCTCTCTAGCTTAGTGAATTAAATTTTCATGTAAAGTGACATACCGGGAAGGCACTCAAAATACATCATCGCCATCATAGGTAACATTTAAACATTATACATTTGTACATTAACATTATATGTAACTCTTTGAAGTTTGGGAAGTATTTTCAAATATCACATTTATCATTATTTTTATTATCATTATTATTATTATTATTATTATTATTATCATTATCGCATGGATCCCGTCACCTGGAACCAATGGTTGGTTATCAGAAATACAACATTCCAAGGACAGTGACTGGAGACAGGAGGGCAGATCTAGATCAGAAGCATGAATCCTTTCCAAAAGGATCAGCCAAATTCAGATCAACAAGTGCAGTGTGGTAGAGTGGAAATAGAGTTGGAGTAAGGAGACCTAAGTTCAAATACTGCCTTTTACTCTGTATCTTTGGGCAATTCACTATTATAGAATTGGGCAGAAATTTCAGATTACAGGAGAACAAATAGGTCTGAATTTAAAAATAAGTCTGAGAAAATTTGTCACACTTGCCATCTTGTGGGCTCCCTTGTGTTTTTATGCTTAGGTTTGCCTTTCCTTCCTGCTTCGTCTGAGGGATCTCTTGCTAGACAGTACTCATGTAACATTACGCTTAAGAGAAGTGACTAGTTCTAAGCAGGAGGGACAGGGAAAGCCCAAAATGAGTAGATAGGATTCAGCACTGTCTCAGAAAGAAACTTTCCCTTCCCTAGTTACCCTGACCTGGGAAGTGATAATCATCACTGACGTCAAGAGTTGAGGGGCATATTACCACTTCCCATTTTCTGAGTGGGGAATGGCATTTTCTGAAGAAAAAGGTTTCTAAGACCATGGGGCCCTGGAGCTATATCACTCTCCCAATCCTTCTCATTGTGAAAACTACTTCTGAAAACCTCAGTGGACCTCTATGTCCTTTCCTTCAACCTCTAACTCTTTTACCACTGCCTCAGCTACTCTGTCCCGTGGCAGTGACCCAGAGTTCTGGATTATAGAAATGAAGCGGGCATCACTTTTTCTCTCATCTGATACTCTGACATGGATGTTCAGCCAAACAGTGATTCTTATTTTCCCCCTCCTCCCTCTATCAAGTGAGAGGAAGTGAACCAGAAAATATTCCTTCCCCCAATTGTACCAGGCAACACCCAGCATAACAGAGCATTGATATTTTAATTTTCCACCCATACGATGGGGTGATTTCAAGAGTTCTTTAAAATACTTAGTAAATTCTTATACATTGATACTTAGATGGATCCATAATCTCATCTCTGGGAATACTACCTCCAGAATTAGATTCTAACTTATCTCTACCTTCTCATCCTGCAACTCTTCAACATGTCTTCCCATAGATCCTCCAAGTTGGTCCACCTAGTGTGCTGGCCTTCCCCTTAACATTGTGTGAGTGGGAAGGGAGCACATAGGCTTTTCTTTCATTAAGTCTCACTCTTTGCATGACTGGCTCACTCTTTCTGTGTTGACATCTTTCTGAGAATGTTTACTCTGCTTCTTCCAGGCACTTCTTCATTACTAATGTTAAAGCCTGCTCCTACCATCCTTAGCCTCTCCACTGCCTTTGGGCTCATCTGTGGCCTTCACTTTTTGTATGCTTTGGTGGACCATAAATTACACGAATGTAGCTTCACTGGAAGAATATCGATGTTCATATATGGACCTCTGTTTCAGAGAGAAGCTTAGAGTCTTTAAAAGCAGCATGCTGTTTCCCAAAGACAGTTCAGCTTGCTTTCTTCTTATTGTTCAGTTCTGGAAATAATTCCATTGTCTGTGTATGGCATCTGTCCTGTCTCCTGGTGGACCAGATCAATAGGTTGTCTGTGACTCAACTGAGTGTTATAGTTCGGACCATACATCTTTTTCACCCTCCTGGTTTTTCCCGTTAGGCTAACTTCTTAAGTAGTTTTGGATCTTTATAGGAAACTTTGCACTGTTCCTGAAATTTAATACAGTTAGCACAGGGCCATTTGCAAGCATGAGCATCTGAAGAACCTTACCATCTACAGGGAATTCCTCTTCCATTTTGACTCTATTAGAAATCCTCGGTGACAGGGATGAATACTTGTTAACCATAAATATATCTCTTCTGTCTTTCTCTTATTAGTTATAATCCCAGAGGGTCATCAAACGCAGTTATGTTACATCTTTCAAAGAATCTTCTATTATTCTATCACAGAATAACTGATTTTATAGTCACTTTAAAAAAAAACAAGTCAGTAGGCAAAATTTTGTCCTGTTCTCTGGGTTTCTGCCTCTTTGGGCTTTAGTTTCATCTATAAAATGAAGCTGAACTAGATATTAAGGTACCCTCAAGCTCCAATATTGTTTCTAGGTCCTTTCTGTTCTGACTTTCGAAAAATCTTTATAGAGCACCAGTGTTTGAGATACCTTGATTAGGTGCAAGATGGCATATAAGCCTGGTTTCTGCTTTCTAAGAATTTACAGACCATTTGGGGGGAAAGCACCATTGGATCAATGGCACTGATTAGGCAGGGAGTTCTAAAGGTGAAACAGATTAGTGTGCACCAGAGTAATCAGGGAAGGCTTCCTAAAGAAAATGGGGCTTGAACTAGACCTAGAAAATGGGGTCTTGATAAGCAGTGATGAAAGATGAACATTCCAAGTGGTGGGAGTTATGTGAGCAAAGACAAACACGTCCCTAACTCCCCTATGTCCATATACTGAAACCACCTTCCTTCTTTAATTCTATACACAATAGTTGGAGTCATCTTTTGAAGTGACATTTTATCTTCCCATTCCCCTGCTCAGAGGCTTAGTCTGGTTGCCAGTCTCATTCTCCACCATCACCCTACCTCCTTAGTTTCAAATCTAAGTACTCTATGTGTCCCAAGAGCCTCCATCCACCAATTTTGCCTTTAACAGTCAACTGCTTCTGACTTCCTGTTACCACCAAAGGAGCCTACCCCAGTCAGGCCTTCTTTACCCAGTGACAAACATTTACTGAGCGTCTGCAAGACCCTGCACCCAGCTTTTGGGAAGTGAAGGTGGGATACAAAAGCGGTTCATAACACTCACATTTTTATAGCACTTTAAGCTTTAAAAAGCACTTTTCTCACAACAACCCAATGAGGATGTAATGTAGTCGAAAGAATGCTGGACTTGGATCTGGGAGACAGAATCCTGTTTGAATCCTGACTCTCTCATTTACTACCTATACAACTCAGACATGTTATTTAACCTTTCTGAGACCCATTTTGAAAGAATTGGACCAGATCCCCTTAAGGTCCTTTCCCTCTTTAGATCTATAAACCTGTAATGAGGCAGCATAAATATTGTCATCTTTATTTTATACATGAAAAAAGGCTCAAAGAGGTTGAAACTCTCCAAAGTTACCCAGCTAACAAGTGTCAGAGGCAGTGCCCAAACCTGAGATCTCCCCGCTTGGGGAGGGATCACACAGATGCTCAGGTACCCACATTCCCTCACTAATCTCTACTCTCTCCTTCTCTAGTGGCTCCTTCCCTACAACCTGCACACATCTCCATATCTCTCCCTTCCCGAAAAAAAAAGCTTCACTTGATCCTTCCATCCTTGCTAACTATCATCTTATATCTCTTCTGCCTTTTATGGCTAAACCTGAAAAGGTCATCTATAATAAGGACCTTCACCTTCTGTCTTTATAATCTGATTTCTGATCTTACCATTCCACCAAAACTTCTCTCTCCAAAGTTACTAATGATCTCTTAGTTGCCAAAGACAATGACCTTTTCACAGTCTTTATTCTCCTTGACTTCTCTGCAGCGTTTGACACTGTTGATCACTCTCTCTTCCCTGATACTCTCTTCTCCCTGGGTTCTCAAGACAGTACTCTCTCCTGATTTTATCCTACCTATCAGACTGCTCCTTCTCTGTCTCCTTTGCTAGATCCTCATCTAAATCATGTCCTCTAACTGTAGGTTCTCTCCTGAGCTCCTTCTCTTTTCCCTCTATACTACATTACTTGATGATCCCATCAGCTTAATTACCTTCTCTGTGCTGATGATTCTTAAATCTACCTATCCTGCCCCAAACTTTCAGCTGACCTCTAGTCTCTTCTCTACAGCTGCCTTTCAGACATCTCAAACTGGATGTCCAATAGACATCTTAAACTTAGTATTTCCAAAACAGAACTCATTATCTTTTCCCCTAAACCCTCCTCCACTCTCCACTTTCCCCATTACCATAGAGGGCAACACTATTCTCCCAGTCCCTCAGGCTCACAACCTGGGAGTCATCCTGGCTTCCTCACTGTCCCTTACCCCCTACATTTAATCTTTTGCCAACCCTTGTCAATTTAATTTTTGCAATATCTCTAGAACACTCCCCCTTCTCTCCTATGACACTGTCATCCACCTAGTGCCAGCCCTCATCACCTCGTGTCTGAACTATTACATAGTCTGCTGGTGAGTCTGCCTGTCTCAAACCTTTCTCACTTTCCCCACTCTAATCCATCCTCCATTTTCCTAGAGCACAAATCCAGTCATTTCACCCTCCTACTGAATAAACTCCAATAATTCTCTCTCACCTTCAGCATCAAATACAAAATGTTCTATTTGGCATTGAAAGCAATTTATAACCTAACCCCCTCTTATCTTTCCATTCTTCTTATACTTTACTCCCCAACACATACTCTAATCAAGTGACAGTGGCTTCTTGACTGTTCCACTAATAAGACACTCCATCTCTCAGGAATGGACGTTCTTAATGGCTGTCTCCCATGCCTGGAATACTCCTTTCTCTGCACTGACTACAGACCTCCATGGCTTCCTTTAAGTCCCAACCAAAATCTCACCTTCTACCCAACCCCTTTTAATTCCAGTGCCTTCCCTCTGTTAATTTTTTACCATTTAACCTGTATATAGCTTGCTTTGTTTATGTTTGTTTGCATGTTGTCTCCCATATTATATTATAAGCTCCTTGAGGGCAGGGACTATATTTTTGCCTCTTTTTGCATTCCTAGTGTTTAGCACCATGCCTGGCACATAGTAGGCACTTAATAAATATTGATTGATTGATACATAGCCTCTGTCCTCAAGTCTTAGTCTAGGAGAGATATACCTATAATTCAAGGCACAATGTAATAAATGGATTAGTGAGGAAAAATTAAATTAAGAACATAATACTTAAAGTCAGAGGACATGAGTTACTTAACCTCTCTGGCCCTCAGCTTCCTCATCTGTAAGTAAAATTGTTGGACAAGATGACCTTTGTGAACCTATAAAAATACTTGGAATTCTAAGGATGGAGAGATCACTTCTGGCAATGAGTATCAGGGAAGACTCTGTGGAGAGGGTGACCTCTGAGCTGAACCTTAAAGGGTGGGATAGGATTTGAACAGAGATGAGTAGAGGGACATTCCAGGTAGAAGGAATACTGAACCAAAAGTGCAGAGGCAAGAGATTGTGGGCTCCATTTGAGGAATAGCAAACAGGTCTCTTTGACTGGGGTTATTGAAATTGATACAGTAGGAAGCCATGAACCGTTAAAGGCTATTGAAGCAGAGGAGTGATGTGACCCAGAGGTATGTTTTCAGAATTTAAATGTGGTAGCTGGATTATAGGAGGAACAAACTGGAGGAAGGTTTCACTCCAGTCTCTAAATCCTCATATGTCATTTTTCCAACCTAGGGCCTCATCCTTCTTCCTCACTGCCACACAGTATAGCTTCTAAATTCTAGTCAAGCCCACTTTGTACCTGAAATGCTCCAAAAATATTCTCACTGCTGGTGGTACAATGGATAAAGCACTGGCTCTGGAGTCAAAAGAAACCCAAATTCATATCTGGCCTTGAACACTTATTAGTTGTATGACCATGGGCACATCACTTAATCAATGTCTGCCTCAGTTTCCTCAACTAAATGGGAATAATAATCTCATCTACCTCCCAAGATGACTGTGAGGCTCAAATGAGATAATATTGGTAAAGCATTCATTACAGTGCCTGGCACATATAGACAATCAGTAAATCGGTACTTCCGTCCTCCTTTCTTCTCTTCTACCTTTCCTTCCTCCCTTTCATCATATCATCATTCTGATATATACCATAATGAATTACTAGCAGTGGAAATGAAGCTCTGGTATAAATGAGAGAGTGCTAGGTTTGGAGTCAGAAGGCCTAAGTTTGAATCATGGCTCCAACATTCCCTGACAGAATCTCAGAATTGGAAAGGGATTTCAGAAGCCATCTAGTCCATCCTGTACAATAAATCTGACAAATGGTCATCCAGCCCTTGTTGGACTTCTCGTGGAGGGAACTGCCACCTCCAGAGGGAGTCTGTTGCTCTTCTGGAAGTTTTTTGAAGTGTTTCCTGGCATCCTGTAGGGCCAGGCAGCACAAGTCTAATACCTCTTCCAAATGATAGCCTTTCAAATACTTGAGGACAAGCTATCTTTTCCCTCTAAGTCTGCTCTTTTCCAGGTAAGATATCCCTACTTCCTTCAGACAGTCTTAATTATGGCCTTACTTATGATCTTGAGGCCTTTCACCACCCTAGTTAACTCTCCTTTGGATACATTCTACTTTATCAATATCTTTCCTAAATGTGGTACCTAGAACTGAACACAAGTAGGCTCTGAGCAGAGGGGAGAGAGAATAGTGGAGCCATCACTTCCCTAGTCCTGAAAATTAATGTCTTGCACTCAGTGCAGCCCAAGATCAGACTTTTTTTTTTTGACTGCAGTGTCACAGTACTGACTGTTGTGTCAGCATTAACATACTGAACTGGCAGTCCACTAAAACCTCCAGATTGGTTTCAGAAGAACCACTGTCTAGCCAAGCTTTTTCCATATTGTACTACTACAGAGTTATTTTTTTATCTTGTGTTAGATCTCTTCCAATTCTGACATCCCAAATTATCTAAATAACTTTATAGTTACCTTTCTTAAATTCTATCTTAATGGTTTTATGCAATAGCCCACAATTTTAGCCTGTTGAGATCTTTTTTGGATTCTAACTCTGTCATCTAACATGTTAATTATCCCCCCTAGCTTTATGTCACGTAAACTTGATGAGTATCACTGTTATGTCACATAAATTTGATGAGTATCCCTGATGACTATATCCAAGTAATTAGCAAAATTTTAAAGTGCATAGTCCCAAACACAGATCTCTGGACCATTCCATATAAAACTCCTTCCAGATTGACATGAAATCATTAATGACTTCTCTTTAGACCTAGTCTTTCAACCAGTTACTTTGTAGGATTTCTGGATAATTATTCTGAACTTCTGTTTTTTTGGCCAGAACTGGAAACAGATTAAAATGATGTAGGAGTAGAGGCAGTGTGGTATGTTGGAAGGAGTGTTGGACTTTGAATCAGGAGAACTGAATTTGAATCCCAGCTCCAGTACTAATTTTGTAACTGGGACAATGCATCTTAGAAAATGACAATACTTGTTGCATATAGATTTGTGGACCCCTTAAAATAACCACGTAGCCCCCCTGTCAAGAACTATGGTGCCAGAATTAGGGAACAGATTGAATAAGATGAAATTTAATAGAGGTAAATGTAAATTACACCGGCGATTTTTTAAAAATCAACTGTACAAGTACAAAATATAGCTAATCATCAGTTCATATGGAAGAGACTTGGGAATTTTAGTGGCCAGTAGGTGATGCAGTGGATAGAACACTGGGCCTGGAGTCAAGAAGACTTAGTTCAAGTCAAGCCTCAGATATTTACAAGTTGTGTTTCCCTTGGCAAATCACTTAAGCTCTGTTTGCCTCAGTTTCTTCAACTTCAAAATGGGGTTAATAACACCTGCCTCCCAGGGTTTTGTGACAATCAAATGAGACAGTATTTGTGAAGTGCTTGCTCAGTGCTTTGCACATAGTAGGCTCTACAGAAATGCTAATCATTATTATTATTAGACCTTAAGCTTGATAGGAATCAACAATGTGACATGAGTCAAAACCTCATGCATTCTTAACCCACACTGAAGAGAAGTAGAATATCTAGACTTGAGTAAAAGAAGTGCTGGTTCCACTGTACTCTGCCCTAGATACTATATTTGTGAAAAGACATTGATAAAGTGGATGACATCCTATTAAAGGCCACCATGATTGTGAGTAGACTCACAACCAGGACATAAAAGGATAAGTTGAAGGAACCATAAATATTCCATCTTGGAAAGAGAAGGCTTAGCCATGCTCAAATACTTGAAGAGCTATCATTTAGAAGAGGGATTCAACTTGTTTTGTTAGGCCTTAGAGGGTAGAACTGGGAGCAGTGAGGGGAAGGTTGCCAATATACAGATGTTATCTTGATATAAGAAAAACCTTCCCAGAAGTTAGGGTTGTCTAACAGTGAAATGAACTCCCTCAAGAAATCGAGATTTGTCATCATTGGAGTTTTGTAAGGCAGAGGCTGGCTGATTATTTAGTAGAGGTGTTCTAAAGAGGGACTCATGATTAGGAGTAGAGATGGACTCAATGACTTTTTAAAGTGTCTTCCAATGCTAAGATTCTGTGATTGATTCTAATTATGATATAGAATAATACTCGTGTGTAAAAGACTTAATAATTGTTTTTTACTCTCCCTAGCAAAGTGAGTGTGGCGCTAGCCAAGAAAATCAGGGTTTAAGCCCTGCCTCTGACTTTCAGATCACTAGCTGTGTGATGCTGAGCAAGTCACTTAAGCTCTCCATGCTCTGGGAAAGTCTCTAGGACTATAAGTTGCAGAGGTATCTACCTGCCCCTTTAAAGGGGGTTCCCTATGCCTGTGCTTTAAGTCTGGCCCCTAACTATATTATATTGGCTGTATGACTCTAGGCAAGTTACTTAACTTCTCAGAGACTCAGGACACTCCCTAAGACTATAAGTTAAAGAATAAAGTTGTCATTGTGCTGTGGTAAACTGTCCTCACCCAAAGTTTCCTGTGCCAAAGAAATCACAGGGCTGGGCTAAAAAAAAGAGGAAGGAATGGTGAGGGAAGGAACAGGTAGTCACGTGGTAGATAGAGTCCCAGCCTTAAGAGTCAGAAAGATCTGTGTTCCAGTTCTGCCTCTGACATCTGCCACGTGTCCATGGGCAGGTCTCTTAGTCTCTCAGTACCCCAGGCAGTCTTTAAACTATCCATACCAAGGAGTTTTCCACATTGACAAAATCAAAGATCAAAACCCTTATGTGTACATATAAGTATCCACTGGAAAATAATATTGATCATAGATCACATTCAGCCTTTATGGAAACCAGATTTTGAGAGGTTGGGCAGAGAGAGAACTTACATTAGAAAAAATATCGACCTACTATGATTCTCAGAAAGTGTCACCATAGTGGCAGACAAATCAGTGAGGTTAGACTGGGATTTAAGAGATCCAGAACCTAATTTACTATGTTTCTCTTTGGCAGCGCTACCAGAGGCTACCAAGAAATATTTAGGACACCTTCTGGAATTGAGCCAACCCACAACCAGAACTTTGTGAAGATTCCTCTGGCAGCTAGTTCAGTTAAACACTTCTCTAACATACATGTTCTATGTAACATACTGACCTCCAACCCTGCCCCCAAAACTTTCCTATTTCTGCCAAAGGCCTCACCATTCTTCCATTCTTTCACGTTCATAACCTGGACTTTTCCCGCTCCCTCACCCTGTAGTCAGTCACTTGCCAAATCTTGCTCTTTCTACCTCTACAACATCTCTTGAATCCAACTCTTTCTCTCTGCTCACAGTTACTACTTTGGTTCAGCCCCTCACCACCTCTCTCCTAGACTATTGCAATGGCCTCCTAATTGATGTTCCTACCTCGGGTCTTTCATCTCCTTTGCCTCCTCCACACTGCTGCCAAGGGGATTTTCTTTAGTGCAGCTCTCTGCCAAACTGTGGTGGTACCATGTTTCCCCAGGGTCAGATAGGAACCTCTCTGCCAAGTATTTCCAAGCCCTTCACTGCCTTGGCCCTAAGCTGTCTTTGCAGGCCCATTGTACATTACTCTCTGCCTAGCACTCTGTGACCTAGTCTGTGACAAACTTGTTCTTTTTGTACGGCACTCCATCTCCCCTCATCACACCTTTGCACTCACTGCCCTATGCTTGGAATGCCCTCCCTTCTCACCTGCACCTCATAACATTTCTCTTCCATCCAGACTCAGCTGAAGCACTGCCTTCTCCAGGAAGCCTTTCCTGATATCCACTATCTTTCCTCTCAAACTAGCCAGGGTCTAACCACTTTGTATTTGTTCTTTTTATATGTAATTACATATGTTTCTATATGTGCCTGTCATCTCCTTGGTAGAATGCTAGCTCCTTTAGAGTAGGGGTTATAGTATAAGTCTTTGTAATTGTGCACACAGCCCCAGCACGTAGTGTGTACTTAATAAATGACTGTTAATTGGTTAATGGATAGACATTAGGGATGTGTGTATGTATGGACACACACACACATTATGTGATTCACTCCCGTAGTAGACTGCATGTTCCATTCTAATCTAAACTTTATCTCCTAGCACTTAGCACATTGCTGGGTATACAGTAGGCATTTGATAAATGTTTCTTTGAATTCAATTCTAGGACATTTCCAGTCTACAATCTACTCCAGAGGAATTGGCAACCTATTTTGCTAAAGATGTTTCACAGTCCTATTTTCAGGGGCATGTGGGCTGGTCATCCATCACCACACTATCTCGATGCTGCTTTCAAGAGTGTCTGCCTCCCATGATCTCCTTCCAAATTTAAACAGAGCAACACTTCACTCCCGCCCACCCCCTACAAGGAGAGTCAGTAGGGCCTACCTCTCTTGTGAGAGTTGGTGTTTCCTCACCCTTTGAGTCAGTATTTCCTCATCAAAACCTTACCTTGCAGCATATCAGAAAAACAGAGGCACCTGAACACATTACCCTTCTGGCAAACCAATCCCTGCTTTGTGCAAAAATGACTTTTCAATAACTTAACATGTCCCTCTCCTTTCTCCTCCTTTTCCAGTCTCCAATGTTTTCTGCACAGTCCGGTGGACATGGAAAGAAGTTAGGTCATCGGGGAGTGGATGCTTCTGGAGAAACCACCTACAAAAAGGTTCTACTGCCGATTTGTATTCTTTGACTTGGTGGAGATTGAGTATGAAATTTGTGCAGATAAGAAATTGAAAAAGGTTAATGATAAAAAAAACAGATCTTGTGACCCAAAAGGAGGTGATCATTCCTATCCTCTGCTCTGATTAGATGCCTTCTGGAATATCAGGTCCAGTTCTAAGCAGCACATTTTAGGAAGGGCATATACAATCTGAATCACGATCAGAGGAAAGCAGGCAGAATGGTGAGAGGATGCGTAACTGGGTCATGTGAGTTTCAGGAACAACACTTTCAGGAACTAGGAGGATTAGCTTGAGAATAGAACTTCAGAGGGCACATGATAGAAATGAATTAGTTTATGTAGAAGAGGGATTAGGTGACACTGGGGGAAAGTTAGAGAGGCAGGCTTTGGCACAATATGAAGAAAAACTCTCCAATAATTAGAACTTTCCAAAAGTGGAATGGACTGCCTCATGAGGTAATGTTTGCCCTTTCTGGGGATCCTCAAGCAGAGGTAGATGACTGCTTGTTAAGAATGCTGTATAGGGGATTCCTGCTTGCTTAGGGATAAGGGTTAGACCAAAGAACCTGTTTGATTCCTTCCAACTTTAAGATAATATAATTCTATGAAAAGAAAATGCTAGAGATGAGTGATGCAGAGGCTGTTCCCTTGCTCATAGTAACCAATATAGTCTCAGCTCTATCAGAGAGGGACCCTGGATATAACCAAGATCATGAGCAGCTCTGTCATACAGACATGGAGACATGAGGCAGCATGGCCTCACAGAAGGAACTTGGAGTCCGTAGGCCTGGTTTCAAATTCCACCTCCACCATTAACCACTCTGTGATCCTAAATCTCTATCCCTCTCAGAGCCTTGCTTTCCTTCTTTTGTAAAATAGAGAGAATGTTTGCACTACCTACCTCCTGAGGTGGTTGTGAGGAAAGTTTTTTTATAAACTGTAAAAGGCTTTGGAAATATGAACTGGGTAAATTCCCTTGTACAGAAACAAATCATTAAGAGAGTCCTTCAGAACCCTTAAGTGATGGGGATTACTGATACAGACTAGCCAGAAATTCAGCATTTTCTTTTCAGCTTTAGTCCTTGAGTTCAGGCAGCTCTATGACAGGATTTCAGACTTCTACGTATCTTTTAAACATATCCTTGAGTTTCACCATAGTATGAGATGATTAATCACTGTGTTGCAGTTGATCTGCCTTAAAATCCGTCTAGTTTCTTAAGTGTCTCAGTTTAAGCTATTGAAAGGGGGAAAGTCCACAATATGATAAGCCTTATCCACGCTTAGATTCTAGCAGCATTGGTTGTGAAATCTTTATTATTATATAATGCTGATTAAGGACTTGATAATGATCTGGTTTGAAGTGGCCTCCTTCAAAACTCTCAAAAATAAGTTCTACAAGCTTATTATCTAACTACTAGTCAGTAAAAGGAGAAACCTAGGAGAAGGAACCTTGGCCTGGGAATTGAGACATGGGCAGTATACCTCGGTATTAATTTTACTTAGGTAACTCAGTTTTCCTCTCTAGATTCCCTTAGCTTTCCCTTCTATAACTACCTCATAGAGATAATGAAAATAAAAATGAGATGAATAACGTAATGCTCACCAAAAAATGTTCAAAATGCCATGCACAAAGTAGGGTAGTGTGAAGTCATAACTATGTTGGTTAAAATCCACAAATTATATAAACAGTGTCTCCTGGTATAAATTAATACATAAATTAACACAAAATACACGAATTAATATATAAATACAAAGTAATACATGACTATAGAAACCAAGGTAATTTGGGTGTTTATACGAGTTACTATTCCCTCCAAACCAGTACTAAAACCAAACTCATGCTAATTTGTAGTTGACAGAGTTGAATCCACTGTACCTCCCTGAGTCACCCTATGAAGTTGAGTGTTACAGTTAACCCCTTAAGATTCTGAGATTGTGAGAAAAAAGGGGTGCAGTGACTTTGTTGTGCTTTCCCACAGACCACCTCCTCTACTCTTCGGGGGGCCATCCAGTTAGGAATTGGCTACACTGTAGGCAACCTGAGCTCCAAACCAGAGAGAGATGTCCTCATGCAGGATTTTTATGTGGTGGAGAGCATCTTTTTCCCCAGGTATAGCTCTGGAAATGCATGTGTGGTGGGCTGGAAGGGGGAGGAAGTCAAAGGATCCCTGGAGTCTACACTCCTTACTAAGTAGAAACAATGGTTAAAAATATGAAAAACAGACCTTTCCCCCCAAACTGCCCCCTAAACTACCCCTAGTCAGTTAACACCAATCTTAAAGGAAGGACAGCTTTGAAAGGGTCTTCACAGCTGTTTAAGACTAAGCCTCTGAGACCCTTTTTAGCTTTGTGTCCTTGGAGACATTTGACTGCTTAGCTCAAGCAACAGTGAAGTGTCCAGTATGCCCCATCCCCCTCCTGCCTTCTCTGGTATTATTCCATGGCCTATTTCTGTATCACCTTGGGGTGCTGGGAACAGGTTTAGACCAGGCCTAAGAACTAAAGCCCATATGTGCATGGATACTTTGCCAGGAGCATCAGGAGGAGGATAATAAAGATGCCATCCATTCCAGCCCTCACTGGCTCATTCCTGCTTCAAAAATGTAGAATAACAGCACTCCATGAAAGCCTAATTCTCAGTGGCTCCCTATTGCCTATAAGATGCCATATAAAATCCTCAGACTAATGCTTTTAGCCTTGCACATTTTGGCTCACATCTACCTTCCCTGACTTTTTTACATTATACTTTCCCGTAAGAGGCAATAACTATAGGGGATGAAGAGCTAGCCTCAAAGCCATGAGACCTGGTTTCAAGTCCTACCTCTGAGACCTTATCTACTGTGTGACCCTGGGCAAGTCACTTAACTTCTCACTATTCTGGACAGTTCTCTAAGTACAGAAAAAGCGCATTAACCTCCATTGATGGAGGCTATTTTCTCACCCAGAAGTTGCCTGTAAACAATGAAGTCATAGGTCCAGTCCTTCTCTTTCTCTTCGTCACACACTCCATTCTAAATAGACTTGCATGATGGCTGTTCCCTGGGTATAACATTCACCCTTTCACCTCTATAAGATTTTTGCACAGGTGGTGCCTCATTTCTAGAATGCACTCCCTCCCACCTCTGCCTTCTAACAGTCCTGGTGGACTTCAGAGAATTATCTTCATTACCACCTCCTACGTCAGTCCTTTCCTGTGCCCCTCTGCTGCCCCCAATCCCCACGACCTGCCCCAGTTCCTGCCCTCATAGTGAAGAATTACTTCTTTTACTTACTGTTTATTTTCTTGTATATAATATATCACAGGACCTAGGTTAAGATCCTAGTTTTACCATTTATTGCTTCTGTGACCATTCACCACTCTCTTAACCTCTCACTTTTCTCTTCTGTAAAATGAGGAGCTTAAACTAGGTGATTTCTGGGGTTCCTTCCAGCTTGAAATCTCTTATTCCTCAGGAGAATAAAGTTTTTGAGAATAGGAACTGTCTGGTTTTCGTCTTTACATCCCCAGTGCCTTACATGTAACAGTCAGTTAATAAATGTTTGTTGTATTATATTGGAAGGTCTAGAATACCTTCACTTTCATAATAATTCAAGTTGAGACCATTCTGACATTAGAATAAGATCCCTTCCACATTGCTTTCACAAAATACAGACCCTAAAAACATTATTTCTTTCTTGCTGGTATCATTTATCTCCATAGCTTTGGATGTTGGGCAAATTATTTCTCCTCTTTGGGCCTCAGTTTCTCCATCTGGAAAACAGGGAAGATGGATTTGATCTGAGTTCCATCTGAGCCATAAACATTCAGTATTCTAAGATATCTTTCACCTCTGATGTTTTTGTTCTAAGAGGCCTTCTAGTTATGAAATTCTGTAATCTTAAGGACCAGTTCAAATATTCTAAGATATGATTCCCATTTTTGTAGTGATTGTGTGATTTTGTTAAATTACCATACGTACTTTGAGTGGCTTTCTCTTTGAGGCTGGGAGAATACAATATCAAAATTTGAATGAGAATGAAAAGAAATAGTAGATAACATTAATGCCAGTTCACACACTTTTCCGTCTTTCATCCTTTCTGCACAGCGAAGGAAGTAACCTCACTCCTGCTCATCACTATGCTGACTTCAGATTCAAAACCTATGCACCTGTGGCTTTTCGGTATTTCCGAGAGCTCTTTGGTATTCGTCCTGACGACTATTTGGTAGGTAATGCATGCTTTAGTTTTTTCTTTTGTTTTTGCATGACATTGTGGTCTCAATCCATCTTGGTCATTTCTAAGCTGAGGAGACCATTGTTTCTTTTCCCCAACTGGTTTATCCCTCCACTTTGGTGGAAAAGTACTTAGAATATAGCCTAGCAGAAAATTTTTAATGCATGATGGCCAGGAGCCAAACAGACCTAAAAATTGTAAAGTCAGATGCTTATCTTTGGTCATCTAATGTCATTAGCCAAAACTTCAGCCATAGAGTTGGAAGGTGCTTCAAAAAAAATTCTTTTATTCCATTCTTATGCCTCTACTTGATAGATCACCAACAATCATTGTGAACTTGGGCAAGTCTTTTCATAACATTCAAAGAATCTCGAAGTTGGAAGAGACTTCGGCTAATTTAATCCCATTCCTACCACAAGCATGAGTCTCATCTTACTTCAAAGGTTGGGGAACTATTACTCCATTTTTAGTGGAACGTTTCTGCCCATTGGTTCTAATTCTACCTAACTAAGCACGCAAGTCCGATCTTTTCCACGTAACAGCGTTCCAGATATTTTAAGTCAGCAAAAATGTTTTCTCTCTAAACCTCCAATTGTTCACTTCTTTGGGCCTCAGTTTCCTCATCTGTAAAATAAAGGAAATAAATTAACTTATGTGAGGGATCTCATTATTATGTAATAGTCTGAGTCTGCCTGCCTCAGGTCTCTCCCCACTCCAATCCATCCTCCAGCCATTAAAGAGATTTTCCTAAAGCAAAGGTCCAAACATGTCACAGTCCCCCCACACCCCTACTGTATAAACTCCAGTGGTTTCCTATTGCTTCCAGGAGCAAATACGAAATGCTTTTCAAATGCTGTTCAAAGCCCTTCATAACTTAGCCCCTTCCTACCTCTAAAGTCTTCTTACACCTTACTCTGTAACACATACTCTTTGATCTAGTGACACTGACCTTCTGGCAATTCCACAAACAAGACACTCTATTTCTTGGGTCCTGGCATTTTCCCTGGCTGTCCCCCATGCCTGGAATGCTCTTCCTCCTCCACTCTGATTACTGACCCCTATGGCTTCCTTTTAAGTCCCAACTAAACTCCTATATTCTACAGGAAACCATTTCCAACCCTCTTAATTCTTGTACCTTCCCTCTCTATTAACTATTTCCTATTTGTTCTGTATGTGCTTGCTTTGTTGTATATATCTGTTTGCATGTTGGCTCCCCCATTAGAGGTAAGCTCCTTGTGAGGGCAGCAAGTGTCTTTTGCCTTTTATTGTATTACCAGCACTTAACACAGTGCTGGCATATAGGAGGCACTCAATAAAATTTTATTGTGATATGGACCCCTTTCTCAGAATAATTTTTCTAAGTAGTTGAAGGAAATGTTAAATTTCAGTTAGAGGTTAGTGAAAATTAAGATGTAATTTTTTTCTAACCAGATTCATAATTTCCCTGAAATCTATCCATGGAACTCAGGTTAAGAACCACTGATCTAGATTATTTTTAGCTTTTGTGACCTTGGGTCTTTTTCACCTTTCAACATACTATGTGTTCTGTGGGCCTTTCCAACTATGATATCTAAGACTCTTATCACCTCTTACCTTCCCTATTAGTTCCCCTTTTTATTCTTCCTGATGCTCCCCCTCTCCTCTCCCTTTTATGGACCTCTCCTTGATTACCTGCCCTTCCTTCTCTCTGACTGAAGTATTAGTTGATTAGAACTTAAAGTGGATCCTTTCTCAGGCATTTGCACTTGAACTGAGTGGCTGCTCCTGGTCCGCCCATGCCCGGTTGAAATAATAAAGAATTAAGACTTGCCAAATCACTTTGAAAAGGTTGCCAATTCCTGCTTGCTTGTGTCTACATAGCTTTCATTCCCTCTTTCCCCTTGCCAATTTTTAACCAATAAGATATGCAGGATGAGATAGGAGGTAGCAGTAACCATGATAAAGAAAAGAAGGCTATCTGGCATGTATATACATATATGTATATGTATATTTATTTTTACATACACACACACACACACACACACAGAGTTGTGGATGGACAATGTGGGTGTGCAGATGGCTTGGCAGGTAAGCTGGCTGCCTGGTTGGAGGGGCCTCCTCCTCAGTAAGTGTCCTAATAGGTTCTTTCAAGTTAAACCGATTGTTCCATTTTCTCTGTAGAAAGGTTGGGGACTGTATTGTCAAACACAGTCATTATTTCAGGATCTTGTTTGTTTGGGTTTTTGGTTTTAGGTTTCGTTTTTTGGTTTTTTGGGGGTTTTTTTTGTTACTAGGGAGGTTTCAACTTGATGGGAATGGGGAGAGGTAGGGAAAAGAATATCTAGAAATTACTGAGATATAAAAACAACATATATCAAGAAATCTTTTTTTAAGAGCACTATGAATACATTACAGCTTAGGAAAGGTTGGGAGACATCACAGTAGCTGATGAAAGATGACAGTGCACTAAGAGCTGCTTGGAAGGTAGATTCACCAGATGAGGGGCACAGTCCCCTCCTCTAATTCTGTGTGGTAAGGAGGGAAGAACTGCATTGTAACCCTTGAGTTAGAAAGGCTCCTTCAGCCATGAAGTCAGGATCGTCAATGCTAAGCAAAAGACTGCTGTTTCACCTGCTTCTTCCTTTGCAGCAGGCTCCTGTTGGATACCACTGGCCAAGTTCTGGGATGGGGTACAAAAATCCTGCCCAGGCTCAGAGAAAGTCTTTGGGGCAAAAGGTTCAGATGGAGCTGCCTGTCCTTATCCTAGAAGAAGGGGAAAACCCTGAAGTTGTCACCACGAAAATGCTGTGCCTTTTAACATATGTGGGTGTGTTTAAAAACCAGACTTAATCAGGACTGAGACTCTGAAGAACAAAGCCAAGTCTCACATAATAGCTGAGTTAGAAGAGAAGAGAGTATGTGTCCCATCTGTGTAGCATGAAAGGCTAGTTGCCATTTTGATGATAGTAGTTACAAATTTGGGGGGAAGATGCACGCCTTCCTGTCTCAGAAAGGTCACCACTCTGATTTGCAGCCCTTCTCTTGTCAACTCCTGCCCGCCCCATCTCTTTAATGATGCATGAGATAATTAAGCATTTAAAATCCTAGCTTGTTAATCCGTGTAGTGCTGTGAGCTGTTTTCGGTGCAAACTAAGGAGTATTTAATGAATTGTGTGGATTGAGTCCTTGGCATTTATTCTTTTCCTTCCCTTTAGGCAGTCCCCCAAATCCAGTTTCTTCCTCCAGCCATCCTGATCTCTTGTCAGTTTGGTTGATATGTGGATGGATTGTTCATTCCTAATCTCTTTTCCCCAACCCGCTATCCTTTTATTTATGCATTGAGAGTTTTCTATGGATGTACCTCTTCCAACTAAGGAATACAGGAAAATTTTTGGAACAGAGGCAGTTGTCCAACTCCTGGGCCCAAGAAGGTATAGGCTGCTGCCTTTTGAGTGGCATTTTTTGCATAGAGCCAGTTAAGTTTCACAGAAATGATGGGAAATACTATGTGTGTTCAGCACAACCCTTAATGTAGTGTTGTGAACTTAGGGCAAGACTCTGGGATTCTGTAGTTGGGGATGTGAAAGAAATTGAGAATCTCAGAAATAACCCTGCATCTGTCCTCCTTTGAGGATGTGAACAACTAACCTAAGCACATTACTATAAGGATTCCTAAGGGAAAGGATTAAAAAGGACTTTCAGGCATCTGTACTAAGAGTATTATCCTGGTAGCCTTTCTGGATAGTAATTAGAGATGGTTCCTACTCTTTAAATGAGTTGGATTAGATCCCCTTCTGGCTCGGTTTTGTGTTGTAGAGGCTCTTTCAGCTCTGACATTGTATGACTCTATAAGCTCTAAAGATCACCTTAGCTGTTAGAGCCCATGGATACAGGGTATTTTAAAAGCTGAAAGCTTAAATGGAGCACTCAGGGTTTCTTTTTTTAGCCCATTTAGGAAAGTCTCTGCCCAAATACAAACTTTTAGGGGCCATCTACACCCTTAGTGCTATTGGCTCTGCCTTCTGAAGACAGGAAAAAGGAACCCTTGTCCAAGGGAAAAATCATTTTACTACTTTCCTCAGTAGTTCAACTGCTATTCGTACTTTTGTTATGGTTATGATAAATCTAGGGAACTTCACAATCGTTTCCTTTCCATTACTTTTCAATATTTGTTTCGAATTGTTCATTCATTTATTCTTTGAACAACCATTTTTAAGCACGTACTCTGCACAAAGTACAGTTCTGAACAAGAAGATAAGCAATTAATGGGTGATAGTTCTAGCACACTCTAGCAAGAAGGATAAGATACATACACCTGTACTACTGTACAACAAATGTATATATTCACTGTTTAATAGCTGTGTTGCAGCATAGACTGTAAGAAGGTAGTCAGTATAATATAGTCATTAGGATATGGGGTCTGGGGTGAGAAGACCTGAGTTAAAATCCAGCTCTAACCCTAATAACCCTGTGAGCATGGACAAGTTACTTAGCCACTATGATCTTTAGTATCCTCATCTGTAAGATGCAGATAGTAGTAGTATTTAGCTTATAATATCATTATAAGAATCAAATCAAACAAGATGTACTTATTAAGCACATGCTATGTGCCAGACACTGTGCTAGATTTGAGGGATACAAATAGACAAGATGCATAGGTCATATAATGAGAACAAGGAATAACCAATAAACAACACATATACTCCATGAATATCTATGTACTGTCAAAAGAACATGAGGAAAACTCCCTGCATGTTTGGTAAACCTTCAGTGGAATATTCGTGGGAGTACTTAACAAAAATAGGGGCAACAAAGTGGGACAGGAAGACTCATCTTCCTGAGTTCAATTCCACCCTCAGACACTTACTAACTGTGTGACCCTGGGCAAGTCACTGAACCCTGTTTGCCTCAGTTCCTTGTCTGTAAAATGAGCTGGAGAAGGAAATGGCAAACCACTACAGTATCTTTGCCAAGAAAACCCAAAATGGGGTCACAAAGAGTCAGAACATGACTGAAACGAATGAACAACAAAAATGGCACCGAGTGGGTGTATGGTCTTTGTACCCATATCCATGAGATCACAGACCTCATGGAATATTGACATTTATGCAGATTATGTAAAAATATACTATAGGCATACTTCTTTTTTTTTTTTGAGAATCCACATTTTCAGCAGTACAGGTATTCTCTCCCTCAAATTAGATCATGACTGTCTCACAACTGTTTTGTGGACAGTTCAGTGAATTGCTGTAGCCCCAAATTAACTTGTGTTAATGAACCTGCCTAAACTTAAGCTGGCGCTCGAGCAATAGACTCTGATATAAAGCCTTCAGGAACCCAGGATTGGCTGGATGCTGTGGTAAGGCATCAGAGTGCAACTTTAGAGAAAGACTGACCTTCAGTGATCTCGGAGGACTCTTCTAACTCTGATAACCTTTGATCTTATGTGTGTGTGTGCATGCATCTGTATTGGGACATTAATGGTAATAATAATTATTAATAACAATAGCTTTTACTGCCACTGTTTTAGCACCTTAAAACTCAAGTAAAAGATTTGCCTTTTAGAACTTAGCAATGTTTTTTACAGGGTCACACACTAAACATGGTTTCAGATGGAGTGTACCTGCTTGTTTCACTTGTTCCTGTCATCTACCAGGGTTTCCTTCCAGTCCTGCCACCTGTGACTTTTCCGTTTCTTCTCTTTGCTTCCTAGTATTCCTTGTGCAATGAACCACTGATTGAACTTTCCAACCCAGGTGCCAGTGGCTCGCTCTTCTATGTAACTAGTGACGATGAGTTCATCATCAAGACTGTGATGCACAAGGAAGCAGAGTTCCTGCAGAAGCTGCTTCCTGGCTATTACATGGTACAAGTGCTTTTTTTTTCCTTTTCTCAGCCAGCAGCAATAACAACAGTAAATGATTACAGAGTGCTTACGGTTTGAGTTTGAGAGAAGTTAGGAAGCTATGCACAGAAAAATGTTCTAAATCACTAATAATCAGATAAATGCATATTAAAACAATTCTAAGGTACCACCTTACAGCCATCAGATTAGCAAAGTTGAAAATAAAAAAGGGAAATGACAGATGTTGAAGGAATGTGGGAAAGCAGGTGTGTTAATTGGTGGAGCTGTGACTATTGGTCCAGCCGCTCTGGAAAGAAATTTGGAACTGCGCCCCCCCAAAACTATTAAACTGTGAATACCCTTTGACACTGTTGTGTCAAAGTTTATATCCCAAACATATCAAATAAGAGGGAGAAAACTCAAATGTACAATAATATTTATAACTGCTCTTTTTTGTGGTGGAAAACAACTGGAAACTAGGAGGGAGAGAGAGTGCCCATCAATGGGAAATGAACAAGTTATGGTGTCTGTATGTGATGGAAAGTATTGTGCTGTAGAAATTATGCAGGGGATGGTTTCAGTGAAACCTAGGAAGACTTGTATGAACTGATGCAGAGTGAGATGAACAGACCTAGGAGAACAATTTATACAATAACAACAATATTTAAAGACAAGCAACTTTGAAATACTTAGTTAGGCATTGTGATCAACATAATGACCAACCACAATTCCAGAAGACTCAAGATGAAACATGCTGCCCACCTGTATCTAAATAGAGGTGATGGACTCAGAGAGCAAACTGAGGCAGTTTGGGGGGCAGTAGAGAGAAAGGGAGGGAGGAATGTGGCCAATGCAAGACATTATTTTTGTTTGACTATACGTAATTGTAACAGGTTCTCAATGGAAGGAGGGAGAGATGGGAGGGGGAAAATGTGGACCTAAAAATAAAATTTAAAATGGGTTTTAAAAAAAGGAGAGAGAGAGAAAAAAAACTGGAAGGTAGCATGCTCTAGTGAAAAAAAGCAAAGTGCTAGGAGTGAGGATCTCTGAGCTCTGAACCAGTCTCTGTTGCAAAATCACCGTGACTGTGTGTCACTTCCCATCTCAGTTACTTTATCTGTAAAAGGTGGAGGAAGAGAAACTGTAGATGTTCCCCAATGGCCTTTCTAACACTAACATTCTCTGATCCTGCCTTCCAACCAGAGGAAGAAAACAATCCCATTTGTCCCAGACTTCTATTCAATATGACATCAGCCAGAGGACTATACTAAGTTGAAAGTCTCATTAAAAAGCTTAAACTGTCTTTCTTAGGCATCCTAACAATGATATGGGCTGCTTCATAAACTAGAGGCTTCCTGGTCAGTGGGAATGTTCAAGCAGAGCAGAGATGACCACCCTTCAGGGATGCTACTGATGGCATTCCTGTACTATTTAGGAAAGTTGATTAGATGACCTCTACCTCTCAGGGTCTACATGACCTGTAATACAGCAAGACTTCCTACCCAAAATAAGGGCACTATGTTGGGCAGTGGAGATAAAATAAATGAGGTGGCAACCACAGTCGTACTGTTTGTGGAGCAAAGTTGGAGGCCTAAGGGTCTGCAATGGCATAGTCAATTCTGAAATTATCCCCTTCTGACCAAATGTGTGTTTCTTAAATCTGATTTTGCCTGTAACCAATCGTGTTCCAGTTCTTGGCAGGGCCAAACCAATCTTATAGATAAGAACCAAGAGGCTACAAATGCGCAAAAATGCTCATTAGCCTACATACTTTCCTTTGTTCTGAGGAAATATGTGAAGAAATTGACTTGTCACTTGATAAGTCATAGTTTCTATTTTTGTTTAAAATTTTTACTCTCAGATCTATTTCTGACTTGACTTAATTTGCATGATGAAGTTAATTGGATCAGTGACTTAAGAATCATTAGGGTTGGAAAGGACCTCAGAGGGCATCTAGTCCAACCACTGCCAGAAGCTGGAGTCCCTTCTACTTCGTGTTCTGACATGTGGTTATCCAGCCTCCGTGTAGGATGCTCAAGTCTCATGACCTTCTCAGGTCACCCATTCTATTATCAGACAGGTCTTATAGATAGAAAATGTAGGCTGTATTGAGCCAAAATCTGCGTCCTTTTGCTCCCCCTCTGTTCCCCTCCCAGTAGGGGCCAAGCAGAAAAAATGTATTCTTCCCTGCCAGCTCTTTAAATATTTGGGAAAAAACTATAATTTCTTGGGTTTTCTCTTCCCATTTCCTTCTTTGTAATAACTTCTAATCCTCTCTCCATCCTGGTAGTGCTCCTCCAAAGCCACACCAACTTATCCATGTCCTTCTTAAAGTATGGTGTCCCAAAGTGAAACCCATTCTCATCCAGTTGGATAAGGACCCTTTGCCACGCTTCTCAGAGATTCATATCCTTAATGGAAAGCAGAGCATAGACCTCTGCTGTCTGTAGGTGTATGCATGGACTTACACTGTTGACAGAAAACAGGAAAAGATGGTTGCTTTATGATAATTGTTACATCAAGCATCTTTTGAAATTCTGCTCAGGTGTCAGATAACAGCCACCAGACCAGAGGCCAAGGAAGTTGACTGTACACAGACCAAGGTGTCCAGCAATGGCTTCTGTGCTATAAGGATCAGATAAGCCATCTATAAAGAGAGCACCACAGCAGCTTAGGGTTTTCTAAAAAGAAGAACAAAGATGATGAAATTTGGATGGGGCCTGCTTTTCCCTCTGATTCTTTGGAGTTGATGTATTCTTCTGCTCCCAGATCCACTACAGGAAGCTTTTTGGTTTCCTGAAACCTAGTCTAATAAGCAGGATTTTAGCCCAAAGTCCAGCCCTGTGGGAGAGTACTCTGAGTCACCTTAGGGAAATGCCAGGTAGATGGCCCGATTCTTTCCCATGGAGGATAAACTCTTAATTTAGTTCTTGGCCTTGCCCAGAAATGTCAACTGAAGTCTTTTAATCTGGAGAGCTTTGAGGATGAGAGAAGAAAAGCTGGGAATCATTATCCTCCAAGCAGCCCAAGAGAACATCTTCCTGTAGTGGAAAGAGCTCTATATTTGGAATCCCAGCTCTGTTATATACTAGCTATGGTAACCTTGGACAAATCACTTAATTCCTCTAAGGTTCAGTTTACTAAGGAGATAACAATGTAGTATCTGCTTCACACTATTTTTGTGAGGTTCAAATAAGATATAAAAGGTATTTGCAAACCTCAAAATACTACATAAGTTTAATCTGCTACTACTGTCATTGTGACAACCTCAGCTGGAGAACCTCACACTGAAACAAAAGTCTTGTGTATTACTACTACTGTTGCGTATTACTACTCCCATTTCTATCAGGCTTTAAAGTTTATTAAACATTCTTCCTCACAACCCTCTGTGGTAGGTAGGTATAATACAAGACTGATCTCTATTTTATAGATGAAAAACCAAAGAGTCAGAGAAATTCAGTAATTTGCTTAAGGTCCAACACCTAGGAAGTCTCCACCAGGACTCCATTCCAAATATTCTGACTCCAAGTCTCATGTTCTTTCTTCTACATCCAGCTGCCTCAAGTTTAAAAGCTCCTGAACCATCTTTACTGGGGAGTTAAACAACGGCACAACAGACTGTCTTGAAATGTTGTGAACTTGGGATGTTCAAGTTGAGGCTGATTAAAAGGGCTTCCTCTTTTCCATGGAAAAATGGGCTAGATCACTGGTGTCAAGCTCAAATAGAAAGGGGGGCCACTAAAATATACATAAGGTTACCTGTGGACCAGTATTATGGGCCCCATTTGAGTGCTTAACACCTCTAGGCTAGATGGCTCTCAGTGTCCATTTCAGCTCCTGTGATTCCCCAGAACAGGACCAACAAACTAAAATTACCAGCCTAGGACACAGTACAGAGCTTCTTGGATCAGATTTATTGCAGTTAGAAAAATGGAAGTTTGTCTGCATTTAGAGTCACATGGCCAGAGAAGACTACTGACAAGAATCTGTATTCTCTGGTGGATTCCAGTTTGGTATAGAGAATATTAACAATAGTTATCATTTATATAGTGCTTCGAGTGGTTTACAAAGCGATTTATATAAGTTATCTCATTTGATCCTCACAAAGACCCTGTGAGGATTTTAAAGATGAGAAAACGGAATACTGGCCCAGGATCACACAGCCAGTAAGTGACTGAGGACAGTTCTGAACTCAGATCTTCATGGCTCTAAGTCCAGTTGTTTTCATTTCCTTTTAACAATGTGATTTTCTTCCTCTCAGAATTTAAACCAGAATCCCCGGACCCTGCTGCCTAAGTTTTATGGGCTATACTGTGTTCAGTCTGGAGGGAAGAACATCCGGGTAGTGGTAATGAACAATATCCTTCCCCGCTTAGTAAAGATGCACCTTAAGTTTGACTTAAAGGGCTCTACATACAAGCGACGGGCAAGCAAGAAGGAAAAGGAGAAGTCTATCCCCACTTATAAGGACCTGGACTTTATACAGGACATGCCTGAGGGGCTGATGCTGGATGCTGACACTTTTACTGCACTGGTGAAAACTCTGCAGAGAGACTGTTTGGTAAGGGGAAGGGCCCCTAAGAGGGTAAGTTTATATGAACAGGAGTGAGTCACGCTGATCCTGGGAGGGGGGACAGATGGCACTGACTGTTCCAGGGAGGGTAATATCATGCCAGGCCTCAGCCCTGGAAAGAGAGGGCAATATCCTGTGAGCCCTCATTCCATGAAAGAAGGTGGCATAGACCCTAAGCAGGAAAATGAGATTATACAAGTCCTACTTCAGAAGGATAAATCATACAAATCTAATGCCAAGAATTTCAGAATACCAGGGCTTCTCAGATGCCTTACCAGGCAACAAGTTCAGAGACTTGCTAGGTTTTTTTAAAAATCAGAATTTAGAATTGGGGACTTCCTTGCATAGAAGGACTGCATCTCCTCTTGCAAGAACGCTTTACAGTATTAGCAATACACCTTAAAAATAATCTTGTGAAAAGAGATACAGTATATCATCTGAGATTGCAGAATGGAGTTAAGTTCACTTTTGTTCAGTGATTAGTGATTACTACAAAACTAAGAGTTCGCAGGGTTTGAATGACAAGAGGCCAAGAAGGAATGCCAGAGTCTGGCTAGGTTTGACCTGATTCCAGGTGTTGGGAGGGATTAGTGTGGTGTGTCTCTATTTCTTTTTTTTTTGTCTTCCATTTTGGCATGTAGGTATTGGAGAGTTTTAAGATCATGGACTACAGCCTGTTGCTGGGGGTACACAACATTGACCAACAGGAACGAGAAAGGCAGACAGAGGGAGCCCAGAGCACATCAGATGAGAAGCGTCCAGTTGGCCAGAAGGCACTCTACTCTACTGCTATGGAGTCTATCCAGGGTGGGGCTGCCCGGGGGGAATCTATAGACACTGATGACACGTAAGTGATGAGTTTGGTCAGGGTCCACTGATAGCCTTGAGGAAGGTTTTCTCTGTGGTTAACTCACAGGACGGTTGCTGGGTCACCTCTCCTTCTCTCAGGGACCTCTTCCTATCTATCCCTTGTCTGCCATTGTCTCCTACTCATTTCCACCCCAGGCTTGATATTGTTATGTTGGGGTGAGAGTAGAACACAGACGCCTTACCCTGTCCATGCTGTCCTTCACATTCCAAAAGCGATAGAAGAGAGGCATCAAGGGAGAAGAACTGCTCTCCATTTAGCAGTTCAGTAATTTAGCCCAAATTAGAACCATAGCCATCTCCCTTCATTAAATAAATTGTTGATGTCTCGTTTGTGTGTAGCCTACATATGGTGCTAAGGAGGATATAGAGAAGAATAAAACCTACTCCCTAGACTCATTCATTCAGTATCAACTCAGCAAACATGTTTAAACACTTACTGTGGACAGAACGTGGTGATAGGCTCTTGGGGAAATAACAGCGTTTGGATAAAACAGTTTCTGCCCTTTGGAGTTTAGTCTGGCATCAGGAATAAGATGCACAAATAATTATAATCTGCAGTAATAAATGGCAAGTAATTTAAGGAATCGCGAAACAAATTGCTATGTGAAGTCCGAGAGAAACATCTTCACAGAAGAGAAGAATCAGGGAAGGCTTCACGGAGGGTGTGGTGGTATCTGAACTAGGCTTTAAAATACATATGGAAATTCAATAGTCAGCAAAGAAGGATGGAGACTATTCCAGGCACAAAGAATTGCAGGAGTCCAAAGACACAGAGATGGTAAAATCAGATTATGTGGAGGACAGAGAGTAGTTCAGTTTGGCTGGAGTATGGAGAATCTAGAGTATAGCACAACCTGCTAACTTCAGTGTTTTGCTGGCTCCATGATCTCTTTAGTTGTTGAGTACTCCCATTTTCTCAACTTGCAGTGTTGGGCTTAGACTCCAGAGGAACTTCTACTCCCATGTGTGCTTATGGATAACCCTGTGAGTCTTTGCCCTGAATATTGTTGGACACAAGCACCCACCAGCATACTTCCCGTTAATTTGTCATCCAGTAGCCTCAGTTGGGTCTTAGCAAAGTCATTTACTCAGATGGCAGAGCAAGAATAGTAGTTCCAGACATTCCCTTTCCATAATATTGGGGTACTCTCTCCCACAAATGCACACTTGGGAAGAGTGGGCTTAACCTTAGAGTACAGTTGTGGGGTAGAGTGTAGAATACACATATGACAAAGACAAGTCACAGCACTGAAAGGCCTAGTAATCCATTCTTTTTTCTTAGAGCCTTCACCCCTGGGGTTCAGCATCTCTGCTCAGCAGGTTGCTCAGCTGGCTTCCCAGTGTCTGCTCTTTTCTATAGACTAACCCTTCTCTGCTGCCAGGGGATGCACTCCTTGAAACTGCCTCCTCAGTGATTGACTGCCTCTTTGTATTGATCTAGAATATATTTCTCCACTCTCCACTAGAGGTAATGCCTCCTACTGGTCCATTAGCTTCCCTTTAAAATTATATAGCCAATAAAATCCCTTCTTTCCCTCCTGCACACGTCTTCTCCACAAGCAGTTCCAACTTACAGTCTCCCCCTTTCTCAAACCCTAACTCTGATGTTCATCCAGAGCCTAGCTATTTAAAGCCCCCAAGTCATGGCCAATTTGTTTATTTAGCCAATCACATCATTCCCTTCTTTGCAGTTAATTTAACACCTCATTAACACCTTGTGGTTACATCCTAGACCTTCTGTGATTACATCAACTGAGCTTGGGGGTGGGGGGGTGGGAATCACATCCCCTCTCCTTAAACATATATTTTTTCATCTCATGTGATTCTTGTCCATATATGGAAATACATCCTCTATATATCACCTATCAAATGCGCTAGAGATCTTATTCTCTATCTTTAATGTCTCATGGATACCGGTGCAATATTTGGGGAACTGTTTATGAGAAGCTAAGGGAGATTCATCACCTAGTTGACTGCAAGGTAATAAATTTTCCAGAGAGCCATCTAAGTTATAGGAGTATCATAAATTACAAAGGAGTTCTGATCTTTAATCAATTGTAAGATTAGTCAAACCTATGAAATTTTTGACCCTTGAGTCGTAGCTTTGTGATCAATAAATTATAAACACAGCAGTATCTTATGTTTTCTATACTTCTCCATTGATTATGACTGTGAACATGTGGCTAGCTATAAAAAGTACTGTACAAAAGCCTACTTGTTCTCTTCTCATTTTCATCAAGGACATTCTCTTTCAGCTGGGTGGTCCTGTGGATGTACTGCTTGATTTCAAAACCTGCCCTCAGACATTTCGCTGACTGTGTGACCCTGGGGAAGTCATTTGGCCACTCTGTGCCTGAATTTCCGTATCTCTAAAATGGTAGTAATGATAGCACCTGCCCCCCAAAGTTGCTGTGAAGATAAAATGAGATAGTGTTTATAAAGCGCTTTGCAAACCCTGACACACTGTATGACGGCTAGTTATTATTATTACGTTCATAGACCCTTCTCGTAGGGATTCTATAGCAGTAAGAAAGGAGACATAGAGGTTAGTGCTAAACTAAAGTTTACTTGGTCAGCTTTTTGGTGGGGTGGGGGAGAATAATATCGATCATGATCTTGTTGATTCTTTTGAAATGTTCCTTGCTTTGAGATATCTTGGAAATCAGCATCTGAATCCCTTTAAATTGTGTTACCTCCAACACAGGTTTCTTCTTTGTATTGGTCAGATGTAGTCATTCTTCCTCCCTTCAGTTTCACTGATGCCATCTCTACAACCTCATATTAGCACTTTGGATACTGAGGTAGTAGTGTTCAAATGTGATGGTCCCAAAGTTTTTTTTGTTTATTTGTTTTTGTTTTTTTGGTTTTTTTGCTTTTTGGCAGGGCAATTGGGGTTAAGTGATTTGCCCAAGGTGACACGGCTAGTAAGTGTGTCAAGTGTCTGAGGCCAGATTTGAACTCAGGTCCTCCTGACTCCAGGGCCAGTGCTCTACTCACTGGGCCACCTAGCTGCCCCGTCCCAAAGTTATTAATGATAATCACAGAATCACCTAATTTTAGAGCTAGAAAGGACCTTATCAGCTGTCTAATATAGCCCTTCCAAAAAATAATCCCTACTCTAGTAGTAGTCATCTAGCCTCTGCTTGAAGACCTCCAATGAGGGGTAACTGGCTATCTTCTGTGGCAATGCCTTCCACTTTTGAGTAGCTTTAATTTAATAATAAATAGAGCTGTCTAAACTCTCCTATTTTGCATATTTTTATTTTCCTTCCCTCTACGCTGTTCTTGGGATGCTCCAGTTTAGCTGGGTCTCACACTTAATTTATTATAGGCCTATTTTCCCCTTCACTGTTTGTATTCATTTTTAAATAGCACAATTTATAATAGATAGTCTCTCTGACTGCCATGGCTCTCCACTTCTAAAGGGGACCCAAGTGTTTGCTGGTTAAGACAGTTTCTTGGTTCTTTTGAGCTTGCTTGTTATGGTGATGATTTTCATTCAATAAAACTCCTTTTAGAAATAGCAATATTTGAGTCATTTTATTTACTTTTATCCAGCTTCTATTTTTTCAGAGTACCCGTCAGATGGCCTGTTTCAGCTGCACATAGTGTCTTCCCGTCTTTCATTAACTCTACTGATTTGGTGTTCATTTTGACTTCTGCTCTAACCAGTTAGTGATTTTACTACGTAGCTTAACTTATTCTAAAATACTTCCATGGCAGTGAGCAGTTCTTTCCTCTTAGAAAAAGTCAATTTCATTTTATATGATTCTCAATATTCCACACATCTAATACCTTCCAACTCTCTTCATTCATCAAACATTATTAAACATCTATGTGCAAGTCATACAAAGACAAAATTTGAAACTGCCCTTGCTTCAAGGAATTGACATTGTGCTGCTTAAAGAAAGTATTTATGATACACAGGCATAACACTTCCAAATAATCCCAAAGCCACTGGCCTCTTTGAATTCTTAATCCTCACCCATGTATTCCAACATATTTTTACTCTCCTCTCTTTGCATCGAAGTCTTCAGGTATCATGGTGAAAATTGACTTGGATCTTGACATATTTTTCATAGAAAGTCTCTACTGTAATTTCATCCTCTGCAACAAGTATTGGCATATATGCTATAACTAACTGTTCGTGTTCACCATGTGCATTACCAGTCAAGATGACCAAGTATCCTACAGGCAAATGATGAAACCAAGATTCTCTAATTCCTCTATGATTCACTCTGAGAAAAATCTGTGTGTCCTCCTTCTATTTTAGCTTCTGGTGTCATTTACAATGATACTGTCACTATGAGCATGTTCAGGTCCTCTGGCAGTGCAGCAACTTACTAGACAAAGATATCACATGTATTGTACCAATATGCGCAATACCATCCTTAGTCCTTTTTCTGCCATTCTGCCACTGTTACTGAGGAATCAGAAGGAGACTGCTCAGCCCTGAGCTGTTTGGTGTTTTATGTCTATTTCATCGGTTACCAATGGCCAGTGGTGATCAGCCGCTGGTGATCAGCTAGTCTGTTGCCAAGACCATCTTTGAAGCCTTTTTAACTTAACATGAAACCTTCAGAACTTGTGCTCCACTGACATAGCTTTCAAGAATTTTTGTCCATTTCTGTATCACATATGAAATGTCAGAGTAGGGCTTGTTATATATATAGGCTGGAAAAGGAGGGTGGTGCCAAATCGTGAAGGGCTTTGAATTCCAGCAAAGGAGTTTCTCAGTGGTAAATTGGGAGCCTCTTGGCATTTTTGATCAGATTATAACATGATCAGATCTATATGTGAGGAACATTATTCAAACAGCATGTGAAAGGTAGATTGGAGGAGTGGAGAAATCTGTTAGGAAGCTATTGCAATAGGCCCAAGTGGGACATAGTGAGAACTTGCTCTAGCGTAGTGACAGTAGGAATAGAGATTCTGCTGAGGCAGAAACGACAGGGTTATATAACAGATTGGATGTCAGGACAGAGTCTTAACAACCCCCAAACTATCTGTCCTCAGGGAGCTTACAGTCTAGTAGGAAGTATAGGACATATACTCATGAAATTAAGTAAAAATACAGGAGTTAAATGTTCACACAAGACAAACACAAGGGCAAAATACAATTAATCATCAGATAATAGTATAGATAGTCATGAGCTTTGGGGTAGACTCAATGGGGTGTGTTTCCAGGGAATTGGTTGCTTTTCATTTCCTTCATAGCGTTATGATCTCACATAGCTGTTTGATTTTGCTGTAGGAGCTGAGAAGAGAAAGAAATCCATATGGGCTAGGATGGTTAGGGAAAGTTTCATACTAGGTTGTGGGACTTGAACCGAGCTTTGAAGGATTCGGATTGTCAGAAAAGAGAAAGGAAGACATTACAGATAGGAGGAGTGGTGTTAATAAAAATATAGAGGTGAGAATAGCTTATTAGGGTAACAATGAGGAGACCAGTTTGGCTAGAGTGGAAATTCTTACAAAGAAGAGTGAGAAATAAGACTAGAAAGTCAAGTTGGGATCAGATTGTGGAGGAACTTGGACTGCCAGGCTAAGAAGCTTGGATCTTATCCTGCTTGGTTCTTGAGTAGTCAAGAAATATGTCAAATGATATTCCTCCTTTATAGTGGCAGAGAATAAAAGTCTGTTCTCTACGCCAGCTGGTATTGGAGCCAGACTTTCCCTAATACATCTAAACGGTATCAAGGCACAATATCCTACCTTCCTAATATGTTGACTGGTATTAGAAACTTAGATATGTTCAATAGAACATTAATTAAAATCCCATTAGGACCAGAAGTTGCCATGTTGGGGGGGGATCCCCCAGGGATAACATATCTGGTCTTTAGACTGTCTTGGCATTTGTAGGATTTGGCCCAGGGGCAGACCTCCAGCAAGAGAATAGTAACAAGTCACAGGTGAGGACTACAGTGCATGTGGTCACTTGTGTGTAAGGCAAGCTTGACTGGCCCTGGGCTCCTGAACAGTATTGAACCACTGAGTCTGGACACCAACTAACATTGCAGTGTGCTGTGTTTATACTAGCAATGAGTGTGGCAATATCTTAGCCAGCAGCAGCCAACTTAATGAGGATCTGGCACATTTGGGGAGCTGGGAAATTTACTAATGATCATGTTCTTTGGAGAAATAAACAAGTATTATACAGCCTTACCTACCATCTTTAGTTATACTTGCTAACTAAGTTATAATTCTAATAGTAGGGGAGGTCCCTTAAGTAGGACCCTCAGTTTCTAGAATGAACTTAGTCCTTCACTGGTCAGAAAACTGCAATGTAACTGTAAAGATAAGGCTGACTCTGGAAAGCATGTCGAAATCCAACTCAGTGTCTGTGTGTGAGAGAGAGAAAGATACATACACACAGCTGTTGAATAAATCACTATTATCCTCTGATCCTCACTTTCCTTACTTTTAACCTGAGGAGATTAGACTAGATGATTTCTAAGGTCCCTTCCAGCTGTCAAGAATCTTTGCTCCGTCACTCATTAACTGTGACCTTAGGCTTTATGCTGGGCCTCTCCAAGTATCAATTTCCTCGTATGTCAGACAGGGACAGTGTCTGCCCATGCCTCTCACAGGATTGTTGTGGTGCTTGAACAGTATAATAGATCTCAGTTGCAAAGAGTCTGCCGTCCTCACTTTGTAAGTGTTGGCAGATGATATAATGATGTAGAAAAAGCCATTTGTGAAATCATGAGGAATCTGGAATACAGTAGATTAATAGGTACACTCAAATCTCCTGAGGCTTGGACCCAAAACACCTTAGGTAAATTTATCCCTTGTCCTCTCCTTTCCTGCTGATAGATTCCTTGCTTTCCCAGAGGCTAATTATATGACAGATGGCTCTGGTAAGGGGGAATGAAGTAGTTTCTGCATCTGACTTCAGTTATCAGCTCCTGAACCTGCTGTCCTCTTTGGCGTTAGCTCCCAATAGGGAGGTCGATTTCCGTAAATGCAGCTCTCTGTCTTGTAGCTATTCTTGGAACTTCTTTTTTTTCCTGGGGCTATAGGGCCACATGTTTCCTGCACTAGCTGGGGTGGCCACTGATATGTACCTCTTTCTCCAGGATGGGTGGAATCCCAGCAGTGAATGGCCGTGGGGAGCGTCTACTGCTACATATAGGAATAATTGACATCCTGCAATCTTACAGGTAGGTACAGGGGCTCGGTTTTCTTTTAATTCCTATATCGGGGCCAAATCAAACCCAAACGCCTAGGATGAAGTTTTCTGATTAGAATTTAAACCAGATCCATGCTTAGCCTTTATTTTTAAAATAGTTTCTTTTTAGTTATTGGCATTTTAAAAAACCATATAATTTTCCAAATTCAGAGCCCTTCTATATACTCTAATGATCTTCCTTATGGGACTCTAAAGCAAGAGTAGTCAGCCTTTCAAAAGAAGTAGATCAAAAGAGATGGGGAAGGCAACCTCATTGGGTGTTGAGAGAGAACAGATGGGACAGTGACAATCATGTATGAGATCTCACAAGGAGTCAGGAGTAACTGGGTGAAGAGGAGTGAGATAGGTACCATGCCAGCTGTTAGAATGACCAACTGATGGCAGCCCAAGTGATGGGTTGGTGTCGATGACAACTTCCTTAGGTGTCATTCGTGCGTCTGAAACTCAGACTCCTTCAATTCCAGACCCCTCTCTAGAGCAAAGCCAGCTTTGGTCCTTGATAAAGGAAAAACAAAACATTCTGTGAGCACAGTTGCCCATTTATTGAGTGACTTTTTTCCTTTATTGCCCAAGAAAAGATTAACTTTGGCCTGAGCTAGGGAAGTTATGTAAACAATAAGATATAGTAGAGATGCTTTGTTTCTAGAAGATAACTGGCATAAAGGTCTGGGTATCTCTATTGCATTTCTCTGATATCATTGGTGATTTTTCTTTAGATTCATCAAGAAGCTGGAGCACACATGGAAGGCTCTTGTCCATGATGGGGTGAGTTTACAGGAAACTGATCTTGGTAACACAGTTAACAGTATGCCCTGGACCTCTGGGTTTAGGATCTCTGCTTCATCTCAATTTGCTCTTCAGATTAGAACAGTCAGGACAACCTCTCAATACAGGTATAGCTTAGCTTCTCCTTCCATTTTTCAGTTTCCTCTTCCTCATTTGTGATAACTTCCTTCTTTCAGTGGCCCCACAGGTCCACTTGTTCAGGTTGCCTCTGTCTGACGAAGCTCCATCCTTCATACCTGCTTATCCTAAGCAAGGACACCATGTTTAGTGTCTAGACCTTTCCTCCAGTCAAAACTTGCTCTCAGCTGGCTATGTTTAAAAGAGCTAGATGAAGAAAGGAAACTAACTTTATTTTAGTAGAGCATGCACAGAGTAGGGGAACCCGTGATAGTGAGAGGTCTAGAAACCATGTCACACAAGGGTTGTATGGAAAAGGGAGCAGATTTTTTTTTATATTGCTCTGTAGGACAGAACTGGAAGCAGTAAGAGAGAAGTTACAGGGAAACAAATGTTGGCTTAACAGAAGGAAGAACTTCCTAACAGTTATAGCTGCCCAGAAATTGAATGGACTGCTTTATGAGGCAACAAATCCTGTCACTAGAGAATTCAAGCAAAGTCTGGAATTTTGTTGAGGGGATTCCTGCATGAGATGGGAGGTTGAACTGGATGCCCTCTAAATTCCCATCTAAGTCTTACACTTTAAGATTCCATGTTTAGATCATAAGATAATTGAAAATAAGGTGTTGATGACTAACATTATAACTTAATAGGTTATCCCTTTCAATGATATTTATATTTTCACAGATTGTTAGAACTGGAAGGGACCTTTGAGGTGATAAAGTCACAGAATCTCAGAGTTGGAAGGGCCATCTGAGGTCATCTAGTCAAACCTATTCTTGAGCGAGAATCCTCTCTACAACATCCCCAGTAGAGTGATCAACTTTCACATGAAGACCTCTAGTAAGGGAACACTATACCTCCTGAGGCATCCCATTTTACCTTTGGACAATTGTGGTTATTTATAGGATCACAGGTTTATAGCTGAAAGAGACCCTAGAAGCCACCAAACCAATCCTCTCATTTTGTGGATGAGGAAACTGAGATCCAGCAAGGGTGAACGAAGACCCCAGGGTCCCACAGCCAGGAAGTGTCCGAGGCAGGACTCAAACTCAAGTCTTCCTGACTCCAAGTCCAGCACTCTGTCCAAAAGTGAGGATGGTAGGGAGTCTCCCCTCCCAGAGAATTTAAATCAGCCCCTCTTCATTGCCCTCCATTGTTTCTAACTCTGATAACTCTTCTACATGACAAACCTTCAAATATTTGAAGGCAACTTATCTTCTTCCACACTAAGGCTCCTTTTTTTTTTTAAAGAAAATATCCTCTCATTTCCTTTAACTGATCTCTCATGGCACAGTCTTAGCACCTCTCACCATCTTTGTGGCCCTCCTTTCAGACGCTCCAACTTATCAGTACCCTTCCTCAAATAGGATGCCCAGAACCCCACAAAATGCTCCAAATTTTGTCTGACTGGGGAAGAGTAGAGTGAAACTGTTGTGGGCACTAAGCTTCCCTTAATGTATCCTGAGATTGACTTGGAATTTTTGGTTGATGTATCTCAATGTTAACTCATATTGAGATTATAGAACGCTAACATCTAACAATGCTTCTCCCATTTTGTACTTATAAAGTTAATTGTATAAAAACTCAAGCATTGGATGTTAGCAGTGTAAAGGCCAACCCCCTCATTGTACATTCAGAAACTTCTAGTCTGAGAGAGGGGAGTGGTTTTTTTTGAGATCACACAATGACCCAGTGGCAGAGATAAAGGACACTGGTCTCTTGAGCTCTGATATGATGCTCTTGAATAATGAATTTAATAAATCATTTATTAAGCACATATTTTGTGTAAGGTCGTGTGTACATTGCAAAGTAAGTTCATTACAAAGTAAGACAGTCTCTGCCCTCAAGGAATTTCCATTCTACTGGGGGAAGACAGCACATCAACAACTACAGTGCAGGTGCCATGGTTTGAAGATGCCTAAAAAGTGACAGGCAGAGTTGATTCCAGGCAAAATAAGTGCAGAGCTCACCTTGCAGAGTCCTGGGTGGACCAAAGGCCCAAGGCCAAGATTCTATGAGAAAGGGGAGAGGTTGAGGGCAGTGACTGGAATGCAGGTGCCATGGTTTAGAAATGGCAGGAAAGTGACTTCCCTTTATCTTGGACCAAAGGAGTGAATTTCCTGTGGCAGATTTCAGACATTAGTAATAGGCTGGTAATTACAGTATACCTGGGACCCTGAACATCACAATATGCAGCCAGCTCATATGGAAGGCATCCCTCCCTGCCCTTTGTGACCTGCACTGGTATGCTAAGTATTTACAGGAATACAAAAGTGTGGCATATAGGTTCCTTGCCCATAGAAGATTCACCAGGACACATATGTTCAACTCCATTGTTACCTTGTTCAGAAGCTTTCATTAGTACCCTTTTACCTCTAGAACAAAATACAAATTCCTCACCATAAAGTAAAAGGTTTTCCATGATCACCTACTTTTCTCTTCTTACTTTCATTACTGCCCTCCATGAACAGTTTGTTCTATCCAGATTAGACTAGTAGCTATTCCTTCAGTTTAGCCTTCCATCTTCTGACTCTTGGTAATTCCAAGAGCCACCCTGAGGCTTGGAATGTACCTCCTCACTCTGCTCATTTCCTCTGCCCTTCACTGACCTCTTCTCTCCCCCTCAACTTAGAGCATTTCTTAACTCTGTGTTTGTATAAAATAGGAGCTTCTCAAAAGTAGAAACTTGTAGCCTAGCACAAGGCCTCAACATGGCAGGTGCTTAGGAACTATTCAGTTGAATTGAACATGAAAAGAGAACTAGCAACTTGAGGCACTTTGAGGTGGTAAAAAGCCTGCTGAATTTGACCTTGACCAAAGGATTTGAGTTCTAATCCTGGCTGTGCTGCTGGATAATGCTATGGCCTTAGGCGAGGCAGTTCATCTCCCTCAGCCTCCATTGCCTCATTGATAAAAATGGGAGACTTGATCTAGATGATTTCTGAGGTCCCTTCCAATGTCAAATCTAGAAGTTCTATGAGCCCTGGCTCTAATACTCACTAGCTCTGTAACTGCAAATTATTTACTTAACCTCTGAGTCTGTTTCCTCATCAGAAAATGGAGATAATAAATGATACTTGCACTGCCTGCCATGTAGGATTGTGGTAAGGAAAACACTTTATAAACAAATGTGTTGTAGAAATGAGAAAAAATGAGGCAGACCTCCAGGGCCTAGTCTGAGTTAAGAAATGTAGTGAGGATCCAACAAAGGAGCTCCCACTTCCCAGGCCCTGTGGAGTATCATTACATCATGGGCATTGCTGGTTTCTCTGATGGCTGAGCCCAGGAGAGGGCATGTCCCTCAGGTTTACCACAGAGCCTAAGGTCCAAGAGGCATTGGTGGTGTAGTTGGAAGAAGACTCAGATCCACGACTCACCTCTGGGATTCACCAGAGGCAGGTGTGACCTTGGGAAGTCATCTTACCTTTCTGACTGACTTGCAGTTTCCTTAGGAAAAATGAAGGAGTTGGAATCAATGATCCATAAGGGTCTTCCTGATTTAAATCTTGTGTCTTTTCAGTTGGAGGGCCACATGAATTTTATAGCAATGGAGACCATGGGAATTTTTCTTCCTAACAGCAATGATGACTCCTGTTGCAACTGAAAAATCTTATTTTTGAATAGCTATTACAAAATTTTTTCTATAAACATTTTAATGAAATTTATTTCTACCAAAGTATCAGTTATGGAACTTGATGCTAATCATTAAAGAATTTAGATCAAGCCCAAGAGAATTTAATATAATGAACTATTCCCAAGAACTTATCAGTTTCAACTTTAGTCATTCCACCAAAGAGAATGTACTGCCACAGAGCCAGGTGGAGGAAAATATTGTCTGGAATTTGACCACATGGCTCTAAACTTTAGGCCATTAAATCTTTGTTACCTGCTGGTTGACATATGCTGTAGTTACTTAGGAAAAAACAGAGTCAGGAAAGCCTCACTGGAACCATGTGGGCCACCCAAACCATAGAGCAGTTCCCAGGAGTCCTTACACTAGAAACTTGTTCTGTAACCTCATCTAACCTCTCTCTACCTCATATTTCTCCTGAGTAAAATTGTTGTCCTTAGACCCCACCATCTACCACATGGGAGTATTTTGTGTCTCAGTTGACATAATATATAAGAAACTTTAATTGATGGGCAAATGCTTTGGCAAATTCAAAAGGCTGTATATCTTAGACTAACCAGAGGACCTTTGATAGAACACCAGACAAGAATCCCCTCCCTACCTCTGTGGTTACTTACTTCTACTTGAATACCTTTACTTTCAAGGAGCTCACTGTTTTCAGAGGCAGTAATCCTTTAAAAACTGTTCATGGAATCAGGAGAATTGTGTTCACATCTTAGTTCAGCATCATAGAACCTCAGAGTTGGAGTGGATTTCTGAGACCATAAGAGTCCAATCCATACCTGGATAAGAATCTTTAGTTCTGCTTCATACCTGATACATTATCATTGATTTTTTGCTTGAAGGCTTCCAGTGTAGGGAAATCCTCTACTTCCTGAGGCATCCCATTCCATTTGTGACTACCTCTAACTGTTAGGAAGCTGTCCTTTCAGTCAGCCTAAAATTAGCTCTTTGAAACTTCCAGCCATTGTTTCTGGTTCTGCTTCTTGAGTCAGATAGGAGAAACCTAACCCTTCTTCTACATGACAACCCCTCAAGTGTTACCCTGCAATTTTTTCTTGTCTCCATGTAACAGCACCCAGTTTCTTCAGCCCATACTAACATAATGTTACTTCAAGGCTTTTCACCATCCTAGTCATTCTCTTCGGATGCTCTCTGGCTTATCATTGTCCTTTTTTAAATGAGAGAGCCACAACTGAACCCAGGGCAGACTGTGCTGGAACTGTCATGTTTCTATTCCTCTTCGCTATTTTTTTTTCAATGAAACCAAAGAATGAATTAGCTTTCTTGGCAGCCGCGTCACATTGTTGATTCTGACTGAAGGGTTTTTTGGTGTTTTTCAGATGAACAACTTTCTGATCATACCTCCTCCAGTTTAGACTTGGGAAGTTGATTTTTAGAATACAAGTTGAAGGCTAAATGATCCCCATTAAATTTTCTCTTGGTTCATCCCAATGCTCTAACCTGTCAAGATTTTTTTGAATCCTTACTATTAATCCAGTGTGTTATATTCCCCACCCCCAGCTTTGTGATAGCTCCAGATTTGATAAACATGTCACCGATATCTTTCTCCACATCATTATTGTTAAAAATGTTAAATTCCCCAGTGCCAAACCTGAAGCCCTCTACTGGAGATCGATATTATATTGAACCATTAATGACCATCAGGTATAACCATTCAGTTGGTTCCAAATCTACCTCCTATCTATAGCATTTTCTTGACCTACTAGTCTAACAAGCCCATCAGAAAGGGAATTAAAGTTGGTCTGCCATGACCTACTCTGGATGAAGTCAAAATGGTTCTCTGGGATGATGGCATCTTTTTCTGGATGTGTGCTGACCAGTATATAGTACACCAGATTTATAGCTTTTCCAGAAATCTGAGTCCGCCTCACATAGTTTGTAGATCTCATTCCCTTTCCTTTTTTTTAAATAAGGCTAGCGCTTGCCTGTCTCCAATCCTGATGCAATCCAATCCATGGTCTCTGTGATCTGTCAGAAACTGCTGGTAGTGTCTCAGCAATCACATCTGCCAGTTCTTATAGTTCATCTGTTTTGGCTTACTTGAACTCATGATGGGCAGCTAGCCATGTGCTCTCTGCCTCTTTACTTATACTGGGTATCAGTTTGCTTTTAGCTAATTTTTTTTCTGTCCTGCTAATCCAGAGATCATTCACCTTGACAGAGAAGACAGAAGCAAATTAAAAGTTTAGTAGCCCTTTCTTATTTATATCTATCTTCCATTATCCTGTCTGCCTTAAGCAGTGGTCCCATCCTTTCTTTGATCCTCCTCCTTTCCTTAACAGCCATCACTCATTCTGAGTTCTAGCACTCCTAACATTATTCTCAAAAGATTGAGCCATCCTTTAGTATTTATTACTTCTTCTCTTATCCTTGTTTCCATCTTAGGTATTTTTTTATCTGAGTTAATTGGTGAGTTCTTTACATATCTTTGTTTGTTCACTTTACACATTGCCTCGTTGGAATTATTTCTCTATGTCTTAAATATCTCATTCTTGAGAGTTTCTGATCCTTCCTCTGATGACTTCCCCTAAAGAATTTTAGTCCAGGAGATCTGCCAAACCCTTTGAAATCTGTTCTCCCCAAATCTGGCATGAATGTCAGATTATTACCAGCTTTTCTCTCTTCTAGCAAAAATTCTAAGATAAGTGGTCACTTCCTTCCTAAGATTCCTAGAATTTCTATTCCAGCAACCAATTCTTGTTGTTGAGAATAAGAGCCAACGTAGAACTTCATTCCCTTCTTGGTCCTTTCACCTTTTGAAGAATGAAATTATCATTAAAACTTTGTCATTAACTCATAATGAAAAAAATACTGTCTCCTTCCAGAGAGAGAAGTGAAGGACTTGTAAATATAGGTTGGAGCATTTTTCCCACTTTTTTGTGTGTGTTTGTTTTATGTTGTGGGTTTTTTTTTTTTTTGCAACATGGCTAATATGGAAATTTGTTTTCATGACTTCACATGGATATGTTACTTTCTTTTTCAGTGGCTGGGGGGAGTCTGGAAGGAGAGATTTTGGAACTAAAATTTTCAGAATGAATGTAAAAAAAACTGCCATTAACTACCTGCGTGATCTTGAACAAATTGCTTTTCTCTTATAGGCCTTACTTTCCTCCTCTGTAAAACTAAGAAGTTCATCTGAGTTTTCTTCTAACCCTGAAAAATCTTCTGATCACAATCCCCATATAAACTCCCCAGAAGAAAGAGGAAAGACATAGAAGGCACTGTGTAGCCAGTGTATAGTCATAGAGGTGGCTTTGAAATATAAAATAGGATTTGGCGAGAGATTAGAGCATGGTGTCGTCCCTAAACATTGGTTACTATGTGTCCTGAGACCTTCCCTCTCTGATTTTTCCCCCAAATTAAGCAGCATCATCAGGCTAATTATAAACATTAAAATGTAGGTTTCCTCAGCCACTGAAATCATCGCCATCGTCAATGCTAAGGTAAAACCTAATTAGAATTCACTCAAGTGCTTCTAGTCTTTGGATGTTATAAAAACTAGAACAGTTTCCAACGAAAATAATTATTAGTGTTGTATTAGAGAGGGATTAATTGTGGCAACTGGGTGGCACAATGGATAGAGAGAGTGCCAGGCCTACAGTCAGGAAGACTCATCTTTCTGAGTTCATATCCAGCCTCAGACACTTAGAACTGTGTGACCCTGGACAAGTCACTTAACCCTGTTTGCCTTAGTTTCCTCATCTGTCTAATGAGTGGAGAAGGAAATGGCAAATCACTCCAGTGTCTTTGCCAAGACCCCAATGGGGTCACGAAGAGTTGGACATGACTGAAATGAATGAACAACAAAAGAAAGGGATATAGCAAGGAGGGGCCCCAGTGAGCCAGCCAGCTGGAAAAGAGCTCAGATGAAAGGATCATGGAATTTAGAGCTGGAAGTTACTACAGGGATTCTCTGATCCACCCTACCACTCCCCTGTTAACAAAAGCGAAGCCTAAAGAGTTTACATGACTAGCCGTAGGTCACACAGGCAGTAAATAACAGAACAGAGATTTAAACCTAGATCCTTAGAATTAAGAGCTTATTCTACTCTGCCACAATGTAAAGAATGTTTTCAACAATCTTATTTTTTCTTTCTTTCCATCCCACCTACCCCACTTCCATTTTCCTTTTTAATGTGAACTATTCCATTTCTAGGACACCGTCTCTGTGCACCGCCCCAGCTTCTATGCTGAGAGATTTTTCAAGTTCATGAGCAACACAGTCTTTCGGAAGAACTCCTGTGAGTATGTCTCAGCATGTGGGCAAAGACATCTGGCCCAGATCCTTGCCAGGGGCTGAGAGGTTTGGTAGAAGAGAAAAAGGAATTTGAAAGCAGGGATCCTATGTCAGAGGAAAAGGAAAACCTTTCCCCACCATAAGAATATATCCCCAGGAAATGGGGATGAAAGAGTAACAGGCAGGGAGTTTGGAACTTAATGAGAGTCCTACAGAACACAGTTTTAAAAGGCAGGTTGTGTAATGGAAAGTAATGACTGTTCCTTGCCAAAACTAGTCCCTCTGTTTGTGATCTCCTCCTAGAATTTGCACCTTTTACCATCCTTTTTAACTCACCTTTGATCTTCTTATCCACTGGCTCCTTCCCTGTTGTCTACAAACGTCCTCAAGTATCCTCCATCCTTAACTATCATTTGGTACAGCCATCCCCTCAAGCTACCATCTTATAGCCATTCGCCCTTCACAGCCAAGTTCCTTGAGAAATTCACCTATACTCATTACCTCCACCACCTCACCTCCCAGCCTCTTGAAGTTTCCTAGTCCCTTGCCTTCTATCTTCCAACCTCACCCCTCAGCTCTGCTGTCTTTAAGACTCTCAGTGATCTCTCATTTGCAAAATCCAGTGGCCTTTCGATCCCCATCCTTCTTGACCTCTCACTTTTCTTGCATACTCTCAACTCTTTTGGCTTCATTGGTGCTACTTTATTCTACTTTTCTTCCTACTTGCCTGACCATCCCTTCTAAGCCTAATTTGTTATATTATCAAGTTTGTCCTGCTTCCTAACCATAGGCAGTCCCCAAAAGCTTTGTCCTGAAGCCTCTGTTCTCTATATACTTGTTCTCTTGGCAATCTCATTAGCACTTAGGAGTTCAGCAATCATCTCTATGCAGATGATTCCCAAATCAATAAACTCTGCCCTAATCTTTCTCACATCACGAAATCACCAACTGCCTACTGAACTTACCTGAATATCCCATAGGCATCTCAAAGTCTATACATCTAAAACGAAATTATTTATCTTCCCTCCCCACCAAACCTGCCCTTCCTCCAAGCCTCTAATTTCTATTGAGGGTATAACTAGGAACCCAGGTTTTCTAACTCAGCTTCATCATTCACCCCCTTCTGTCCCTTACCACCCTCATGAGTTGCCAAGTCTTATCAATTATACCTCCACAACATTTCTTTTTTTAATTCGTATTTATTTATTTTTAGTTTTCAACATTCACTTCCATAAGATTTTGAGTTCTAAATTTTCTCCCCCTCCCCAAGATGGCATACAGTCTGATATAGGCTCTACATATTTTCACATTAGTCATGTTGTAAAGAAGAATTAGAACTAATGGGAGAAACCACGGGAGAAAAAAGAAACAAAAAAAGTAAAGAACAAGAAGTCTGCTTCAATCTGCATTCAGACTCCATAGTTCTTTTTCTGGACGTGAATAGCATTTTCCATCATGAGTCTTTTGGAGTATCCTCGGATCCTTGCATTGCTGAGAAGAGTTATCAGAGTTAGTCATCACATAGTGTTGCTGTTACTGTGTACAATATTCTCCTGGTTCTGCTCACTTCACTTAGCATTGGTTCATTTAAGTCTTTCCAGGTTTTTCTGAAGTCTGCCTACTCATCATTTCTTATAGCACAATGGTACTCCATTATATTCATATACCACAACTTGTTCAGCCATTCCCCAATTGATGGTCATTCCCTCAATTTCCAATTCTTTGCAACCACAGAAAAGAGCTGCTGTAAATATTTTTGTACATGTGGGTCCTTTTCCCTTCTTTATGATCTCTTTGGGATACAGACCTAGAAGTGCTATTGCTGGGTCAAAGGGTATGCACAGTTTTATAGCCCTTTGACTGTAGTTCCAAATTGTTCTTCAGAATGATTGGATCAATTCACAACTCCACCAACAGTGTATTAGTGTTCCAATTTTCCCATCTTCTCTAGCATTTATCATTTTCCTTTTCTGCCATATTAGCCAATCTGATAGTGTGGTGTGGTACCTCAGAGTTGTTTTGATATGCATTTCTCTAATCAGTAGTGATTTAGAGCATTTTTTTCATATGAATATAGCTAGCTTTAATTTCTTCACCTGAAAACTGCCTGTTCACATCCTTTAACCATTTCTCAGTTACCGCCACATTTTTTTCCATCCATCCCCTCTTTGTCTGTTTCTTCAATTCTTAAATGGGGATAATTACAGCATCTACCTGGCAGGGTTGTTGTAAGAATCAAATGAGATAATATTTGTAAAAGGTGCCTAGCACAGTGCCTGGCACACAAGAGGTACTGTGGAGACGTTTATTCCCTTCCTTCCTCCCCATACAGCAGCTGCCCTAGTTCACACCTTCGTTCCCTCTTGACTGGACTACTCCAATAGTTTCCTGATTCATCTCCTGATGCTGGTGTCTCCCTTCCCTAATCGCTTTTCCATACGGCTGCCAAAATCACCTTCCTATTCAAGAGTCTTATTGCCTCCCTATTTCTTTTAGGATAAAATACACATTTCTCCACATTAGTGCTCAAATCTCTCTACTCTCTGTCTCTAGTCTTCCTTTCCGGGTTGATTTCCCATTACTTCCCTTCATATGTACATTCCCACGGAGCTGGCCATCTCCCACCTTTGCCTAAGCTGACCCTGTACATAGGGTATTCTCTCTCTTCATGGCTGCCTCTTAGAATCCTTCGCTTCCTTGAAGTCCTCCATTCAGGGGCTACCTCCTCCGAGAAGCTTTTCCTGATTCTCCCTCACCGTTAGTATTCTCTTCCTCCACAAGAAAGTACTAATTGAAATTAGTTAGTAATAGCTTCCTTTAGTTAGTATTAGTATTCTCTTCCTCCACAAAAAAAAAAATTGTAAATATTCTCTTGCTCTTCTTGGCTTTTTCTGGGTATATACATATAATATCCCCCTCCCTCTCCCTCTGGTAGAATGTAAACTTCTTGAGAGCAGGAACTTTATACTTTTTTGTGTTTATAACCTCAGAACGAGCACATACAGGCTCCAGGATCTCTCCTATGTGTATTTCACATAGTGGGTGGTTAACAAATACTTATTGAGTGAATGTCAGAAGAGCACTGCATTAGAAATCAAAATCTGGGCAGAAGTTCCATTTCTGCCATTAACTTACTATATACCTTTGAGCAAGGCACTTACCATTTCTGGGCCTCAGGCCTAATACCTGTAAAATGAGGAGGGGACCAAGGGTCCCTTCCATCTCTTAAGATTCTAGAGGGGAAAACTTCTCTTTCAGTCAACATTTATTAAGCACCTACTGTGTACTAGGCACAATGCTAATCCCTGGGGACACAAGGACAAAAATAAAATGCAATCCATGCCTTCAAGGGATTTACATTCTACCGAGTGATACAGTATTTACGCTGAAGGGTATACATTATACAGAGGCAAATTTCAGCTCAATAGAAGTCGTCTTCCTAACAACTACAGCTATACAAGAATAAAGCAAGTTGTCTTTTAAAGTTAATGAGTACCCTGTTAATAGAGGGCTTCAGACAGAAGCTAAGTGACCATCTATTGTGTGTGTTGTACAGGGAATTCATATTTCAGTTATGGGTTGTTTTAGATAACTCCTAAGATCCCTTCCAACTCTGAGACTTGTGACTATATGTCTCTTTATATGTGTACATGTGTATAAATGTTTATACATATAAAAACACAAAAAATGATAGCTAACAATACAAGTCTCTAGATAGTAATTGCCAAATGAATGTGGTAGATAAGGATGGCAAGAGTTTAGAGGAAAAGGAAACAGAAACAGATTAAGAATACGGGGGGCTATGAGGCATACACCCTCTTAAAGTTGTAAGAGGGGATCCCTACAATATGTTAAAATAGTAATATAGAAAACAGCACCAAATACAAGATATTTTTCATATATGTGTATATGTGTGCCTGAGTCTCACAATTGAATTGATTTTAAAATGTTCTACTAAAAGAAATGTGGAATTGTAAAAATGGAGCTTGAGAGTCTCTCCAGCTTGGAGGTCCTGGTGCAGCCTCTCCTTTTGCTGCCACGTTAATTGCCCCTGGAGCATTAACATGAGTAAGTTGGTCGTAGGAGGCTTCATGGAAAAGAAAGGGACATGAGCTGGACATTGGCGGTTAGGGAAGAATTAGATTATAAAAATTCACATTTACATATGAATCGAGGTTTACAGAGTGCTTCCCTTCTCCTGGCCCTGGGAAGCTGATAGTGAAAGTATTATTAATCCCATTTTACGGATTAGGAAACTGAAGCTCAGAGAGGTAAAATTACTTTGTTGAGGCCACTCAGTCAGAACTGGGATTCGAACCTGTCTTTTAATTCCAAGATGAGTACTTGGCTGCTTTTCTCAGATGAAGGAATTATGAGAGCAGACAATCTCAGATGAGGTAAATGGTATTGAAACTGGAAAGCAGAGTGGGGAGTGTTAAGGAAACCAGCTTGACTATAGCACAATTCACGTTAAGGGAGAAGAGCAGGAGATGAGGGGAAAGGTGATTTGGTTTTTGTTTTTAAAAAGAAGATGCTTTATGAGGCTTAGTATCCTGACTTTTCTTTTCTTCCTGCTCTGCCTCATCTTTCTGCAATCCAGCTTTGAAATCATCACCATCAAAGAAGGGCAGAACCACTTTGCTAACAATCAAGCCTGGACCAACAGCTGCCTTCTCTGCCAGCCAGATTCCTAGTGAGAGGGAAGAAACGCAGTATGACCTACGAGGAGCCCGAAGTTATCCCACATTGGAGAATGAAGGTATTACCATCTTTCCCTGGCCTAGAGTGATAAGCAAACCACAGAACTCCTCTCTTCCAGAACCCTCCCCTGGACCAGTCCAAGTGGATCAAGTGAAACTAGGAGAAACTCAGCTATGTGCACAACCTTACCCAGATCTGGCCAAAGAATCACAGAGTCTGACAGATGGTAGGGACCTCAGCAGCCTAGTCCAACCCACATGAAAAGAATCCCCAGTAGGACATACCTGACAAGTGGTCATCTGACCTCTGCTTGAAGAGCTCCAGGGAGGGGGAACTTAACAACCTCCAAAGGCAGCCCACTCTACTTTCAGACAGCTCCAAAAGTCCCTGGAGAAGAATTGGTTCCCCTGGTACTCATTCTTCATTTATTGAGCACTGACCACATGCTGGGAACACGAAGGTGAAATGAGGCAGCCCTGGCCAGCATTCAGACTGCTCCCAGGCTAGTTTAGGGAAGGGGGTGTGTATACAAATTAGTATATAGTAACAAGGAGTAAAGGGAGGGTCTGAGTTAAGGTCCAGAAGCCTGCGGATAAAACAAAGAGCTTGCATTTCTGTAAGGATCGTTATGTGCTTTCTTCACAACAGCACTCCTAGAGAGGTAGTATTTTTTAGAAGCACTTTTTGAAAGTAGTGTATTTTCATTTTACAGTGGTAGGAACTAAGCTCTGGCAGGAGTTTAAGAGACTTGCCCAAGATTACACAACTTTGGGAGTGAGGGACAGGTGTCTCTTAACTCCAGGTCCAGTTCTTGCCCTATTGTACCATGCTGAAGAGAGAGCCCTTTCATTTGGAGGGCTCTCAGGAAGGGTTCACCTGAGTTGGGCCTTAAAAGAAGGAAAGAATTTCAGCAAGTAGAGATGGGGGGGAATAAATAATTCATTTCAGACACATGCAAAGAGATGGGAGAGAGCAGAATGAGAACAGAGGATAATACATAGTCTAGTTTTCTAGAACATAGGATACATAAAGAGAGAGCATTGTGAGAAAGCTGGAAAGAGTTCGCAGCCCACTTGTGGAGGGCCTTGAGTGCCCTATTTCCTACAGGATGCTTTATTCTACATACAGTGTAGGGAGCCACAAAAGGTTTTAGAATAGAGGACTGAAATAATAATAGCAGTATATTGGGAAGGTTAGTCAAGCAATTATGTAAACAACAAATTAGAGTAGACATTAGAAGGGAGACCAGTTAGAAAGCTATTCCATTATGACAGGTGAGAAGTGATTAGAGGTAGGAATGGGAAAAGGGGGTGGCAGAGTGGGGGGATTAAATATAGACGAAATAGAATTGACCAGACTTTGGCAGGTCATTGGATGTGGTAGGTGAGGAAGAGAGAGAAGTCAGAAGTGACTCTGAGGGGTCCAGCTTACATTATTTAAAGAATGATAATGTCATCTAAAGAAGTAGAGAAGTTGGGGGAGGAAGTGAGCTCAGTGTTGGTCCTGTTGAGTTGGAAGTGTCCAGCAGACAGGCTAGAATGTCAGGTTCCTTCTCAAGGAAGAAACTGATGACTCGCAGTACAGATTTGGGAGTCATCTGCGTTAAAGTTATAATTGCAGCCAGGATGAGATGACTAATACAGAGGAGAGAAAGAAAAAGGCCAGAGGCACAGACTTGAGAAATACCCTCAGCTACTGGGCAAGAGGAAAATAAACAGCATGGCTACCATGAGAGCTCCATTAAGATTACGTACCACAAATTTATAGTTAAGTTAAAATGTCATGGCATTGTCCAGTTATGCTTAGCAGAATGAGAGCAGTAGAGAAATAAAATGGTGGAGGTTTACCTTTAGGGAAAGGAGCTTCTAGACTGAGAGATGGAGAATCCTTCATAGTGGAGAGATCACTGGAATTGAGGCCAGAAGACCTGGCTTCAAAACCTAGATTTGGCACTTACTACTTGGATGACCTTGAACAGAATGCTTAAGCTCTTTAGGCATCAGATTCCTCATCTACTGAGGGGGTTGGACTGCAATCTAGAATTAGATGATCTCTCACATAACACGTAATAACACGTAATCTTAGGAGCCAAAGAAACGGAAGCTGAGTCAAGTCCCAAAAGAAGCAGCTTCAAATGCTGCAGTGAGGTCAAAGGATAAGGACTAAGAGGAGATTATGTATTTGTTAATAAATTAATTAAACACAGTGGAAAAAAAATAGCTGCGGTATTAGGATGGAGTCAGGTACCAGATTGCAGAAGGATGAAGAATAGTTTGGTTAGTGGTAAGGAAATGGAAACAAGTATAAACAAATCTTCCTAGAAACTTAGCATTGAGTAAAGAAGAAAGGACAGTAGCTTGATGGAGTCAGGAGTCTTTTTTTAATGGTTTTTGGTGTAACAGCAGCCACTTCATTACAAATAGTGACAAGTACAAACTATACATGCACGTAATCCTAGACCTCGATCAGGTAGCTATAGTGCTCAACTTTGTCCTAGTTAGTTAAATCCCAGTTATCTTCCTGATATTAAGGCTTCCTTCAGGATGTTTCCATCTACTGTCTTGTATCCAGCTTTCCTTTAGTTCACAGAAATGTTGCTTTGGCTCTTTGAAAAGTCTGTAGTTAAATATGGTAATTTATATTGCTTGACTCTGAATACCTCTGACAGTGGTTTCCTTTTTCTTCTTTTTCTTCATGGGGGGAGGGGCAAAGTGAGAGGAAAAGAAAACAAACTTTAATTGAAAATAAAATTTAATTTTAAAAAAAGTTTATTATTTAAGGGAAATTTCTTTATTTTAGTAAATGAGAGACCTAAGCAAGTTTTCAGACTGACCAAAAGGAGCCAGCAGAGGTGAAAAGACTGAGGATTCATGGGGGAATCAGATAATTAATAGAACAAATTCTATAGGAGGTACTGGATCAGTGGCACCAAGGAAGGGATATAGAGGGACCCACCTCATCCTCTCAGACTAGAAAGGAGAGGATATCTGGGGACATATCTCAGGGTGGCTAACCTAGGATGGCCTCAGTGTTCTTGGGAAAGTAGAATAAAGTAAGAGGAGAAGAGAGTGAATTGAAGCCCTTGAAAAAGGGTTTGTGGAGTACTGCCTTTGTGGAGAATTGAGTCAATGAGAAATGAGTTTTAAAATTGCCATCCAGCGGTAGAAGCCCAATTAAGATACAGTAGGAATGAGAGAGGAAGTCAGAAAGGATAAAGGATTACTAAGCTACCATGAGAAAGCTCCATTGAGATTATGTACAACAAATTTATAGTAAGTTAAAATGTCATGATATGGTCCAGTTATGCTCAGCAGAATGAGAGCAGTAGAGAAATACAATGGTGGAGGTTTACCTTTAGGAAAAGGAGCTTCTAGACTGAGGGATAGAGAATCCTTCATGTGGCAAATCATGGAGTCAGGGCTTTGTAAGGATTATATAAGGCAGTGTCATCTAAGTGTCAGATGAGTAGTGCAAAAAAAAGTAGTCTAGGAGAGGAAGGGGCAGAGGTTGAGGAGAGGGATCAGGGAAGGTTTCATAGAAAAGATTGGCATTGAGAGATAGATAACATATTAATAGCCACAATGAAGGGGTGGATGAGTTACATGGGGAGAACAATGTGAACAAAGTCAGAAAATCATAAATATAGCCAGAGGATACGAGTAGAGTAATTTGCCTAGAGTGGAGAGTACATGTAGAGGAGCAGTGGGAGATGAGACTAATGGAGGCCAAACTGCGAAAAGCTTTGAATGGCAGGCTGAGAGATAAACCTTTTTTTGTCCCGTAGGCAATGGGGGGAAGGGGACATGTGGATTTTGAAGGGGAGAGAGAATTGTTGAAAATTTTTGCAAATATATTCTTGACAACCTTAATGGTATCTTAGGAAAGAAGACAAAGAGTTAGGTGAATCTGCTTTGTTGGATGGATAGTAATTTCCTTTTCTTCTTCTGGCTGGATATGGTCCCTGCAGGCAGACCTGACCTACTGCCCTGTACTCCCCCATCATTTGAAGAAGCAACTACAGCCTCCATAGCTACAACCTTGTCATCTACATCCCTCTCCATCCCTGAGCGATCTCCTTCTGAGACCTCTGAACATCCCCGATACAGGTAAGATTGGCTTACTTAACTAGCCCACAAGATGGCTGGCTGTCCTAAGAGCTCCAGCCAAAGACAGAGCATGGAGAATCCATTCTATTGCCCCATGTAGTCAAACCCAGAGCACACAAATCATTTAATGAACTCTTTTCTGGGGGCAAAAAAGCAATTATCTCCACTGAGAGCTAGGGTGGGAAACTAGAAACTTGTGGGCCAGATGAATGAATTTGTGGATCTGTCTTCACAGGCGCCGCACACACTCCTCTGGACATGACACCCGGTAAGATCCCTGGTCACCCTTGGAACAAATACCTTAGATGTTGGGGCTTGAATGTTGACTTCTCCATCAGGGTTGGGAATGATGGTTCTAAGCACTCTTGGTCAATTTGTCTGCCTCAGGTTTACCTGACACCCACTTGTCATGTGATCTTTCTCTGGGGTGAGAAAATTGTCATTCTAGGACCTCAGAATCACAGAATTTCAAAGCTGGCAGGGACCACAGTGGCCATCTAGTCCAACTTACACCTAACAGGAATATGCTCTTCAACAGTTCTAGTAAGTGTCCTCCAGCCCTTGCTTGAAGACCTCCACTGAGGAGAAAACCACTACCTCAGTGGAGGTAGTCCATCACACAGAAGTGATATCCAGAAGGATAGCTCTAGTTGTTAAAAAAGCATTTCTTGTCATCAGGCTTAAATTTGATTCTTTACAACTTGTGCTCATTACTTCTAGTTGTGCCTGCTGTGACCAAATGGAACCAGACTAATCCCTCCTCCAAGTGACTGCCCATCATGTACTTGAAGACAGCTCTTTGTTTCCCTCTAAGTCTGCTTTTCTTCAGCTAATCATTCCCAATTTCCTCAATGAATCCTTGTGCAGCATGTACTTGAGGGGATGAGCCATCTGTAATGCCCTTCTTTGGACAACAGTGTCCTTCCTAAAACATGGCGTCCAGAACTGAACACAACTCTCCTTTTGTAGTCTGACGGGAGCAGAAGCAGTGGGACTGTCACCTCGTCATTCCTGGTTATTCAGCTTCTTGTAACACAGCCCAAGATCACATTAGCTTTCTTGGCTGCCGTGTTATGCTATTGACTCATATTAAACTTGGTAGCCCACCAAGACTGCCAGCTGTTCTTCAGATGAACTGCTGTCTAATCATCCTTCTGTCATCTTGCACTTGCAAGAGTACATCTTGAACCCAAGTGTAAGGCTTTTACATTTATCCATACTATTAAATTTCACCTAACAGGCCTTGATTCAGGTCTCTTCAAGAGATTAAGGTCTCTTCAAATCCTGACCTTGTCATCTAATGTGTTAGTTATCCCTACCAGCCTGTTGTCCTCTGTAAATTTGATAAGCATGTCATCTATATCTTTATCCAAGTTACTGATGAAAATGTTCATGAGTGCGAGGCCAAGTCCAGATCCAGGGGCACTCCAGTACCTTCCAAGTTGACATCAAACTTTAGGCCAACCATTCGACAAGTTCCAGATCCTTCTATCTGTCATCTAACTCACATCTCAATATTTTCTACAGTAATAGTACATGAGACTTGTATTAAATTCTTTGCTAAAATCTAGGCAAACCAAACCAGTCTCAGTAAAAGGAAATTCAGATGATCAGGTATGACCTATCCTTGATGAAGCTCCTTTTGATCCCTGCTTCATTTTCTACATGTTCAGGAACCATTCCTCTAATAATATATTCTAGAATTTCCCCAAGAATCAGTGTAGCTCATTGACCTGTAATTTGCAGACTCCATTCTTTTCCCTTTTTTGAAAGTTGAAATATTTGCCTTTCTCCCATCCTACACTGCTTTTCAAAGATCATGGACAAGAGCTCAGCCATCTGTCTCATCTGCTAGTGATTTCAGTGCCTGAGCATGCTTGTCTCTGTCTGTCTTGAACTCAGAACAGGTAGGTGCTTTCTTATTATCTCCTTGTTTGTCTTGGGTATTAATTCCCCGTGAACCCTATTCATTCCATCATTTCCAGACCAAATATCACTCTCTGCAGAAAAAAAATTGAAGAAAGCTCTCCCTTCTATGCACCCACAGTTAACACCTGCCTAACCCATCAGCCGCTCCGGGCAGCAGCCTGTTTTTCTTGATCACCATATTGTCCCCAACAGAGCTTAAAAAACAAAAAGTAATCCTTTTGCCATCCTTAGCTTTTCTTTGCAGCCTCAGTTTATCCTGAGCTTTGGCATTACTGATATGTTCCTTACCAAACTATCCCATGCTTTTGTATTTAGCTGCTCTTATGGCCCTGGTTGTCCATGTCTTTTTAACATTAAATTGGTTATTGAATTCCCTGTGTGCCCACATCACACTCTTTAGATAAATCTCCTTACAGCTGTGTAGCAAATGTCACTATTCCAAGTGTTTTCCCATCTTTGTAGTCTGTGGTCTATGTTCTAAGGGCTCTTCTGGTTCTGACATTTGAATTGTATGGGTTCTGGTGGAAGGTCCACCATGATATAAATCCTAACTTCTCTTAGGAGTCATACATCATTTTGTCATTCATTCATCTGTCTCAACCCTGTTTCAGTCTGTTTTTATTCACTGCCTGTGCCACCTAATGGGATAATAGATTGATATAGCAAGTTTGTGAGCTCACGTAGGAAGCAGGATTTCCTATGTCATCCTAAACTTTCTTTGTCCAAGTTTCAGAAGTTCCTCCCATTTGGAGATTGGCTCACTTTATCACAACCGTTCATGATTTTGTAGATTTCCAGTCATGTCCTTCAGCCTTCATCCTTCCAGACTAAAGAACTCTTAAGCTTGCTTACTTCGTTCTCATTTAACCTCATGCATCAGCCTTCTTATTTTTCTAGTTCCAGTCTAACCTTTTGGAAATACAGTGACTTGGGTGCAAAGGATCTTTCTCTGGGAACTAACTAGATCTTTTGTACACTCTATTAGGAAGTTCAAGCTAGGGCTCCAGCAACCATAGTTCAGCTAACTGTTATTCTAGGACAGCCTGCCAGGCATGTGCACTTTCACCTGAAGGCAAACCTCCTCCGTTAGCTGGGAAGAAAGGTTTCTCGCTTCTCTTATGGGGTAGACCCCAGGTCCACCTCTTGTCCAAGAAGGCTCTGAAGAGCTTTGGAACGCTGAAAGGGAGGGGGAGGAGCTCAGAGAGAGGGTGTCGCTGGAGGAAAGAGGATAGGTGGTCCCCTTCACCAGGTTTTGTTTATGGGCACCTCCATGGGAGAAAACATGAAGATGTGGTCTCCCACTGGCCTTCCAGATCCCATGATGAGGTCCATGTGGAAGAGGATCTCCAGCAGATCACCGTTGAAGTAGAATCCAAACATAGCAGTGATGCCATGGCTCCCAAAGAAGAGGCCACAGGGTAAATATTGGGTTACTCACAAGGAGCTGGCAGAAAGCCAGTAGCTCTGCAGTGGTAAGAAACATTTATCCCTGCCCCTTGAAACATGCATGGCGTTAGTCACTAGCAGTTACTGCGGGTACCAGGGACCTCCCCAGTCTATTATCCTCTTTAATTGCATCCCAGACAGGATTCTCCTCCAAGGGAGAGAGGTGTAGGACCTAAAGGATTCAGCCTCCAGAGCAGAGTTCTCTAAAGATGGAGCAAACTGTAATACCCCACTTCAGTGTTAGCTTTTTGACTGCAGGAAAACCTGAAGTTTTCCTTCAGGACAACTTGGGGTCCATTGGGTTATAGACTAACTCTGTTCATTTGTTGTTTAGTCATTTTCAGTGGGGTCTGACTCTTCATGACCCCTTTTGGGGTTTTCTTGGCAAAGACATTGGAGTGGTTTGCCATTTCCTTCTTCAGTTTTATAGATGAGGAAAGTGAGGCAAACAGGGGTAAGTGACTTGCCCAGGGTCACACAGCTAGTAAGTATCTGAGGCTAGACTTGAACTCTGGTTTTCCTGACTTCAGGCCTGGCACTCTGTTCACTGTGCCAACTAGCTGCTCTAACTCTATTCACACTTAGGCATTATATCAGGAAAAAGCCTGCATAGTATAGTAGAAAGTGCCAGACTAAATCAGAAGACCAAGTCCAAGCTTGATTACCAACCATATGGGATCATGGGTGTGTCCGTTTATCTCTCTGGGCATCTATTTTCATATCTGTAAAATATTCACCCCACCCATCTCATAGGTCTGTTATGAGAAAAGTACTTTGTAAACCATAAAGCACTACGTGAGTGTGAGTTATTACTACTATTCATTGGCAGCCTTTACTAGAGTGGTTCTCAAAGTATGGTTTGTAGACCCCTGGAGATCTCTGAGGCTCAGGGAGTCCACAAGGACAAAGCTACTTTCATAATGGACACTAAGACATAATTGGCCTCTTACCTATCTATATGAAGCCAGACTTTCTTCATATACTTCAGCCAGAGCTATACATCACAACAGATTAAATGCAGACGCAGATGTGAGAATCCATCTGTCTGCTATTAAGCCAGACATTAAAGAGATTTGTAAAAAATATGTAAAACCATGACAGTCATCTCACTAGGCTTTTTTTTGTTTATTTTGGAAAATAAGGCTGTTTCATAAAAATGTTATTTATGTAAACAAATCATGGGTTAATTGTTTTGGTTTCATTTTAGATGAGTGAATCAATATTTTTTAAATTGATCCATTTTAATTTCTAATGGTAAATAACAGTAAATGTAACCCACTTAAATGAAAGCTCTGTGGAGTCCTTAATAATTTTTAAGAGCATAAAGAAGTCCCGAGACCAAAAAGTTTGAGAACTTCTGCTTTAACTTAATGCCCTCTTTTGTTCATTTTGGGATGCTTTTTTTTTCTTAAAAGTTTTGGTTAGCAAAATTTTATGCCACTTACTGCATGATGAAAAAGGTAAAACAAATTTTGGCTTAACAACCGATTGATCAGCAACGATATGTTGTTAACAATGACTCAGATGCATCTTACACACTCCCATTTGTCCCTCACAATAAGCCTTGGGAGATGTGGGAGTATTATTATCCCCATCTTACAGAGGTGAAAACTGAGGCCCAGAGGGGCAGTGACATATTCAGAGATACACAGTTTAGGAAGAGACAGAACTAGGACTTAAACCCAAGTGTTCTGATTCCCAGGCCCTCCTATTCTCCTTCACTGTACCTCCTGAGCCCCTTGTGTATGCTTAGCATGGCCCTAGGCGCTGGGTTACCAAAGAAAGAGAGCTTGATGAGAAGTTTGTGCACGAAGTAGGACTGTCATAAAGCATGGGGGAGCGCAGAGATGGGGAACAACGGGAACAAAGTTTGAAAGTGCGGGGAGACGGCCTCCCATGTTCTTTTTCAGGCCGATATTCCTGGGTCAACTCATTCTCCCACCACCTAGGCAGTGCATCCCTTCCTTGCCCATCCCCTACTCTGCCAGTCATATTTCCCACCCCCTGTATACAGGGAAGAGGCTTCTTCTGCCAGCATTATGGTCACACCCCCGGCCACCGTGGAAGTGGAAACCACCAGCCAGGCCTCAGAGCCAGCCAGCCAGGCCTCAGATGAAGACGAGGCACCTGTCACAGACATCTATTTTGTAAGTCTCTACTGTGTCCCCCTCAAGGGGCCAGGCTTGTTTACTCCTCTGCCCTCCTCCCATAGTCAGGAAGGGTGGTTGAAGAAGGCAGTTTTAAAGCCCCTGGGTATCCATCTCCTCCCATAAACACCACAGCAAAGGGAAGTATCTCCTGAATGGGAACTGCCCCAGAGGAGTCCTCTCTAAGGCTAAAAGCTTGCCTTTTCCCCACCACATATTGATTATCACATAATACTTCTAAAGACATGTGCATATGAAGAGAGCTTGGTGCTGTATTAAAAGTTCAAGCAATGCAACCTGGTGCCTTGTCAATGGAAAAGGGCCCACTTGCCCCAGATGCTAAAAGTGTTTGTTCAGGTTGGTTCTCGCTGAGGCACAGCTCTTTGATAGATGGGACACTGGGGCCTGGTTGAGGATTTAGGACAGAGCTGAGCCCAGATCTGTGCCACCATGTCCTTCTGGAAAGAAGGCATACAGCACTGAATGGCCATGCTCATTCTTCTTGAGTAAATAAATGAGAGAGGCTAGGGTGGCAAACATGAAACACTGGGCACTCTGAGCCACTCAACTCTAGTGCTTTGGGGACCTGTGTACATTTCTGAGCCTGCAGATATCGTAAAGCAGTTTGTGAGACTGCTAACTGACCAACTCAGCCTGTTCCTTGGGAAAAAGTGAATGCACCTGAACCTAGTTGGGTAAAATCAGGTGGGATGTGGGGAGGGAGTGGAGGTGGGGGTGGGGGAAGGTCCAGGAGGAAGCGGGGGAGGGACTGTCAGGAGGGAGTAATGTACTTCAACCACAACATCTTGAGCTATCAGTCATATTATGTTGAAAATCAGCCCCAGGTCATTACCTTCAGGACTTCTTAGACTGTGGCATGGTGAACTGATTCCCAGCAAGGCCCTTGACCAATTCTGTTCCCTTTCCCTGCAGGCAGATGCATTAGACGATACCGAGGAAGCCTAGTTCTGAGACCAAGGGAGTAGGTGAGGTGGTCTCTGGGTGGCAGGAGAGGACTGGGGTACACCAAGGCTAGGTTCCCTCAGGCAATTCCTCACAGCTGCCGAACACCTTGCTGAGAATTTTGGGGGGTGGGGGTGTCCAAGGGAATGGGACCTGCTCTTAAGAATCCAGCCCTGGGCCGGAACAGGATTTAAAAAAAAAAAGGCCATTTGCCCAAAGCTGCCCCCTGTCATCCCGGCCCGTCTGGAGTTTTTCATACTCATCTCTGCATTCCTACGTAGGCCCAGAATACTGAGCCTGTGCCTCCATGGCCAAGATCAGAGTCTCTTTCACCACCAGGAGAGCCCTTGGTCTCCATGAGCCAGAGGCCTCCCCATATCCTGCTTGTCCTTCTGGGCACACCTCTTCCTCTCGTCCACGTGTGGCTCGTCTGTTGCTGAGGAATGCCTGTCCACTGGAGAGGAAAGCAGCCTAGTCTCTGAAGCTTTGCTTCTGTGTAGTTTTTTCCAAGCATGCCTTTTTATACCCCTCCTGCTGCTGCTCCCTAATGCTCCCCCCTATCTTCTTTCTTTCTCTGGGAGCTGGGGAGGGGCAGGGGCAGCTGACCACACTTTTTAAGTTGCCTGGCTCTCCTCTCCTGGCTAGAATGGGCCTCCTGGTAGCTCCCACATGACTTTCTCTGAAGAGCTGCTCCTCCACTCCCACCCTGAGAAGCAAAGAATGAAGCTCTTAACTTTGTATTCATTCCACTCTACTAGGCTCTCATCCTCATCCTCTGTGATTCTTTTTCCTCTTGAGCAATGGTCTTGTGTTTGGTGTTATACCATCCTGTGTTTGACTCTCTATGTGTGTGTGACTCTGTGTGTGTGTGACTCTGTGTGTGTGTATGTGTGTGTGTTTACAGCCGGATTGGGGCAGCAGGGTTGACTTGGGAGACAAGAAATTCATAGCAGATAAATAAAAACAGTTGGTATTTCTTTAGCATTTTTCAGTTTACAAAACACTTTTCTCAAAATAGCCTTTAAAAGGTAGGCAGGTAGATAGGTAGCAAAAGGTGCTTGTTTGCCAAGCAGAGAAGCTGGTTAACAGCCCCACAGACCCTGGGTATCCAGAAGGCCTGGGAGAAAACGGAGCCTCCACAGGATTTTTGCTACGAAGTCAGTGTATCCAAGGATATGCAGGGCACAGGTACTTTCTTCCAGCCAGGTGGGAGAAGGCTGAGCTCAGGGCTCTGCTGTTTCCATCATTGACTCTGTCAACCAGCTGGTCCCTTGAGACCTCCAATCTCCTAACCTACCTTTCAGCTGCTTTTCACCATCTTGAGTAATTAATTTATTTTCACTCCATCCTTTCTCCTCTGTTTCCTTCCTCCCCTCCTTTGCCCTGCCGCCATCCAGTTCACGGATGGGAGGTACTGGATTTACTCTCCCCGCCATCACCGACTCCGGTCCATCGCGATGTCCCCCTCCAGGACTGTAAGTGAACCCAGCCTTAGCTTGGACACACCAGATCGAGCCGACCCCACCTCAACCAATTTCCATTTTAACCACTTGGTACTCTTGCCACCTTTTGACACCAATGCCCCCTCTTCTTCAAGCAGTACTAAATGGACTGAAGACTGATTACCCCCTCCTCACCCCCACCCCTAGAGGGGAAATGGGTTACCTAGAAAATAGCACCTTGCCTATTTTGAAAGGCAGAATATATACAATTAAGAGATGAATTTTATCATTAATTAATGATAAAATAAGCTTTCCATTCCCAAAAAAATTACTAAAAAGTAACCTTTTTAGTAGTATTTTTTTTCTCAAAAGTACTTCACATCTTTCCCCACAACACATGTGTAAACTAGGTGGGAACAGGTTTCAGTAGCCTCATTTTTTCACATAAAGAAACTGAAGCCTAGGCTCTTCCAAGTTACACAAGTCCATGATGGAGCCTGGATGAGTCAGAACACATGTTTCAAGACTCCCAGGTAATTACTTTTTCCACTTAGACCATACCTCTTCTCTTCTTTTAAAGGATTTATCTAGAAGCAGTAAGGATAAGCAGCTTCATCCAAGCCAGTAGATTTGCAACAGGATGTGAGAAGAGGAGCTACTAGCCTAGAGGTTTACTATCTATTTAATCAGCTCATAGTTCTGTGTGTCTTTTTAATCAAGTCAGCAACCATTTACTGACATCTACTGTGTGTGAGGCCCTCCAAAAGGGTCACAGCTGCTCCCTGCCCCCATATCTTTTTCAGTCTAGTGGAAGAGAAAAAAATGTGTAAGCAAAAATTGAAATAGCAGTACCCCAAAAAAGTAGCTAGTCCAGCAGCCCAAGAAACAGCACATTGGATTAATCGCCAAGTGAATGGAAAAGACAAAAACGAAGGAGAGATTGGTTTGAGTTGGAGTTGGTCAGAGAAGGTGTCCTGGAGGAGGTCCCTGGGGGCTGGTTCTTGAAGGATGCGCAGGATTTGGATAGGTTCCCAGACTGTCACAGCTGGGAAAGCAACATTAGAGATCACCTAGTCCAACCCCCTCATTTTACAGGTGAGGAAACTTGAGGCCCAGCGAATTTCAGTGACTTGCCCAAAGTCACACGATGGTTAAGTGGCAGAGCCAGAGCTCACAGCCAGATTTTCCAAGGTGAATATTTTTCCATAATGCTGTATACCACTGTAGTGGGCATAGGAGCAGAAGCAACAATACAGAACTAGGAAGGCAGCAACTAAGGTCAAGCTAAGTTAGGTCAATTTGGCTGAAGTAGACAATTCAGAGAAGGTCAAAGGTTAAGCATGGAAAGTATATAGTTCTAAACTAGACTGTGGAGGAATAGAAGGATTTTTAACTTGATCCTGATTATAATGAAATGAGTGCGTGACTTCAGATCTTCTCCTTCCCCAGCTGGCTTGCTAAAGACCTGGAGAATGGAAAGCTGGAAGCTTTGCACTTTACGCCAGAGGAGTTATTAACACTTAGTTAGTCCTTCAGTATCTGAGAGAGGATGCTTTGCACCCGGATCTGGCTCTCAAATGAAGTACCAGGAGAGATGCTAGAGTCTTGGATCTAGAGGGGGTTGTGTAGGTTTTAAAAAGTAGTATCAACAATCCAGCAAATGATGTTGGAGAAATACAGGGACCTAAACCACTTTCAAAATAATAGCCACCATTTACATAGCACTTCAAAGTTTGAAAAGAACTTTATTTTATTATCTCATTTAAGCTCAGCACAGCCCTGTGAGATATATACCTCAGTTAATATTGTCCCATTTACAGATGAGGAAACAGGCTCAGAGAGATCAGCTGGCTTGTTCATGCTCCAACAACTAATGTTGAAGGTAGGATGCAAACCCAGGTGTCTCTTGACTCCGTGTTCAGTGCCCACCCTATCCACTACATTGAAGCTGAAACCCCAGCACCAAGGGGAGAAACACTGCTTCTCTTGGCTGAGTAACCACCTAGGCAGGAACAGGCTTGGCTCTCATGACCACAAAGTTGGCCCATTCCCACCTGGGACTCTGCCAGGCCTGCTCCCAAGCTGTGGGGTGGCAGTCACCTCTCTCATCCTATCTCTGTCACCATATGTAAGGAAACTGTAAGTGTTGCTGGTCCATAGGCTAGGGTATGGCTGGAGGACAAGGGGAGGAAGAGGACTTGGTATTTACATGGGATAGAGAGGTCATCTGAAACTTGACCTTTCCTCATTGCATCTAGGTGTGGCTCAGGTGAGGAGAGAGGGACTACAGCATCCCCACTGGAAGGCCAGTTTCCCTGTTTTCAAGGCAAGATTGGTGGGCAAGGCTGAGATCGACAGACTGACAGGGATTCCCTGCAAACTATGTTTTGTTCATGTCAGGTTTAAACTATGTTATTAGCTATCCTGAGGGATCTCTCTGGCTCAAGTATTACTAGCCAGGCTAAAAGAGCCAAAGTCCATTCCTCTTTATCTCATGCTGGACACCCTAAGTGTCTAAGCCACTGCCAGAACACTAGCTTTCCTTTTGACTTCAGGCTTCAATTAACAGGACCTCCCTCCCAGTTCCCCAGGAAAGCAGTTGCAGCAGAATCAATAGCTTGTTGGGCCTGATGTCACCTCTTAATTAAACCCAAGTTATTACTTCTTGATTAAGAAGTAGAAGAGAAATCCCAGGTCTGTAGCCTGGTCTCACTGCAGGTACAGTTGGGCACTCTGAGGAGGGCTCTTTAAAATTAAAAACAAGTTCTCTTTGTTACCTTCCTTTTTGTCTCTAGTCTCTCTGTCCGCCTGCTGTCCAATGCGTTGAGTTAACTAACTGCTTCCTTTGCATACTCCCCAAATTAACCTAATCTACCTTGCTAATCTGTGCCTCCCTCCCCTGCTCCAGACAATTTCCAGCCCCTTCCCCACCCCGTTAGCCTGGCATTATCAGTGGATTCACTTGATATCCTAGTACTTCCAATTCCACAGCATTAACGGTACTGAGTAATTTAAGTAGGCAGGAACTTCTCGAGCAGTCAGCACTGCTCTTCCTTGGCCCGTTCTGTTCAAGGCTAAACTTACTCTAGAATTGTTCCAGGTGTAGGGACTCAGGTATGTATCAACGCCGTCCTTTGGAAAGGGGCCATACCTATTAACACGGTGAGAAAGGTCCCAAGAATGCAAACTCTTCAGAGAAAGCTGTTCTTTGCCTTCCGGTATACTTGTTCTTACTCTTGAGTTTCCTACTCTTTTATTTTCTCCTTTTTTTCTTTTCTCCTTTTTTTCTCTCCCTTGCTCCCTGCTCTGCTGCTGCTCCTCTTGCATCTCCCCCGCCGTCTCTGGCAGCCCACCGATGAGAGGAGCTGGGTTTACTCCCCACTCCACTATAGCACGAAAGTCCACTCAGTCTCTGATGATGAGAGCGATACAGTAAGTGTACCATAAAAGTGCCCTGGTGGGTTAGCAGGGAATTTAGGGCTTCCTGGCCTTGGGCTTGGTTCCTGGCCTCTTGCAGCCATTGATCATGTGCTCTTTGTGGGTGGAGACCTCTGGCCATCTCCCAGTCCAGCTGACCCCAAGCATTTCCTGGCTCTAAACAGCAGATGCTGGGCAGTTCGAAGCCAGTATTAGACCAACATATTTCCCACATTTCTTGGGGAGAGGGAGGCCATGAAACTATGGATTTGTTCCATCCATAGCCCTCCCAGTGGGTTAGGAACATGTGGGAAGGAGCCTTTGTCTCTCTCTTTAGTTCCTTCACACTTTTTCCCTTTTGCCTCTTTGCAGTAATTTCTATGCAGACATGAAGCCTGAAGCCAAGCCTAGTCCCCTCTCCAGGTTGCCGTGTTACCCTTGTGTTGATATCCTGCCCATCTGGGCTGGCCATGAGGGAGTTTGCCGACTCACTGCAGCACAGGACCTCCTCCGCCAACGCGCATTCTACTGGAACCCTGCCTGAGCCTCCTGTCCTTGCCCTTTCTTCCCACTGACCAATTCAACCATGACCATCCTGGGACCAATGGCAACTGACTGAAAAGACTCAACTCCCTAGCCCAGAATGCCCAGAAGAAAAGAAATCAGTGGGGTGAAATCGAAGTGAAGACAGTTTTTCCCCTGGGCACTCCTGTAAACTACCTATGAGTGTGTGATACTGTGAACCTTTTTAATTTTTCAATCATGTATTTATTTTGGGTCTTGAATCTTTGCACACAGACACAGCAGCACAAATGTGCTTTTTTTTAATCTGATTAATTGCACTTTCAGTTCCTCTCTGTACTACATGTATATCATGAGATCACGTGAAGCCTCACTGGAGTTCTTGAGAGGGCAATTCACCTTGGTTTGGGGGTGGGCTGGGTATGGGTTTCAGTATGTATTTGGTCAGGGGAAAGACAGGGTCCCCTATGTGGCACCTCCATCTGAAATCTGTGCTCCAAGCCTCTGGACTATCGAATTGCCAGTGACCTGTAAAGTGAGTTGGGTCATTGGCATAGGAAAGAGGGAAGGAATTGTTATTGTCTTTTCCTCATCTATACAGCATCACACCCCCTTCCTCATCTTCCTCAGCATTCTGAGAATGCTCCGTGTGTCAAGACATTGCTGTCCCTATCTTTGTATGGATTGCTTAGCCCCCTGTTGGAGCTCGATGAGTCACCCTCTGCATGGCGTGGGCCTTCTAAAAGGAATCCCCCTCATTTCTCTGATATGCCCTGGGACAGGTGTGCAAATAATTGCTGCCCAGCCTCTGAGAATCAAGTCTGGATGTCACACCAACCCCCGCCCCTAGCTCCACATGAAGAGAAGAGAGACTCCTCCTCTCTGAACATGTGCGCAAAACAATCAGGTGGCTACCTGTCAGCAAGTCAACCAACAACTTCCATTCACATCCTTTGGACAGATTCTCACTCTTTGAAGGTCCTGCTGGCTCCCACTCTTGTCTGGAAGTAGCATGGGGAAGATGGAAAAGCCGTGTTTATATTGTTGCAAAAGAGCCTTTGGTATCATGTCCTTATCCAGAATGACAGTGTGTCCCCCTGCTTTATAGAAGTAGGAGCCTGACACGAGCTATATGCCTTGATCTGAAGGTAAGGACTCGGCTTGGGTAGAAGCTCTTGGTAGCCATGGGATGTGGCAAGTTTAAGAGCTCTGCCTTCGGATTTGGAAATGGATTTATACCCCCTTTCTCTTCCTGCAGATTTGCTTCCACTGGCCAGAAGGGAAACATTTTGACATCACCTACTGGCTCAAAGATCACGATTTTTGAAAGTGCTGCTCTTGAAATATTGAAGCGCTCTACCTGGTGCTCCTGAGGTGTGGCATTCCCTAGGGGACTGACCAAGGGCTCAGAGAGTCCTTATGTCTCTCACCTCTTTATGGCCCAAAGAGGCTGCCCCTCTGAGAGGTATGGAGCCTGTTCCTTTTACTCAGAGCTAAGAATTATGGACTTCCTAATATAAATATGACAAATTATTTGGATTCCAGAAGAATTATGGACTTCCTAATATAAATATGACAAATTATTTGGATTCCAGAAGAGACAAAGGCAGTGTTGGAAAATTTTTCCACTAGATGTTAAAGCAATGGCTTCACCAAAATTTAAGCCACTCAGGAAGGGAAAGGGGTGGGCAGTAGCAAGGAAATCAGACCATTGTGCACAAGAAACTTGATAGGGCAGTTTGTAACTTAAAGCAAGGCATAACTGTTGAAGTGGCAGTATAGGTCAGCAACAAGCAGGGCTTTAATCCACTTTGCTATTCAGGAACTTCCAGAGACAGTTTTCCACCCTTAACACAACCTCAAGAACCCTTCCTCTCCCACTACCTTTCCATCCAATTACATGTATGTCTCTGGCAGGCAAATTGATTGACATCATTTGTTAAGGGCAGACCTCGAAAGCTTTACCCAGAACATGTGCAAGGTGTCAAGACTAACCTATGTGATTACCTACCCCACCCCCAGTAGGCTTGGCAGGGAGGGAAGCAAAGGGTCCATTACTGGTCTAGATTAGGCTCTTCCCTGTTTTGAGACTCTGTCTACAGAAACAACACTTAAATAAAGGGTTAATGAGTGGTATTTTTGATGTAGGGATAAAAAAAATCTATTACTGTATAGATTAAAGAAAGCAGAAACCATTTAAGGGGAGAGTGAAGGAAGAGAGGGCATTGCAGCCACAAAGAAGGAAACAAATCTAATAGTGCAGCAACATTAATTAGAACATTTTTCCCAGATCCTACATTAGAGTTAAGTTAGAAGCATGACATTCCGTACTAGAGTCTTTCCAAAGTGAAAAGCTGATTTGATAAATCCCCCTTACCAACCTCCAACTCCCCTCTCCACCTATTGAATAGTATTTTGTGTATATATTTATGAATTGTTTAATCTTCCAGTAGCTTTCTGGAACCTGCACTGCACTGTTTGATTGCACTGATCAGCTGTATCTTGTAGGAATCAGCCTGAAGGACAAGAAGGTTTGGGCAGTGAACTTCATCAGGCTGGAGATAGGGTCTGTTTAGAGGAGGGAGGCCAGGGGAACCCATGTGGTTACCCTTTTCCTGGTCTCTTTGGAGGAGGTTTTTTGTTGTTCTCTTCTTGGCCCTGTCATAATTTGCAAAGTCAGATGTAATGGCTTGTAAAAGTTGGTAAGGCATCTCCTTCCCTGTGATTTTCCTTCTGCTACTTTGCAGTGTCTTAAGAGTGTAGTTCCCTTTTCTCCAGACCTCGTACTCTCTCCATGATACCCTGAACACCCAGAGTGTCATTAAAATCTGGTCTAATCACTGTTTGCCATATACACCCTACCCAACAAGAGGACTCAAATCTAAATCCTTGCCCCAGCCCCTTTTGGAGGTGGATTTAAATGTAAATCCTCATTCCCCTCCCACCAACTCCCAACTTTCACATTATCCCAAGAAACTGTGATCTTAAGTCATGTTCAGAGAAACCCCATTAGGCATGTCAATAGCAGTAAGGCCCTGCCATGAGTTACGAGGTAAGGAAAGGGACCCGTGCTTTGAACTCAGGGCCTTCTAGGACAACTTCATCAAACCATCATGGAATGTTTAAGTAGCAGTTAGTGGAAGGGCAAGAAATCAGAACTGGGAGGAAATAAATAGGAGTTTACAGTGAAGCACTGTAGGAACAACACTCAATTTAGGCCTTTGAAAATTTCTGCTGAAAGAGTGAGAGAGGTGAACCATGGGGGTAGTCTCTGTAAGTTGTGGGATGTTGAACAGCCTTGTATCTCTGGGTTTCAGTTCAGCTGAAAGTCCTGCTCTTGGGTCACCTCTTCTGGACCCTCTATACTATTTGCACAGTTACCTCTGTTACAAGAAAAACCACCTGACCTCATTTTGTGGCTGGAAGCTTATTTTGAGTTCTGTTGAGTTGAGTACTGCATATATTTAAGCTTATTCTCCATCCCTCTCCACCAAAGGAGACCTCGATGATGTGGGGCGGGGTGGAGGAGCTTGCTGATTTGCATCTACTACTCTTTAATCTGTATTGAGGAGAAAAAGCCTCCCATCCAGCTTTCTGGCAAAAGGAACAGTGGGCTTTGGCCCACTTAGAGGTAATGGGGTTGTTGGGCATCTCATACTTCAAATGGTGCATGTTGGGTTCAAACCCCCTGAGGCTCTGAGGAGCTGTGCACTTGGACCAACATAAATATGAATGTTGTACCCCAGTTTAACATATCCTACAAGGGTCTTTTTGTGCACCCCAGAAAGAGCACTGCATCTGCCAAGGACTGAACGGAAATGTTCATTGATTACATCATGGAGTTCCCACTAAGGGCCTTTGTCACCATGATACAGTGTAATGGTTCCTTCTGACCATTGCCCCATCCAGCAAATGCAAGGAGGCCCAAATCAGAAGGCCCAAGATGCCACCTGGGCCAGACCTCCTATTGATGGGCTACCATTTGAGGCCAATGAACAACTAAAGCAGTATCCCCCAAAAGAGCAACCCTAAGTGGAGCCTCTAAACATCTCAGGAGTTGAACACATACACACACCCCTAGTTAATTATTTTTCCCATGGAATGGAGTCATCCACAAGGAGGTGATGAATCCTGATTGTGTCAAGTGTCACAACTCAGAGTGGCCCTAGTTTTCCCTAGTCTCCCCCCATCCCCTCCCAACACACTGAAATGATTTTTTGCATATCACCTTCACTCCTGCATTGTTGGGCTAACCAAGAAGGAGAATACAAGCATTCTTGGGGCAAGGGAGGAGAGGGGATGATTTATCATCCCAGGACCCTCTGCAAGGACTCAGAACAGCCAGTCTGCCCCCACCCTCACTTGTCTTTAGATTCCCTGTGGTTTTGTCCTCCTTCCTGGGAAAGGCAAAACTCTTAACTCAGGCAAGGTTGCTTCTGACTCTGGAAGTCTCCAGTTGACACAAGAATAAAGACACCTGCAGTCCCTGTCATTTCTTGAGTCTCACTCTCTAAGAGTATCATGTTACAAATGTATGTAAGTAGGTATGTAGTTTATCATAGAGGAGGGAGGGGGGAGAAAAACTCAAACTTTTGTTGATAGTCATGTTTCTATTTTTGCTTTAAGACATGAAGGCCCTTTTTTGAAACCCTTTTCCCCCAGAGAGCTGTAAATTGATGCTAATTGTTCTTTTCTCAGTTGGCGGCATTAACTTTAGTCTCATTGAGGGGAGGGAGAAAAGGCAAGACAAGACCTATTTATAATGTCTAGTGAATGAATTGCCTTATCCCAGTGAGGATGATTCTGGAACCCTGACTGTTCTCCCTTGAGTGTAAAATCTGTACATACTCTCCCGAATGACATGCATTCTCTCCTCACCTGTCTTGTGTCCAGTGGCTGCTATTGCTAAGAAAGTGGATGGTGTTCGAATTCTTGTACTGTATAAAAGGCATTTCTCTGATATCATTTAGGCTGCAGTCCTTCTCCTCAGAACCATCCTGAACCTAGACAACCCTACTTTAGCTAATGCAATACACGTGGTCACAGATGGAGCCTTTTCCACTCTACTGTTTGTCACTGCAGGCCTGCAGCTTGTGTCCTGCTCACCCCTGGGTTATTCCTGTTTGTTCTCTCTACAGTAGCTCCTTGTTGGCCTTCTTCTGGTGGCAAAATTGCATTGGTGTGTGACTGATCCAGTCTCACAGTGTAACTGATTTAAACAAACAAAAAACCTTGTGTGTCTTAATCCTCAAAGAGGGTTCCCATGTACTCAATCCCCCTTTTGTCTGGTATTTGACAATCGAGGCGTGGCCTCCTCTTTCACGCTGTCTCTTGAACCCAGAACCGTGAATTCTTCTGTAGACCCTTGCCACCACTGCTGACACAGAATAACACTTGTATGCAAATCCCCTGTCCTGACCTTTCCCCACCTCTTTTTACTTTGAAAAGGTGATCTCTAATAAATAAGGTGACAAAGCACTGGTCTCTGCCCTGTGTGTGTTAGATTCTTAGGATAAGCTTTCCTGAGGTTTCCTGAGCCTTGAGGTTGGGAACATCGTACTTCCTTTTGTTTGTTTGACCCTGTTTGAGAGCACTTTCAGACTCAGAGAACATCTCGGATGAAAGAGACTTTAGAAACTTGAATGGGAGAGCTGAAAGGGACCTTAGAACCAAGCACATGAAACTGGAAGGAGCCTTAGAAAATTAGAGATGACTATGGAGAAATGTGGGGAGGACAGGGAGAGGCTTAAGAGCCTTGCTGAGTTTGTGAGAGATTAGGAAGGAACTAGCATTGAACATAGCAGGCCTGAGTTCAAGACCTCCCTCTGCTATGTACGTGCCCTGTGATCTTGGCAATTCACCCAACCCCTCCAGGACTCAGTTTTCTCATCTTTAAAATGGGAGTGATAGAAGATGCCCTATCTACCTTACGTGAGAGAATGTACAAGAAGCTGTTTGAAAGCATATCAAGTCTGAATATAAGCAATCGCTACCTCATTTGACCCTCACAACACCAAGTCTTCCCCCCTCCCCCCATATTTATAAAGCGGTTATTAATACCCAACTTACAGATAAGGGTGATGAGAGGGGAAGAGAGAGGGAATAAGCCAGGCACTGTGCTAAGTGCTTTATAAATATCTCATTTGAGGTAGGTGCTAATATCCCCACTCTATGGTTGAGGTAACTGAGGCAGAGGTTAAGAGACTTGCCCAGAGGTTAAATTTAAACCCAGATCTTTCTGAGTCCAGGCCAAGCACTATTCAATACTACCTCTAACTTCTGGCACAGGACCCTTGACCACTGCGCTACACCATACTAATCTATAATTAGTTTTGTAAGACTGTGCCTGTAGCAATAGGGGTTACAAAGATGTGTAAGACATAGTCCCTGATCTGAGGGACTCCTAGGGGACATTGAAAGAGAAGTAATAAAGTAACCACAATACACAGCAACAATATAAATGAGCACCATATGAGTGAGACAGAGAGGAGGAGCTCTAGAATCTTAAGGGAACGAAGAAATGGCCCCTATGGCCTGGTTGAGAATTGTGGGGCTTAGAGGAAGAAAGGGCTTCAGCAGAGGCAGGAATGCATCTGGTGTCTTTAGAATTTGAGAATGAAGCCCTATGGCTGAGGAAACTTGCAGGGAAACAGGAAGATAAGAAAGGAATGGGGGGGGGGGGGAGAGTGTGGAGAGAACAGGCTTTTAATATGAAGCCAAGGGAAAAGAAACTTGTAGCAATGAGAGCCACTGATGTGTCTGTGGGGAGAGCTGACCCCAGTTGGCTTCCCATTTGAGAGAAACTGAAAGGGAAGGAATTGGGGCAAGGTGATGGGTTAGGAGATATTTTTATTAGAAATGTTCAAATTCAGCAAAAGCCTGTTCTCTAACGTACCTACTATGTGCAGAGCATAGTCCAAGATGCTAGAGAAGGCAGTTCAGAAAAGACAGTCTCTTGCCCTCCTCCTGGAGATTAGTCCAATGAGGGGATGAAAACCCTATAAACCAATCCCCCCAACAGTAATTACCTTATTCAAAACACTTTCAGGAATTGTATTTTAAAAGCATCTCATCAACATGCCTGTGTTCTCTACCTCTAACACCCTGCACCAGTTTTGTTTCCCATCTGGGCCCTGTACCCAGTGTACCATTCTTGAGTAGCTCTGACCTTGTAGCTACATCAAAGCTTAAAAAGTCTATCCATCCCCCTAGTACTCCTTTCTAGGACACAGTGTCCCTACAGGGTGCTAGAGACAGACAGCAGACACAGAATTAAGTCTGAACAAAAGCTGGTAGTTTGAGGGAAGGGCACAGGGGCCATCCAAGCCATAACTAGAATTAGGAGGATGGGGTCTTGGCAACACTGCATCTAGCTAACCAAGCTATCAGGGACTACATCTGTTTGGGCATGTCACATAATCTCTCTGGGTCTCAGTTTGCTCATCTGTAAAAGTGGTTTGCACTAAATGGCCTCTAAGGTCACTGCCAGATCCAAATCTATGCTGTTCACTGTCATTTAATTTGAGTTACCACATTTTCTTTGTCACTAGGTTTGGGGATAGGAAGGACAGGGGTATATTGGAAAATTACTATGATTTAAGAGCAGTAGGTATTAACGAAACTTTGACAAATTAAATAGTAAAATGAAAAAGCCCCCAGGTGGCAGCTTCATCCTTCAGTGACCTCACTCTGTAAAACCTTCCCCGGCCTGGCCTCACACTGCTTCCCTCCCGGTGGAACCTTCCCTCTTGGTTGAACCCTTCCCCCTCGGGGCTGGTATTGTGATATCTCCCCCATCACTCACCCCAACTGAATAGGCCTCATCAGAAGGCACTGGTAGTGCTGCTTGTTGTGTGGGTCAAAACTGCCCACTACACTCTTAAGAAACCATCGAATGTCAGAGCTAGAAGGGCCCTTGGAATATAGAACGACTCAAGGCTAGAAAAGACTGTAAAATATAGACTGGCAAAGCTGGGGAGGGGGTGGCATCCTCATATAGGTCATCAAGTTTACAGATGATGGCGAATAGAATAAAGGATGCTATTGACTGAGGGCATGGAGGAGGAGAAATTTTATGGGAGAGTTATAGAAAACTGATCCAGACATAATCAATCATTAAGTATTTATTAAGCATATACAATGTACCAGGGCACTGGAGATACAAATGAAAAAAAAAACAATCCCTACACACAAGGTGCTTACATTCTAATGAAGGAGACAAAAAGTACATGCATTAAATATATCTTCAATCACTTTTCAGTCTTATCTGACTCCTTGTGACCCTATTTGGCACTCTATCCACCGGGCCACCTAGCTGCCCATATTTACACCATTAATATAAAGTGAATAAATACAAATCTATTCAAGGTAGTTTGAAGGAGGACATCGGCAGTTGAAGGGATCAGAAAAGCTTCATGCAGAAATTCATCTCCGAGTCAGAAGTAAGGAGGATGTACATTCCAGGCATGGGAGACAAAGGCAGAGTGGGGAAACACTAACATATGTGAGGAACGGGGAGAAAGCCAGTTTGGCTGGACTGAAGAGTATAGGGGGGTGAGTAACGTCTAATGAGACTGAAAAGACAGAAGAACAAAAGCATTCCCCAGTTTGTACAGGAAATCTTCAAAGGACGTAGCAGGCAGTTTTCAGAAAAAGAAATATGAAATAACCATATTTAAAAAATGGTCAAAATCAAATAACATCATTACTAATAAAAGAAATGCACAATAAAACAACTCTAGGGTTTCACTGCATATATATCAGATTGGCAAAGATAAAGGAGGATGTTGAAATAATTGGTCGTTAAGGTTCCTTTCAGCTCTAAACCTATGAACCTATGGATGTGGAACACTGCATATTCTGGTGGCTGTGTCTCTTGGTTTGGTACCAAAACCAAGTCAAAAGAAGGCTCACTAAGGTTGGGGCGAGTGTTAAGAATAGTGGAAGGGCTATAGGGAAAAAAAGGCACGTTAATACACTACTGTTGGCAGAGCTGTAAACTGATCCACAATTCAGGAAAACAATTTGGAATTAGAAAAATAACTAAACAAATATGAAGAATTCAAGGAATTGTACAAGCTATATAAACTGCTAACAGAAATATGTAAGAACAAAAGTCATTCCCCAATTGCTAAGTGATAAAAAGAGATGAACAATCAGTTCTCAAAAAAAATTGCAAACTATTAACATATGAAAAGAACGTTCTAAATCATAAGAAAAAAACAAAACAAGCCCGAAGTTTCACTTCATACCCAGAAAATTGATAAAAGATGACAAATGACCGGGAAGAGTCAATGTTGGAGGGACTGTGGAAAGATAGTGATACTATAGCATTGTTGGTGGAGCTGTGAATTGGTCCAACCATTTTGGAAATCAATCTAGAGTAGTAGTAATATAGCTAGAACTAATGTAGCATTTTAAGATTTGCAAAATCTTTTTTATCCTCACAACAACCCTGAAGGGTAGGCGCCGTTATCCCCTTTTGTAAAAAGAGAGACTAAAATGTCTATATCCTTTGACCCAGAGGTTTCACTATTAGGCATATATCGCAAGGAAAAAGACTTTATATTAACCAAAATATCTCTAGCAGCAGTTTTTGTGGAAGCAATGAACAGGGAACAAAGTAAATAACAGGATCAGCTAAAGAAATCATGATACAAAAATGTAACATAATGAACATGCTGAATGCAGGGAAGCACGGAAAGACAAGTGAAAGAAAACAATAAATACAACATAATGGGGGAAAAAACCAAGAATCAAAATGCCTCCAGATTATGACCAAGTCTGGCTCCAAAGGAGGTATGAGAAGATGCCTCCCTCTGATCCCTTGCAGAAGTGACAGATTATGGGTGTGGATCACTGTATATAACATCAAATTTCTTCAATATATTGATTCCTTTTGCCTTCATTTTTTTTCTTTCATTTTTATTCTTCATTATAGAAGATGGCTCTCTGGGAAGGGATTGGGAATGGATGGATATAGTGAAAAATACGGGTGATGTAAAAACAGAAGAAATAAATGAAAGCTTTTTAACAAGGAATTGTGGAGAATTTGGGAAAGTAGATGCAGAGCAAAGTAAAAAGAACCAGGAAAACCATTTTGACAATGACTGCCATAACGTAAGGGAAAACATCAGAACCCTCATCATGCAACGACTAATAACTTTAATGGACTGGGAGAAAAGAAAGCTTCGTCTTCCTCCAAGTAGGGAATGCTATAGGTGTGGAATGAGGGAGTCACACATTTTCAGATACAGCCAAAGTGTTGATTTATGAAAGGCAGGCCATGAACCCAAGTCTTTCTTTCCTTAACTTAATACAACAAGCATTTATTAAACACATACTGGATGCAAAGCACTGGGCGAGGCCCTGAGGATACAAAGACAAAAAAGAAAAAAATAATTCCTGCCTTCCGGCAGTTTACATTCTATTAGAGGGTTACAGTATTTACATGTATGTTGTTCAATGTCTGACTCTTCGTGACCCCATTTAGGGTTTTCTTGACAAAGATAATGGAGTGATTTGCCATTTCCTTCTGCAGGTCATTTTACAGATGAGTAAACAGAGACAAACAGGATTAAGTGACTTGTCCAGAGTTGCACAGCTATTAAGTGTTTGAGTACGGATTTGAACTCAGGAAGATGAGTCCAGACTCCCAATCTGGTGCTCTATTCCCTTTGACACCTAGCTGCCCCATTTACATGTTCAGGGGGTTCCTAAAGTCTGGACACATAGGCAAAAATGCATATTTTCAAGAAATGAAATGAATGAAATTTTCAACATTTTATTTAATTGGAATATTAACAAATAACATCTTCAATATGGTTTCCATCATTTGTGATGCAAAGGTTGATGCACTTTGCAAGATTCATGTGGACTCGATGCAGTAACTCCACATTGCCATCGATTTTAGCACATTCACTCTTTATGCGTTCAATCAAGTGTGTTGCATCTGTGATTTTCATTGAGTACACCTTCTCCTTTAGCATACCCCAGAAAAAGTCAAGGGGGCTAAGGTCTGGTGAATGAGGAGACCACTCCACATGACCATCTCTTGCAATCCAGTTAGGGAAATTGTCATTCAGCCCATCTCTTACTACCGTGGCAAAATGGGCCGGGGCGCCATCCTGCTGGAACCACTCAGGAAGTCCTTCACCTAGCCTTTCAAGTTGGGGCATTAACTGGTCTCTCAACATGGCGAGGTAAGTCTCACCAGTTATATGTTCATCCAAGAAAAATGGCCCCAACACATGAGCTTTCCACAAACCACACCACACCATAATTTTTTGCGCTCCTTGCTGTTTGGAATGGTCCACCCAATGCGGATTGCTTTGCAACCAGTATCCAACATTCTGTCTGTTAACCTCACCATTCACATAAAACAAAGCTTCAGTGCTGAACAACACGGAGTCTTCAGTGAAACGGCTGTTATCATCCAATTTATTGGAAAACCATTCACACATCTCAAGTCGTCTATCAGGGTCATCCTCGGTTAAGTGATGCAAGATTTGCAACTTGTACGGATGAAACTTTTGCTCTTTTAAGATACGACTGAGGGTTGTTTTGGGAACATCCAGCTCTATGGATGTCCTGCGAAGTGATTTTTTGGGGCTAGCATAAATTTTAGCCATGATGATTTCTTTCGTTTTGTCTGATACACTTGGTCGTCCAGAACGGGGTTTGTCCATGACACTGCCCGTTTCTTTAAACTTTTTAACTACCTTTGCCACTGTGGAAAAGCCAAGTGGAACCCTCCTGGGATGACGTGCATTAAATTCATCTGCTATCTTTCGATATGACCATCCTTCACGTCCACTAAGAAGTACCAGTTCAATTCTTTCTTCTTTTGACAAAGCCATATTTAATCTGTGAAGGTAAAAAAAAATATATAGTTAATGAGATTTCCTAGGTATCCAGACTTTAAGAACACCCTGTATAAGGATAAAGTAATTTGAGGGAAAGGGAGAGGGAAGAGGAGGGAATATGCATTTATATCATGACTACTATGTGCCAAGGACTGTGCTAAGCATTTTACAATTATTATCTCATGTGATCCTTTATGACAACTCTTGGCACAATTATTTTATAGATGAGGAAACTAAGATAAAGGTTAAATGACTTGCCCACAATCATGCAGCTTGAAATAGCTGAGGCCAGATTTAAACTCAGGCCTTCCAGACTCCAGGCCCAGCTTTATCCTCTCTGCCTAGGAGAGAACGCTAACTAGAGGGGGATTAAGAAAGGCTTCCCAAATGAAGTGAACCCTGAGTTGAGCCTCAAAAGATATTAAATCAGTCAATAAACATCTATCAAGTGACAACTACGACCAAACACTGCACTAAGTGTTAGGGATACAAAGAAAGGCAAAAGACAGTCCCTGCCCTCGAGGAGTTCAGTTTAATGGGAAAGACAACATACATTTGACTATATACATATAAGATATAAACAGGAAAAAGAGCAAATAATCAAAAGAGGGAAAGCACTAGGTAGGGAATCAGAAAGGGCTTCCTGTAGAAAGCTAAGAATCCCTAAAAGGCAAAGAGTGAACATCATCCTTGAGGGAACAGACTATGCAGAGCTGAGAGAGGCAAAGCTTAGTTTAGGAAAGTTTGTGAAACTGGTCTGACAGTAGAGGGATTTAAGTATGAAAGTGAAGGTGTTTGCATTTCATCCTAGAAGGAATAGAGAGCCAGGAAACTGACAAGGTTAGACCTGTGCTTTAGGAAGATGACTTTGGCTGAGTGGAAAATGGATTAGAAAAGGGAGGGATGGAGACTACTGGAGTGGTACAGGTGAGAGGTCCAGAACTAGGGCGGTGGCCATGTGGCTGGGAGTAAGGGGACGGATGCCAAGGGAGACTGCGGAAGAATCAATATGCCTTGGCAATCCATCGCGGATGGAGGATGGAGGAAAAAGGAAGAGTTGAGAACGAGACTCGGGTTTCTGAGCTGCTAGATGGTGAATGATGCCCTCTACACCTCATCGCTGCTCACTCAGAATTATTAAAACAGCCTCCTAAATTGGCTCCAAAGTTTATTTTCACAAACTGCAGGCCTATTTTACCCTTCCCCACAACAAACTCCACGGGCTCCCTACTACCTGTAAGAACAAGTATCAGGTCAAGAATTCTAACAATAGTTAATAATGATAGGTAATACGTCCAGGGCAGCGTGCTCAACGCCGGAGATTTTAGAGAAAGGAGATGACGGTCCCTGCCCCCAAAGAACCACAATCTGATGGAGAAAAGGCCCCTTTTAAAGTGGTTCACAACGGGGTCCCCTCCTACGGTTCCAGGCTGCACGCACTCTCTGATGGGGATGAACCGGCCTTCATGCTGTTCCACAGGCTCAATATTGCATCTCCCCACTCCGAGCTTTTGCACTGTCTCTCCTGCCAGGAATGCACTTCCCACCCCCTGAAATCCCTAGTTTTCTTCCAAGACTCTGCACAAATACCGCCTTCTGCATGACAACCCCTCCCCATCCCCACGCCCCCCGCCTGTGCCCTCCCTCCGAAGTCACCTTTTCTCTGCTGGGAAGACGCGGCGAACAAACCTTTATAGGCGCGCGTAGTTTCTGGTACGAGAATGTAAGCAGACACTGGACCGCTTTTGTCTTTCTATCCCCAGCCCTTAGCACAGAACCTGGCACACAGTAGGCGCTTAACGAATGCTCGCTGATTGACTGGGAAGAGTGGAGAAATGGCTTTATAAGAAAAGACAAGTTTTGTTTCAGAGAGAACTAATAATAACCCACGGGAACTGATAAGATCTCCACGAGACGGAGAACCCTCCCCCCCAATCCTGCGTGAAAATGGAGCCCAAGAAGCTTCCCCAGGGCCCCGCCTCCCGTGACGTCACTTCCGGGTTGTCATCATCCGATGGAGCTCTCCGCCGGGCCTCTAGCATAAAGGGGACAAGGAGTTAGGGCTGTTCGAAACATTGCCTGAAGAAAGTGAACAACAAAGAGAAGAGGGTCTGGGCCACACCTGCCCTTACTAGGGAAAAACAGAGGCTAATTAGAGGTAGAAAAAGGGGGAAGGAATAGTTCTGCTTTTTTGGAGGCAGCTTTGGGGTTTTTACTTATTTATTTATTTTTAACAAACTGGCTCTGTCTAGGGAAGCCCTACCTGCGCCGGGCAGAGAAGAAGGCCCTCCCCATCCCGGGGGCTTCCTCTTCTGAGGCGCGCGGAGCTAGCGGTTGTATCCGGGTTGGCTGATGGGTCGGAGCCGGGAGTCTCGCTCGCTGTCTCGTTCGTACTCTCGCTCGCGCTCCCCGGGCTCCAGACGCCGGAGGCAGCGACGGAGCCGGAGCCGGAGCCGGAGCCGAAGCCGGAGTCGGAGTCGGAGTCGGAGTCGGAGCCGGAATCGCGATGGACGGCGGCGACGCGAGAACAGCGAGGGGCGAAAGAGGCGGCGACGACGGAGCCGGGAACGGAGAGCGGGGTGAGCAGACCCCTGGGGCCGGGGTCGGTGCGGGAGTGTCCGGTGTGATCTGGTGAGATCTGCCCTGGGCGTGAGCATGTTGGTAGCCGTACTTAGTGGATGTGGGTTTTTGGGGGTGGGGCGTGTACTTTGCAAGACCCTCGTCCCCGATCCTGCTTAGGCAGCTCGTGTCGCCGCGGTTAGAGCGCTAAACCGGATTTAAATCCTCCCTCGGATGCTAGTAGCGTAACCCTGCACAAGTCACTTCACCAAAGTCTCTCTGCCTCGTTTTCCCTAAATGTAAAACGTAAACGATAACAGCACGCGCCTCCCAGCATTGTCGTGAGGGTCGAGTGAGATGAGACAGTGCCTGTAAGTCGCTCTGCCAACCTCAAAGCCTGGATGAATGCCAGCTGCTGTTGATAATAATCGGGAGCATGTGTGAGGCTTTGAAGTTTTCAAAGCGCTTTGCTTTGCAAGTACCGTCTCATCTCACTCCTTTTTGTGGGTGCCCCCCGAGTCTCCACCCCGATCTCCTTCCTCCTCGTCGGCTCTCGTGATTTCACACAGTGTCAGAGTTGGAAGAGATCTCAGTGGCCACGTAATGTGACCCGTACCTCAACGTGGATTCCCTTCTGCAACAAACAAGACAATGATACTCAAGCTTCTGCTTCAAGGCCTGTGAAGGGAAACTTACCACCTCCAGACGTGGCCTATAACTTTTTTCAGACAGCCTCGATAGTCAGAAAGTTGATGGAAAGCCTGTTTGCCTCTCTGTACTTTCTACCCATTGTTTCTGCCTCCCACTAGCTAGGACAAATCCGATCAGTCCTTCCTATGACAGTCGTTCAGATACCTGGACATGACTATTTCTCCTTCCCCATCATCACCAAGTGGATGTCACTTCTCCTGGGTTTGAATGGGACCTCAAAGAACCCAGTGTGAACAAGTATTTTTGGATGCTACATGGTACAACAGAAAGAGCTCACTGGCTCAAACTCAAAAGACATGAGTTCAAACATGAGACATGAGACCTTCCCATTTTCTACCTGTGTGACCATGGACCAGCCACTTGACCTCTTTGAGTCTCAGTTTCCTCATCTGTAAAATTAAGGAATTTGACAAGACCTGGGTTCAAGTCTCACCTCTAACAAATACTGGCTATATGACCCTGGATAAGTGACTTAAATTTTCAGTGCTCTAGGCAGTTCTCTAAGACTTCAGAGAAGGAACTGCATTGGTAGATGGAAAGAATCACTTCACATGGAAGTCTCCTGGACTGATGAAATCACAGGTCCGATCTTTATCCCCATCCCAGTCCAATAAATATTTGGAGGAGAATAATCTTTTTGAACCTGTTCAAATACACACAACAGTAGGATTACGGAGCTGAAGGTATAGAAACTCGACTTCTGTTGCTGACTTTGGCACTGACTTACTTTGTGACAGTCAGGTGACTCCCCCTCTCCGGATGTTGGAAAGGACCACTGAGTTCAACTCATATCTCTATGAGAACTCAGCATACCAGACAAGCAGTCGTCATCTAGTCTTTCATTGAAGGTCTGTAGTAGAGGATAGCTCTGATCGTGAGAAAGTTTTCCCTAATATCAAGTCAACACTTGTCTCCTTGTGATTTCTACCCATTTTTCCTAGTTCTGCCCTCTGGAGCCAAGTAGGACAAATCTAATCTTTCTTAAATATGTCAGGTTTTTCAAGTTTGGGAAGATAGCTGTGATGACACTCCCAGGTCTCCTCTCCTTCAACCTGAACACCCCCACTCCCTTCAGCTGATTCTTATGTGGCATGAGTTAGGACCCTTCTCTGTCCTGGTTGCCCTCCTCTGTTCTCTAGCTACCAGTGTTCTTCCTAAGCTTTAGTACCCATGACTGAATCCAGTGCTCTAGATGGCACCTGACCAAGGCTGAGGACAAAAGGACTAGCTCCTCCCTAGCCCCTAGACACTGCTTCTCAGGGTAGCCATATCACACTGTTGACCATCCTCAATTTGTAGTCCACTAAGATCTTCAGATAAACAATTATCTAGTGTGCCTCTTCCATCTTGTGCTTGTGAAGATGATTTTTTTCTACCCAAATGTAAGTTTATATTTATTCTTACTAAATTTCAACTTAATAGATTCAACACAACATTCTATACTGTCAGAATCTTTTTGGATTCTGACTCATCATCCAGTGTGCTAACCTCCCCTCCTAACACATTTTCAGGTTCGATAGGTACAGCACCTATAACTTTATCCAAGTCATTAATAAGCTACACAGGACAGAGCCCAGGTCCCTGAATAATTCAGAGAGCTCCCAAGTTGACATCACATTGTTAATGACCACTCTTTGAATCTGTTTATGCATCCATTTCCAAATCCACCTAATTGTACCTCCATCTAGCCCGCTTCTCTCCATCTTGGCCACGAGAGTAGCATGAGATATTTTGCCAAATGTTTTTCTAAAATCTATGCAAACCAGCATTCCCCTGATCTACCAGTGCATTCAAGTGTTCACCAGCTTTAATAGCACATTTTAGAATTGCCGAGAATCAGAGGCAAGCTCACTGGCCAGTAGTGTGCAGACTATTCTCTTCCCTTTTGTGAAAATCAGAAATGCATCTGCCCTTGTTCATTCCTTCAGTACGCTTTCCTCCCTCTGTGATCTTTGCCTCAGTTACCTAGCAGTCACATCTACCGGTCTTTCAGTATTCCATGATATAGTGCTGACCTGAGCCTGGCAGCCTGATCCATACTAGACAGTAGATGCTTTTACTCTCTCCCTGTTGTCTTGAGTTTCAAATGCCCATCAGCCACTTTAGGCCTTCTTCTGAGTGCAGAAAAGAAGCAAAATACGAGTTGGGCAGCTAACTGCCTACTCTCTGCCATTGATTAGAATCCTCTTACTCTTTCTTTGATTATCCCCTTTTTCCCAATACCACTTTTAAAAAACTGTTAGTTGTTGTGATGTCTTTGATCTTTACATCTGTCATGTCACATCACCTCCTTTGAAATCTTCTTGTGACACAGAAAATTAAGCAAAAACAACCAAAACAGAAACCTTGTCCGACAGTGTATACGATGTTTTGTCCTTGTAGCGTCTTGCCTATCTGCTGTGAGGAAGGCCATAAGGGATTGGCCCACTGTCTCACAAGTAGCATCAGAAGCAGAATTTGAACCCAGCTCCTTGGACCTCAAAGCCAGTGCCTCTGTACCACATTGCCTCTACTTAGTTTGAGGCTGAAGTTATCATTAAGACAAGTCAAAAAATTGTTAGCCACCCTGCTTTGGGCAGAGAGCTCTAACAGAAGTCCAGGTAATTGAAGCCCCCCATCACTCTGTCTTGTGATTTTTTGCCAGCCTTGTGACTTTTTACCCAAACATTTATTTCCTTTCTATCCAGGTGGTCTGTAATATATGCAGTGACAGTATCTCTTTGGCTTTTGCCTGTCTAGGTCTGTGCCCAAATATACTTTGCCATGGTTCCTCTTGTTCCTATTATTTTATTTTTTTAATTAATTTATTTATTTTTAGTTTTCAGCATTCACTTCCATAAGATTTTGAGTTTCAAATTTTCTCCCCCTCCTTCTCTTCCCCCCTCCCCAAGACAGTGTGCAATCTGATATAGGCTTTACTTATGCATTCATATTAAACATATTTTCACATTAGTCATGATGTAAAGAAGAATTAGAACTAGTGGGAGGAACCACAAGGATGAAGAAACAAAAGAAAAAGAGAGCAAATAGCTTGCTTCCATCTGCATTCAGACTTCTGAGCTCTTTCTCTGGATATGGAGAGCATTTCCCATCAAGGTTCTTTTGGAGTTGTCTTAGATCCTTGCACTGCTGAGAAGAGCTAAGTGTATCAAAGTCAGTCATCCCACAGTGTGGCCGTTGCTGTGTACAGTGTTCTCCTGGTTCTGCTCATTTCACTCAGCATCAGCTCATGTTAGTCTTTCCAGGTTTTTCTGAAGTCTGCCTACTCATCATCCTATTATTTTTTCATAAGAGTTTATCTTCTTAATGTCCAGCATTGCTCTGCCCCTACTGTTACCAGTCCTTTTCTTTTTGAATAAGATATATGTATTGATAACCCTATTCTAGGCATGGGTCTCATTCCACCAAATCTCAGTCATACCTTGTAGTTCAAATTTGACCCCTTGCATTAAGATCTCTATTTTGCTGTCATTTTGTGCACTGGCGTGTAAGGCTGTGGATTTTATTGCTCGCCCCTTTCTTGGATTTTGTCTCCTGTAAAATTTCTGGGTGTTTTTAATTGCTGTTCGTTTTCCTGCATTGTAGCTTTCCATGGTATCTGACTATAACAAGAATAATAATATTAGCTGACTTTTAAGTTGTATTTTAAGGTTTGCAAAGCACTTTACATACATAATATCATTTGATCCTCACAGCAGTCCTCTGAGGGCAGTGCTCATTTTACAGATGGTGAACCAGAGGCCCTGGTCAAATTAATTGTCCAGAGTCCCATGGCTACAAAAAGTCTGATTTGGAATTAGGTCTCCCTTATGCCAGGTTTGGAGCTGTCTCCACTAGGCAACACTGCTATGCATTGTAATTTTTTTCTCTTTCCATACCTTTTCAGTGTAAAGCCCAATTGATCATAGTTTCATAATTGCAGGTGTATTTGCTCTTTTTAAAAATAACAATAATAAATTCATTATTTTTAGCATTTTTTTTTTGAGTTTTAAGTTCCATATTCTCTCCCTCCTTCCAGTCCCTTCCCCATCTGTTGAGGAGGTAAGAAATACATCCATTCATACATTCACTTTTGTTAGGTTCCTCTGTCCAGGAATCTGCCATTCCTATACTTTTTTATTTAAAGTGGGGAAGGCAGGGCAGTTGGGGTTAAGTGACTTGCCCAAGGTCACACAGCTAGTAAGTGTGTCACGTGTCTGAGGCCAGATTTGAACTCAGGTTTTCCTGACTCCAGGGCTGGTGCTGTACTCACTGCGCCACCTAGCTGCCCCCATTCCTATACTTTAAACTGTAAAATAATAGGGTTTGACTAGATAATCTTTAATTATTCTCATATGCTCTCTGACGTTCTTTGATCTGTGATCCATATGGGAAGTCCCTCCTTGCTATCTTCATGTCACATGATCTACAAGCTGAGCTTGTTGAGTTAGTAAAACTTTTGGTATCTCTCATGGTGAAAGATGTTTTGATTTATTCCACAGATCAGATTCTGAGGAAGAGCGACATAGGAGGAAATCAAAGAAATATCAGACCTCTGAAAGGAATCATAGAAGCCCAAGAAAGTCACGGCCCCGATCTCAAGACCATTCCCAGTCAGATTCCGGAAGTGAGGCAAGGAGGGGTCACAGGAGCAGACACAGGAGGAGACATCATGATTCCAGATCATCTACCTCCTCAGTGTCTTCTCCATCACCTTCACCGCCCCGCTCTCAGAGCCCTCAAGAGGCCCTGGACAAGAAATTGAGCCTCCAAGAGCGACGGAGGTTAAAGGAGGAGAAAAAGCAGCAAGAAGAGTTGATGAAGGCCTTTGAGACACCTGAGGAGAAACGGGCCCGGAGACTGGCAAAGAAGGAGGCCAAAGAACGGAAGAAGAGAGAAAAGATGGGCTGGGGTGAAGAGTATATGGGCTACACCAATACTGACAACCCCTTCGGAGACAATAATCTGCTAGGAACGTTCATATGGAACAAGGTGAGGGGCTGGCTACAACCTTCCATGGATGTATAACAGTGCAACTGGGTAGGGATAGCAAATAAGAGCATCTTAACAATGAGGAGAGACCCAGAAATCATCACATTTAATAACCTGTTTTAACAAATAAGGTAAATGTGGTTCAGAATGGGGAATCGATCAATCACTAAGCATTTATTAAACATCTGCTCTGGGCCAGATACTATAGTAGGCCCAGGGGGCACAAATAATTAAACAATCCTTGCCTTCCAGGAGTTTACATTTTATGAGAAATGTCTTTCCCAGGGCCACATTGCCAGGCGTTGACAAAGGGTAGACTATAGCCCAGACTTCTTGACTCCCAGTCCATGATTCTTCCTGCTAGACTTTGCTGGTTCACCTCTGGTCTTTTGACTCCTCCTTGTGCCCCGGCCCCTTTGGTCAGTCATTCAACTTTTTATATTCTTCCTTCACAATATCTTTTGTATCCTTTTCCCCCATTCATAGGATTCCGTAGTCAGAGAGCATCTCACAGCATCTAGTTTAACTCTCCCTGAAGTATAAATGGTCTCTGTAATGCCCACCAAGAAATAGAAATCCTGCCTCTGCTTAATGACGTCCAATAATCTGTTTTTAAATAGCTGTGATTGTTTATCTTCCTATCAAGCTGAAGCTTCCCTATAATGTCCAATTAGTCCTAGTTCTATCAAGCAAAATAATCCTAATGATCTCCACAACAGACCTTAAAATACTGCAGTGAACGAGCATTTATTAAGCCTTTATTATTTGTTTAACCCGAGAGCCCCCTGCTGACATACCAGTACTTGGCAATGTGGATACAAACATTAAAAGAGAGAGGCCCCTGCCCTCAAGGTACTTACATCCTAGTAGGAGAAAACACATATAGGAGAATGGTGGCCCAGAATAGAAGCATTGGTCAGGGGGCAATAGCCGGACACAGGGGCAGTGAGCTAATGTATTTGATACACTCTTTCACTACTGATTTGGTTACTGTGCCCAGAACAAGAAGGGGATGGAGGTGGAAGCAGAAGCGGTTAGGAAGAAGAGCCATGGCAGTTCCTCTCTAGGGGTCAGAGAGTGATTCGTTCTCCTTTGGTTGATTTAGGAAAGCTTCATGAAGGACTCTTCTTTTAGGAAATCAGTAAAATGTAGCATTGTGTTCCCAGACCCCCAAGGAGTCCATGGACAGATTTCAGAGAGTCCATGAACTTGGAAGGGAAAAAATATTACTAGTTAAGAATCCCCGATGTAATGGAAGGAACATTGGATTTAGAGTCAGGATTCCTAAAGCTTGCTTGTGCATGCATTACCATGAGCCCTTGAAGTTTCCTTCAAACAAATGAGCAAACAAAAACGCCCTAATTTCCCTCTTCTATAAAGTGTAGGGGTTGCTTTAGTTGCTCTGCAAAGGTCACTTCCAACTCTAAGTACTATGATCCCGTGGCCAGCAGAATGTAGTAGAAAGCTAAGGGGATAATAAGGTGCCTAGCTCCTTACTGCTGTACTCTCTCCTGGTGAATTTGCCCAGTGTGGTCATGTAGGCCCTTTGCAGATGCTGAATTGGGACTCAGCTGCTTGTGTGTCCCTCTTTTCCAGGCACTAGAGAAGAAGGGAATCAGCCACCTGGAAGAGAAGGAGCTGAAGGAGAGAAACAAAAGAATCCAGGAAGACAATCGACTAGAATTGCAGAAGGTAGGAGTTCCACCAAACCCCCCTGCCAGGGCCAGGCACAGTCTCGTGGCCCTCAGGCCTCCCCCTTTTCTGGATTTCCTTGCTCAGAATAGCTTGTTTCCTCCCCTCAGTTGTGCCACCCTCCCTCATGAGGCTCCTCCTCCATTCCCCAGGTGAAGCAGCTGCGCTTGGAGCGAGAGAGGGAGAAAGCCATGCGGGAACAAGAGCTGGAGATGCTACAGAGGGAGAAGGAGGCAGAGCACTTCAAAACCTGGGAGGAACAGGAAGACAACTTCCACCTTCAGCAAGCCAAACTTCGGTGGGTCTGTGTCTGCTTGTGACAGCTTGTGACAGCAAGGGGCAGCACTGAGAGTCCAGGTGGGAGGGAGAAATGTGTGAAGCATTCTGTGTCAGGGTGAGGACACAACCCCTCTGACTGGGCGGAGCTGTGGCTTTGAGTTTTCATCTCCATCCCCATCTTCCTGGAGTTGTCACATCAAAAATAAAACATTATTGCATAATTAGGGGAAAGAGGAGGGGTTTTGTCCTCACCAAGATGAAGAGAACCAAGGACATCCAAGTATGCCAAGGCCAGCTTGGACATACTGGTAATGAAGACAAGAGGGCCACCACCAGGCTCACCAAGAATACAAGCCTAATAGGGTTAAAGGAAACCTCCAGCAGAGTGCTTTGAGGGCTCAGCTGGCTATGTGATCTTCTTGTCCAAAATTACAGAGCCGAGGAACACTTTCTTACCCATTTGGGAAAAAGCTCAAGAACCCAAAGGCAGCTAAATTTGTGGGCCTTTCTCTTCCCTACCCTTCACCGTACTGTCTTTGCATTGGGGAAAAGTACTTCCTCCACAGTTGAATGTCATTAAGCTCTCATTAACCTGTAAGTACTTGGGGTCAGGGAAAGAAGAGCACATAGCCTAATACTCATCCACCCCCATGAACTTTGGCCCCAAGCACTGACCAGCTTGTGTACCCTCTCACCACGACTCACCACCAGTCTGTGAATCCCGTGAAGATTATGGCTATAACCACAGGCCATATGAAAAGCTCAACATTGCTATAGTGCTTTAAGGTTAACAAAGTACTTTGCTCACAGTACCCTTCTGAGATAGCTGGTATAGTCATTACTACATTTTGTAGATAAGGTTGCTACAGCACAGCAAGCTTGAGTGACTTGCCTCTAACCACCCAGCTAGAAAGAGTTGGCGCTGGGTTTTGGTCAGTGGGCCACTTTTCTTTCTCTGGCCATCCATCTCACAGGCTCTCTTACCATGGCCACACTTGGGATCTGGGAGCTCAGACCATAACCAGACGCCACATTCTGTAGCTCCTCGGCTATAACCCCTGAAAAGCTAACTTCACTCCATTGCTCTTTGCAGTTCTAAAATCCGAATAAGGGATGGACGGGCCAAGCCCATTGACCTCCTAGCCAAGTACATCAGTGCAGAGGATGATGACCTGGCTGTGGAGATGCACGAGCCCTACACCTTCCTCAATGGCCTCACAGTGTCAGACATGGAAGACCTTCTGGAGGACATACAGGTATCTACCTTCACTGCCAAGCAAAGCCCCTCCTGTAGCATTTTTCCTCACTAGCCTAGGGACCAGTCTTTGTCCAAAACAAAGTATCCAGATGGGGAAAAGTCCCTACTTCATTCAGCTTTCCTTTACCCTGCTTGTGATCCCACCCTCTCTGCCAGCTTCTCTGTTTCTTGTCTGTATGTAATACTCTTCTGCCTCCACCCTTTTCCTCACACTATTCCCTAGAGTTAGAATGTCTCACTCTCCCTCTCCTTCCTCTGGTTTGTGCCTTACTTTTACCCTTCAGATGCTGCCTCCCCAGATCGATCTTCTCATTGAGAAGTGGCCTTTTCTTCCATCTCTTCTATTCTGTTTTGCATTATAGTTACCACTTAATACATATTTGGGTCATACCCCATTTGCTGGATTATAGACTCCATCACAACAAGGACAAAGAAATACTAATTTTGTAGCTACTGCCTACAGCCTAGCACTATGCTATGTGCATATATTGAGCCTTTACTAAATGTCTGACTCGTGAATGAATGGATGGATGGATAGATAGATGGTCAGATGGATGGTCCCACTGTTCAGAGAAAGAAGACAGGGGGCCCAAGTCCTGATTCTGCTTACTGTCTGAAAGACTGGCAAATCACTTAATGTCTCTGGGCCTTAATTTAGTAGCAGGATCAAACTAGATCATCTCTGAAGTTCATTCCAGGTCTCAGTCCTTTGAACCTAGGAAACTGTTCCTCTTATCAACTTTCCAAAACTTCCCCAACTTGCACACCCCAGCTGAATATCCACTTCTTCCAGGAAGGCTTTTCCTGACTGACCTGCTTCCTTTTGCTCTTCCAAGGTTAGACAGAGTAAGCCCCCTCCTAGGTGATGCTTGGCAGTTCCTCAGAGTCTGAATCACACGTTTTCTCTGCTTGTCCAATTTTAGGTATACATGGAATTGGAGCAGGGCAAGAATGTAGATTTCTGGAGAGATATGACCATTATTACAGAGGATGAGATCTCCAAACTCCGCAAGCTTGAGGCATCTGGAAAGGGGCCAGGTAACTGTTGGGCCCACACAGCTAAAGGCACTGATCGACCATTGGGTTTTGGTCATCGGGGTGGGGGTAGGGAGAGGGGTTACCCAGGCTTAATTTTTTTTTTAAACAAGGGTGCATTGGAAAGAACTTGGGACAAGAAAGCAGGCAACCAGGTTTCAGTCCCCATACTGCCAGGTTTATGATGTCATTTTGGGAAAGTTCCGTCCCCTGTGCGAGCTGTGGTCCCCCCTCCCAAATATGAAAACAAAGGGGTCACATTGTATTATCTTTAAGGTTCTTTCTAGTTCTTGATGTTTTTAAGCTGAAGAATAGCATTAAGTGGCATTGGTCCCATATTTGTGCAGTTTCTCTTATGGCCACTGGGGGGAGCCACCAAGACAAGTCTTATCCTGAATTTACTTCATAGATCGTCATCCAATTCATTCAGTAAACATTTATTAAGCGCCTACCCTGTGCCAGGCACTGTGCTAAGTGCCAGGGGTACAAAAAGAGGCAGAAGACAGTCTCTGTCCTCCAGGAGCTCACAGTCTACACTGATAGGCTTGTGAGAACTGGAGTGAGAACTGTGAGAACCAGTCCAATCCTGTCTTTTTGCAGATGAGGACACTGAGTCCCAGAGAAGTCAGATGGCTTGATCAAGATATTACTAATTAATAGAAGAGCTTGTACTAGAAGTTCAAGTTCAGTGAGCAGTGAGTTGGGGCCTGTGCTCTCCTGCCTCTGCCACATATTACCTGTGGGGCTTTAGGTAAGTTGCTTAGCCCTGCTGACCCTCAGTTTCCACACATAAAAAGAGGAGGTTGGACTGGTTGATCTCTAAGGTGCCTTCTAGCACTAAACCTTCAATCCCACAAAATGTCTGCTGTAGATGAAGTAGATGTATCTTTACCCATCTACTGAGTACAAATAATTATGTGTCCAAATGAGTGATACAGATGGTACTAAGCACTGTGTGAGCCTGTAAGAGGGTGGGATCAAGTGCTATGCATAGGGGAAGAGTCAAGAAAAGCTTCCTGGAAGCGGTAATGAGCATCTACTGTGCCAGGTACTATGTTAGCCTCCAGGGATTCAAAGGCAAAAATGAAACAGTTTCTTAAGGCACATATATTCTATCAGAGGAAACAACTTTTACTCAAGTAAATTTAAAACACATACAAAATCAGGCAGCCAGTCAATAAACACTTATTAAGCACCTACTATGTAGAGAGCCAGGCATTCTGCTAAGTGCGGGGGATACAAGGAAAAGCAAAAGAAATAGTCCCTATTCTCAGGAAGCTCACAGAGGGAAACAGCTATGTACAGACAAGCTGTGTGCAGGCAAAATTGTAGATAATCAGCAGAAGGAAGACACTGGAATTAAGGGGGATCAGAAGAAGTTTCCTGTAGAAAGTGGGGTTTTAGCTAGCACTTAAAGGAAGCCAGGAGGCAGAGATGAGGAGGGAGAGCCTTCCAGGAATGGGGGACAGCTGGTGAAAATGCTCAGAGTCGAGATGGGGTGTCTTCGTGCAAGGAGCAGCAAGGAGGCCAGTATCACACGCCACATAGGTGGAAAGGAAGGTATAAGAATGCTGGAAATGTATGAAGGGGCCAGATTTTGGAGAGTTTTGAATACCAAAGAGAAAATTTTGTATTTGATCCTGAAGGTAGTAGGAAGCCACCGGAGTTCGTTGAGTAAGGGGGTGACATGGTCAGACCTGTGCTTTAGGAAGATTGCTTTGGCAGCTCCATGGAGATTGGACAGGAGGGGAGAGAGACTCATGTCACAGAAACCAACTAGTAAGCTATTGCAGTACTCTAGACATGAGGTATCGCTGTCAGAGGAGAGAAGGGGGCAGCTGCAAGAGATAGTACAAAGGTAAAAATCAACAGACCCTGGCGATAGATTGGATGTGGCAGGGGAGGGAGGAGTTGAGAAGGATACCTAGGTTGGGAGCCTGAGTGACTGGAAGGATAGTGACAGCCTCAGCAGTGGGGCATCCGCAGTAAGCAGGCATGACCTGTTTGAAGATCCAGGAAAGCCGATTAAGAAGGAACAGTCACATAGGAAGGAGGGAAGCCCGGGTAGAGTCGTGTCGACCTAGAAAGAAGAGAATATCAAGGAGAAGAGGGTGATTGACAGTGTCAGAATCTGCAGAAAGATCAGGAAGGATGAAGATTAAGAAAAGGCCAGTAGATTTGATAGTTAAGGGATTGTTAGTAAATTTGGAGAGATCATTTTTGGCTGAATGATGAGGCCAAGATGAGAAAAGGATAAGTGTGTAGCCAGTGCAGGTGTGATGGCCGAGGAAATAATTAAGGGAGTCAAGGTATTGGAAGTCATGGTGAGGGCAGAAACAGGCTGTGGGGATGCAGAAGGGAGAATGTAGGTCTTTGCAGGGGTGATGGCCTGAGAAAGAATGAAGGGGTCAGTTATAGAGGTGGGGAACCTACAACCTCACGGCCATATGTGGCCTCCTAGGTCCTCAGGTGCAGCCTTTTGACCGAGTCCAAGTTTTACAGAACAGATCGTTTTATTAGGGATTTGGATTCAGCCAAAGGGCCGCACTTGAGGACCTAGGGGGCCACATGTGGCCTTGAGGCCGCAGGTTCCCCACCCCTGGCAGGAGATTGGTGATCACAGTGAGTTTAGAGAACAGGTTTGGGGTTGCAAGGCAAAGGAGGGGGTGGAGTTGTGACAACAGTAGTGATTAGATAAGGGAATTTGAGAGTTCAGAAACATGGAAGCAGAACATCTGTGGAAGATGATAAGATCAAGAGTGTGACCGTCTCTTTGTGGAGCTGAAATACGGTAGAGAAGGAGTTAATGCAGGGCAGTTTGGGCAGGAGGAGACACCAGCAGCTAGTGGATCAGAAGAGGCCCTTCTGGAGGTCGTGAGGGTGAAACAGAGCTTTGGATGAAGATGGGGCTTCTTAGAGGGGTGAAGAGGGAGTCAGTTCAGACGTGAAGGGATGGCCTATGCAGAGACCCAAAGCCAAAAAATGGGAAGTTATGAGTGAGAAACTGCACAGACTCCGTGAAGGGCAGTTATCTTTTGTAAGAAACTTGGAAATGTTCACGGAACCTGCTTGTATCAAAGAGGTTGTGTGTTATCTAAGAGGCCATAGAAAACTAATGGAGCTTTTTTTTGTTTTAATCTGGAAGGTGACATAGTCAGACATGTGCTTTAGGAATAGTTATCATCTGTGAAGAGGAGAGACTGATTGGGGCATATGCAACAACCCAGTGATGAGTGATGAGGGCCTGACTCAGGTGGTGCCTACATATTAGGGAGAGAGACTCAGTAAAACTTGGAAACTGATTGGATCTAGGACTTGAAGGAGAGTAAGGAAACAAGGAAGACTCCTGGGTTACTGAGAAATGGTGCTGGTACCCTTGACAGAAAGAGGAAAGTTAGGAACGGGGCGGGGTGTGGGGGGAGTGGGCGTAAAAGGAGCAAGAAAACACTGAGTCATGTCAGACGTTTGAATTCTAGATGAAGCTCAGACGTAGCATGGGGGCTGGATATGTAGAACTGAGAGTCATTTGAATAGAAATGGTAGTTTAACTCACGGGAGCTCATGAGATCACCAAGAATCATAGCGTAGAGAGAAGAAAGGTCCCAAGACAACAAAGAAAAGGAGCGGCCTTCTCAGTAGAAGAGAGCGCAGTGTCCCAAGAACCCAGAAAAGAAAGAATCTCCTTTAGGAAAGGGTGGCCAGCAGAGTCGTTCTGGAGTGAGGTCAAGAATGGAGAGGCTTGAGAAAAGGCCATTGTGTTTGCCAAGTTAGAGGTGGGTAGAATGTACGTACCAGTCAGGTGATCCATCGGGACTGTGGAGGACAGATTTTAGGTCATGAAAAAAAATGAACAAAGATAAGCGAGAGCTTTCCATGTTCATGGGCCTGAGGAGACTGGCAGAGGATGGGTGGGCTACCTGTAAGGGGAGCAAGGGAAATGTCATATACATAGAGAGAAGAATCCCATGGTTCCACTAGCGGGTAGAAAAGCAGCAAAGCTCATTTACTGAGAGGTTTCTCTCCTGATCTCCCAACAGGAGAGCGTCGAGAAGGGGTAAATGCGTCTGTTAGTTCTGATGTGCAGTCGGTATTCAAAGGGAAGACCTACAATCAGCTCCAGGTGATCTTCCAGGGCATCGAGGGCAAGATCCGGGCAGGGGGGCCCAACCTGGACATTGGCTACTGGGAGAGCCTGCTGCAGCAACTCAAGGCGCACATGGCCAGAGCCAGGTGAGGAGGTGGGGTGGAAGGGGGAGGGACAGAATACAGGGCAGGGCTTAGAGGACAACCTGGGAAATTCTGTGACTTTGGGCAAAACACTGAGAAATCTCTCTTGCTTCCCCCTACATCAGTCAAGTAGAGGTGGCTTTCTCCAAGAAATACCAAGATGATTAATGGCAGCCTTGCCTGAAAAATGCTTTGAAATCCTTTGAAAAGCATGCTGGAACTACAGGGATGGGATGTAATGTCTCCATCTGGCTCAGTCAGTGGGATCATAGATTTAGAGCTCAGAGGAACCTTACAGGGGATCCAGTCTGACCTCCTCATTTTACCCATGAGGAAGCTGAGGCCCAGAGAGGAGGAGTGATTTGCCCAAGGCTACACAGGTAGAAAGTAGCTGAAACAGGGTTCAAACCTGAGATGCTAGCACCTTTGCCTTTTCCACTCTGTACCATGCTGCCTCACTATCCTGATGCCCTGTACCATTTGGTGCCACCATACCAGTTTTCCTTCACTTATCTCATACTATTGCCCCCCAGATACTTGGTGTTCCAACCAAATTGGGTTCTAGACAGAGCCTTTGCTGCCCCACTCCTGCCCCCCACCTACCCACCTAGTGCTGTGCTGCCCCACACCTGTAGTGTCGTCTTCTCTGTACTTGTTGATCTCCTGCCTGTCCTGCAAAGCGCAGCTCCCAGCATCCCCTCTGTGGCCATCTAGCACCTGAGTGAGAACAGCAGCAAGACTTTGCTTGAAGACCGCCAGGGAGAAGAAACCCCCTACCTCCTGAAGCGACCCGGCCTCCCTTGCTCAGGCTCTAACTGCTAGGAATATTTTCCTTACATTGTGCTGAAGTCTCTGCAGTTTCCACCCATTGTTTCTAATTCTGGCCTCTCAAGTCAAATGGAAGGAGTTCAATTCCTCTTCCACAAGATGGCCTTAAAATACTTGAAGAGGGCACCCTGTCACCTGACGAGAATGATAAAGGTGTTGGCCTTTTTCCCAGGGTGTGTACCCAGGACACGGATGTGTAGCCTTGGGCAAATCACTCCTCCTCTCTGGGCCTCAGCTTCCTCATGGGTAAAATGAGGAGGTCAGAGCGGATCCCCTGTAAGGTCCCTCTCTAGCTTGTCTGGTCTGTTTCTTCAGACCTCCAGGAGTACTTTTCTCTGTACCTCTCTGATGCACTGAACTGCAATATGTGATAACTACACCTTGACATTTGTGTGTCATCCGCCACTGGGGGCTCTGCTCATTGAAACAATATCTTCCCCCAATACCCGGCACAGGCCTCTTCTGCACACTAGGTGCTGAATTAGCATTGGAATTCACTTTGCTCTACGCACCAGGAGCCTTGAGTAAGGGCTTCCTTCTCCATCCTGAGCTAATTATACTGGCTAGTGGCCTTCTTGACCTGCTGGCTCAGGCTTTCCTTTTACCTGTGCATAGGCCCTGGACTGTTCACTCCCAGCTGAGGTGTGAAGATCCTCATGACAGCATTTGAACAGAGGGAAAGTCCATCATAGCTCATACGGAAGAATAACCCTCTGTCTTGCTCCTATGTTTCAGGCTCCGTGAGCGTCATCAGGATGTACTCCGGCAGAAATTGTATAAACTGAAACAGGAGCAAGGCGTTGAGAGCGAACCCCTGTTCCCCATCCTCAAGAAAGAGCCATCATCTCCTAGCGAAAGGTACGTATTCCCCAGGACACCAGGGTTTGTCTTCTACAGGAGAAGGTGGGGTACATAAAGGCCTTATTCTTCCTTTCTCCCTGCTTATGCAACCAACCACCCATGACTTGGGCTGCAGGGGATGGGTCACAAGAGGGTCAGAATATCAGCTCTGAGTTAGTCAGACGCCTATGGTTTATTCTTCGTTTCTGCTCTGCCCCATGCCTGACCTCTGATGTCTCAGTCTTAAGCCATCTCCATCTAAGGCTGTCCTTGACTTTGGAATCCTGGAAGGGATAAAGACCCCATCTGGAGGTCACCCTGCTCATCAGCTAGAACAGAGCTGTCCAACCTTAGGTTTTTATTGAAACAACAGACAATCTATTTTGATTTGCCATTTTAGTGAGAGCTCCGCGGTTGCTCGGCTTTGCTTACTAAAGCGTTTATGTAAATTGCTGTGCTTGTAGCCGGGCCCCATAAATCACTGCGGGCAGCGTTTGGGACAGCCCTGATCTAGGAGAAGAGTCTGAGCCTTAATCCCAGGCCCCCCCATTCTTCCCACAGGAAGTGACCGTAGGGGATTTGTTCCCCTGAGAGGGGGACCAGTCCAAGAAGAGAACTAGACTCTAGAGGTTGGAGAAATCCCCAAGTGATGGACCAGTGGGTCACTCAGGAAAGATGGGGTAGTTTGGAGCTTTCACCTGGGCCAGCAAGGAGAGTGACCACAGTCTTCACAGACCAGACTGCTCCATAGCATCCTCCCCCACAGCCTGAGGCCTGGACGAGGGGCACTGTGTTGCAGCCACCAGGATGTCTGTGTGAGAGAGAACTTGGTTCCTTGAAGTTCCCTACAAGTCCAAGGGTGCTGAACCTTAGATGCTCACCTACCTCCCCTTCTGTTTACAGGTCAGAGCCTGAAGAACAAGGTCAGGCCCAACCGGGGCCTTCCACCTCAGGTGCCACCGAAGAGCCAGAAGCTGAAGGAGAGGCCAGAGCTGAGGGGGAGGGGGAGGGGGAAGGCGAGGGGGAGGGGGAAGCTGTGCTAATGGAGGAAGACTTGATCCAGCAGAGCCTCGATGACTATGATGCTGGCAAGTACAGCCCCAGGCTGCTCACAACCCATGAGCTGCCCTTTGACGCGCATGTGGTGGAGTCAGAAGAAGATCTTCAGCGCCTGTTGCTTTCTCGGCAACAGCTGCAGGTCACAGGTATGTGAAGCGTGTGCTCAACACAGCCAGCTGTGTGTGCCCCATTTTCCAGAAGGAGAAACGGCCAGACAGCTTTTCTCCCAGTCCTGGCCTCCTTCCCCTGTATAACACCTGTCTCCAGAGTTGCCCACGAGGTTGGTGAATGCCAGACTTCTAGCAGCATGTCCCAAATTTTTCATTCCATGACACCTCAGTGAACTTGGTGGGGTCCTCTCCTTTCCTGTCCTATCTCCCTCTCTCTTTTCTCTCCGTCTCTCTCCTCCTTTGTCCACAACTCTCAGTTGTGTTAGGCAGTTTCTTATTAAGCATTACTCTGGTGTTTTGTGGGTCGCTGGGTGTCACAGTGGATAGAGAAGGCCCGCCCTGGAGTTGAGAAGACTTCTCTTTCTAAGTTCAAATCTCACTAGCTGTGTGACCCTGGGCAAGTCACTTTACCCTATTTGCCTCAGTTTCCTTCTCTGTAAAATGAACAGAAGAAGGAAATAGCAAACAGCTCCAGTATCTTTGCCAAGAAGACTCCAAATGGGGTCGCAGAGTCATTCACGACTGAAACAATTTAACAGCAACTGGGGTTCTGTGCCAGCTGACAGTGTATTATAGTGAGATTGGAACTTGTAGCATTAGCATGTGCATTTCTTGGATGGTGACCAGGACCCTTCAGACCACATGGGGTCAGGAATAAATTAGGATTTTATGAAAAATTCAGTAGAGGCTTCGGAGGTTTGTTGATTAGTCATAAGACACTCCTCCTGCCAACAGAATGGGGTGTAAATAGTTAGGGTGTCCTGGTAATTAAGTAAGAGGTGTGGGGCAGAGAGACAAAGCCGGGCTTTCCCTTTCACAGTTTGAAAGCAAGCCCCATAATCCCTTGCCTTCCCTGTTTGCCATAGGAGATGCCAGTGAGAGTGCCGAAGACATCTTCTTCCGTCGGGCCAAGGAGGGCATGGGGGCAGACGAGGCCCAGTTCAGTGTGGAGATGCCCCTCACAGGGAAGGCGTATCTGTGGGCAGACAAATACCGGCCCCGCAAGCCTCGCTTCTTCAACCGTGTCCACACAGGCTTCGAATGGAACAAATACAACCAGACTCACTATGACTTTGATAACCCCCCACCAAAGATTGTGCAAGGCTACAAGTTTAACATCTTCTACCCAGACCTGATAGACAAGCGCTCCACGCCCGAGTACTTCCTGGAGGCGTGCCAGGACAACAAGGACTTTGCCATCCTGCGCTTCCACGCCGGACCTCCCTACGAGGACATCGCCTTCAAGATCGTCAACCGAGAGTGGGAGTATTCACACCGGCACGGCTTCCGCTGCCAGTTTGCCAATGGCATCTTCCAGCTCTGGTTCCACTTTAAGCGCTACCGCTACCGGCGGTAGGGGTGCTCCTGTCCCCAGGCCGTGGTCTCTGAAAGAGGCCAGTGACAGCCGGACAGATGGACATGGCCTCTCTGGACCCTCCCCTGAAGAGTTGCCCTCGGGTACTGTTCTCCAGACTCATTGTTCCGAGGGTGGGACATAAGGGTATGTGTTCTTTGCCCTGTGCTTCTTCTGTTTTGAAATCCTCCTTTGTACCTAAGCCTAATATCAAAGTTTCTTCAGAGCTACTTTCAGCTAAATAAAAGCAATTTTGGAGTAAAGATTCCATGGGTTCCCCTATCCCTGGCTTGTGTCAGTTTTGGTCTGCTGTGGACAGGCTGCTAGTCCGTCCCCTGCCACTAGGTGGCAGCTTAGCTTCCCAGATGGCTCCATCAACACAGTTTGACTGAAGACCCTTTTTATTCCCAGGCCTTTGCTAGCCTGAGCTACGGGGAAAGCATGAAAAGGCAGAGCAGGATGGACTTTTAGGACACGTCAGTGCTGGAAGAAATCTCAGACTAAACATGCCAGTGCTGGAAGGGCCCTTGGGAGGGACTTAAGCCATGTCCACAGGCTCCCAAGGAGGCCATGGATAGATTTCTGGGGGTGCATCATTGCATCTTTGTTTTAACTGACCTCTGACTGAAACTTAGTATTTCCTTCATTTGTTTAAAAATACTCTTCTAAGAGGGGTCCATGGGCTTTCCCAGATGCCCAAGGAGTTTGACAGAACCCCTGCCTGGATGTTTAGTCCCACCTCCTTGGTTTACAGATGGGCAAGCTGAGGAGGCTCAAATGAGATCAGTGTTGGAACAAGGACTAGAACCAAGATTCCCAGTTCCCAGACCACCTCCTTCCCACTGTGCCATTCTTCCTCTCTGTAGATCCCATGATCTAGTTAGGGAGCATGGGTGAAACTGAACAATATGTCATTAATTTTGTAGGGTACAGCATTTGAGTACTCTAGGTGACCGGAGAAAAGGAAAAATTAGAGTTGGAGCAGTCGAGGAAGGCTTTGAATTAGGCCTTGAAGGATGAGTAGAATAGTGTAAGAAATGCCATTCGAAGCCAGTTCTACATTCCCAACAGCACAGGATTTTCTATGTAATGAAGGCACTTTGGGATGCATTGTAGGGCAGTATCTTACAGAAACGGTAACAAAATAGGGTGGAAGGAACATTGGAGTCCCAGGAGACCTAGCCTCTAGTCCTGCTTCTGTCGTTCATTTGCTGTGAGACTTTGGGCAAGTTACTTTCTGTCTCTGGGCTTCATCTTCACCTGGGTAGTCTGCAGAATTCCATCCAATCAACATACATTTATTAAGCTCCAACACTGTACCAGGTACCGAGCTAAGCACTGAGGATACAAACAGGCAAAAGACCGTCCAAGCACTGAGTATACAAAGAAGGAGTTTATAATCTTATGGGGGATGACAACATGCAAACAAAGACATACAAAGCCACCTGTATACAGGATAGGAAAGTATTACCAGAGGAAGGCACTGGAATATGAGAGAGGTTGGGGAAGGCTTCCTGTAGAAAATAGGGTTTTAGTTGGGACTTAATGGAAGCCAGGGAGGTCCGTAGTCAGAGGACAACCCAAGGGAATGCCAGGAGCCGAGGGATGGAGTGTCTTGTTCTTGGAACCACCAGGAAGCCATTGTCACTGGATCCAAGAGTACATGGTCAGGAGTGCGAAGAAAACTGGAAAGGTAGGAGGGGACTAGGTCATAAAGGGCTTTGAATGTCAAATAGAGCATACAACTGGCAAAGGTTATGGATATCCAGAGATGTCTGGGCTTCCCAAATAGTACTGGTCATCTGTAAGTTGTTGCAGCGTGTACCACTTCTTGGGGCAATAAGTATAGAGGGTTGTTTAATTCCTTCCAAGCTTATAAGGAGCACCTTAACCTTGGTGTATCAGGATTTCTAGAGTGAAACTGCCCACCCTATCAAGACTGCTCATCATTATCATTATATTTATTTATATAGACTGAGTCTCCCTATCCAACCCAGGCTAGAAGTGTGGCAACTGCCCACAGACCCAACCTCATTATTGGTTGTCACAGGAGATTTGACCATCGGTTCCATTTGTGACCTGGGCCAATTCAGGCCTCCTTTGGGAGCCCCTGTGGATGCCCGATCTGCTTAACTTGTGCAGCCCAGAAGCCTAAGGTCAGCTTCCAGCTAAAACCTTCCCAGTAGCAAGAATTGCAAATATATGCTATCACACCCAGCAACTGCTCATTTCGTGGACTTCAACCTTTACCAGAGGCCTGATCCTTGTAAGTGGGCCCGAGGGAGATCCATGATAAGTTGAATAAGTGAACATAGGCTGACCTTGAGTCATCAGCCGAGCCGACCAGGGACAACTGCTCCGAATCTCTAGGGGATGCAGGGTCTAGGTCAATCTAAGGCTGGACTTTAATCAGACTGATTTCCAGAGAAAGGCTTCTTTAAGGAAAAGTCAGCCAGTGTCCATTCCATTATTTATACCCATCACTGATGGGAAGTTCTATCTTTAACTGAAAATCCAAGCTTGGTGGAAAGAACTGTCTTTAACTGAAACATTTCTTATACTTCAGTTTTATTTTAAAATTTATTTATTTTTTCCCTGCTTAATAGCATTTTATTTTTTCCAATTACATGTAAAGATAGTTCTCAAAAAAGATTTTGAGTTCCATTTTTTTGTCTCCCTCTCTCCCCTCTCCTTTCCCCAAAACAGCATGCAATCTGATATAGGCTATACACATACAAGCATATTAAGTATATTTCCACATTAGTATGTTGTGAAAGAAGAATCGGAACAAAAGGGAAAAACAAAAATGAAAAAAACAAAGAGAAAATAGTATGCTTTGATCTGTGTTCAGACTCCACAGTTCTTTCTCATGTGGAGAGCATGTTCCGCCATGAGTCTTTTGGAATTGTCTTAGATCATTTTTTGCTGAAAAGAGCTAAGTCTATCAAAGTTGGTCATCACACAATGTGGCTGTTACTGTGTACGGTGTTCTCCTGGTTCTGCTCACTTCACTCAGCATCAGTTCATATAAGTCTTTCCAGGTTTTTCTGAAATCTGCCTGCTCCTCATTTCTTATCGCACAATAGTATTCCATTCCATTCATATACCACAACTTGTTCAGCCATTCCCCAATTGAGGGGCATCACCTTGATTTCCAATTCTTTGCCACCACAAAAAGAGCTGCTATAAATATTTTTGTACATCTGGATCCTTTTCCCTTTTTTATGATCTCTTTGGGATACAGAATTTGTAGTGGTATTGCTGAATCAAAGGGTATGCAGTTTTCTAGCCCTTTGACCATAGTTCCAAATTGCTCTCCAGAATGGTTAGACCAGTTCACAACTCCAGCAACAATGCATTAGTGTTCTAATTTTCCCACATCTCCAACATTTATCATTTCCCTTTTTTGTCATATTATTCAATCTGATAGGTGTGAGGGGGTACCTCAGAGTTGTTTTAATTTGCATTTCTCTAATTAATATATACTTTAGTCTTAGAGCCTATGATTTTATCAGTCTGGGTGTTACTACCACACCTTAGCAGGTAGTTGATAAGGCCAAATTTCTAGTAATGAGTCTCCCTACATTTGACTATCTACATATTCTTCTCCAGACTCTTCACTCCACCAAAAGCCTTTGACAATCCAGAGTCATCTTAATACCACTGAGGAGCATTGGAGGAAGACTTGCTTGAGAGGAAAAAACCTTTCCTACTTGAATACTTAAGCCGGTACTAATCCCAGGAGCATCTCCCAAGGGAACCCATAGTCAAGCTGAGTCAAGGCTAACTTGTGGCTGAGATTATGGTCTGAGCCATGTATATCCCAGGCAGTCAGAAGTCTATTATGAAGAGAGAATGAACATTTAGCCAGTGAAATGAAGACAGCTATTCACAAAGGCTAGGAAGCAGAACAGTTTGAGGAACAAGAAAGCAATTATTTTTAGCCTCCCCACCAAGAGGTCCCTCCATTCCTGAAGCCCCCTCCTCAAATCTGTGAGTTCCTCCAAGAGCCTCCATTTTGGAGTAAGTGCCCAAGCTTTCCACGCTCACTGCCTCACTACTCTCTTGGCTCTGCTTCTGACTCTCCAAACCTTTCCACCATGCACCTGCTTTGGCATTCTCTCCTCTCTTGCTTTTCAGCTCCCTTTTTTGTGTTGTTAGAACGTTAGTTCCTTGAGGGCAGGGACTGTCTTTTTGCTTGTATTTGTATTCCCATAGTTTAGTGCCGTGCCTGGCACATTGTAAGGGCTTAATAAATCCTGTTGATTTGTTAACTGCCTAGCTTAACTGGTCAATCAAATCTTTCTGTATATGTAGCCTAGTGCAGGGATACATGGTCCCTGCCATTCTGGAGAAAGGGGCTTAGTATGTAGTAAGCTCTTAACAAATGTTTGTTGACTGACTGGCCTGAGCTGAGCCTTAAAGGATAGGTAGGATTTAGTTAAGCGGAGAGGATGGCAAAGGAGACAAGCTGGCCATAGGCCAGATTCCTAGGAGTAGGATGGACTCAAGGCAGTCTGGGAAAGGCTTGAAGATCATTTTCCTTGTGTGTTATTGGCCTTTTGTGGCAATGTAACTTTCCCAGAAATACATTTCTGTAGCTCTTTGCAGTTTATAAAATATTTTTCTCACATGAGCCCTGAGAGTTAGATAAATCAATAAATAACCCTAATTCCCATTTTTATAGAGGATACAGAATCTAATCTACCAATGAGCATTTTTTAAAAACCTACTATGTGTCAGGTACCATGGATACAAAATAAAGAATCAAACAGTCCCAGCCCTCTCAAAGAACTTACATTCTTTCAGGGTTGATGACATAAACTGAGAAGTATAAAAATAGAAGAAATATGAGGTAATGTGGTGGGGATTGAAGATGGTACTAGCCGCTGGGAAAAAGGAAAAGATTTAGTGAAGAAAGTAGCCCTTGAGCTGAGTTTTGAAATAAATAAAGGTTACTAAGAGGAAGAGATGAGAAGAGAGGCCATTCCAGCCGCAGGGGCTACCAGTGAAAAGGCACAGAGTGGAGATGAAGAGCTGGGTGTGCGGCCCAGTAAAAGGCCAGTTTGGCTGAACCCTAGAGTGCATCATGGAGGGGAGTAAAGTGTAACAAGATTAGAAACATAAGTCTGGCCAGGTTGGGGTGGGGGAAAGGGGGGAGAAGATCAGTTCTTCCAGATCATTTTGGTCAGTATCGGTCCAGAACAGCAATACCACTTGTCACTTCCTCCACCTTTTAAAAGATTAAATTGTCATTAAAGAAAACCTCAACTTTATCAGCTGTTCTGCTTTGGGTTAAAAAAAAATAAAGCAGAAGAAGATGTCTGGGTTGTTGAAGTGCCCCTTTGCTACTACAGTATGTTTGCATATCAGATTTGTGATCTCTTTTCTAAATTCCTCACCAAATAATAATAATGATAAACAACATTTATACAGGGCTTACTACATGCTAAACACTTTACAATCATTATCTCATTTGATCCCCACAACTCTGGTAGGTAGGTAGGTACTGTTATTATCCTATCCCCATTTTACAGATGAAGAAACTAAGGCAAACAGAGGTTAAATGACTTACCTAGGGTCACACAGCTAGTAAATGTCTAAAGCTGGATTTGAACTCGGCCAAAAAAGTAGCTGAAATGTATCTTAGAGGTCATCTGATCCATCCATACATGGAAGAATCCTAAATACTTGCAATAAAGGAGAAGCCACTACTTCCCATTCACTTTGAGATGGTTCTAATCTATGTTCCTGGCACATAGTGGGTATTTAATAGAGCTAGTTGACTGACTGACTAGTTGTGACCAGCTCTGTCCTTACATTAAGCCAATGCTTGCTTCTTCATAGCTCACGCCCATTACTCCTATTTCTCTGCCTTTGGGGCCAAGCAGAACAAAGCAGATCCTTTTTCCTCTTGACAGTCCTTTGAAGTACTAGAAGCTAGAAAACATTCCTAGTGCCTTCAGCTGATTGATTTCAGCATGGCATATTCTCTTACCATCATGGCAGCCCTCTTTTGGATGTTCCCTATCTTGCCTCCATCTTCCCTAAAATACTCTCAGGACTGAATACAGTACCCCAAGATGTGACCTGGTGGTGAGAGAGAGGAAGAAAAGTATTATCTCCTTTGTTCTAGGTACTAGGCATTTGCTGATGCAACCTAGGAGGTCATGAGCTTTTTTCTAGGCTGCCAAGTCACACTATGAGCTTAGACTGAACTGGAAATGCACTAAAAAAAACCCCATGCTTTTATCAGAGACATCATTGCCTAGCCACTCCTCCCCCCCACTTTATTTGTGGACTTTACATCTTTCTCTATTACATTTCATTTCTCCTCTACCCTTCATTCTAGCCAGTTGGAATTCATTTGGATCTAGACTCTACTATCCAACGTGTTAACCATCCTACAAAATTCATGGCTGATTACGCAAATTCATTGATAAGAAAGGTAAATAGCACAGGAGGGAAGAAATCTCTAGTAGATTTCACTGGAGATTGTCACTCCTTCCCTGCTCTATTGACCCGTTAATGACTATTCTGGCTAGAGTCATCCAACCAATATACTGTCATCTATCCCCTTTCTCATTCATTAATACTCCATAAGAGACGTTGTCCAAAGATTGGCCGAAAGCAAAGTGGACCGTATCTGTAGCATTCCACTGATCTACCACTCTACCTTTTCCGAAGAGAACATGAAGTTAGTCTGTCATTATCTGTTTTTGATAAAGCCACGTTGACTTTTAGTGATTGTTGCCTCTTTCTAATACTCACAAGGTTTGAGGTTTTGATGGCTCAGAGCGAATGCAAATAGCCAACTGGTTTCTGTTCTGGCCAGAAACTCTGAGGGTCTTCCCTCCCAGACTGATTCTTTCAGGAAGGAGAAGAACTCGGCCATCTTTCATTTTAATTCTTACCTAGCCTTAAATTACTGAATGGGCTGAGACCTGAGAAAGACCTTAACTTAAAAAGGCCAAGGTCTCCCAGTGCACACTGGGGCATCGCCAATCATCTTGACTTATTATGTCTCGCCACTGGACTCCAGTGACTCTGAAGGAAAGAGTGAGGCTGATGATTTTGCACAGCCCTGCCTCACTTAAATCCAATTCACTTGCCAGTTCAAGGCATCCCCCTCCGGATGGCACTGCCCCTCTTCGAGGACAAAGGAACTACAACACTCACAAGCCATCTCATTAATGTGTTCTAGCATTTTGCCAGAATTCAGGCAAGTTCGCCCATCAGTAGTTTCCAAACTGCAGCTTCTTCTCTTCTAAGAAAGCGGAGACGCTCAGTCCTGGAGAGCCTCTCCCATTCCTGAAGATCTCTCAGAGGTCAGCCACAGCAGTTCAGTGATCATACCTGCTGCTTTCAAACTACATGAGGATGTAATTTGTCTGGGCATGGTGACTAGAACTTTGTCTCTCTCCTTACATTGCTGCTCATATTCTTCTATCCTTCCTGTCCAAAGATCATCCCCTTCAGAAAGGAAACAGAAGAAAAATAAGGATTGAGTAGTTCATCCTTCTCACCACTGTTTACTACCATAATACCATTATACCCTAAGCAGAAATCATATTCCTTCTTTGAGCCTTCTCATTCCCCAACCTAACTTTTTTTTTTTTTAGTCCTTAGCATTCATTGTCAGCTTCCATATTCCTGACATTATTCTTAAAGGACCATGCTACACTTTTGTATTCCTCAGCTATAATTTGTCCTTCCTTCTTGTGTTATTGTTCAGTCATGTCTGACTCTTCATGACCCCATTTGGGGTTTTCTTGGCAAAGATACTGGAGTGGATTGCCATTTCCTTCTCCAGCTTATTTTAGGAAACTGAGGCAAACAGGGTTAAGTGACTCGCCCAGGGTCCCCCAGCTAGTAAGTGTCTGAGGTCAGATTTGAACTCAGGAAGATGGGTCTTCCTGACTCCAGACCTGCTGCTCTATCCACTGCACAACATAGCTGCCTTCCTTCTTATAAACACATCTTTTTTAATATCTTGAGTTGGTCGATGGGTTTCCCATGAATCACTGCCAGTCTTTTTAGCCAGCTCTGCCTTTTCCTCTCATCAGAATAATTTCTACTTGTATCTTTAGAATTTCATTCCTATTTCCCTTGAGCTGACTTTCCCCTCAAAGAATGACCTCCCTGTGCTTTCTCTGAACCCCTTGAAATCTGTTCTCACAAAATCTCAGGTTCCCGGGAAATTTTATCTGGCTTTCTTCTTTATCAAGAATTCTTTCAGGAAGGGGTCACCCCACCCACCCACCCACCCTCAACCAGGTCTTTGTCATTTCTACTTATCAGTTCTTCCACTTTGGTTGGTATCAGGCCCAGAATAGCAATACCACTTGTCACATCCAACACCTTTTAAAAGATTAAATTTTCATCAAAGAAAACCACAATTTTATCAGTTCTTCTGCTTTTGGCAAAAAAAAAAAAAAGCAGAAGAGGAAGATATCCAGGTTGTTGAAGTCCCCCTTTACTCCTATAGTATGCTTGCATGTCAGATTTGTGATTTTTCCCCTAAATTCCTCAGCTAACATTTATATAGGATTTACTATGTACTCAGCACTTTACAATTATTATCTTATTTGATCCCCATAACAACCCTGGGACATAGGTGCTCTTATTATTATCCCATTTTATAGGTGAGAAAACTAAGGCAGCAGTTAAGCGATTTGCCCAGCATCACACAGCTAATAAGTGTCTGAGGCTGAATTTGAACTCAGGTCTTCCTGACCCCAGTTCCAGTGCCCTGTGCACTATAGGCTCCTTAGCCGTCCTTCTGTCTAGCTGGCCTCTAATATTCAACACTGGGGCCAGGGGCCGAGCCTATGATTTCATTGGTGTAGGGGATTCCTGCATGAGCTACCAATGCAAGTCAGCTCCTTCCCTACAACCCGTGGTCTTAGAGAGTTGCCTAGAGCCCTGAGATCCTAAGTATCTTGTCCAAGGTCACACATCAGAAACAAGACTCGAACCCAAGCCTTCTGACTCCAGAACCAACACCATCTGCTGCATCATCCTGCCTCCCTTTTGTTGGACTATGAAGACTACAAGGATGGGATTGTAGAAGAACAAATGTACCATCCATGGAGGCTCGGGAAGCCCTCAATACCACAAGAGTGGGCTGGCAATAGCAAAAAAAAAAAAAACCCAAATAAACAATATGGCTCCCGGAGCAGCAGAAGGTGCTTAGTTCACCTGGTGTTATAGGGGAGGTACCCTCACAATCGGGCTGATGGTCTGTCTCTCTGCAAATCCCAGCCGTGTGTTCCTGCGTAGTCATCCCAATTCCCAGCTCGACCGTCTCTGGAGAGGCAGTCACCTTTGAGTCAGCTGGGATTATTAGCGGTGTTGTGGCAGTTGCTATTATTAACATTATTAGGGTTGTTGTATTAAGAATAAAATTAATAATAAATAAGAATGAAGTTAAGGTAAATAAGGAAGAAGCAATATTAATGGTGACGATAGCATTTGTATTGTGTTTTAAGGTTTGCAAACCACTTTACAAATATTATCTCATTAATTATCTCACATTAAACCTCAGAGAGAGGCACTCCTGTTATCCCCATTTTACAGATGAAGAAATTGAGGTAAAGAGAGGTAAGTGACTTGCCCAGGGTCACACAGATAGCAAATGTCTGGGGCTGGATTCAAACTCAAGTCATTCTGACTCCAAATTCAGCAACTGTAATCACTCTGCCTCCTAACCAACCATGAATTACACAGAGCAGTGAACACAAGCTGAATGTCCAGGGCACTGCAGAGTTCAGTGTTTATATTTCTTCTCCTTAGATTCCATGACAACAACTTGTTCAGTCATTCAGTTGTATTTGACTCTTCATGAACCCGCGGACCATAGCACACCGGTGCTCGTCCGTGGGGTTTTCTTGGCAAAGATACTGGAATGGTTTGCCATTTCCTTCTCTAGTGGATTAAGGCAACCAGAGTTTAAGTGATTTGTCCAGGGTCACACAGCTCATAAGCATCTGGGGTTGGATTTAAATTTAAGCCCCGCACTCTATGCACTGAGCCACTTAGCTTCCTCATGACAATAACTAAGCCCTTTTAAAAATTGTATTTGGCACTTTGATTGACACAAATCATCTTTCACTCTTAGAAGATCATTATTAGGTCAGTTAGTTCGACCCACCAGGGCAACTAGCTGAGGGCATTCCTAGTTGTAGGCTTTGTCCCTCAATGGTCATGGGAGAGATAATGCCTTGGGTGGAATTCCCTCATTGGCCAAATGGAACACTGGAACGTTCCCAGCCCCTCTGCAAGAGAATGTGATAAACATTGAAGATATTGCAAAACCATAGTTTTGGCCAGAGAACACTACTGCTTTCTTCCCACCCTCTTTTCATTTGCAGCCCTCTTAATTAGGTTCTCAGGACTCTACTGAACCCAGTCAGCACAGCTGGGTGATCTCCTCCAGCAATGTTCAGAATATAGCTACATGTCCACGAAGATCTCTCTAAGTATCTCTAGAAATGGTCAAGATGGTGCATTGGGAAGTTCACTGGTGTGAGTCAGGAGAACTGGGTTCTAGCCCCAGCTATGTCCCTACACTCCCTGGTAGACTTTGACCAAATCTCTTCCACTCGCTGAGCTTCAACTGTCAAATTAATTGTTTGGATTAGATGGTCTCTCCAGTCTCTTCCTTTAGAATGTCACCTCCTTAAGGGCAGCGAATGCCTTACTTTCCCAATTTTATCTCCAATGTTTAGCACAGTTCTTTGCACATAGTACCAAATAAAACTTTATCTATTCATCCATTGCTTCATTCATTTTTCCATCTCCAAGATCCTAGTTCCATTAATGTTATAAGCAACCAAGTGACGTAGTGGATAGTGGAATCTGGGATGACTACTTAGGAATATTCCATTGGGGATTGCCACAACATCAGCCTAGGCCATGGGAGTGCCTATTCTACATTATTGGTGAGTTAAGTATCCTTCCAGTGCTCTAGGAATGACTTGGAGTGAGAAAGACCTGAGCTCAAATCCTGCCTCAGATACTCTATGACCCTGGGCAAGTCACTTAGCCTCTCTGTGCCTCAGTTTCCTCATCTGTAAATTAGGGGGTTAAACTCAATGGTTTAAAGGTGCCTTCCAAAAGGCCCCTTCTAGTACTAAAAATATGGTCCTATGTTGTGGTTTCCAGACACTACACTATCCGATATGCTCCTAAAATTTGACACCAGGGCTAAAGTGCAAGACAAAATTATGGCAGATTCCAGGAGATTCAGGAGCTTATTAAAAAAAAAGATTGGGGAGGGGGGAAGAAAGTGGTCAAAAGAAGCCCCCTGACTTCAGCAGAGGGAGGTGGAGTATGGCCTATAAGCTGAGCCCTGGAGGACACCGTGCCCCAAAAGCTAGTCCAAAGGCTCCCAAACCCAAGCTAAGCACACTTTCAGTCGAGTGGCTAGAATGAAAACCAGGCAGAAGCCTCTGCGGGGGAAAGTTATTGAAAAGAGGAGCCTGTCTTCAGATATTTCAGGGAGCTTATGTGAGAAAGAGAAACTTGTTTTGCTTGGCCAGGAGAGCAAAGCTAAAAACAATGGGTGGAAATTAGATTCAAATTTCCTGCTCAATCTAAAGGAAAAATGTCCTTCCTTCCTTCAACAAACATTTATTAATGGGCCTACTATGCGCAAAATACTGTGCTAGTGCAGGGGCAGGAAACTTGCAGCCTTGAAGCCACCTGTGGCCTTCTAGATCTTTAAATGTGGCCACTTAAGGCCACATGTGGCCTCAAGGCTGTAGGTTCCCAACCCCTGGCCTAGTCACTGGAGATGCAAGTATATTGGGGACTAGAGCATGCAAAAAGTACTTTAGCGGGTTCAGCTTATGCAAATTCCCATGTCGAACATGCTGAATTGCTTGCTTCTGGGAGAGGCATGATGGCTACACTGATAGTGCCTTGAGAGACCTTGGAGCAGGTGTTCTGTAGCTGGCTGCAGTCAGTTAACCACATGGTTAGAAGCCTTTTCAGTTGGCTGTGTAGCAGAAACTAGAAGGCCTTCCAAAAGGCACTGATGACCAGAGCCCAGGTTACTCTACCTCTCTGCTCACTCTTGGTTTGACTCCTTTGCTGACAGCATCCAGAGAGAGAGATGATGCTGTGATGGGAGAGGTCTTAGGCCTTCTATCCCACTGAGGCAGATGTAGCAACCTTGTTTTTTTCTGTTTCACGTGGAGGTTAATCTGGAAGTTCTGACCTTGTGAGTTTTGAAAGGTCAAGAGAGTGTGCTTCTGGGAGTACAGAAGTCCAAGTCCATGCCGGCTTCAGCAGCCAATTCAGCATCAGTGCCCTGAGGAGCAAGGAATGAATGACCTTCCAGAGTGACCTTCAGCACCCAGCCTAGCAACAAGAGGAGGATTCATCCCCAGTCACATCGCATTTGGATGTGAACTCGGTGGGACCAATGCTGCATAGAAACTGTGACTCCATAGCCATCAATTGGGGAATGGCTAAACAAATTGTGGCACATGATCATGATGGAATGCTATCGTGCTATAAGAAATGATGAGCAAGATGCTCTCAGAAAAACCTGAAAAGACTTACATGAGCTGATGCAAAGTGAAATATACTGTGTACAAAGTGTAACAATGTAACAGCAATACTGTGCAATGAATGACTTAGCAATTCTCAGCAACACTGATCCAAGACAATACTGAAGGATTTATGATGAAAAATGTTAACCATCCCCAGAGAAAGAATCGATGGCATCTGAATACTGATTGAAACATAGTTTTGTTTTGTTTTGTTTTTTACTTTCTTCATATTTCTTGCGGTTTTTTTTTTGGAGGGAGGTCGATGTTTTCTCTCCCAACATGACTATTATGGAAATGTTGTGCATGACTACATATGTACAGCCTACATCAAAGTGCTTGCCTTCTCAATGGTAGAGTGTGGAGGGAGGAAGGGAGAGAATTTGGAACTCAAAATTTTAAAAACAAATGTTAAAAATTGTTTTTACATGTAACTGGGGAAAAATAAAATATTAGATGAAAAAAAAAAAGAAACACTGATGGGAAAAGAAAAAGAAACTGTGACTCCCCTGCAGAGACTGAGGTAGGATGGGGAAAGTCTGCCCCCGAGTGTTAAGGGAAAATTTTGTACTTTTGTTCTTGCCACGTGTTTGAAGTAAATATCCCTTCATAAAAAGTTAATTAGTATTAAGTGCTTAAATGATACTGGGATGCTAGTTATTGGCATCTAACAGTGGGAGGACATTGGAGGTTTTAGCCAATGGCATTAGAGAAGAAACACCCCCAAAACCCCTCAGGTAACTTCTTAGAACCCCAAAAGGGTAATGTAGCTGACCTGGCTCTGGGACAGTGAGACCGAGCATACTTGTTACACAAAGTTTAAAACATAGCAGTCCCTGCCCTCACAGAACCTACCATCTACTTTGAGGATAGAACATGTGCACAGGTAAATATAATAGAAGGTCGGGTATGACCAAGGCAAAAGCTACTAGAAAGATTTGAGGAGGACTTTTAATTTAGGGGAGCAGGGGTGACCTAAGGACAAAAGGCACCGAAGCCGAGTCTTTGAGGAAGTGAATAACTAAGAAAGGCAGAAATGAAGAGTGGATAACTATGAGGAAAGGAAGAAAGCCCGTTCCAATGCACAGAGGCAGGCAGCTGGGTATTGAATTCAGCCACCAGCTAGCAGTTCAATTTTAGTGAAAGACACAGTAATATATGAAGGACAGGAATGTGACAGAAGTACCCTGGATGCCAAGATAGGGAGATTATATTTTATCCTACAGGCAATAGAAGCCACTGAAGGTTTTTGAGGGGGACAGAAACTTGGTCAGACCTGTGCTTAAGGAAGATTATTTTGGAAAATTATGAAAAGTAGAATGACTACATCACAAAATCTCAGACTAGGAAGGAGATCTCAGAGGCAAACCAATCCAACCCATACCTGTCCAAGAATCCCCTCCCTCTATGACACATCCAACAAGTCTTCATTCAGCTTTTCCTTGAAGATCTCCAGAGAGGGGGACCCAGAGGCAGCCAGCCCATTCCACTTTCACATAGTTCTCATCATTAGCAAATTTTCCTTGACTTTGAGCCTATATTTGCTTCTTTACAAATTCCCCTCATTGATCCTAGTTGTGACCCCTGGAGACAAACAATTCCTTTTCCACATGCCAGCCCTTCAGATATTTTAAAAGAGCTCTCATGTCCCCTCCCCTGCCCCAACAACCCTCTTCTTCAGGCTCAGCAGCCTGAGACTAGCTTTGATATGGCATGATCTCAATACCCTATAACATCTGGGTTGCCTTCTTCTCTATGGACTCCAGCTTATCAATGTCCTTGCTAAAATATAGCACCCAGAACTGAAGCTAATACCCTAGATGTGATGTGTTCAGGGCCGAGTAAGACAGAACTATAACCTCTGGTCCTGGCCACTGTGCATCACTTAATGAAGCCCAAAGTCACATTAGCTTTTGGGGCTGCCATATCATACTGTTGATATATATTGAGATGGCAGTGCATGCAAACTCCTAGATTTTTTTCGTATGACCCAACAACTAGCTATATTTCTTCATCTTGTACTTGTAATATGGAATTTTTGAGACCACATGTAATACCTTACATTTATTCTTATTTAACATTGTAAACTGTTGTATCTTTTGGGATCCTGTCACCCTATGTATCAGCTATCTCTCCCAACTCTGTGTCATCTGTAAATTTGATAAGCATATCATCCGTGCCTTCACCAGAATTAATAATAACAATGTTGGGGCAGCTAGGTGGCACAGTGAGCAGAGCACTGACCCTGGAGTCGGGAGGACCTGAGTTCAAATGCGGCCTCAGACGCTTGACACACTTACTAGCTGTGTGACCTTGGGCAAGTCATTTAACCCCAATTGCCCTGCCTTTCCCCCTCTAAAAACAAACAAGCAAACAAAAATAATAAAAAATGTTAAACAGCATAGGGTCGAGAAAAGATCCCTGGGACACTCCACTAGAGACTTCCTTCCAAGTTGACGTCAAACCATTGGGTTGGAAAAGAAAGGACACCAGTTAGAAGATTATTGCAATATTGAATAAGAAAAGTGATGAGGCCTGACCTAAGATATAAGTGGGGGGAAGAAGACATAGAAGAAATTTTGAACAGTTAAAATCAGTAGGACTTAACCCATTGGATGAGAATGAAGAGAGGAAAGAATCAAAGATCTCTGAGTTATCAAGCCTAGGTACCTGGGAGAATCATAAGATCATATATTTAGAATGAGCAGTAACTCTGGAGGGCACCTAGTCCAACTCCCTCATCTTACAGATGAGGAAATGAGGCTCAAAGAGGTTAAGTTACTTGTCCAAGGTCACACGGGTAGTGTCAGAGCCAGGGTTTTAACTCAGGTCTCCTGGCTCCAAATTCAGAACCTCTTCCACGGGGCCACGTAGGGAAAAAGGGAAAATTAGGAGGATCAGGTTTAGAGGAAAAGCCAATGGGTTCACACTTGGACATGTTAAGTTTGAGGTGTTGAAGGGACACCTAGACGGAGATGTCTAGATATAGTTGGCATTGCAAGACTAATTGTTGTCGCTGTTCAGTCGTTTTAGTCATACCCAACTCTTTGTGACCCCGTTTGGGGTTTTCTTGGCAAAGATACTGAAGCAGTTTGCCATTTCCTTCTCCAGCTCATTTTACAGATGAGGAAACTGAGGCCAACAAGGTTAAGTGATTGCCCAGGGTCACACAGCTAGGAAGTGTCTGGAACCAGATTTGTACTCGGATCCTCCTGATCCCAAGGCTGGTGCTTTATCCACTGAGCCACAAATTGGGATGTTTAGCCTTAGTCACTTACCCAGAGTCACGCAGCTGGTAAGTGTCTGAGGCCGTATTTGAACTCAGGAAGATGAGTCTTCCTAACTCCAGGCCCAACGCGCTCTATGCACTGTGGCACCACCTGGCTGCCCATTGTAGAGCTAAAGTGCATTATATTAAGGACAATTCAGCAATGGAAGAGACTTCCTCAAGAGGTGATTTCTCCACCTCTGGAGACCTTCAAGCTGTAGAAACAAAGACTCTTTGGGACTGAGGGGAGGCTAGATGGCCACAGAATCTCACAGCTGGAAGCCCCAGAATTCATCCAGCCCAACCTTTAGCCCAAGAGTAATTGCCTCTACGATGTTTAGGGAGGTTAACTTCCATGAATAAGAAGGTGATTGGCCTCCCTTACTCTGCCCAGCTGCAGTTCAGGCTGCCACAGATTAAGAAGAACATTGATAAACTGGAGAGTTTCTAGAGGAAGATAACCAGGATGAGGTAGGGCCTTATATAATAATATTTTCTTGTCTTTATTGAATCATTTCAGTCATGTCCAACTCTTCCTAACCTCATTTGGGATTTTGTTGGCAGAGAGAGTGGAGAATTTTGTCATTTCCTTCTCCAGCTCATTTTACAGTTGAGGAAATTGAGGCAAACAAGGTTAAGTGACTTGCCCAGGGTCACACAGTTAGAAGTGTCTTGGACCAGATTTGTACTCAGGTCCTCCTGATTCTAAGGCTGGCATTCTATCCACTGAGCCACCAACTTGGGGTGTTTAACCTAGAGAATAGAAGGCTTGGGAGAAAGACGATAGATGTTTTTAAGAATTTAAAGGGCTATCACACGGAAGAGGATCCAGGTTGTCTATTGGCCCCAGAAGAGAGAATTAAGAAGTTTTAAAAAAGACAAATGTAAGCCTAATTTGGGGAAAATCTTTCTAACATTTAGAGTTGTCCCAGAATAGAATGGGCTGCCTCAAGAGGGGGTGAGCTCACCCTCACTGGAGGTCTTAGCTAGATGGCCACAGGTTGGGTATGTTATGATGGGGATTCCTTTTGAGTATGGATTGATCCATATGGCCAATCCATTCTCTTCTAATTTTAAATTTAAATAAATAAAATTTAAATTAAAAATTAAATTTAAATAAAATTTAAATTAAAAATTAAATTTAAATAAATAAAATTTAAATTTAAATTAAAAATTCAATGTGATTAGATTCTGCTCAAATGGATGGCCACTTTTTATAGGTTGGACCAGAAAGGGCCTTTCATGAGCCAAAGGTGATAGAGTGGTTTGTAGGCTGTGAGTGCCAGGAAGGAAGCGGAGCTTAGCTGGGGAAGGCCAAGGTCAAGGGCTGGCCTCTTCTGCTGTTCTAGGAAGCCCAGGTTGGTTTTTGTGGGATGACAGTCACCTTTGGGAGCTGAAGGGTGAGTTAGACTAAAGGTTCCTGTGCCTCTAACTTATGTGTGTATGTATGCATGCATGTATGTATGTATATACATGTATGTGTGTGTGCACACACTTAAAGTATATTCCTATATTGTAAGTACTGAAACTGAGAGATGGGGGATATACATGTGAGTTCATGCACGTACGTGCATGTGTGGGAGAGGGGTTTGAAGTGTGGATGAAGAAAAGAGGAAATCTTCGGTGGATCCTGATGTGGGAATTGAGTGGCGGCAACAGCAAATCCGGAAATTTTTCTAATGAGCCTTTTCCTGTTCTTAGTAAGAACCCTGTGTCCTTTCAGCGGGAGGCCAGACTGACCCTTCTCCCCAGGAGGCTGCCTGTTTTTCCTTGTTATGAACATTTTGTTGGCCTAGGAAAAGAACAACAGATTACAACACCATCCTGCTCTCACACCCCAGCGCTATGGAGAGGTTGACAGCTGTGGGTCCCATCCCAAACCCGGAGGTGTAAAAGGTATCTCTCCATCCCCCTTGGGGAGGGACAGAGCTTGGCTCACTGGCAGCCATCTTGAATGCCTCCAGCCCCTTCTAATCCATGCTGTTGGCCAAGAGGATGCCCCAGGGAGCCCTCCACTTCAGCTACCTCTTCCCATCTGTGGCTTCACTGCCACTAATAATAACTCAATTTCCTTTCACAACTCCCAAGATACAGGAAGAATAAAAAAACCACAGCTGTATGGACATCCTGAGTTCTGTTCTAATTTCAGATAATTTGACCTTTAGAAAAGTCTATAAACAGTGTGACTACGTGGACCACAAGGTACCACCATATCATCCACCTTGTATCACTATTATCTTTAAGAAATTGCAGTTTTTTTGACCTGAGGCTTCTCCCTGAATGAAACAGATGAAGATAATAAGAAAAGATATGACAGATAGAAAGAAACTTAGAATATTCTAAGACAAAGACATGCCTTAGAGCAGTCCTCAAAGCCTTCCCTCTTCTTAGCACCAATCTCTTTGATGATGGCAGATGGCTGAGTCACAGGACCCCACTTTCTATGAAAAATTGAAATCAAGAATCACCTAATGGGGAACAAAGAAGTGCATTGTGGGTAGGCTGAAATGAGGACTTGGATAAGAAGCCCCCAGGACACCTAGAGAGGTAGACCCCTTATAGCAGAGTTATAGGAGTACAGGGATGAGTCATACAAGATGGGCAGAAAGGAATGGGCTGAGACATGCCCCGTTGTAGGGAGTACCCACATCAAAATCATAGCTCCATTAGAGCATATGCCACTTAGCACATGGGGAAACTGAGGCCAACCAAAGTGGTAGGCTTGAAGTTACACAGCATGTCCCTTACAGAACTGGGTTGTCGTGAGGCATAGTGTCCTCACTTCTAGTCTAAATCCCTACCCATGAGGTAATACTACTCTCCAGAGGGGACACATAACATGGCAGAAATGAAGGCTATATATTATAGTAAGTTAGGAAGGAGAGAGAAGAAATTGAAGTAGGAGGAAGCCAAGCAGAAACCACTGGGAGGAGAGCTGAGTTCCAGGTCTAACTCTTACCCCTCTGTCCCTCACTACTGGTTCTCACACCCGGTACCAGCCCCTCAGCAGTCAGTGTGTCCATAATTAGATAATCGTGGGGCTTGGTTTCAGTTGATGGCTGGATGAGTAAATCATCACAGAACCTCACATTCTTAGATCTGAAGGGAAGCCCTCAGGCATCTAGTCCAATCCAACCCTGAGAAAAACCTCTAAGACCTCCAACAAGCAGAAGAGCCCTTGTCCAATGGCCTCTGAGATCACCTCCTGATGCACCATGATCTCGTGATGCAAAAACAGAATGACATTAAGAGTTCACTGCAAATTCAACAAATATTTGCTGTCCACTTCTGGGCAAGGAACAGGGCTCCTCAGTGGATTTAGAAAGACAAAAACATAAAACAGCCCCGAGCCTCGAGAAGCTTACATTCTCCTAGGGTATACAATATGCACACAGGTAAGTAACTATAAGATCATTTGAGCTGGGCGAGGATACTAGCAATGAGGAGAACCAGGAAAGGCTTCCCACAGCACACAGCACAAGATCTGAGCCCTGAAGAAAGTTAAAGATTCTAGGTGGTGCAGCGGATAGAGTGCCAGGCCTGGAGTCAGGAAGACCTGTGTTCAAATCTTCAGACACTTAACTAATTGTGTGACCCTGGGCAAGTCACTTGACCCTTTTTGCCTCAGTTTCCTCATCTGTAAAATGAGCTGGAGAAGGATATGGCAAACCACTCCAGTATCTTTTCCAAGAAAACCCCAAGTGAGGTCATGAAGAGGGGGACATGACTGCAACAACTAAGCAACAGCAAATGTTTATTGACTGACTCACTGGAAAATGGATTGGAACGTGGAGAGACTGGAAGCAGGAAACCAATTAGAAGCTGTTGAAATGGTCCAAAGGAGAGATGGAAAAGGCCTAAAGGGGGGTGGTGGCCATGTGAACAGAGAGAAGGGGACAAATGGAAGAAAGTTGTGGGGGTAGAATTGGCAAGTCTTGGCAACTGATTGGAGAGGAAGATGAAGTCATCAAAGATGAAGTCATGGTTTTAAATTTGGATATCTGTAAAGAGGATGATGCCTTCCATAGACATAGGGAACTTTGGAGCAGAGGTAAGTTTAGACGGGAGGAGATTTAATTCTATTTCGGACATGCTGAATAAAGTCCAGGTAGGTTGCTAGTGGAAGTAACCTGCAGACAGCTGGTGATATGGGATATGGGGCGCTCAAAAGAGAGATGATCTCTGGAGATATACATGTATATGTTTATGTGTATGAATGTGTGTATGCATGTATGCATGAATGTGTGTATTGGATATGTATGTGAATACATGTACACATCTGTATTATTGTATGATTGTGTTCAGATGCCATCTTATAAGAAGGACATTGACACCCTTTTTCATTTCTCCTCGGACTTCCAATGGCTCTCCTCCAGTCTCCCACCCTCTCAGCTGAGAACGTTGCCTCAGTGGGGCCATTCTCAGAGAGCTCCCTTGTTCCCACACTTCCTATCAGTCAGGTGCTTTCTACCACTGTTTCCTCCTTCACTCCTGTCTCACGTGAAGAGGTTGCCTTTCTCCTTGCCAATGCAAACACCGAATGCACAAGTGATTCTCTTCTCCGGAAGGGTTCCACCTTCTCCAGAGGTTGTCCCCTCTATTCTACCTACCTGGACTGATTTTCAATTGTTTCCTGTCTGCTAGTTGCTTCCTTAACCACCTAGAAACATTCCAATGTCTCCCCCATCCTCAAAAAAATCTCCATTTGATCCATCCATTCCCACTAGCTATCATCTCATGTCTCTCTTCCCTTTGGTGGCTAAACTACATGAGAAGAATTTCTGAAATAGGTGCCTCCTCTTCCTTTCCTCTCTCCTTAACTCGAGAGAAACCTTTGTGGAGGACTGTGTTAGGCCTGGAGTTAGGAAGACCTGAGTTCAAATTTGACCTCAGAAACTTACTAGGTGTGTAACCATAGTTACATCACTTAACCACTGTCTGCCTCAGTTTCCTCCACTGTAAAATAAGAATAGGAATAGTACCTACCTCACAAAGTCATGGCAAGGATCAAATGAGGTAATAGCTATAAAATCACTGTCGCTATGCTTGGCATTTCTTTCCTTCTGGCTTCTGAGCTCATCATTCAACTGAAACTGCTTCCTCTGAGTTATCTATGATTTCTTAATTGCCAGATGTAATGTCCTTTCCTTAATCCCCATCCTCTCAACCTGTCTGCGGCCTTTGCCATGATCAGTCCCGCTCTTCTCCGTACCCTCTTCTTTCTAGGTTTTCGTGACACTTCCTGTCCATCCCTTCTCAGTTTCCTCTGCTGGATCTTCATCTAAGTCCCATGTTAATCCTTGGTGTCCCCAACGGTTCTCTCCTGGGCCCTCTTCTCTTTTCCATTTATGTTATTTCTCTTAGGGATCTCATCGTCTTCCATTGTTTACATGATCATTTCTATGCCGATGACCCCAACCTCTTTCCCATCCTCCAGTCTGGCATCTCCAGTTGCCTGTTGGACATCTTGAACAGGCTTCTTAAACTCAGTGTGTCCAGATGATCCACGGTGAGTGACTTAGTTGTTCTCAGCCATCTGAGATCCACGACAATCGGAAAGGACTCGTGATGAAAAATGCTGCCGCCGCCAGAGAAAGAAGCGAGTCTGAAGGCAGATCGAAGCCTACTATTTTTCACTTCACTTCATGTTTTTTCCCTTTAGGTCTGTGTGTTCTTTCACAACATGACTAATATGGAAATATGTTCTGAATGATTGAACAAGTATAACCTATATCAGATTGCTCAGGGAGGGGTGAGGCAAGGGAGGGAGAGAGAAAATTTGGAACTCAAAAACTTTTTTAAATGAATATTAAAAATTGTCTTTACATGTAACTGGGGAAATATAAAATATTATTTTTAAAAAAAACCAATGGAGTTTTCCAGGTAAAAGCAAAGGAGTAAAAAAAACAAAAAAAACAAAATGGAAGTCTTCTTTCGCCTCAGACTTTCTCCTCTTTCTAATTTCCCAATTATTATCGAGGGTACCGCCATGCTTCCAGTCACCCAAGCTTGCAACCTAGGTGTGATCCTTAACTCCTCACCCCCCATATCCAATCAGTTACCAAGTCCTGTCATTTCTACCTTTGTTACATCTGTCTCTCACATCCAGTCCCCTTCTCTGACACAGCCACCACCTGAATCAGGCTCTTATCACCTAATAGCCTACTGCTTGGTCTTCCTGCCTCAAGTGTCTTCCCACGCCAATCCATCCTCCACTCAGCTGTCAAAGAGATCTTCTTAAATGCAGGTCTGACCATGTCACACAGACACACAGACACACAGACACACACACACACACACACACACACACATTCATTCAACCCCAGAGGCTCCCTATTTAGTCGTCAGGATCAAATAGAAAATCCTGCTTGGCATTCAGAGTCCTTCAAAACCTGGCCCCTTCCTGCCTTACATTATTCCAGCCCCCTCCCCCTCCCCATACCCCCACACTGTTGTTGTTGTGTTTGCCCTTTGACTTCGAAGGGGACCATGGCGTCAGGGAAATGACTTGCAGTTGATTTCGATCTGAGTGAGAGAGGCTTGTGCAAGGTCACCAGACTCCCTTTCTCTTCCAGAGCCATCTGGGTCCAATGGCCTGATACTCATCACGATGACTGGAAATGACTCAATGCAATGGGAGGCCCTGGCCCTTTTAGGCTAAGGCCTTTTCATATACTCACTTAGATTGAGGTAACACCCATTCAGCGAATAGGCCTCTTTAAGAAGTGAGTCAAGGGATGGCCCCTTTAATTAGAAAAAAGGGAAAAAAAATTCAAACTGGGAGGGGAAGACCCTCAGGGTTGCTGTTCTCTGCAAATCAGTGATGATGGGCTCCTAGCTTTTCTGCACACAAAATATTCCGTCTCGCACTTCCAGGCATCTTCACTGGCTGCCCTCCATGCCTTTCCTCCTCTCTGCCTTCTGGTTTCCTTCTAGTGTCACTAATGCCCCACTTTTAGCAAAAAAAGGCTTTCTCTGTCCTCCTTAATCTTAGTGCCTTCCCTCTGAGACTATAGCCAATTTTTCCTGCATTTATCTTGTTTCTACATAGTTGTTTGCATGTTGTCTCCCCCATTAGAATAGGAGCTGCTAGAGAGGAGGGACTGTCTTTTATCTTTCTTTGTATCCCTAGTGTGCTTAGCACAGTGCCTGGCACATAGTAGGTGCTTAATAAATGCTAGTCGACAGACTGATTGACAGATTCTGTGATATCCATAAGTGAAAGCATACCATATAAGGAACTCTTGAAAAACTGGGAATGTTTAGTCTGGAAAGAGAAGACTAAAAGGTCACATGACCATTGTCTTTAAATATCTGAAGGACTGTCATGAAAAAGAGGCATTTGAATTTGTCTGATTGGCTCCAGATGGGGGAATTCAGAACAATGGATGGAAATTACAGAGGAAGGTTTTTGGCTCAACGTATCAAAAAACTTCCTAACAATTAGAGCTATCCAAAAGCAGAACGTGTCACTTTACCGAGTAATGAGCGCCCAGTCTCTGGAGGTATTCAAGCAGAGACTGGATAATGAGTTCCCCGTATCTAAAAGTATTCAGGCAGAGTTTGAATGACAATCTGTCAAGGATTCTACAAGTGGGATTTCTATTGAGGTCATTCTATTCCAGCTGGATGCTCCCTTGAAGTCCCTTGCAAACATCCTGCTCTCGAGGAGCTCCCCGTCTGGTTGGGGGTGACAGACTTCACAAGGATAAGAACTCAATATAGCTCTTGAAATTTTAAAAAATGCCTTCTTCACCACCAACTTGTGAGATGGGAAATGCATGCTTGCTCATCCCCATTCTAAAGATAAGCAGATCAAGGTTCTAAGTTAAATAACTTGCCCAGGGTCATGAAGCTAATAGGTATCTGAGGTGGTATTGGAACTCCCAGGGGTCATGTCTCCTAGTCCAGAAGAACAAGGCAGGGTGGGCTCAGAGACTAAGATAACCTGATAGGCTTGGGCAGAGGAAAGAGGTCAGGGCAGGCTTCTTTGGGAATGTGGGGCTTGAGCCAAGCCTTGTAGGATGGAGAAGATTGAAGAGGGAGAAAGGAAGGAAGGGCAGAGGAAAATGGCCAGGCCAGGAGGTGGGAGTGAGGCCAGAGGTGAAGAGGGCTGTGAGGAATCAGGACTGGGATTACAAAGCTTCCTTTCCCCAGTTCACAAGTGGTACAGGGATGAATGTGTGGTTCTCTCTCTCTCTCAATCTCTCTCTCTCTCTCTCTCTCTCTCTCTCTCTCTCTCTCTCTCTCTCTCTCTCTCTCCTCCCTGCCCCCTTCACGCAGGTGTTTCTGGAAACAACCCTGGATTATTTATATGACCACACCTGGCTGCCAGGAGAGACTTAAAGATAATTAGTGGAAGAGTAGGCTGAGCCCCCTGAACCCCTAAATCCAGCAGGAAGTACTAATCACAGGCAAAAGACATGCTACTCAAAACTGATGAGAGAGGTCACAAAATGTAATATGCCACCAATATGGTATTAAAAATAGAAAGACCCACCTGTAAAGTACTCAGGAGACTTTCTTCTAGCCCCATGGGGAAACTTTTTGGCCTGAGGCCTGGGGTATGCAAAAGTGTACATGTACAAAAGTCATTTTCAGAAAAAGAGGCACACTCGTGTAATGATGCATTCTGAGATATAAACCCACTCGGCTCACCTAAAGACTCTTGAGTCTCTCAGATCCCAAGAACATCCCCACCGGAGCCCAGCTCGGGTCAGATTCACAGTGCTTTCCAAAGTGACAGACTACAAGGATCTCCCAAGAGGAAAGCTGCTCACTTTCTCCTTAAATCTTAATTCATCTGCTTGGTTTTTTTAAGCCTTGTGAAACTGTGTGCTCTTATGTGGAGCTTGTGGCAAATCTGTGACTTGAACCCAGAGTTCCTGCCTCCAAGGCTGGAATTCTTATCACTACAGCACAAAAAAAGGGATGGGGAAAATGGACCCAGAGGAATGAGGCTACTTGTTCAAGGTCACAAAGCAAATCAAGTCCAGAGCCAAGAATAGAACCCAACACTACTGACTCCCAACTCAGGATATTTTGGATAGGCCCAATGGTAGCATTCAATCTGTCTACCCTCATCTATACCTCCCCGCATCACTGATTGCCAGGGCAGAGGTCAGCAGGGACTGGCAATGATGTTTAGAGGAACAGAGGTAGAAGGAAGCCAGTACTATCTATAGCCTTGGGTGAGGCTGACTCTCCAATGACACTTCCCAAGCGCCACCACTTAAAAAACACAGAATGTCAGAAGGCAGAAGTACGTCTTAGAGAGGGTCTAGTCCAAATCCCTTATTTCATGGGGAAGGGCAATGGTGCCCACATAGGTGAAATGATTTTCCCAAGTCACATATGCCTCATATATCGGAGCAGGAGAACGTCCCAAACCATGGATCTTTCCACTATGCCACATTTTACCCCCTCCCCCCAGGATAATGATAAATAATAGTATAATATAGCTAGCATCTGTAAAGCACTTTAAGGTTTACAAAACACTTTCTGTAAGTCTTGTTTTATTAGTACATAAGCACGAGGTTACAAAGCAGATAGAGCGTTAGGCCTGCCTCATAGGATTATTGTGAGGATCAAATGAGATAATATTTGCAAAGTGCTTAGTGCAGTGGCTGGCATACAGTAGGTACTACATAAATGCTTATTCCCTTCCCCCTTCCATACATGTGTCATCTTATCTGGTCCTTACAATCACTTGGAGGTTGGTTTTGTTGTTTGTAGTTGTCATTCTCATTTTGTAGCAGAGGAAACTGAGGCAGACAGGCTGACACAGCTAGAGAGTGTCTGAATCAAGACTCGAACTCCAGTCTTCCTGACTCCAAGCCCAGCTCTTTATCCACCGTGTTACTCAGTTGCCAAGCATAATAACCCAAGTCCCCAAAAGATATAGGTGTCTGAAACAAGAAATGGAGAGACAGGTGGAACAAAGAAAGACCTGATCTAATCGTTCCATTGGTTATAATTCTTCTTTACAACTGGACTATTATGTAAATAAGTTCAATGTGAAGATGTATGTAGAACCTACATTGGATTACGTGCCATCTTGGGGGGGGAGGGGAGAGGAGAGGAGAGGAAGGGAGGAAAATTTGGAACCCAAAAACCTGTGGAAGTGAGTGTTGTAAACTAAAAATTAAAAAAAAATTATTAAAAACAAAAAAAAAAGAAAGACCTGAGATCACACGGTGGGGCTGGGGGACTGGGGAGTGGGGTGGTACTCCCGAGGACTGCTTCCCATTGGCTTGCTAAAAGCTTAGTTGGATTAATTTGAAAGAAAGGGTGAGGGGGCAGCTAGGTGGCCCTGGAGTCAGGAGGACCTGAGTTCAAATTCGGCCTCAGACACTTGACACACTTACTAGCTGTGTGACCTTGGGCAAGTCACTTAACCCCAATTGCTCTGCCCTCCCCCTGCAAAAAAAAAAGGGGGGGAGGAAGAGGAGAAGGAGGAAGAAGGAGAGGAGGAGGAGGAGGAGGAAAAAGAGGAGGAGAAGGATGCAGGAGAATCATAATTCCTAATAGGCCTAAACCTACACTTATTCTTCCAGCCTAGATTTCTGTCTCTGCCCCTGGTGACCTCACCCTCTGATTCATCCCCAAAGCAACAGAGTCATTCTTAGGAACACACAAATGGGCCCAGTGGAAACAGGAGAGGGCCAGAGCCAGAGGGGCAGCAGCCAGAAAGGGGTAAATGAGTCCTGCTCAGATGGAGCCCAGGCAAGCAGCCCATCTTGTCAGGTTAAGACTAAGATTTGGATCTTCTGTCTTCCTCATTGATGGGGACTAGGAACAATTATGTAGGGGATTTTCCCCCAGCTCACAAATGAAGGCCCAGAGGGGTGGATGTTAGTTAGCTATGACACACAGCAAGTCAGGGGCACACACAGCTGTCTAGAACCCAGGTGTCTGATTCCTGGGCCAGGATTCTGTCTGCCACATCATCCTATTTTCCATGCCTCCTTTTACCCTTCCCTTCAGTTCTTGAAATGGGATGGGATCTTCTGTGATGTCTTCCCCTTTGGCATCTGTGTGTTCACAAATAGTTGGCAGCTTTCCCTCCTCCATCCGCCCTTCCACCCCCACCCCAACCCTTCTGCCAAGACACCAGTTAGGTTAATCCTTTGTAACCACCCTCTCACACACGACATCCCTTATGCCCCTGGGAGAGAGGCTTTGTGGGTTGGAGGGACAGTAAGGAAAGAGGAGGGGGAGATCTTAGCAAGGCTCTAGAATTATAGGTTCCCAAAATGGGCGATACCACCCCCCGGGGGGCAGCACTAGAATGATCCAGGGGGGCGATAGTAGTTTGAAATGATGCAAATTAAAAAAAAAAAGCTAAAGGATCAAAGAAAGTAGATTTCCAAGGGGGTGCTGAGTAAATTTTTTTGAAAAGGAGGCAGTAGGCCAAATAAGTTTGGGAACCTCTGCCAGATTCTGAGGAAATTTCATTTAATTTACAATACCCTGAGCAGGTGGAAGACCAAGCTATGAGCCCAGACGGGGCCTCTGACTCTGACCTTTGACTTAGCCACAATCCAGAGCCTGGACTGAGGCAGGAAGACCAAATTAGAGAGTGTGACTGACTCAGTGGAGCGGACCCCCACTGTTAGGGGACAGTTCAGAACCAGAGTTCTCCAGCGGTAGATCAAGAAGGCTGTCTTCACATACCAAGTTGGAACAGGTATTCCTTACAGTATTGATCCAATCATACAGGCTGAACTCCTATCACCCGATCACAGAGGAGGAGGAGGAGGAGGGAGAGGTTAACTCCCCGTCTGCCAAACCATTTGGGGAAGCAGCCAAATCTCCTTTTTTATTCATTTCTCACCTAGGATAGCAGCCCACCCTCCCTCGAAGAAGCCGGGGACCACAGAAAGTGCCTTGTTATTAGCAGTAGGGTCCCAGGAATCCCTGCCCGTAGGATTTTCCCAGGAGGTCTTTGGCAAGAGACAGTGACATCAGTCCCAAGACTTGTTTTGCAGCCTTAAGCTACCTCCCAAGCCTTCCAGCCAGTGGGCTCCCTCTCCCCACTCTGCCAGAAACTTCAGCCAAGTCTGGCCCGTCAGAGCCACCCAGATCATCCATAACGTCAGGAGCCTCAAGGGATGGGGGCCAGGAAGTTGCCACGTGAGCCAGCCTCCTCCAGGCTCCCAGCGCTGCTTCTTCGGCAGCAGGGTTCTTCAGTTCAAGGGCGTTCGGGTAAATATTTAACAACCAGCTCTCCAAAATCTGTATGACCTACTTTTAACTTCAATCTGAAGTATTAACATTTTCCCATCACTTTCTTGAGTCTATTCAATCAACAAAATAATAAATCAAGGGCTGATTTTGTAGCATTTGCTGATTTCCAAGATGTGAATGCTCCCACTGAAAATTTAGCAATCTGCTCTCAGAACCCCGTATCAGCTGGTTCCTGCCCACCCCTGGTTCTTCCTCTCCTGGCTCTTCTGAAGAATTACTTTGACCTTGGGCTAGCCTCCTCCCCCTTCAGGCTCCCATTTTCCCAGGCTCAGGGGCTGGTCATGGGGTACAGGAGAAAGTCCCAGAGCAAACTGACTAGGCAAGGAAAGACACTATGAAGATTGATGAGGGAACCGGGAACATTTAACCCGCAGAGGAGAAGACTTAGCAGAGACAGGAGGTTCTCAGGGATTTGAAAGCCTGTCCAGAGGGAGTGGAATTTCTTGTCATGCCTGGCCCCAGAGGGCAGAACTAGGAACAAGGAATAGTGTCCTACAGGGAATACTCCAGATTCCAAGTCAGAGGATGCAAATTGGAGGCCTGGCTCTGCCACACCCTTCTTCAAGGTGTGAGGCATTTAACCTCTCTGGGACTCAGTTTCCTCATCTGCAAAATGGAATGGAGGAGAAGAGAGAAGGATGGTATTAGGTGACTTCTAAGGTCCCTCCTAGCTCTAAACCTGTGATCCTAAGGTATGAGTAGAAATGTTCCTGTTCTACCATAAGAAAAACCTTAGAAGAAATTTGGGCTGTCCAAAAGTGGATGGGCAGCCAGTGTAGGTAGTGATTCCCCTCTCATTGGAGATCTTTAGGTAGAAGGCAGAAGCTGAAGCTGAAATACTCTGGCCAGATGATGAGAAGACAGGACTCATTGGAAAAAAGACCCTGATGTTGGGAAAGATTGAAGGCAAAAGAGAAAGGAGATGGGAGAGGATGAGATGGATATTGTCATGGAAACAACGAACATGAACTTGGACAGACTTCGAGAGATAGTGGAGAGCAGAAGGGCCTGGTGTGCTATGGTCCATGGGGCCATGGAGAGTCAGGCACAACTGAATGATTGAATAACAATAAAAAACAGTCCAGGTGAGAAGTGAAAGTGCCCTGAACCAGGGTGATGGATTGTTATGAGTGGAGTGTAGGGGACAGTTATTGGCAGTAGAATCAACCCAACTTGTCAGCTAATTTAATTGTGAAAGGGAGAATGGGGAGAGTCAACGATGAAGCCAAGGTTACAAACTTCATTGACTGGAAGGACAATGGTGCCCTGAACATAAATAGGGATGTTTGGAAAGGGAGTAGGTTTGGGGGAGGGGAAAGATAAGTCTGTTTTTGACATGTTGAGTTTGGGATTCTTATGGGATATCCAATCGGGAGTGTCCAACAGGCCACTGGTGATGTAGGACTGGAGCTCAGGAGAAAGACTAGGCCTGGATATATGGACCTGGGAGTCATCTCCATAGAGAAGATAATAGAACCTCTAGGAGGGAAGGCCAGAAAGAATCACAGAAAAGCAGGACTGCTTTGAAAGCTATATGTTGATTTAGTATAGATTTTAAAAGAAAGGCAAGCTGTACATGATATCCAATCCTTTTTCTGTTTTGCTACATGTATAGAAATACTCATTTTATATGGTATTTGTTAAATTCAGAAGAAATTTTAAAAATTGAAACTGCGGGAACTGATGAGACCACAAAGAATGTGGTTGTAGAGAAAGATAACAAAGGAGCTTTGGGGGATGCCTGGGGTTAGGGAGCAGGACACAGATGATGATGCAGCAAAGGATCCTGGGAAGTAATGGTGAGGGAGGCCAAAGGAGAGCCAGGAGAGGAACATAAGAAAACCCAAGATGAAAGAGTATCCAGGAGAAGAGGGTGATTTATAGTGTCCAAAGCTGGAAAGAGGTCAGGAAGAAGTACTGAGAAAATATCATCTAATTTAGAAAATAAGACATCATAGCCTCGTAGATTAAGAGGTAGAAGGGATCATGGAGGCCATTGAGTTCAGAGATGAGGGATGTTTGAAGGAAACAGGGAAGGAATTAGTAAGTGGAGAAAGACAAGAGACTAGAAGTAAGGGGAGGGCAAGATACCAGAGACAGGAGGAGATGTGAATAAGGGACACACATTGGCCTGCACAAGAAGGGTCACTTCTTCCTCAGAGACTGGGTGCTTTCCCATATGACCTACTGCCTCCCTTAATCTGACCTGAAACTAGGGCTAGGCCCCACCCCAGGCTGCACTCCCCAAGCCTGGGCCTCCCAAAAGAGCTTCCTGTTGTTGAGGTTTTATCTCCCGGACGCACCAGGCTCCCCCAAGTACCAGGTTCCTGCCTGGAGCCAAGCCTAATCCTATGCCCCTAGTGAGTAGAGGACCCAAGAGGAAGAGATGGTCGTGTACAGTTGGGGCTTCAAGAGAAGGATGAGGCCAAGAGAGTCTCTCCCCACCCCCATCAAGCTGATTCTCCCTCAGAAGCATCCTACGTGTCTCTCAAACTGAACTAGAACTCTAACACCATGATGGGCTGGGGCTGGGGGAGGAACCCTGGAGACTTTTCTTCCCAGAGGGACCCAAGCTGCAAACAGAGTAGGCCCCTGGAGGGCCTGAGAAATCCCCCTTCCCCACTGTGGGAGCTGGAGAGTCTGGGGCCCAGATCTGGCTTAGACAGGTATGCCAAGGAAAGTGGCCGTAGTCCACTCTATTCCCATCCCAAATCTGGGTCGAGGCAGAGCTGGTAACAGGCTAAGGCCTGGGGTATCATCTCTGACTCTGAGAGGTTTGGATGTATGGTCAAAGTTGAGCAAATCCTAGACCAAGAGGCCATTTCTGTGTTCCCTTCTTCTTCCTTCTTTTCTGTTTCTCCGCTTCTGACAACCCTATTGCCTTCCCTAGAGATGTCTGCTTACTGAAGAAACTAGCCTGACCAGTCCATTTCAGGAGATGGAATCTCTAATTTTCCCTCTTCCCCAGCCCTGGCTGCCCCAACTTCCCCTCTTCCACATGCTCACCCCCACTCTAGTCAATAACCTCCTGCTTGGAATGGGGTGAGGGTCAGAGAGAGGCAGCAATTCTGCCTTCTTCAGGAGGCACTGTATCAGAATTTTACCAGCTAGGGTTCCACATTCCTGGGTTCTTTACCTGGTTCTCATCTAAAGGAAAATGGATTTCTAAGGAGTGGGTGGGGATGGGAGAGAAGGAGAAATCCTCTCCCTACTCAAGAGCCTGAGAAGTCTCTGGATCTAAGAATCCTCCTGCTGGGCTGAAACAGGAACCAGAGACAGAAAGCCTGAGGTGAAGATGGACACCCAGGGAAACCAAGGCAGGGACAGAGAAAATGAGACAGAAACAGAGAATCAGGATTACCGAGAGAGTGCCTAACATAGTCCCTCACACACTGTAAGAATTTAGCAAATGTTTATCAAATCAGAGAGAGAGAGAGAGAAACTGAGGCAGAGACACAGAGACATAAAACCAGAGAATGACAGAGACTAGGAGAAATTGAAAGAGAGAAACAGAAACAGAAAACTGACTCCCCCTCCTCTCTCAGCTCAGCTAGACAGGAAAGGACTATTTATAACTCTCCCTACCAACCCCTATCCCAACCCGGAGGCCCGGAAACGACCCCCATTAGCCTATGGGCCTTACCCCTCCCTGCCCAGGCTAGGGGCCTGAGGTGGGGAACCTCCCTGCCCAGCCCCCATGAACACCACCTACACCAAGCACCAGACCACCCTTCGTCCTCTATACCTATTGACCTAGCTACCTTGTGGTCTCTTTTTTTATGGTCCTAGGAGGATAGCTACCTACCAACACCCCAACCTCACAGGAAGCACATCAAAGGTAAGGAGTGCTGAGGGGAAGGTTGCTTGTCTAGAAATGCTTTGAGGAACAAACCCAAACCCACTCCTGCAGCCCCCTCCCATAGACCCCCAATATCCGGGGCACCACAGTCGTCACCCCTCTGCCCTGTTCCCTTCCTTCCCTCCGGTCCACCCAACCAGTGGTAAACTCAGCCTGACACCAGTAATGAGGGAACTATTTTTAGGCTTGTCCTGGCCCGACAGGCCATCTCAGGCAATGGAATCTCTTTTTCTGGGTTCCTGGGCCCAATTCCAACTCTCTGCTTGGTTAGCAGCCCCTCGCCTGGAATTGGCACCTCAGTTTCCCCATGACCCATAGTATTCCCTCTACAGGAAGAGATAAGAAGCTAACTAGGCGTGAGTGCTTTTATTCCCATCCTCCTCTCATCTCTCCCCACCCCTTCGAGCTGCGTCAGGCTCCCCCACCCTAAGTCCTGGCCCTCTGCATTCCCTGACTGACCCCTGACCCCTGTCCAGAGAGATCACGCCTGAGCCTGAAGGGGTTAACCCCCACACTCTTCTCCATCCCCAGCCCTCCTCCCCTTCTCCTCCCGGCTCCCTCTCTGTCTGTCTCTGTGTCTGTCTCTCCGACACTTTCAGTCACATCCGCCTGCAGGGGCACAGCTCCCCCAGCTCACACATCCCCAGGCTGTGCGGATCTTTCTGATTTCCCCAGGATCTCCCAGTCTGCCCTGGCCAGGCTCTCCGGATCCCCTGCTCCAGGTGAGTGAGCTTCAGGTCCCAGGCTGGGGCTGATTTTTCTCTCTCAGGATTTATTTCCACCAACAACCACCACTCCCATTTACCATTCTCTTCCCTACTGCCCCCCCACCCCCACCCCTTGTCTACCCACTGCTACCACTGCAGGAAGGAGTAGGGGCTCCTGGCTGGACCGGCATGGGCTGTAAAGGGAGCGCAGCTCTTCCCACCAGAATCCCACCAGTCCCACCACTTGCACCAACAATCTTGATCCCTACTCTAGCCTTTTATGGAAGAGATAGGAGAGGTCCTTGGAAAAATAAATCTAGTGACTGGGAAATAGGAGGTAAGGGAGGAGATGGGGGACAGGCTTGGTCAATGGTCCATGGAGGCCCCCCTCACCTCTGTCCTCCTAGGCTGCTCCAGAGGCAGGCCTGGGGTGGGCTGATTTGAACCCTCTTGGGGAAATAAGAGAGACACCAGCTGCTCTAGTATAATACACAGTCTGATTGGAACCATATGTGGGTTGGGTGTGACTGTGAACAATTATATGATGCAGAGTTGTGCATGTATATGATTTGTGGGACTGCACGGGGATGATACATGTGTGAGAAGGATGACTGGGTGTGATGCTGGGAAATTGTGTGACCATGTGTGATGGTGTAGCTGGGGAGCGTGTGATATGGTGGCATATCTGTGTGACAGTTTGTGGTTGTGTATCAGTGAATGCCATTGTGTCCTGTGTCACTTGTTTATTGCCTGGGGTAATTGGGGTTCTTCATTTTCACATACCCATCGCTTTCAGTGCTTTGTTGAGTGTGTGTTCTGAGATGGAGGAAGGGTGAGCAGTTGGATGTGCAGACGTTTGGGATCTCAGGAGAAACAGAGTGGCACCAGTGAGATGAACATAGAAGCTCAGGAAACAAACTTTTAGGTGTTCCAGATGGCTCAGTTATTATTCGTTTCTGTTTTATAGCACACGTATAGTATGTTCCATAGAAGGAATATCCATTGGGGAAGTCATTGATGAGGTGTGCACGTGTTTACACATGCACACGTGTGTATAGCTGTGTCCAGAATGCGTCGGCATCCACGTGGATACATACATTTTCGGGGTATCTGCTTTACAAATAGGAAGAATACAAAGAAAGCCCATGAGGTATGAGGTGTGGTCAGCAGCCTACACAGGAAATAGGATTCCATCGTCAATCAGTGAATCACGAAGGGCCCACGGCTCCCAGGCTGAGGACTGCTGACAGGCTCCCCCAGGCCTCGAGACCATCTAGTCCAAGGCTGTAGTTTGACAGGAGAGGAAACTGAGGCTCAGAGGTCAAGGGGCTTTCCCACAGCCACAGAGGTAGTGAGAGAAAGAGGCAGGCACTGGGGTGTAAATAAACAGCAGTAATATATAGCATCTACACACCGCTTTAAGATTTACCTAGCACTGTACGTGTTATCCAAGTGAAACAGTCAATCAGAGATTAGTCCTTCTAATCAGACCCTAGCCCTCCCCTTGAGTGAGAAACCACAGAGATATAAGACTCAGAAGACCTGTCGCCATGTAACTGAGGAGATAAAATTCACACCCGGAGAGTTTAGAACCATAAATGATTAAAGCTGGGCAGGGCCTTAAAACCTAAAACATCAGAGCTGGGAGAACCTTTAGAACACAGAATGTCAGGGCTGGGAGGGGCTTTAGAACACAGGATGTCAGAGCTAGGAGAGGCCTTAGAACATAGAATATCAGAACTGGGAGGGACCTTAGAACAAAGGATGTCAGAGCTGGGAGGGGCCTTAGAACATAGAATATCAGAGCTGGGAGGGACCTTAGAACAAAGGATGTCAGAGCGAGCTAGGAGAGGCCTTAAAACATAGAATACCAGAACTGGGAGGGGCCTTAGAACAAAGGATGTCAGAGCTGGGAGGGACCTTAGAACCCAGAATATCAGAGTTGGGAGCACCTTTAGAACACAGGATGTCAGAACTGGGAGGGCCCTTAGAACATCTAATGTCAGAGATAGGAAAGACCTTAAAACTCAAGGTGTGGTAGATGTACAAAACCTTAGGAGGTAATCTAGTTCAACTCCTTCAATCAATAATGAAATTTAGGCCTAGAGAAAGGCAGAAAGCTGAACTTTGATTGGTCTCAGCTAATAAAGACTCCACTGGGAGATCCTTAAATTCCAGTTGAAAAGTAAGGCCCATAGGTGCTCAGAGGAGGAAGAGAGGAGGGAAAAGCCGAGCTGAAGCCACAAGGGAAGACTTCTGAGAGAGAAGACATTCCATCTGCTCGGTGAAGGCTAATGATGGGGTAGCTAGAAGGAAGAGCATTCAAGAGAGGGGACCAGTTAGGAAGATGGAATGAAGCCCTTCCGCCTGCTGAAAATCTGTGGTGGTGGGAGGTGGGCAGGTGGGAGCGAATAGGGAGTTGGAGGAAAGGCCCCAGAGGGCATTGCCAATAAGTTTGGCTGAAGCTCCCATATGGTTGGGACTCAGATAGGAGGAAAATCCCCCAGCCTCATAAATGGTAAGGCCCCGCATCAGGGGCTGCTGTCCCATCCACTCCCTTCCTCCATTTGCCCCTACCCAGGGTCTAAAGAAAAATATGGTATTAGTTGTGTCACTGAGCGGAGGCCTTTTTTAGCTCCAAAGCTAAAGGAGCGCCCCTCTCTTCTGGTTCCTGGCATTAGGACTACAGTCTCCCCATCCCTTCTCAGACATTGACTCCCTGTTCCAACTCCTTCCCCAGAGAATAGTGCCTTTGTGAATCTATGGTTCTGGAATCACAGAATTTCAGAGCTAGTTGGAGAGCTTAGAGGGCCCCTGACCCAAACCCCTACCTGAGTAAGAACCCTCTCCATGGCCTCCCGTACCCACCTGTAGTTCAGCAGGACTCAAACAAACAATCCATTTAACAAAAATTCATTAAAATACTCCCTGGCAAAGGCAATTCCCAAGGCAGCTAAAAGAATTCAGGAAAATAAAAGCCATTGGCAAGATATTTAAATGCAGCTGGAGACATGGTTAACTCACATCTCTCCCATTCTGCTAGTGGCTCACAACCTCAGCACCAAGTGGTCATCTGGCCTTCACCTGAAGACCCACCACATTGGATCTTAACCCTTTTCTGTGTCCTGGACCTCTTTGGCAATCAGTCTGGTGAAGCTTATAGATCCTTTCTCAAATAATGTTTTTAAAGTATAAAATACATAGGATTAGAAAGGAAGCCAACTACATTGAAATATAGTTATCAAAAAAAATTTTAAGTTGTCAGACCACAAGTTAAGAACCCCTGCAGGTGATAGGAAATTCATTACATCATGAAGTGGCCCCATTGCACCTTGAGACACTATTAACTATTGGGAAGTTCTTCCATTAATGGAATTGAAAAATGCCTCTTTTCAACTGGGCCTAATTGTTCCCCCAGGGGCCAGGCAGAACATGTCCATCTTTCACACGGCAGCCCTTTAAAAAGATACTAGAAGAGAGCAATGATGTGGCTACTAAGCTTTCTCTTCTCCAAGATAAATATCCCCAGTTCCTTCAAAGGATCTTCCTACGATATGGTTTCTAGTTCTCTTCTCCATTCTAGTCACTGTCCTCTGAAACTTCTGGTTTGTCAATGGCCCTCCTAAAACATGCTACTGGAAACAGGACCCAGTGCTCCAGATGGGGTCTGACCAGGGCAGAGTTCAGGGGAACTTTCCCCTCCCTTCTTCTGTTGCCTCAGATAGAGCCTAAAGTCGAAGCTAGAAGATGTCTGGTTAAGTAAAGAGAAATACAACCCCAGCAGCTGGCTACTTAAGATGATAAATTGTTTGACCGTAGACACCCATGAAACAGATCAAATCCAAAATGGCCCTCAGTCCCTTGTAGGCCCCTTGTACTTCTATGGTGACTGTGGCAAAGTTGGTGGAAAGGGGACAGAGGTTGCTAAAAATCCATTTTTAGTCTGCCTACTAATTGTTGGCAAGGAAGATGTGATATCTTTGACTAACAGTCAAAAGTTGACCTGCAGCTGGAAGAACTAAACCACATCTTCAACAGACACGAATTATAAATGAAACTAGAACACTTAAAGATGCTGCAGCTAAAAATAATAGTTGATATTTATGTATTGCTACAAGGTTTGCAAAGGGCTGTGCACACATCATCTCATTTGGTCCAAAGAGCAACCTGGTGAGGTAAGTACTGTTATCCGCATTTTACAGATGAGGAAATTAAAGGTTAGAAAGGTTAAATGATTTGCCCAGGATCACACAACTATTGTGTCTGAGGTAGGAGGTGAACCTAAGTCTTGCTGATGCCAGGTTTAGCTCTCTATCCTCTACGCTGTGCAGTGAATTGGAAGGATGGATCTCAGGCTCTCTTCAGAAGAGGCAAATAAAGAGCCTGACAAAGTTGGTTTCAACATGGACCCAAGGAAAACGAGAAACAGCCTTTCATGAAACATTGGTTCATCCTGAATTGCAGTGTTTCTGATGAGAAGAGTCTATCTTTAAGTTTATTCACCAACATCTGTTGTAAAAGATAAAAAAAGAAAAAAACTCCATAAGAAACTAGACAAGATCCTCCAAACCAAGTCAACACAGACTTGGATATGCCATGACTTCAATGTTAAAGGTGAACACAGGAGTAAAAGGTAAAAATATATTGGAAAAGATGGCCAGGTTGAAAAAGCGTCAGCTAAAGGCTTGTAGATTAAACAGAAGGCTCACATGTATATAGCATGAATATTTTCTTCAAGAAAACATTCAAAAGGTATAGGACATAGTGAGAATCAAATAACACCACAAAAAAGTAAAAGTGATTTCATTTTAACAGACCTCAAAGTTCTGTTTATTGATATCAGAATAATCTCCGATCAATTGTCTGTATGCAGCCAGATCATTATCTGGTTAAAAACAAAAGCCAAAATCCACTGCAAATTAGAAGAAAGAACAGAGAAGAAAATAGTGCACGAAATTCCAACAGTTCCAACCCACCATATTTTAACAAGCTAAAAAATAGGAAAAGGATAAAAGTAAAGACATTACCAATATCACTACTCATTAGGGAAGTTTAACCAATGTAAACAGTTGCCACAATGAAGAGCTCAAATGAGCCCAGAGACTTCTCCAGTCAAAAAACATCTGATGTTTTAGAGACTTGGACACCAAGGACAACACCAGATCACCAAACCCTGTGAATAAGGGGAATGGAAAATTAGGAATGATATCACTTTACACAATAGCCTGCAAAAAACTTGGGATGGGACTCCACTATAAAAGAAAGTAGAAATGGCAGTGAAGAAAATGGAGACAGAAAGAGGCTACACTTGAGTAAATAAACACAGAAGAAATCCCCACTAGAGACAACACAAACTTGAGCACACAGGAATTATACAAAGACCATATAAAATTAGCATTCCTATATACAAAGGAGATCAGAAGAGGATTGTAAAAGAATCTGCAATTTGCTATAATGTACAACTTGCCTTTCCTTTTAAGCAAAGAATAAATTCAGCATGTAACTTCATGCAATCCCGCTTCTCTGTTTCCTTTTGGCCCTTCTGTTCTCTTCTGCACATTTTTAAAACTGCTTCAATGACCCTCTTTTTTTCCTTCCTTCTTTCCTTTCTTACTTCTTTTCTTCTTTCCTTCCTCCCTTTCTTTCTTTTTCTCCTTCCATTTTTCTTTCTTTCGCACACCTATCATAATCTCCCTATTCTTCCCATGTCTCTCACCCAAACTGGGAGATTAAACAACTATCCATACTCAAGCAAAACAAATTCCCGCATTGGTCTTGTTAGAAAATGTATGTCTCATTTTACACCTTGAGTCTATCACCTCTCTGTCAGGAAATGGGCAGGAGGTTTCATAATCAATCCTCTGGAATAGTGTTCATTACACTGGTCAGAGTTCTTTCAAATTTGTCTTTACAATGTGGTTGTTATTGTATAAATTGTTCTCCTGGTTCTGTTCACTTTTCTCTGCATCAGTTCATATAAATCCTCCCAAATTTCTCAGAAACCATCCCTTTCAGTAATATTCCATTACATTCATTTAGTCAGTCATTCTGTAGTTGATGGGCACCTTCTTAGTTTCTAGTTCTTTGGTGTGATAAAAAAAAAAGAGAGAGTTTCTGCAATATTTTTTTATAGATGGCTCCTTTTATTTTTTTTATTTTTTTCTCTCTTTGAGTTCTATGACTAGTAGCAGTATAGCTAGTCAAAGGGTACACACAATTTAGTAGCTTTTTAGGTATAGTTCCAAATTGTTTTCCAGAATGGCTAGACCAACTCACAGGTACACCAATAGTCCATTTAGTTTGCCTGTTTTCCTGCAGCCCTTCCAATAATTCTCAGAGTTGCTTTAATTTTCATTTCTCTATTTATTTGCTATTTGAAGCATTTTTTTCGTATGACTATTGATAGCTTTGATTTCTTTAAGACATGCTTATTCATATCTTTTAACCATTTATTTATTAGCAAATAGTTCTCTTAAGATGTTGTTGTTTGTTCATTTGTTCTCCAAGAGGACAATGACATCATGAGGGTGATGTCTTGACTTTCATGTGAATTGGATTTAAGTGAGGCAGATCTGCACAAAGTTGTCAGCCTCACTCTCTTGATGAATATGAGGCCTTTATCAGAGAAACTTGCGGCAAAGATTTTTTTCCCAGATAACTATTTCTCTTCTAATTTTAAGAATATTGATTTTGTTTGTGCAAAAAAAAATTCACCTTTTCAATTATATGTCATCAAAATGGTTCTTTCTTTATCTTTTTTGATCCTCTTTATCTCTTGTTTGGTCTTGAACTCTTCCCCTAACCACACGTGTGAAAGATATTTCTTTTCTTGTTTCTCTAATTAGTTTGCGATGTGACCTTTTGTATCTAGGTCATATGTCTATTTGGAGTTTGTCTTAGCATATTATGTGAGACACTGGTCTGTACTGAATTTCTGCCAGACAGCTTTCCATTTTCTGAGCAGCTTTGTCAAATAATGAGTTCTTATCCCAGTAGCCGGAGTCTGTTACCATGTTGATCGCTCGTTTCTATATGTCATATACATAACCTGTTTCACTGATCGACCTCATTTTGTTACAGTCAGTATAAAATAATTTTGATGATTACTGCTTGGGTAGTATTGTTTGAAATCTGGTCCCCTTCCCTCCAACTTTTTGTTATTTGCCTTGAGATTTTTTTGTCTTTTGTTCACTATTATTTTTTTCTAGCACTCTAACGTAATTCTTTAGTAATTTGATTGGTATAGCACTCAATAAGCAAATTAGCTGAGGTAGTATTGTGATGTTTATTCCATTAACAGGATATATATGTGTGTGTGTGTGTGTGTGTGTGTGTGTGCGCGTGTGTGTTTGTGTGTGTATGTATATGAATAATTACTCATCTCTAGTTTGGCCTATATTTATTTCCACAAAAAGCATTTTTTTAAAGTGTACATAGTTCCTTTTCATGTCTTGATAAGCAGACTTCCAGATATTTTATACATTCTGTAGTGTTTTTTTAATGGAATTTCTCTATCTTTTCCTGCAGGGTTTTGTTGGTAATACATTGGTAAAATATTGATGAGTTATGTAGGTTTATTTTATAATTTGCAACTTCACTAATGTTATTGTTTCAACTGATTTTAGTTGACTCTCTGAGGTTTACTAGGTAAACCATCATATAATCTGCAAAAAAAGTGTTCATTTTGTTTCTTCTTTCTGTATGTTTATTCCCTCAATTTATTTCTTTTCTTGTCTTAATGCTATAGCAAGCATATCTAAAACTCTGTGACATAATAATGATAATAATGGGCATCTTTGTTTTACCCTTAATTGTATTAGAAAGACTTCTAGCCTTTCTCTATTATGTATAATGTTGGCTCTTGGTTTTAGAAACATATTATAAGAAAATGTGCATTTATTCCTATGATTTAGTGAGTTCTTTTTAATAGAAATAGGTTTTGAATTTTGTCAAAAGATTTTTTCAGTACCTAGCAAAGTAATCACGATTTTACTGGCATTCTTATTAATATTGTCTATTTTATGTATACTTTACCTAATATTAAATCAACTCTATATTTCTGTCACAAATCTACCTTAGTTCTACTGTGTAATCTTTTAAACATGTTGTTGTCTCATTTTCACTAAATTTTATTTAATTTTTTATGTCAATAGTCACTAGCATATTGGCCTATAGTTTTATTTTTAATTTAAATTTATTTTTCCATCAGCAAAAATCTTCCTTTTCTTTCTCCCATCCTACCTCTCATTCAAGTGAGAAAGAAAGAAACACAAAACCTGTTACAAACATGTGTAATTAAGCAATTGACCATGTCCAAAAAAAAGTAGTTATATACTAGCATCCTTCACTTCTGTATCAGGAGGTAGGCAGCATTTTTATCATGAATCCTCTGGAATTCTAGTTGGTCACTATGCTAATCAGAGTTCCTAAGACTTTCAAAGTTGTTTTTATGATATTATCATAATTGTATAAATAGTTCTCCTGGTTCTGTTTACTTCATACTACATCAGTTCTTGCAAATCTTCCCAGGGTTCTCTAAAGCCATCTTCTTCATTATTTCTTACAGCACAATAATATTCCATTACATTTACGTACTATAATTTTTATAGGTATTCCCTAACTGATAGGCAATCCCCCAGTTTCCAATTCTATGGCACCACACAAAAAAACATTGCGGGGCAGCTAGGTGGTGCAGTGAGTAGAGCACCAGCCCTGGAGTCAGGAGGAGATGCATTCAAATCCGGCTTCAGACACTTGACACACTTGCTAGCTCTATGACCTTGGGCAAGTCACTTAACCCCAATTGCCCTGACCCCCCCCCTCAAAAAAAAAGTAGTCCAAACATTTTGGTACACCCTTAGTTCGAATTTATTTTACTCAGAACTCATCCTTCCTTCCCTTTTATTCCTTCTTCTCCCTTATCAGCTTTCCCTTCCATTTCCCTATTCAGTGAAATGTATTCCTGTACTGAACTGTGGGTTTCATCTGACTAGTTCAAATGAAAGTGAGATTCAAGTGTCACCCACTCCCCCATCCCTTCTTCCTTGTTTGTACAGACTTTTAATTGTGAATTCCAATTAAGTGATATAATTTTCCCCTAACCTTCTTCTCCCTTCCCCTCCCCTGCCCCCTTATACCTTATATTTTTGTCTATTTAAAAAATTTTTCTTGTTCAACCCTTGACTGGATGGAGGAGCTTATAGACGCTTCTCTTTCATTTTCTTTATTACTGTCCCTTGTGGTGCATTTTTTTGAGCTTCATTGGGTTGTTCATGTAGGTTTGGGGCTCCTCTAGAACTTGACACACTGCCAGAAGTCACTGGGATTGATGTTCAAGATGCTAAAAATCTTTAAAAGTCATCAATAGTATTACTGCCCAAAGTGACAGGAATAAGGCATTAGTAACTTCTACAGAAACATATTAAAAACTTTATTTTTAGTTCAACTGGAAAGCATTAAGGAATAAATATTGCTGTAGTTCAAAGTCCTTTATAGACTCTTCCTTCTAAAAAATGTGTAAGAGGTTAAGAATCAAGACTAAGGTAGAAGGAGGAATACTTAAGTCTGTCTAAAGATCATTGCCTTCCCATCTGAAATAATTGGGCTATAACCCTTTTGAGGGCAACACCTTATCCATACAGAAATGATCAATATATTAAAGAGTAAATCTTTTCATCCTTAAGAGGAATGGTCGAGGAGGGAATTGAATAGTACTAAAGATTAAATGAGTTTTCTAATTCACTATTGTTTTGGAATGTTAACCCCAGATTTTAACATATTGTTACCTTTTCCTTGTTCAATATTTCCATGTGTCACCTCAAATTTCTTGGGGAAGAGAAATGTCCAAGAGCATGGTAGGGACTATGCCAGTTTGGACATTTCTATCTCCAAATAAGGAATCCTCAGATAAAAAAATAACATTAAATTAATAAGAAATTGTTTCTGATAAATGTGCCTAAAATGTAGAATAGAGTACAGAATTAATATTTTTCTTTGATGATACCAACCTATTTTCTCACCTATAAAATTTTTATGAGTGGTCTCAGTACACAGAAGGTATTCTTGATGAAAAGAAAGGAGCCAGATTGGCTGTTAGATACAGTGTTCTACAGCAGACCTATTTACGGTGACATGATTGACTGAGAGATGTAAAAAAAAAGGGGAGGGGGGAGACTTTTGACTCCACTGAACAAAATAAAGCCTTAAAAGTTTTCCCATAAACAAGGGCTTTTCTGTGCCCATGTTCAGATCCCATAAGGTTTCCAGATATCCAAAATGCTTCTTTTGTGCTATCCACAAATTTCATAAGTATGTCATCTGTGCATTCATCTAAGTTATTGTAAAAGTGGTGAACAGAGGACCACGGACAGATTCCTGGAACACTCAACTAGAAACCTCTATGCAGGATGACATCAACCAACTCATCCCTACTCTTTGGGTTCAGTTCTTCAATGAATAATGAATCTCTCCAAACTACACTATTATCCAATTCACATTTTTCCAACTTGTCCCTGAGGATATTATGAGTTTGTCAAATGCCTCGCTGAAACCCAGATATCTAATTTATTCCTTTTTAATCAAATATATTCATACATTACCACATTCAGAGCATGGAGTCACATATTACCGAATGTCACTAAAACATGTTTGCCTTTACCTCCTTGAGTTAAAATCTCTAGCTCGCCTTATTACCCACACTCTTTCCTTTTGTATATACACATCTGGGGTCATGATGGATGTTGTCATCTGTAAATTAGGTCTCCGTTCTGTTCTCCTTATTCCTTTGTCATACCTGATGCTTTCCATGGTATCTTGTTCCACAGATACATATATATATATATATGTATGTATGTGTAGATGTGTATGTGTATGTGTATGTATGTATGTATATGTGTATATGTATATATACATACATATATATGTATATATATAGTTCCATCCCTTTCTCTTCCTCCGTTTTCAGGAATCAAATCAGCAACAATGAAGGCCTCATTAGATACACTCCATCCTTGGCCTCTCATTCCTATATCTTAAATCCAAATCTTATTCTCAGACACCATCTCCTTCACCAGCTACTCACTTCCCATATCTTTTTGCTTTAGTAGCCTCTACCTTCGGTATCAACAAAAATACCACCTGTGACCCTGAGGTCTTTAGTTTCTTGCTCAAATTTTGAGGTTCCCTTTGGTGATAGTATATGTCCCAGGTGAATTACTGTAAATGGGTAAAGGTTTTAGACTTTAGATGGGTCTCACAAATTTTCTATCCTATCTATAGTATCTTAAGGAAGACATCTTATTTCCCAATTATTCGTGTCTGATCCATAGATAGCTGCCTTACCTCATAGCATCACCAACCATCAAGAACTATTCCTTCATAATAATAGCGAGCATTTATATTGTGCCTTAAGGTTTGCAATGTACTTTGCCAGTTATCTCATCTGATCCTCCCTATCATTATTTTCATTTTATACGTGAGGATACTGAGGCACAGAGAGATTAAAAGTGATTTTCCATGGGTTACACAACTAGTAAGTATCAGAGTAGCAAGATCCCAGTCCTCTCCAGTTCTTGCTCCTAATTCTATGGACAGGACAATCAACTGGCCTCAATCAGAGACAATGGGAGGTTAAGAAGGACCTTTTTTTTTTAATTGCAGGTTCTCTTCTTACCCAGATCTGCTTTTGCTGAATTCTAATTAGCAAATTCCTGCTAGAGTCTTAACCCAAACAGTAATTGCCTTCAACTGTTATCAGGAGGCTTGCTAAAGGAATGTTACAGCCAGGCTTTGTCAGACTCCTCCTTCTCTTTCCTCACTTCTCTCTTACCCCTGTAGAAGTGCACCTTGCTTCTTCCTGTCTTCTGTGACGCAAAGGTTCTAGTTAGGAGTCCGTGATTCCAAGAATCTATGCTACCAGAATTCTGGGTATTCTAAGGTAAGATTCTAACTTAGAGTCCAGTCCCAAGGAAGAAAAATAAAGGCAGGTCTTAGGTCACCCAGCCCAAGAGAGACAGAGCTGGGACAAGCCTTTCAGATTAGGGCTCTTTTGCAACAGCAGACAAGAGGACCAGGGGGCCTGGGCCCCAGATTTATTAGCCAGAAGCTGTTCTGGATTCCTTAGAAGCAAGGAGATATATTTCCTAAACCCAGACATCATCAAACAGAATACCATTCCCCCCTCCCTCACCAGGGCCTCACTGTCTCCTCTCCTCCTTCCTCTAACATTCTCTGGAGGCTGGAATTTCTTGTTTACTTGGGTGTCTGTCTCTCCCCTTCCTCTTCATCTCAGGCCATTTTGTCTTCTTGTTCACTTTTTCTGCCTTTCCTTTCCCTGCCTTCTCCCTCTTTCTTCTCTTCCTCTGTTTCTCCCTTCTTCCTGTCCTCACCTACGTCTCTGTCTTTTCTGACCTCCCTTCTGCCTCTTCCGTGTACTGCCACTGCCTTTGCTCTTCTCCAATTCTAGTCTCCTGTTTCTCCCTGCCTCTCTTGGACTTTTCCTGTCTCCTTTTTGTCTCCCCTTTTGTCTCTTCCATTAGCGTTTTGGCTCAGACCCCTAGAGCAAGATCACATTTGGACCTTCCCCTCTCTTGACCCCCAAACCCAACTAGTACCTAAATCCTGTTCCTTCACCAAAACTGTTATTAGACTAGAGTGACCAGGGTTTTGTCTCAAGAAAGCCAAAATTTAGGGGGCACTGATATTGAGTTAAATTCCTTAAGCAACGGGACCTTTATCAATTTATTTTTAATCTAACACAGAATAGATATTTGTGGTTTGTTTGTCCTTTGTTCTTGAAGACAACCAATGACATTACGAGGGTAATATCTTGATTTCCATGTGAATTTACACAGTCATCAGCCTCTTCCAGTCATCAGAGTCCAGTAGCAAGACATAAGTCAAGATGACTGGCATGCATTGGCAATACGTAAATCAGGAAGACTGGTGTGCACTGGGGGAATGTTTACTCATTACTTGTTGACAGATTGATATCTTCAACTAGAAACAGCTGAGCCTAAATTAGCAAGACTAATTAGAGGCTACCAGATGGCAGACTTTCTCCTCATCAACTTGAGTAGTTGCACCCTAGCTGAGTTCTCTGTGCTTCCCTTCCTCCCCTAGTGATCCTCACCTTGACCCTGGGGTGTCCCTGTGTCTCTGTCCCAAAATTGTTAGCTACAGATCTGAAACCAGACCGTCTCTCTCTCATTCATCCATCCCCCTCTCCTTTCTATTCCCACGACCTCACGCTGGCATCCTAGTCTCCTAGTCCAGATCTCCTGGCCCTGGACCCAGACTCCTTCTGGCACCACCTGTGCTGGAAGTCTGAGAACTTTGAAAGTCCTGAGAGTTTCAAGTTCCCAAGTGGGCAGATGATATGTATTGTTCCTTGGAAGAAGTCCTGGTTGTCTGTTCCCCCTGGGAGGGGGAAGACTTCCAGCCCCCCTGCAGTATCTACGTTTCCTACTTTCCGCCTCAGAATCATAGACTCATGCCTTGGAGGATTCTTAGTGAACAAAAACAACCCCTTTATTGTAGAGATCAGGAAACAAGTCTAGTGACTTGCCCAAGGTGGTAAGACCCAGACCAGACTCAGGTTTCCTGGCTTCCTTGGCTATTTCTGATACTCTGAATGGAGAAGTTTGGTTAGGAAGAGACTGAGCTGGGGTGGGCAATACATACATACATGTGTGTGTGTGTGTGTATACATATATGCAAGAGAAAAAGAGACAGACAGAGACAGAGACAGAAAGAGAAGGAGGGAGGGAGAGAGAGAGAGAGAGAGAGAGAGAGAGAGAGAGAGACAAGAAAGTTGAACGGGCAGGGACCCTAGGACCCAGAACTGAATCAGCTCTGCCCCAACTCATGCCTAGGTAGTTAGGTGGCACAGTGGATAGAATATTGTGTCTAGAGTCAGAAGACCTGAGTTCAAATCTAGCCTCATATACTCCCTACTATGTGACCCTCAGAAATTCTATTTGAGCTTCTATTTGCCTTAGTTTCCTCAACCGCAAAATAGAGATGATAATAGCACCTACCTCCTAGGGTTGCTGTGAGGATCAAATAAGATAATACTTGTAAAGTGTTTAGCACGGTACCTGGCACATAGCAGGTGCTTAATAAATGTTTGTTCCTCATCCCCTGCGACCCCAGGTTCAGAAAAATTAAGGGTAGGGATATATCTGGGGACAAAGATGACAGCATTCCTTTCCCCCTCAGCCTGGAACAAACAAGCAAGAATCATTTGATAATGGTACCAAAGAATTGGAAAGACCCAAAGGTCTTAGGATTTTTCAAAAGTATATATTTTATTAATATCTTTTGTTTCTGTTTGTTTTTTCATTTTTTATATATCTTTTGTTTTTACATCATCTAAATTTCAACCTGTGTCTCTACTCCTCCCTGCCTCCCAAAGAGACATCCTACGTGGTATTTTTTCTAAAGAAAAACACTTTTTAAAGAAAAACTGATCAGTATACCAAAAAACCTGGAAGTATATACAGCGGACCGACGGACCTCAGCTCTGCAAAGGAGTTGGGGGAAGTATCTTCTGAGGGGCCTTGGATTGTCCTTTGCAGTGCTACAACATTCACTTTGGATTGTTTTGTAGCGGTCGTTGTTTCCACTTACATTGCCGTCTTCACTGTGTATTTTGCTTTCTTGGCGTGGAATGAGGAAGACTCGTCCTCTTGAGTTCAACTCCGGCCTCAGACACTCACTAGCTGGGTGACCCTGGGCAAGTCACTTAACCCTGTTTGTCTCAGTTTCCTCATCTGCAAAATGACCCGGAGAAGAAAATGTCAAACCACTCAAGTATCTTTGCCAAGAAAATCCCAAATGGGGTCAAGAAGAGTCAGACACAACTGAAACACTAAGCAACAACAAATATTACATTGCATTCATGTACCACCAATTGTTTATTCCTCAATCAGTGGGCATTTGTCTACCTTGCAGTTTCCAGTTCTTTACTGTCACAAAAAGTGCTGCTATAAATACCTATGTGTGGGGATATATTATTTTTATCAATAATCAGTTAATACTAAAATGGAGGAACAGAGAGGGTGAGGACGAAGCAGGGACCATGGACAGAGATAGCACTAGACCTATTTGTTCTCTAAGCCTTTTTCAGGTCTCTGGGAGGGGGACTCAAAGGGAAGAAAGCGACCCAAGCCATTCCACCCAACTCCCACCTTGGGCACTGGCTCAGCAAACCTTGAGAGGCAGGAAAAGAGAGGCCAGAGCAAATAGGCTCCTGCTTGTCAGAACCCCAATACTGTTCCTCACCCTAGATGATCAGGAGCAGGGAGGCAGGAACTTGAAACCACCTGCAGAGAATTTAAAACCACCAGCTAGGGATGCCCACGCACACTCAGTTCAAGTTCTCAGCCCAGCCCAACCAGGTCACAGGCCAGCTGGTCTCTGACCAGAGTTTGTGTTAGTATATCCCTAAATATGTGTGTGTGTGTGTGTGTTTATATCGTGTTTGTCTGTCTTGTGTCTCTCTATATTTAACAACAAGAGTGTCTGTATGTTAGCATGCCCATCTTTTGTGCATATGTGTATGTTTATATGGTCTATCCCTCTATTCATACCCCCCCCCACACACACAACTTACAAGATCAAACACTTTGAGGGCCCTACAGGAAAAAACGAAAACCAAATTCCTGATTATTGAGGGGATTTTTGTTAGCCCCTGGATCATTGAATTAAGGTCATCTGCTTCCCATAAATCTTAACACAGAGAAAAGTTCCTGAACCTGCCCCCATAGAGCTAAAGAGTGTGTGTGTGTGTGTGTGTGTGTGTGTGAGAAAGAGAGAGAGAGAGAGAGAGAGAGAGAGAGAGAGAGAGAGAGAGAGAGAGAGGGAGAGACAGAGAGACAGAGAGACAGAGAAAGAGAGAGAGAGAGAGAGACAAAAAGAGAGAGAGAGAGAGAGAGAGAGAGAGAGCACCTCACATCAGCGCTACAAGCTTCCCGGTAGAGCCCTGACACTGGCTTTAACAAATAAAGATGTCTTACTATCTTTCCCAAGAAGCTGTCTACCATTCATTCAGCTATATTGGGAAGGTGAGAAGGGGAAAGAGAAGGCTCAGTCCTGGGACATGCCCTTTCAGAGGTCAAAGTCTCTGGGGAGGTAGAAAAGGGCCACATGTGGGCCTTACCTTCAGGGACATCATCATGTGTGGGAGACTCAAAAGGGCCAAACTTGAGCCTGCCCCTTGGGGGCAGTCACAGTCTAGGGGAAACAGAGAGCCAACAGGATTACCGGACCTTCTCATTGGAAAATTCCAGCTGCTATTTAGCCCAACCCATACTAGGGGGAGAAATGGAGAGAGCACGAGGCCTAGAATCAGGAAGACCCAAGTTCAAATTCAGACTCAGACACTTGATAGTTGTGTGACCCTAAGTGAGTCATCTAACGTCTGTTTGCCTCAGTTTCCCCATCTGTAAAATGGGGATAATAATAATAGCATCTCCCAGAGTTGTTGTGAGGATCCAATGAAATAATATTTGTAAAGTGCTTGGTGCAGCGGCTTTTACATAGTTGGCTCTCTGTAAGTGTTTGTTGTTCCCAAAGAATCCCCTCTACCATACATCTGACAAAAAGATACTGAGCTTTAGTTGAAGACCTCCAAGGAGGGAAAATCCACTATCGCTGGAGGCAGCCCATTCCACTTCTGTAAAGCTCTAATTAGGACTAATTAGGGCTAATTAGAAAGTTCTTCCATCCAACATAAATCTTTTGCAATTTCTACCCAGTGCTCCTGGTCCTGCCCTCGGGGACCAAGCAGAACAAGACTAATCCCTCCCCACGATACAACCCTTTTAGGTATTTCGAGATCCCTATCAGGTCGCCTCCAGCATTCTATAGTCAGGAAAAGTGAAAGCAGCTCCTGCCTTTAAGAAGCGGTCCCGGTGGGTCAAAGGGATCTGGGGTCTGGGGAGCAACAGCACAGAAATAAGGAGTGTGTACATGATACATACAAAGTGGACACAAGACAACCTTGGGGACCCTGCAGAAGGCAGACACTTAAGTCTTCAGGAAGCCGGGAAGTCTAAGAGTTAGGACTGAGAAGGAAGAGCCTTCCAGGCACTGGAGTCAGCCAGCACAAGGGCAACATGGCGGGATTGGAGGGGACCAACGTTAAAACTGGCAGGCTAGGAAGGGGCCACATTTCAAAGAGCTCTAAAAGCCAGAGAAGGTTTTACATTGGACCCCGGAGGTAGTAGAGAGCCACTGGGATTTATTGACCACTTCCTCCTCCTAGAAACCCTTTTCTTTTCTTTTTTTTCTTTTTTCTTTTTGAAGGAGGGAAGACAGGGCAATTGAGGTTAAGTGACTTCCCCAAGATCACACATCTACTAAGTGTGTCAAGTGTCTGAGGCTGGATTTGCACTCAGGTCCTCCTGACTCCAAGGCCGGTGCTCTGCTCACTGTGCCCCCTAGCTGTCCCTAGATACTCTTTTCTTTCTAGATTTTCATGACATTTCTGACTGCTCCTTTGCAGTTTCCTTTGCTGGATCTTTATCTACTTCATGCCCACTCACTGCGGGTGACCCACAAGCCTTTGTCCTGGGGCCCTTTGCCTGTTTCACTGGGAGCTAGGTGGTATAATGGATAGAATGCTAGGCCTGGAGTCTGGAAGACCTGAGTTCAAATCCCACCTCGGACACTGATCAGCCGTGAGACCCTGGATGTCATTTTATCTCTGTCTGCCTCTATTTCCCCAGCTGTAAAACGGGGCTAATAATAGTAGCTACTTCCCAAAGTTGTTGGGAGGATAAAATAATATTTGTAAAGAGCGTTGCAAGCTTTAAAGTACCATATAATCACTAGATATTATTATTCATCTTTATACCCAGATTTTTAACCTGAGGCCATTCAGCTTTAAGAAACCATTGGTAACATGGAAAGAGAAGTTTCAGTTGAACAGTGAGATTCGGCTCAATTTTGCAGAAAATGAGAGAAGAGGAAGTGGAAGCACCACGTGTAGATGGCTTTTTCAAGAATTTTCACTGTGAAGGGGAAGGGAGAGATAAGATGATAACCAATCAGACAAAAAAATATTCTTATAACTATTTCAATCTAATTGGAGGGAGCAAATGTGATCAGATCTTCACTTTAGAGAATTCATTTCGCTGCCAGTATAGAGGATGAATTGGAGCTGTGAGAGGCTTGTCACAAGAATGGATATCCCAACGGTCCAGGCAAGATATGATGAGGGCCCAAACCAGTGACGGGGAGCCAGTTAGAGATTAAATTTAAAAGCATGTTAAGTGGAAAGCCCATTGTTAAACATTTACCGGCACACCCAAACTATGGTGGTGGTTGTATGGGTGAAAAGAAAGGGGAATATATGAGAGGTATTGTTGAGATAGAAATGACAAGATGTGGCAACTGATTTGATACTTAGGGTAAGTGAAAGTGAGGTAACGAGCAAGACACCAAGGTTGGGAACATGGGTGACTTGGGATTCTAAGATCGTAGAGCTCAGGCTGGAAGAGACCTCAGGATAGCCACGTAACAGCAAGTGAGGAAGAGCGGTGGGTTGGGGGGAAGAGGACACAATGATGAGATCTATTTTTGGACATGTTGAGTCTGACCTCCCATTCCAAATATCCGCTAGGCAGTTGGTGATGTGGGACTAGAGCTCAGAAAATGGAGGAAGACTGGATATTTAGATCTGGAAGTCGGCTGCATAGAAATGAAAACAGAACCCGGGAGTTTACGAGGCCACAAGATGGGAAAACAGCCAGCCAGCGTTCTCATCCTTTTATGTGTCCTGAACCCCATGGGTAGTCTCACCCTTTTTGGAATAATGTTTTCAAATGCATAAAATAAAATACATAAGATTCAAAGGAAAGCAACCATTTTGGAACACCGTTATCAAAACACTGTTTTTAAAATGTTCAGGGATCCCAAGTTAAGAAACCTTGGTGTAGAGAGAGAAAGGAAGAGACAGAACCACAGTTAGTGGGCATTACATAGATAAGGGTCCAGCCAAGGAAACTGAGAAGGTATGGTCAGACATGTAGGAGAAAACCAAGAGAGATCAGGGTCACAAAAACCCAGAGAGGAAAGGGTATACAGGAAGAGAAGGTGGTCACCGGTATCACATGGTACAGAGAAGTCCGAGGACTGAGAAAAGGCCATTCAGCTTTAAGAAACCATTGGTAATATGGAAAGAGAAGTTTCAGTTGGACAATGAGATACAGCTCAATTTTGCAGAAAATGAGAGAAGAGGAAGTGGAAGCTCCACCTGTAGATAGGTTTTTCAAGAATTTTCACTGCGAAGAGGAGGAGAGAGATAAGATGATAACCAATCAGACAACAAGCATTTATTTAGAGTTTACTCCGTGCCCCGCACTGTACTAAAAGCCAGGGATATAAAGAAAGGCAAAAAAGAATTCCTGCCTTCAAGGAGCTCACATTCTATTGTGGTATGTGATACACAAATAACTAGATAGGAAATACTGAGAAAATGGAAAATAATCTCAATAGGGAAATCACTAGCTACTGGGGGAGGGAAAGAGACTGAGAAAGACCTCATCTAGAAGAAGGTGGGATAAGTAGCAAGGAAGGCAGAATCTAGTAAGGGACTTTGGTTTTGGTTTTAAGAATGGGAGAGACCAACATGTTTGTAGGCAGCCGGGAAGGCACCAGTAGACAGGAAGGGATTGGAGATCAGAGAGAAGAGAATGAAAGCAGAAGCAATCTGGTAGAGAAGATGAGACAGGACAGGATCAAGGGTCTGTGTAGTGATATTGACCTTGGCAAGGAGAAGGTTTGTTGTTATTCGGTCATGTCAGACTCTGTGACCCCGTGTGAGGGCAAAGATATTGGAATAGTTTGACATTTCCTTCTTCCTCTGGACTAAGGTTAAGTGATTTTCCCAGGATCATAAACCTAGTGAGTGTCTGAGGCCAGATTCAAATTCAGGTCTTCCTGACTCCAGGCCCAGCACTCTATCCACTGAGCCACTTTGCTGCCTCCAAGAAGAAGGGCCATTCTTCAAAAGAGATGGGAGTAAAAGAAGAGATAGTGGGGGGAGGTATTGGGAAAATGTGAAATGAAGAGAGTGGAACAAGGGGGAGCTCCCTGGTGAATGGTCTCATTTTTTTCTTTCAAGTATGAGGAGAGGTCCTCAGAGGAAGGATAGGGGGAGGTACTATGGGAGGCTTAAAAATAGAAGAGAAGGTCTGAAATGGCTTCAGTGGTGAGTGGGATAGAGAATTGATTGGGGGGAATAAAAGGTTAGTGCCTTGCTGGAGCAGGGCCTGGTTAAGATCAAATAAGAGCAGTTTGTGGTGCCCCGGTCCCCATGATTTCATGACTTCTTCCATCTCTGCACAGCAGCATCCCCAGTTTCTGCAAACAGTCTTGATATGACATGAACTCGAGGCTCTTCACCCATGGATTCTTTCCTCTGAACATTCTCCAGCTTATCCATAGCCTTAAACCCAAAACTAAACACAAATGGAGAGGTCACAGAGTTTTGGGAACAGGATTAGAGGCTCAGAATGGGGTGGCTTTGAGGTTTGGGAAAAGACCAGATATGTGCAGAAGGGACTCTCTCATCCTGTGTCAGGAGGGTATTAGCCTCATAACCTACACGCCTGGGGAAGGGTGTATAGTGGGGGGTGCTTATCTACACATATGGTTTCTAGAGCCAGGCCTATGACAGCCATGGCAACCACTAACAGCAATAGCCACAAACTCCCCATACACACACGCACAAACACACATACACACACACACACACACACACACGAACAAACACACATACACACACACACATGCACGCACAAACACACATACACATGCGCATGCGCACACACGCACACACATGCACACACACACACACACACACACACACACACACACACACAATCCCTCTTGCCCAAGGTGGGTCAGGTTTCAAGAACCTGAGGAAGAGAGACCAAGATAAAGTTAGTTTGCTATGGTCTAATGAAAAGAACACTAAATTTGGAAACAGGAAATGTGGGGTCAGTCTCTAGTTCTGAAAAGCCTTAGCTGTGTGACCTCAGATAAGACACTTTCCTTCTCTTAGACCTATCTTCTTCATGTGTCAAATGAGGGTGGGGGGCCTGCGGTACACAATCTGAGCCACTGAGGAAACTGAGGCTAGTGAATCTCTAGAGCTCAGGAGTTTTGAGCTGAGGTGGACTACACCAAGGATGTCCACACTAAGTTCTGTATTAATACAGTGACCTCTCTGGGAGAAGGAAGGCTTCCAGGTTGCCTAAAGAGGGACAAAATGACTCATGTTGGAAACTGAGCAAGTTAAAGCTTCCATGATGATCAGAAGTGGAATGAGGCCAGTGAGTAGCCCCTGAACCTCCAACCTGGGCGACATGAGGAGACCCATCTTTTAAAAAAAAATAGGGATTATTGATCTTTGCAATGCTGACCTCATAAGGTCATTGCGAGGAAAGTGCTTTGTAAGAAGTTATGAAAAGGGAAGCATTTTTATTTGAAACAGGGACAGAGACCTGAGCCTTAGGTGCTAGTCTATCCACTTGGGACACTTGGGATCCATCTATTTGTCCCTCTCTCTCTCCTCGTCTATCCATTCCTCAGTGTTCCTCTAACCTTTGCTCTGTCTTCTCTAGGGGTGGGAGGGGTTAGGACTGGGGGGAAGGGGTATTGTGTGGTCCTGGGGGAGGAGTGTGTGTGTGTGTGTGCGCGCGCGCGCATGTGATAACAGCAGTTGATGGGATTCAACCATTGTTGGGAAGAGGTTGGCATCATCCCTTCAGGGACACATGCTGCTGTTCCTTCCTCTCTCTCTTTTCACTTTATGGGTATCAAAGATTCTTGGTAGAAGCCTTTTCCTGACCCAGCCCATAGGCATTGGCCTGGGAAGTGGTGAGAACAGCCATGGCCCTGGAACCCAGTATCACCTCTGCCTAGACCTGGCCAGATAGACCTGTCCTAACTCTGACATTGACCCTGAGCCCAACATCCTTAGCCTCCAGCCTTTGATCCCTAAACTTGGTCCTAACATCTGGTCTCAGACAGGTCACGAGGAAGGTCCTGAGCTGTGGCAGGGCTGATAGTGGGAGAGGTTCAGGAAGAGCTTCCTGGACAAAGCAGTTGAAAGATGGGGGAGGGGAAGGGAGACTCACAGAACCATGAAATCTGAGTTGTAAGGGACCTCAGATGTTATTAAGTCCAACATGTACCTGAATAAGAATTTCCCTCTATAACATGCCTGACAAGTGGCCACTCAGTCTTCCCTTGAAAACCTCCAGTGATGGGGAGCTCACTACTTTCCAGGGTGGCCAAATCTATTCTGAGATGGCCTTGATTTAAAAAAAGTTTTTCCTGATGTCAAACCTTTATCTGCTTCTCAGCAACTTCCACTCATTGTTCCTACTTCTGCCCTCTGATGCCAAACAAAACAAGGCTAATCTCTCTTTTACCTGACAACCATCAAATATTTGAAAGAAGAACAATGATACTGCCTTCCCCAATCTCCAACCACCCATTCAATGCTTCTTTTTCTCCAGGCCGAACATCGCCAATTCCTTCACCATATCCCCGGATGGCATCATCTCAATACCCTTGCTGCCCTTTTCCAAACCCCCCCTAGCTTATCCATATCCTTCCTAAAATGGGGTTCCCAAGACTGAACACATACTCCAACTACAGCCTGATCACAATGGTGCCCGTTCAGCCCATTACCTCCCTTGTCCTGGACATGAGGTCTCTGTCAATGGAGCTTAACCTGTGTTAGCCTTTTTTGGCTTCCATAACATGCTGTTGGTTCATATTGAGCTTACAATTCATTGTAACCCCTTGATCTTTTCCAAGTGAACTGCTATGTACACCAAGTACACAACACCCCAACTATAAAATTTCCCCTTTATCTCTATCTAACTTTATCTTACTAAATTCAACCTAACATGCTAACCCGTTAAAGTAGTTTTGGATCTTGACCGTTTCGACCACGATATCTGATAACTATACCAGCCATGTCTTTATCTAAACCACTGATAAAAAAGTTAATTACAGGGTCAAGAAGAGAGATCCCTAAGCCACTCCACTGGAGACCTCCCTCTAAGTTGACATCAAACTCTCAATGACTTCTCCTTGGCTTCAGCCTCGGAAGTCTCCTAACTGACCATCTAACCCACATCACCTTAAACTATCCACAAGAACAACATGAGGAGCTCTGCTGAAATCCAGGGTAACTTATATGGACAGAATTACTGTGACCCACCAATCAAACCACCCCATTGAAAAAAAGGAAATATAGTCAGCTGCTCTAGTGAAGCCATGCTGGCTCTTTGTAATCAGCTCTTCCTTTGTCCAGAGGTTCACTAACTGCCCCTTTAATATGGTCTGTGATTTTGCCAGGAATGAAAGCCATACTCCCTGGCCCTTCGCTTTCTGACTCCCCTACCTTTCACTATAGATGGGATATTGGCACAGAGAGAGAGATGGACCTGGCAAGAGAAGCTGGAGGCATATTAGAAAGGCCACTGGGTCTGGTTCTCTATTAGATAACAGCTGCATGACCTTAGACAAGTCACTTCTACTTTGTGAGCCTTGGTTTCCTCATCTGTAGAGGACAGGTTTTAACTAGATGATTTCTAATGACCCCTCAAGCTCTATCACCCCCAGAATCAAATAGAAGATTGTCTGTTTGGCTTTCAAAGCCCTTCGTAACCCTGCCCCTTCCTACCTTTCCAGTCTTCTTCATATCCTTAAAATGTACTCCACCATACAGTGACTGACTATCCTCCTTGCTGCTCCTCAATAAAACACTCTGTCTCCCAATTCTGTCCACTTTCACTGGCTGTCCTGGCTCACTCCCCACCTGGAACTCTGTCTCTCCCCACTTCTCTGTCTCCCGTCTTCCCTGGCTTCCTTCAGGTCTCGGCTACTACATCCCACCTTCTGCAAGAAACCTCTCCCAGTCTTCCTCAATCTAAGAGTCTTCCTTTCAGTTACTCCCAATTTACCCCCAGACATCTTGTATGTTCATAGTTGTTTGTGCTTTGTCTCCCCCATCAGACTGCCTTGAGGGCAGGGACTTTCTTTGTATCCACAGATGACTTGCCAGCTGGCTGACTGACATTCTGCAATTCTTCATGCAGAGGATAGGGAGCAGGAGCCCAGCCTGACTTAAGGGGAGGGACCTGCAAAGAGGAGGTGGGCCCAAAGCACAGAATGCCAGGCTGATGATCTGGACTTTTTGCTATGTACAGTGGGGGACCTGTTGAAAGCATCTAAGCTAGGGAGGGTCCTTATCAGAGCTGGACTTTGGAAAGATGACTCTGGCCCTTTATACAGGAGGAAAATAACTAAGCAGGCCTAGAGAAGAAGGGCCCCCTCTCCTTCTTCTGTGGTAGTCCACGTAGAAGGAAATGAGTCTAAGACTCAAATGGGGGCTCAATGGAATCAAAGGGAGGGTGTTTATGAGGCACCTTATGATGGGAAAAGCCACAGCTGGGGGAAGGGTTCCTACTCCCCTTTTTGGGCTGAGGCTTCTGAGGAGATGAGAATCGATCCCCTTTCCAGGGGCCCAGCAGCTGCTCAAGCTATCTACCCCCTACTAAACCTGGCATTTGGAGCCCCAGGGAGGCAAAAAGTGTATGTACTGAGGAGATGGGAAGGAGATGCTGGGTACAAGAAACATGCGCCGACTTAGGACCTCGGGAGGGAGAAGGGGAGAACAGTGTCCATCCTGGTCGGTGGCAGAAACAAGCAGGCCCTGCTGTGTTCGGGCCACACCTGGAGAGCTGATCAGTGTCTGACGAGAAATGTGGCCAAGCTAGAGGGTGGCTCTGTTGCCTTACAAACAAGGGAGAGGTGGGGCTGGTGGGGTGGGGGGAACCTTGGGAAAGAAAGGAGGAGCTCTCTGAGGCTTTGGCCAGGGGCCCAGGGAGCAGGGAAAATTGAGAAACTTGGTCCCAGGAGTTGATTCCCCACTGGATAATTTATTAGAGGAGATAAGAGGCAGACAACTGCCAGCGGAGGATTGACCCAGCCAGGGACCCAATTACAATGATAGGGAAAGGGCCTGAGTTGGAAGGGAAGATGATAAGGTCCATCACTGAGGGCCAAACTCACCTAGCCACCCGTGGGACTGAGCTGATCATGCTGCTCTCCCTCAAGAATCTTCCATGGCTCCCTGTCCCCACCCCGTCAGATTTTCAGTCACCCCACCCCAACCCAGGGTTTGGCCCCGGTAACCCCTCCAACTCTATCTCCCCCTGCTCCCTGGACCAGCTCTCTGCCCCTGCTAAATGTCCAGATCCTTGTTAATGTCCTTTTGCAATCCAGTCCCATCCCTACCCCTACGCCCAGTGATCCCCCTCCTCTCTGCTTTTTTAGCCTTCAAGGCCCAGCGCAAACCCCTCTCCTCGAGGAAGCCTTCCTTAGCCACCCCAGTCCTAAGTGGTTTTCTCCTTCCTTGAATTTCTGACAGCCCTGATTGTGAAGCCCACGGCCCACACATGACAGCATGGGGTCATAGGATGCATGCCTGTGCCATGCGTGGGAGTCATTCATCTCCCCAGTCAAACTGTGAGCTTCCCAAGGGCAGGCAGGAGGGGCTGTGCCATCTTCTGCAACCCCCACAGCCCAGGACCCAGCACAGGGGACCCAGGAACAGCTCCACAGACAGAGAAGGGGACAGACCCAAGGTCAGGGAACTGATGAGAAGCAGGGGATGCTTCATCCCCAGGAGGCTGAGGTGAGGACCCAGCTCTGTGGAGGGAGCAGCATCGTGGAAAGAGAGCTGGGCTTGGACCCAGGGGGCTGACACTACTCGCTCACCCTGTGACCATGGCCTCACTGGAGAGTATGTACTTCCCAGGATTGGGCTAGGAAAGCTCTCGGCAAACCTCAGACCACTTCAAGAGGCCACTAAGTGGTTCAGTGGATAGGCTGGGCCTGGAGACAGGAGGACCTGAATTCAAATCCAGCCTCAGACACCAGCTGTGTAACCTTGGGCAAGTTACCTAACCTCTGCCTCAGTTTCCTGAACTGGAAAATGGGGATAATAATAGCACCTCCCCCATAGGATTGTTGTTAGGATCAAATGAGGTAATATTTGTAAAGTGCTTAGTCCGGTACCTGGCATGTAGTAGGTGCTCAACGAATTCCCTCCCTCAGGATCAGGAGTTTTTATTATTACCACTACTACCACCACTACTACTACTACTATAGCAGACATGTATGGGGCTTGGAAGAAAATCCTGGGATTCTGGTCCTCAGACTGCTTTGGCCAAATAAATACTCCTCACCCTCCACCCCACCCCCCACCCCTACCACTCCCCTGAGGAGTTCAGACAAGGCAGCTTGGCCCCTGACTTACTGGGTGATTTTTTAATAGATCCTCTCCCCTATCCTGGACTTATTTTCCCTCTGCAAAATGATCAAGCTGGACTCTAAGGCAATATTTTCCCACCTCTGACTTTTTCTGTTCCAGGTTCTCCCATTTGACATTTTAAAAGCATTCTTAAACTTTACTCCTCTCTTGTCCCCTAGCTGTTCTCTGCATAGGACTCTCCATCTCCCACCTCCACGCCTTTGTACTCACTGGCTGTCCCCCATGCTCTCCCTCCTCACCTCTACTTCCCAGCTTTCCCCCCACTTGCTTAAAGACTCAGCTCAAATCCCACCTTCCACAAGAAGCTTTTCCCCAATCCCCGCCCCTGTCCTTACCCTGCCCCCAGTGCCTTCCCTCTGATATTACTCTCCATTGTATTGTATACTTCTTATATGTACATTAGTTACTTCCAAACTATCTCCCCTATTAGAATGTGAGCTCCCTGAGAGCAAGCATCGTATCTCTGCCTTCCTTTGTATTCCTAGCACAGTGTATGGCACAGAGTTAGAGCTTAATAAATGCTTGCTGACTGACTGCCATCCTCTGGTCTAAGGCCCCTTCCCAGCTTTGACGCTCCCTGTTATAAGTTCCTTTATGGCTGACTCTTAAGATTCTACCATTCCGTTATAACTGATATTTCTGTCTTCACCTCCAGGGGTCCCCTTGAAGTGGACACCAGTGTGCCAAGCAGAAGCCCCCCCCACAGCCACACATCTTTTCCAGAGGTTTTGCTAGGAAATGGGGCTGTGAGTCCTGCTTTTGCCATGTGCCTGCCAGGGGAGGTGGCCCCATGCCTGATGCCAACCTTTCAAAACACCAGTGCCCCTGCCCCGCTGCCCTGTTTCCGGCCAATGAACATCAGCCAAGATGAACGGCGGCTCATTGCTTCACCCTGGTTTGCTGCCACCTTCTGCTTGGTGGGCCTGGCCTCTAACCTGTTGGCCTTGGCGGTGCTGGCTGGTGCCCGACGGGTGAACAGCTACCGTGCTCGTTCCTCCTTCCTCACCTTCCTCTGTGGCTTGGTGCTCACTGACTTCCTGGGGCTGTTTGTAACTGGTTCTGTGGTTGTCTCTCAACATGCCACACTCTTTGACTGGGCTGGTGCCGACCCTGGTTGCCACCTGTGTAGGTTCATGGGTGTAGCCATGGTTTTCTTTGGCCTGAGCCCCCTCCTACTGGGCACTGCCATGGCGGCCGAGCGCTTCGTGGGCATCAACCAGCCTTTTTCACGCCCAGCAACCGCATCGCAGCGCCGGGCCTGGGCCACTGTGGGACTAGTGTGGGCAGCCTCCTTTGGCCTGGGTCTCCTACCTGTCATTGGCCTGGGTCGATACACAATCCAGTACCCTGGCTCCTGGTGCTTCTTGACTCTGGGATCCCAAGTGGGTGACGTGACCTTTGGCCTACTCTTTGCGCTGTTGGGTGCCTTCTCTGTGGGCCTCTCCTTCATCTTCAACACCATCAGTGTGGTCACCCTGTGCCGTGTCTACCATGACCAAGAGGCAGCATGCCAACGGCCGCGAGACAGTGAGGTGGAGATGATGGCGCAGCTGCTGGGCATCATGGTTGTCGCCACCGTCTGCTGGATGCCTTTGTTGGTGAGTGGCCTCAGCTGTCTGCCCTCTGCCCTCACCCCGTTGTCCCCTTCTAGAGAAGACGAAAGAAGGGGGTATTAGCACGGGCCTCAGCAGAGGCCTCTGATGCAGTGAGTGCTGGGCTTGGATCAGGAAAAGCTGGGTTCAAACTGCACCATAGATAGTCACAAGCTGTCTTGTTGTTGTGGAGTCGTTTCAGCCGTGTCCAACTGTTTGTGACCCTGTTTGGGGTTTTCTTGGCAGAGATACTGGAGTGGTTTGCCATTTCCTTCTCCAGCTCGTTTGACAAATGAGGAAACTGAGGCAAACAGGGTAAAGTGACTTGCCCAGGGTCACACAGCTAGGAAGAGTCTGAGGCTGGATTTAACACCTGGCCTTTCTCAGTCTGTTTCCTCTTTTGTGAAATGACAATAATAAAAAATAATACCTACCTAACGGAATCATGAGGATAAAATAAGATGAGATCTATATGTAGATATAGATAGAAAATGCTTTGCAAACCTCAAAGTGCTATATTAATGTGAGATGTTAGCATTATGGAGATGGAATCATCTTATGTCCCTTCTTCATGCAGATCCTTTTGTGGATAATTACATGTAGGACAGAGAATTTCAGTGCAGGGAGAAACTCTAGAGCATCAAACATCTGAGGGAGAAATATTCTACCTCTAACCTTAGAATGCAGAAAGTTAGGGGCCAAAGCTGTGGGGCGCAGGCAGCAGGAGAGGTAAGGAGGGGGATGAAAAGCAGGATATTACGCAAGTGTGTTTGGTGTAAGACAAGGGACTCTTGCTGACTAGAGAAGGGGAGGGAAAAGGAGGGAATCTCAGAGGTAGAAGGGATCTTAAATTGTCCAATTCCAGAGTTAGAGGGGACACTAGGACGTGGAAAGTCAGAGCTGGGAGGTTCATTAGAACACAGAATGTCAGAGCAGGGAGGGCCCTTAGAACACAGGATGTTAGAGCTGGGAGGGCCCTTAGAACAGAGAATGTCAGAGCTGGCAGTGGCCTTAGAACACAGCATGTCAAAGCAGGGAGGGCCCTTGGAACACAGAATGTCAGAGCTGGGAGGGCCCTTGGAACACAGGATGTCAGAGCTGGGAGGCTCATTAGAACCCAGGATGTCAGAGCTGGGAACCTCATTAGAACACAGAACGTCAGAGCTGGGAGGGCCCTTGGAACACAGGATGTTAGAGCAGGGAGGGCCCTTAGAATATGGTATGACAGAGCAAGGAGGGCTTAGAGAGCAGTCAGTCATTTGGTCAAATAAACATTGGCTCTCTCTTACAAAGACTAGGCCTAGAGAGGAACAGTCACAGGGTGAGTGAAGGGCAGAGCCAGGACTTACTAGGGGCCCCTGCCCCTCCCTTCTAGAGTTCGTTCCAATGCACTAAACTATAGCTGCCAGGAATTTTCCTCATCAGCTTGCTGGAAACTGAATACCTATTTTCCATGTAATCAGTGGAGGAACTCAGCTATTCCGAACTCCTCTACCTAGTTTTCTGTAAGTTGAATGACCTGCCCTCAGGCGAGCTGGTTTGTTTGGCTGGCTTGGGGTGTGGGGAGGGGCAGGCCGAGGTAGCCTTGCTGTCTAGTGGGTTTTCTCAAATGGAGGCCTGATCGCCAGCATCAGTGTTACGGCTCATAAGTAATTCATCAGCCGCTTCCAGCTCAGAACTGTGTTTAAAAGGGAGTAGAAGCTCCTTTGCATGTAGGGTCCCTTTCACTCCCTCGGCCTCAGTTTCCCTAGCTGTAAGATGAGAGGACTCCACTCGATGATCCCTCCGTCCTTTCCAGTTCTATTCAATAAACATTAATTGAGTACCTGCTGTGTGCAGCGCAGGATGGTCAGGGCTGGGAAGACCAGCAGAAGCATCACATGGGACCTGCCATCAAGGGGTATCAAATCAAACAGTCTGGGAGGGTGTTACAAGTACACCAAGAACCAATGGAAAGGGGAGTGTGATAGAGCCCAAGAGAGCCAAGCCCAGCACTATGGGAAATTTGAGGACCCAGAGATCGTTTGCACTTGGCAACCAGGGGAGCAGAGGGGGTGCAAAGGAGGTGGGAGGGAAGTGTCAGGGATGGCTTCAGGATGGCATCTCTAATTTGGGCCAGGAAGGAAGGAAGAAGGAAGAAAGGAGGGAGGGAGAGAGGGAGCAAGGAAAGAAGAAAGGAAGGAAGGAAGGAAGGAAGGAAGGAAGGAAGGGAGGGAGGGAGGAAGGGAGGGAGCAAGGAAAGAAGAAAGGGAGGAAGGAAGGAAGGAAAGAAGGAAGATACTTGAACAGATGAAGATGGTAGAAGGTGGGGGGGGGATGAGCAGGTAGAAGAGAAGTGGTTATTTCAGCCATTTGGGGAGAGGGGGGAATAATCAGAGGGGCAGGAAAAAGTAGCAGGAGCTACATAGAGCATGCAGAGGGATAGTGTAAGAGAGACTGAAAAGGTGAGTTAGAAATATTATGTGAGTATATAACCTACAACCATCTTAGAGGGAGGGGAAGTAAGGGAAGGAGGCAGAAAATTTAGAACTCAAAAATGTTTTTAAATGAATGTTAAAAATTTTCTTTACATGTAATTAGGAAAAATTAAAGACTAAATTAAAAATAAATCAAAATTTCTAAAAAGAAACAAAAAAAATTAGGTGAGGCCATTGGTTGTAAGACTAGAAGCCATTGCTGGGAAATGGTGGAGGTTAGGGATAGAAGGAAGAGAGGAGAATAAAAGGAGAGAAGGAGAATAAGGAGGACTGGGGGCAGGAGGTAGGGGGTTCAAGTCTAACTGCAGAGGGCCTTCAGGGTCCTAAATTTAAACTTTATTGAGTAAGCAATAGAGAGCCATTGCAGCTTTTTGGAAAGAGGAGCGATCTCACCATAGAAATGTGAAGGAAGATTACTCGGACATTAGTGAAGAGGATAGACTGAAGAGGAGACCAGTGAGAAGGATCTTACAAGAGTTTAAGGAAGATGAGATAAGGGATTGAACTGGGGCATTTTAAGTGAGAACACAGAGGAGGGACCATATGTAAGAGATATCACTGACAAAGAAAAGATGGGACTTAGCAACCAATTAGATGGGTAGTAGGAGGGAAGGACTAGGAAAAGTCAAAGGTAACTTCAAAAGTTATGCCAAGGAGGGGCAGCTGGGTGGTGCAGTAGATAATGCATCACCCTGGAGTCAGAAGGACTTGAGTTCAAATATGACCATGGACACTTACTAGCTAGGTGACCCTGCGCAAGTCACTTAACCCTGATTGCCTCCACAAAAGAAAGAAAGGCCTGCCAAGGTTGATTGAAGGAGGTTGGTCTGAGGGCATGAGGCATCTTGGGATGTGAAGGATGACTCACCAGGCCACCTGTTGCTAAGGCTGAAATGAGGAAGTCTGAGGCATCGTGATGAAGCGCTGAATGTGGAATCAAGAAGACCTGAATTCAAATCCCACATCAGACACTTACTGTGTGACCATGGACAAGTCACTTAGCTCCACTTAGCCTCAGTTTCCCTATCTGCTAAATGAGGAGGCTCCATCTCTAAAATCTGTGATCTTATCATCCCTTCCTCATTCATTTACTTGTCTCTTCCCCATATGGTACTCCTATCTCTAGTTTTCTGATCGTATTCATAATTCTGGGCACCCCCTTCACGCTGCGGTGCATGAGCTCCCTCCCGTCCCAGCCACGGGGTGGTAGAGGGCCTATGTGGATATGCTGAGGTACAAAGTCTGGCTGTTCATGGGGTTGGCAATGACTCGGGTCTGGCTGAGCAGATGAAATCCCCCCACACCCACTGACAATAATGGTCCTTATATACACAAGTGCTCCCACAGAAAGAAGGAAAAATCACACACCCACACGGTCTGGCCTCCACTGTGTGTGGGAAGGGGGCATCCACTCTGTCTGGATCTGTGAACATAAGCACTCTCCTGCATTCCCCCACCCCTTAAAAAAATCCATTCGAAGACATCTTTCATCCCACTTACCCCATAAGCAATTGGGGCTGCCCAAGGGACAAGAATCATTAGATGTCATGTTTTAGAGATAGGAGGGGAGGATAAGGAACCAGCAAAGAGAAGAGATAATCAGGGAGGCAGGAAGAGAACCATGGGAGAAGGGTGCTATGGAAGCCAGGGGATATGAGGGTATCAAGGGGAATCCAGTGTCTAGTGCCAGCAAGAGGTCAAGGAGAATGAGGACAGAAAACAGGCCATTGAATATGATGAAAAGGAGGTTTGGGAAAGTAGAGGGGGTGTAAAGCAGATTGCAAGGGGCGGAGGAGGTAAGGAGGTGGGGACAAAGCAGAGACAAAGCTATAAGACCCTCTTTTTAAGAGTCTATATTCTATGGCCCCTCCCAGCTCTGACATCCCATGTCCTAAAGGCCATTCAAGTTCTGATGTTTCTAGTTCTCAAGTTTTCCATAACTAATTTCAAGTCCGGGCAAATGAGAGACAAGTTCTAGGGAGAGGGTCAGCCATGAGGCTGAGTTATTCCCTTAGGAACACACAAACACCAGCTACTCCTCCCCCGTCTGTTTTTGTCGACAAGATCCAAAGGGAGGTTGTCCCAGGGGGCCGGGGGAAAATGCATTTCCCGGCTATGAGCTGTAGTGGAGAAACACAATGCCTCCCCTGGGATTTAGCTGGTGTCCGGGGTCCAGACTCCCAGCCTGCTCTGCCAATTTCTGGCACTGAAAGTTCCAGGGACACCTAGGGAAGAGAATGAGTTGGGTATCATGTCCCCATCCTGACCCCCAAAGAACCCCTCCCAGCCCCCCCCAAAATTTGAGCCCTCAATTTGGCTCTAATTCTATATAATTGCCTCACTTTTTTCGAAAACATACACATGTGTTCCATATACACAGTGTGCACATAGGTCAGGTGACAATATGGGGGGGGGGCATGTTCCCCTCTGAACACCCATTTCATAGATCCATCACAGAACTCTGTGAGTGATGGATAACTCCAGCATGCCATATACATATATACATGCATGTGCATAATGTAACACACAACCAGATGGGCTGCAGAAACATTGAAGGGACCCATGATATTCCTCCTCCTCTGAGAGTGTGAAAACATTCATGAGGTCTGCTAATGACAATCCTAAGACCTTAGGACACAGAAAGTGAGAGTTAGGAGGGAGCCTAACCCAGAGAATGTCAATGCTGAGCGAGCTCTTAGAACATAGAACACAGAATGTCAGGGCTGGGAGGAAACTTAAAATATGAAACACAGAATGTCTGAGCTGGGAGGGACCATAGGGCATGGAACACACAGAATGTCAGGGCTGGGAAGAAACTTAAAACATGAAACCGTCTGGCCCAGCCCTTTCCAACATAGATAAACAGTGCAACAGCTTTTGCTTGAAGGACTTCAAGGAGGCCAGAGTTCAGTCCTGCCTGGAGAAGCCCATTCTCTCATGTTAGTTCCCAGCTACTTGTCAGAATGTTTTTCTTGACACCCACCCTAAATCTGCTTCTCTGAAGTTGCCTAGGAGCGTAGATTTAGAGCTACCTTAGACAGAGTACCTTCAAGGTCATCTAGTCCAATCTCCACCACCACCACCACCACCACCACCACCACTCCACCACCACCATTTTAAAGATGAGGAAACTGAGGCCAAAGACAAGAAATGACTTTCCCATGGTCACGCAGATAGTAATGGTAGACAGGCAGAATTTGAACCCATGTCCTGCCTTCAAAACCAGTGCTCTCTATACCCAATGCTCCTAGTTCTCCCCTGTGGGGCCAAGCAGAACAAGGCTGATTCTTCTTGTATACAATAGACTTTTATATCAGACTTGCCCAAGGTCACACAGCTAGGAAGGGGAGGAAGCACGACTGGAGCCCAGGTCTCCTGATGCCTGGTCCAAAGCTCTTCCCCATTACTCCCAGGGTTCTAAAGCAGGCATTAGAGATCTCTGAGGACCTTAGTAAAGTTAACACCTCCTTTTCCAAGAAGAAACCCCATAACATCTCTCCATCAGACAAAAGCCCAAGTGAAGAGAATAGCTGGCCTCAGAATGAAGTAAGGCAGGACTGCATGCCTGGGCCCTAGCCACAGTGCAGACCTTAATCTGGCCATGGACCCAGGAGTCGGCCATTCAGGGCTGGGGAGATCACCCTGCCAGCACGTTGGCCCCCTCTAGCCCATTCTTTTGCAGGTCTTCATTGCCCAGACGGTCCTTCAGAGCCCACCTGTGATGCTCCCCAGCGGTCAGCTGCCCCGGCACACAGAGCGCTTGCTCCTCATCTACCTGCGTGTGGCCACTTGGAACCAGATCCTGGACCCCTGGGTCTACATCCTGTTCCGTAGGGCCGTGCTAAAGCGTATCTACCCTCGATTGACGGTTCGACGCTCCAACCCCTCTCTGGATACCACCATTCCCCACTCTCTGCGGCCCAAATGCACTGAGGAGCCACTGCCACAGTAGCCCCTGTTGGAGAACCGGTGGCACAGAGACCAATCAGCACTGCTGGCAGCAGGAACACTGGGCTGTCCAAGAAGTCTGGGAGGGGGCTGCCACCAAGACAACCCAGATTCCAGGCTTAGCAAAGCGAAGCAGATGCTGCATTGTGGACATGTGAATGAGGGGGGAGTGAGGTAGGAGTTAGGGGGCTTGGGGTCAGAGGAGGAGCCCTAAAGAGACATCTGGGTTCAGTACCCCGGGCCCCTGGTCACTTTGCCCTCTCCACTACATTCCTGCCCCCTCCTAATAATTAAACTCCCTTGCCCACCCTCCTGGTTCTCCATCTGTCTGATCTGATTGATCAAGTCTATGGGTGTGAGGGGGGAAGGCATTCAAGGAAGACGTGGGGTGGGGGAGAGGGGGTGGAGGAGTAGGTACCCATGGCCCTGATCACTATCATGATCCCTGCTTTGCATGGAAGGAAAAGAGGGGCAGGTTCTGGGGACCCTGAGGGGCCCTTGTGGCCTTGCTACCCCATTTTATAGATGAAGAGACAGAACCAAGGTGAGGGGAGAGACTCTCCAGGTCACAGAAACAGAGAATGTCAAAGCTGGAAAGAAACCCTGGACTATAGAACAGAGAATCCAGGAGCTGGAAGGGATCACAGAGACCAATACTTCCATTTTACAGATGAGGAAACTGAGTCTCAGAAAGACAAAGTGACTTGCCTGATGTCACCCAGCAAATTGCAGGGAGAGCCAGAACCAGAACCCCAAATCGGAATTCTGTCTTTTTTCTAGAGAAAGACCCTGGAAAGTACCCACTCCTACCCACATCCCCCTCACCCCCAACCTTCCACCAGCCTTCTTTCTTTAACCAGTAAGGACACATCCAGACATAGGAATCACTTTTAATATCCACATGCCTCAAGGTACAGACAGAAGCAACTGACTGAGCACTGTGGGGACCTAGATGCCCTTCTCCCCAGTTCTGGATCACCTTATGGGTCTCTGAGCCAAAGACTCAGCAGATGCCAGAGCTAGAGGAAATTGAACCCCCTGTTTCCATCTGGCCCCCATGGCTCCACTTGATTCCAATGTCTCCTCCTGGGCCCTGACCCCAGCTCTCTGGGACCCAGGCACTCTGGGTAACAGGAATGGAACCATCTTGGGGAGGGGTCTGTGACAACCCACCCTGACCAGGAAGGGACCCCTGAGGAGTAGGAGTGGCCCCCTGGATCCCAGAGCGGGGTTTTGGGGGCCCTGAAGGAGGATAAGGGGAAGGACCTCTGGTTAGGGGGATGGGGACCAGGGGATTGTGTGGGGAACTGGGCTGGGGTATGGGACCGAAGCTGGAGGGGTCTTGTCTGGAGGCCTGTAGCTGAGAGCTGGGGCCTTGAGCCAACTTCAAAGGGCTGACGAATTGGGCTGGCTTCTGGGGTCCAGAAATCTGAGCCTGTTTGGGAGTTTGCATCTGGGGGTCAATGGTCACAGCTAATTTCTGGGAACTAGAACCCTGAATTTGCTTTGGGGGGTCACATGGCTGTGCTGATTTCTGGGAGTCTGGCGTATCAACTAGCTTCTGAAGGCCAGTGCACTGAACCTGTTTTGTGGAGTCAGAGAGCTGGGCTAGCTTTGAGGGGCTAGAGAATTGAGCCTGTTTTAGGGGGCCAGAGGGCTGAGCTGGCTTCTGGGGGACAGAAATCTGAGCCTGTTTGGGGGGATCAGAGAGCTGAGCCAATTTCTGATCCTGTTTTGGGTCAGAAATCTGGTCTAACTTCTGAAGGTCAGAGCAATGGGCATATTTTAGGGAGTCAGAGGGCTGGATTGGCTTCTGAGAGCCAGAGAATTGAGCCTGTTTTGGGGGGCCAGAGGGCTGAGCTGACTTCTGGGGAGCAGACATCTCAGTTTGTTTGGGGAGATCAGAAAGCTGAGCCAATTTCTGGAGGGTAGAATGCTGATCCTGTATTGGATCAGAAGACTGGGCTAACTTCTGAGGGCCAGAGCACTGAGCATGTTTTGGGGGGTCAGAGAACAGGGCTGGCTTCTGGGGGCCAGAGAATTGAACCTGTTTTGGGGGACCAGAGGACTGAGCAGACTTCTGAGAGCCAGGGAATTGGGCCTGTAATGGGGGGTCAGAAGGCTGAGTCAACTTCTGAGAGCCAGAGAATTGAGCCTGTATTGGGGTGTCAGAGGGCCGAGCCAACTTCTGGGGAGCAGAGTGCTGGGCCTGTTTTGGAAGATCAGAAGCCAGGGCTGACTTCTGAGGGCCAAGGCGTGGAGCATGTTTTGAGGGGTCAGAGAACAGGGCTGGCTTCTGGGGGCCAGGGAATTGGACCTGTATTGGGGGGTCAGAGGGCTGAGCCAACTTCTGGGGAGCAGAGTGCTGGGCCTGTTTCACAGAGTCAGAAGTCTGGGCTGGCTTCTGGTGACCAGATAACTGAGCCTGTTTTGAGGGGTCAGTGATCTGAGCCAACTTTAGAGGGGCAGAGAGCTGGGTCTGCTTTGGGGGTTCAGATGGCTGTGCTAATTTCTGGGGGCCAGAGAATTGAGCCTGTTTTGGGGGATCAGAAAGTTGAGCAGGCTTCACCTCTTTTGAGAGATCAGAGGACTGGGTCACCTTTTGGGGGCCAGAAAACTGAGCCTGTTTTGGGGGGTCAGAGATCTGAGCCAGCTTCTGAGGATCAGAGTGCTGGGCCTGTTTTGGAAGATCAGAAGCCTGGGCTGACTTCTGAGGGCCAGGGCACTGAGCATGTTTTGGGGAGTCAGAGAACAGGGCTGGCTTTTTGGGGCCAGGGAATTGGACCTGTATTGGGGGGTCAGAGGGCTGAGCCAACTTCTGGGAAGCAGAGTTCTGGGCCTGTTTTGGAGGTCCAGAAGACTGAGCTGACTTCTGGGGGTCAGAGAATTGAATCTGTTTTGGGGGATCAGAAGATTGAGCTGGTTTCAGGAAGCCAGAGGACTGAACCTGTTTTGGAGGGTGATAGGCCTCGTCTAACTTCTGGGGGCCAGATAATTGAGATTGTTTTGGGGAGTTAGTTGTCTGGTTCAACTTTGTGGGGGCAGAGTGCTGGGTATATTTTGTGGGTTCAGCTGACTGCGCTGATTTATGGGGGTCTAGGGTCTTATCTGGCTTCTGAGGGTTAGAGCACTGAGCCTGTTTTGGGGGGTCAGAGGTCTGAGCTGGCTTCTGGAAGCTAGAGAACTGAGCTTCTTTTAGGGAATCAGAAGACTGAACTGGCTTTTGAGGGCCATAACACTGAGCCTTTTGGGGAGGTTCAGAAGACTGGACCAGATTATGAGGACCAGAGCACTGAGCCTGTTTGGGGCGATCAGAAGGCCAGCTCTGTTTTGAGGACCCTGAGGGTAGGACTGGTTCCTGGAGGCCGGAGGATAGAGACTGTTTTGGGGGGTCAGAAGTTTGGGCTGGCTTCTCAGGACCAGAACCCTGAGGCTGTTTAGGGGGCTCAAAAGGCTGTACCATTCTCTGGGAGCAGGTTACCCGAGCTAACTTTGGGGAGCCAGAGCCTTGAGCAGGTTTTTGGGAGCCAGGACACTGGACTTGTTTGGAGGGTGCAGAGGACTGGGATGGCTTCTGGGAGCCAGGAACTGGGGCCATCCTCTGTGCACCAGAGGGCTGGGCTGGCTTTCGGTGGCCAGAGTACTGAGCTTGTTTGGGGGTGTCAGAAGCCTGGCCTAGCTTCTGATGGCTGCACTGAGGCTGAGCTGACTTCTGGGGACCCGCTTTCAAAGCCTGGGTCTGGGGGACTAAGCTGGGGGTCTTGGGCCGGGGCCTAACAGGCGGGGGCCGGACCAAGGTTTCTGGGCCATCCTGGGTTCCAGGGTTCTGGGCCAGAGACCTGCCTAGCCGCAGGCTTCCTTGGCCTCTCCTATCGCTGCCCACACTTCCACCACAAATTCGTCGGGGAAGGCAAACTCGCCCAAGACGGAGTCCAAGCCGCGCGCAAACTCCTGAGCGCTCTGAGTTTCTTTGGACGTCTCCACCAGAGTTGAGGCTGATGTAAAGGTAGAGTGAGGTGAACCCCGGAGCCACAGATCCCATCTCCCATCCTTCCTATCTCTTGACTCTCATCTTCTCCTGACCCATTGTGTATCCCCTGGCCCATCCTCTGATCCATTTCATCCTTTACCTCCCTCTGATCCCATCCCAGATCCACCCCCCACCTTCCCCTGGCTGCAGATTTCAGCTAATCTCTTCCTTCTTCCCCACCACCCAACCTCCTGGAACCCTCCCATTCCTCCCCTCCAATATCTCTGTGTCCCTCTCATTAATGCCCCCATTTCTCCTCCTACTCCCTCTTATTCCCCAGCTCCAGTGGCCCCTCCCCACACCCTGTGGCTCCCACAGCCCCTGCCCCTCCCCAGGGTCCCCACAGGCTTACCCTGGCCCCTTACCCAGGTCTGGGTCCCGGATGCCCATGTAACTCTCCAACAGGTCATCCACCCTTCGGGCAGCCTCCTCCTCAAACTCACTGGGCTGGGGCAGGAGGGAGGGGGGTGGGGTCAAAGATTTGGCCCCCAGGTCAGGCAAGGTGGGGAGCATTGTAATCCATGAATCCAACTATACCCTTCCCTCCCAACTCAGCATCCACCTTATCTTGGGCCCATTGGGGAACCCCCAGAAACCTGGGCTCCTCCTTCTTTCCCACCCCACCCCACTCACCACCTCCTCCACTGTGGCAGAACCCCGGGCCCGGAGGCGAAGAGTCTCCCTCCCACTGGTCACCTTCCCTTCCCCAGGGCACTTGCTGCTCCTGGTCCTCTGGCCGATCATATCTAGAAGACACGATGTAGGAAAGACAGTCAGGGAAGGAAGACTCTTAAAACCAGTACTAGTTCTAGTGCTCTCTAGAGCACCTACTCTGAGTAGGGCAAGTCTAGAACTCCTTCCTAAAAAGCCTGTAGCTGATTTTCTCTAGAACCCATTATGGTTCCAGATCTTGTCCCTCATAGGCAGCTCTAGAACTTATGGTCCATCCAGAGCTCTCTCCCACTGGCAGCAGAAATATCTCTAGGATCCATAGTGGTTCCACATATCCTACTCCACAAAGCAGTGGCTTCCATGAACTTCTCTAGAAAGTCCTTCTTCCAGAACACTAATCCTACCTAAACTTCCTTCCACAGCATTATTCCCTGGCCCACCCCCAACTCAGCTACTCCAGAGCCTGTTGGGGAACTATTTTCAACTGCTCTTGAATCCATGTGGATGGCGTCATAGAAAACAGCTCTGAACCAGGAGATCTGAGTCCAGGTCTAGTCAATCCACTTGCTAACTGTGGGACTACAGGCAAATTAGCTAGCCTCTCTGAGCCTCAGCTTCCTCATCTATAAAATGGGGGTGTTCATATTTGTGCCACCTTCTTCAGCTCGTCCAAGTACTTTGTAAACTTTAACTGCATGGGTGATCCCAACCTTCATGACTTCATGACTTCAAGTCCCTTCATGACTTGAGATACGGCTCCATGAATTGCTATGACTGAACAAAAGTCCTTACCTCCTGGCCAAACTTCTAGAAGTATGTGTGTCCACACTTCCCAAAGCCAGCCCCGGGACAACACACATACAGCCAACCCCCTAACCCATTCTTGGTAAGATCCAGTTATCTCTCCTGCTTGAGTTCTATTTACAGAGCCTTTGAGAGCCCACCACCCCTTTTGGAGATAAAACTTAGAGACTACCATTCTGCTCAGGTCCTCCTTGGTGAAGAGGGGACCCTAGGCTCTTGAAGAATATGCCAATGGGGCGCAAATTCTGACAGATCTTGCTAAGATGAAGAGGTGACTGGATTGTACCAAGTATGGGCTCAGGGACAAACTATATGTGTGACATTGAGCCAAACAAAGTGGCAAGAGTTTCATCAACAGATAGGCTTCCTGGCCACCAAGTAATGAAGCCACAATCAATCACAAAGGCCATCTATGTGAAAGAGTCAAGATCTATCCTCATAGGAAAGAGCCACATTGATGAGATCCAGGCTCTCTGAAGAATCAAAATGTCAATGTGGCTTCTTCTGTCACTAGTCCCCAAACCCATCCCTTGGCTGCCCTTAGAGCAAGACTGCTGCTCTAGAACTTGCTCCCTTTCCTGGTTCTCTCTGGACCGCTCCAGAACCCTTACACCATGAGCTCTCTTCTCCCACTAGCTGCCTCACCAAAGGCCCTTTTGGGCTGCACCAGCCTCAGGGTGAAGGGCTGGGCCTTGGGCAGCTCCCGGAGCATCTTGGCCACCTCATAGTGTCGGCAGCCCACGATGGTCTGGTCATTGATGGCCTCAATGCTGTCGCCCACGCAAACTGCCTCAATCCGATTAATGATGCTTCCTTCCTTGATCCTCTGTGGGGAGGAGGACAATGGAGAAAGGGCATCAGGAAGAGTTCCCTATCACCCTTTCCACTCACCTCCGAGCCCCTGAGCATCCAGCCCCAAAATCTGACCCAAAGGGTTTCTGAGCATTCTTAGCAATGGGACATATCCCACATCTCCCCACTCTCTCCCAACCCCTGATTCAGTGATCTCTAAACACTCATAGTAGCTAAGCACATTTCCCTGGAGATTAAAGATCTCTAAGTACTCAGTGAACAAGCTCATCTCCCTTGAAGACAACATATTATTCAGCATGCCTAGTGACTAAATATATCTCTCTAGAGAAGAGCACTCATTGATTGAGAATGTTACTCTGGGGATATTCCTGGTAATCAGGCATATCTCTTTAGGGATGATGAATCTAGGGGATTTCTAAAACCTCATAGAGACTAAGGTCTAGGGATCTTTACACTTAGTTAACAAGGACATCCCTCCGTCTGGGAGGGATCTCAAAGAATTTAGTTACCAAGCAAATCTTTCCCCCAGCCAAATCTCCCTCAGATTGGCTAAGGATCCCTAAGGGCTAAGGACGAGATTTTTCTCCTGTTTTTGCCTCTTTCCCAGGTTCTAATGCATGGGGCCCAGCTTCCAAGTCTACACTCCTCTTCCTTGTGGTACCCGTCCTCCCCCTTCCAAAACTCCCACTGGTCTAATTCCATTCCCTCTAAAAGGTCTTAAAGCCCTGGAGAAAAGGGAAGCCATCCTCTCGCCTGAAGCTCATCTATGCCCAACAGGATGTAAAAACCTTGAGGACAGGCACTGGGTCATTTTTTGTCTCTGAGTCTCTAGTACCTAGAACAGCGCCTGGAACATAGGAAGCGCTTAATAAGTGCTTGTCTAACACGGTATCTGTAAGGACTAACTTTGATCGACTTGGCTCCTCTCATCAATGCAAGGTTCAAAGACAGCTCTAAAAGACTCATGATGGAAAGAGCTATGCACATACAGAGAAAGGATTATGGAGTCCGAATACAGACTGAGGCAAACTTTTTGCTCTCCTTTTCTTTTTCCTTCTTTTTTAGTTTCGTTTCTCCTTTCTCATGATTCATTCCATTGGTTATGATTCTTCATTACAACTGTACTATCATGTAAATAAGTTCAAAGTGAAGGCATATGTAGAACCTACATTGGATTATGTGCCATCTTGGGGGGGAGGGAGAGGAGAGGGAGGGAGAGAAAATTTGGAACCCCAAAACTTGTGGAACTGAGTGTTGTAAACTAAAAATAAAAATAAATTTATTAAAAAAATAAGTGCTTGTCTATTGGTTGAGGTTGGAGATAAATAAAGAACCAGGGATCATGATGGAAGTAAATGACAACCAATAAAAATTTAAAAAAAGAAAGAAACTACAATCTGATTTCACAGGGCCCATGAACTTGGATGGAAAGGAAAACACCTCTTTATTTTTAACCTCTAACTGAAATTTAGCATTTATTTAAAAATTTTATTCTGAGAAGGGGGCCATCAAATGGTTTACGGAGGGAAAAACCCATTTGCACAACACACTTTGGAATTTAATCAGCATCATTAAATTTTTGCCATCACTTTCTTAAATCTGGGTAATCCAACAAAGCAAGAGATTTAGCACTAATTTGTAGTGTTTGTGGATTGCTGAGGTGTAAGTATTCACGCTGAAAATTTAACAATCAGCTCAGTGAGCTGCTTAGGGCTGACTCCAACATGCTCCTGGCATAGGCTTCATTAGATTGCCAAAGAGGTCCAGAAAAAAAATGGTTAGAGACCCTTGATTTAGGGGAAACATCCACAAAGAGTACAAGACCTATTGTAACACTAGGCAAATAGAGCCAGGCTCTTTTGTGGGAGTAGGGAGCAGCTTTAGAGACCAGTGGGATCATTTCACTCCTATCCTCAGAATCAGTATCTCATGCCCTGACCATACGGTGTGTGGGGTGAAACTGGGGGAGGTGGGACGGGGAAGGGTGGGGGTCAGGAGGTTGCAGAGAGTTGGGGAGGTCCCAAACCTAGAATATCAGAATTGAAAGGGTCCTTAGAATATAACATAAAATGTTGGAGTTCAATGAGGCCTTAGTTAGATCAGAGAACTGAAATGGACCTTAGGAACCATTCGCCCCATCCCTTTCATTTTACAGAGAGGCCAATTTTACGAATAGGTCCAGAAAGGGAAAGGCATTTACCGGAGCTCATCCAAGAACTCAGGTCTCCTGACTTTCAGCCCACTGCTTTTTCTGTTGTCCAGTCCCCAATACCTTGATGAAGGCATAGCCTGCCCCGTTGTCTGTGATTGTGAGCCCCAACGCATCCTCTGTCTTTGTGACTTCCACCTCCTTGGTTTCACCGCGTACATGGGCGAAGATAAAGTCCTCCAGCCCAATCTGGCCTCCCAGCAGTTTCTGCATGTCCACCTTGTGGCTGTTGAGAGTGCAAAACAGAATCTGCCTCCCCACCAAGAAAATGGGGAGAGAAGAAGCCACGTGGTTATTGGGAGAACTCTGGCCTTCACTTCCCTGCCAGCCCTATCCCAGAGAAACCTAGGCACTTGTTCAATTCCGTTGGAATTCAATCCCATCAGAAGGACTAAACAAGCGCTTTACATGAGTTAGATGCTCCCTCTTTCAAAACAGAGAGAGTCCTTAGAACATAGCATGATAGAACAGGGAATGGCCTTAGAGAAAATCCTTAGAACATATGAAATCTCTCTAAGATCTCTGTTCTTTCATTCTGTGTTCTAAGGACTCTCTCTAAGGCCTTTCCCTGTTCTCTCATTCTCTGTATGTTCTAAGGACTTTCTAAGGCCCTTCCCTGTTCTCTCATTCTATGTATGTTCTAAGGACTCTCTAAAGTCCTTCCCTGTTCTATCATTCTATATCCTAATGCCTCTCTCTAAGGCCCTTCCCTGTTCTCTCATTCTACATCCTAAGGTCCCCCTCTGTTCTGATACTCTCCATGCTAAGTTCTTCTGGCTCTCACATTCTATGTTCTGAGGCCCCTCCCTGCTCTGACATTCTATCTGCCAAGAGCTCCTCCACCTCTGACATTCTATGCCCGAAGGTTCTTTCTTGACATACTGGGTTCCCATGTCCCTCCCGTCTCTGACAATCCATGTCCTGAATTCGTTCCAGTTGACATCCTACGTTTTGTTCTCCAAGATCCCTCTAGCTCTAGAGTTCTAGAATTTCAGGAGTCTAAGTGATCTATTCACTGGGAAATCTAGAACAGGCATTATCACTTCCATTTAACAAATGGAAAAAGTAATGCCCAGACAAAGGGCGTGACTTGCCAGGGGTCACACAGCAAGCCAGCTGCAGAGCCAACACTGAATCCATTTCTCCTGACACCACCTGGTTATGGTCCACAATGCTCGGGGTCCCCCAAGGAATTTAAAGAACAGTCTTAAGGAATGCCCCTCTCTTCCCCAAGATGGTCTTTGCTGTCCCTTAGAGCATTCGATACTTTGGAATCCCCTCTCTTTCCACAGCAAGACTTCCAAAAGCCATCTCTACCCATTATGCTTCTGACCATGCAGGGTCACCAAGACAGGAACCTAGAGGTGGCTAAGTGCTAGAATTGATAGGGTGCTAGGCCTGGAGTCAGGTACACCTGAGTTTAAATCTGGCCTGAGAAACTTATTACTTATGTGACCCTGGGCAAGTCACTTAACCTCAGTTTCTTCTATGGAAGAAATAGAAATATGGAAAAATGTAAAATGCAAATAATAGCACCTACCTTCCAGGGTTGTTGTGAGGATCAGATGAAATAATATTTGTAAAAGTGTAAAAAATTAGCACAATGCCTAGCACATAGTAAGTGACTGAAAAATTAATAACTATTCTCTCCTCTCCTACTTGGGGAGTTCCTTTGATTCACATTTCCCCTGCATTATTTCTGAATCAGCACCATTTATTTGCATCAGGTTGTGACCTGGGATGGTAGATTTAGAGCTAGAAGAGATTTCGTTTGAGTCTGACTTGCTCATTTGACAAGTGAGGAAACTGAGGCTGGGAGAAGTTAAGAGAATTGCCCCAGATGACAGAGATCCATCAGCAAGGTCTTCTGACGTCCTCTTGACTAGACCCCAGGAAGCACACTTCTGTGGCCTGGAGTGTTTGGAGACAGAGAAACAAGGGAGCAGCAGATACCAGGCTAAGGTATCCAGGTATGGTGGTGGCAATGAAAGGGGACAGTTTAGGGAGTAGGGTGGATCTGCAGGGCCTCACAAGTCTCTACTGAACTGCCCTGGATTGAGTCTCTGACCTCACAGAGTCAAGCAGGCACATTCAAAGGCCAGTTTTCTGATTTTGATCTGACGATGGTCAGGGATCCGGGAAAGTTTATAGCAAATAAAGTCCTGGGGCCAAATACAAAGTCTCCAGATGGGCTGGGGGTAGGGGTGAGGGGGTGCAGAGTAGAAAGAGTCCAGGGATCCAGCCTCCATCACCCCATCCTGAACACTCAGCTCCAGAGGCTCCTTCCAGCCTCTCCTCTTCCTCACAGCCTAGAGTTCTGGGTGGACCCTACTGGCTTTGTTCAGGATCCATGTCCCATCCCCACCTGCCAGCTCTTTCTTTTCTGGATCTCTCCTGAGATCACCTGCATCCCAATTTCTGGTGACTAAGTATCCTCAGCCCATATCTCAAAGTTGAAATCGTGCCTCCCCCCTCCCCAAGGGATACTTTGCCACCCTGATGGAGGTGCCCCAGCATCTATAGTCTGGAGATAGCTCGTAGCTGACATCCATCGCCCTCCTGTAAGAACAAGAATTGCTAAAGCTAGGCTCAGCTAAGTGGATACAGCACTGGACCTGGAAAGAGGAAAACCTGAATTAAAATCCTTTCTCAGGCACTTACTGTGAGACCCTGGACAAGACATTTAATCTTTGCCAGTCTCTTTCCTCACCTGTGAAATGGGAATAATAGAGGGGCCTGGAGTCAGGAAGACCTGAGGTCAAATCCAGCCCCAAACACTTACTAGCTGTATGACCCTGGGCAACTCACTTATTTAACCTTGTTTGCCTCAGTTTCCTCATCTGTAAAATGGAGAAGGAAATAGCAAAGCGCTCTAGTATCTTTGCCAAGAAAACCCCAAATGGGGTCACAAAAAGTTGGACAGGAGTGAACAACAACCCCTCCCAGGGTTGTTGTGAGGATCAATCCACATTTATTAAGCCCCTACTGTGTGCCAGACCCTGAGCTAATCAATGGGGGTCAAATGAGATCACTTTACAAACATCTTCAATGCTACATAAATGCTGTCTGTTGTCACTGCTGGTTGTTAAAGCATTTTCCACACCTGATCTCCTTTGAGCTTGACCATGACTCTAGGAGGTGGGTGGTACTACTGGGGTCACAGCATCAGACAGTAAGAACCAGAGGGGACCCAGAGTTAAGGGACTTATTCAAGGTCATTCAGCACAGCACCAAGAGGGAGAAATCAATCAACCAATCAATATTTATCAAGTGCCTACTGTGTGCCAGGCACTGTGTCAGAATACAAATACAATGAATGAAATTACCTCTGTTCATAAAAAGCTTACAAATCTAACATGTTTTTTGTTACTATGCCCACTTAACAGATGAGAACACTGAGAGTCAGAGAGAAATGGCTTGCTCCCAGTTAGCAAGGATCGAGGTTAGGAGTCTCAGGGCTCCAAAGGCCATTACTCTTTCCCCTACTCCACACACTAAGGGAATGGGCTCCTGGATCTCCGCAGACCTGGGACCTGCCACCCTAGCCAGGGATCTAAGGACTGGGAGTCGGGATTAGCTCACCTCGGTGGGGGAGATGCCGAAGGCTTCGGCAATCTTGGCATACAGCTCCCGGACATTGGTGAAGCCCTCGATCTTGCCCGTGGGGCTGCCATGAGCCAGCTGGGTGTGGAACACCAGCCGGGGCCGGATGCGAGGAGTGCTGGGGACCGGGGCTGCCTGCTCAGCTGGCGAGGGAGGGGGCGGCCGGGGGGCAGAGGGCTGGGCCCCCTGTGCCTCCCGGGCCCCTCCACTCTCCATGGGCTTGCCCAGCCACACAGGGGGCCCCAAGCGTCCGACGGCGCCGGCCGGATCCGGGCTGCTTCCTTCCCCCCCTTCCCCCAGCTGCCCCCGCCTACTCCTGCTGACAGCTGAGCTCTGGCCTGTAACACAAGCCCAAGGGACAGCGGCGGACACAGGGAACTTGATCCTGGTCCCAGGTAACTGACACCTAGGGAGGGAGGAGCCAATGAAGGCCCAGGTGGTGGTGGGGAGGGGGGGGCCAGGTGTCCCTGTGCCTCTGACTGCTCAGTACAGCTGCTCCCTCTCCTGGGGCCTTGACAGTTGGTACCCAAAGGGAAAGATGGATCAAATGGGTCCTCTCCACTCTCCCCACACAGAATCGCCATCCATTTAGAGCTCATCTGGAGCGGCCACCTTTTACCAAGGAAGGTGAGGCCCAGGAAGAGAGACTTTCCCAAGGTCACTAGAGCCCTGAACCTAGGCAGGTTCAGCATGCCCACCAAGGATGTTTTCCCAAACTTCCTCATTCTAGTCAACGCAGGGAAGAGAGCCCCTGAACCTAGTTAGCAGGCTCTTCTCTGTCCACTCCCTTGAGTGACCTCGGCCTGTTTCCCCTTCGGTAAGACATTACCTGCCTCCCTCCCAAGAGGGTCATGAGGTTTAGAGATAACCCAGCTATTATCATGCAAGTTAGGGGGAGGGGGAAGCTGCAGGCACTGCCAGGTCCTATCATCCCTCTGGTAACAAGACCTGCCCTTACAGGAGGGTTGTCTGGGCTGGGGTGAGACTGGTCCGAGGGCAGGTCGGCAAGGGTAGGGCCTTTGGTGCCCTCTGAGCCATGGCCTAGAAAGAGCATCTGGAGGCCTGCATGGACACCTCAGAGTGCAGGGCCCAACCACCCAGGTACAGAACTGGAGTCAAGGTGGCTGCTGGTCCAGGTCAACCCTTTCCTTTTATCACCCTGCCCCCCACCAACAAACCCACCAGACAGAGACCCACAGATTTGAGCTGAGTCGATTTTTATTTAAAAAGTTGATTACTGTAGTCACAGCTGCTGCCTCCAGGAAGGCCTGCGGGCTATAGAGGAGAAGCTGCCTGGCTCCCTACACATGGGGAGGCAGGGTGGGGAATAGAGAGGGGAGGCAAGGCCTAGGGAGAGGGCTGGGGAGGAGACAGACAGGAGGGGAGATGTCCTAGGAAAGGACTTGATTTTGTAGATCAAGGGGAGCTACTAAGTCTTCTGGAAATCCCAGGCCCAGGAGAGGCTCTGACCCGCCTCCCCCGGTCTCCCATTCTGGGAGGGAGGGAGCTATGAGAAGGTGAGCTGAGTCAGTCAGTGTGAGAGAAAGAAAGTGCAGGAGAGGGAGTCCAGAGATGGAGCTAGCTCCTACGTGCTTAGGTGTGGTGCAGTGCTATGTTGTATCTGTGTGAGTTGGCTATGCATGCCACGGGTCCTATCTGAGCCCACATGCTGCTATAGGCACCACCCAAACAATGGACTGTGGGGTTAACACATGACACATGTTCTCTTGACCCTGCCCCATGCAGGGGGGAGGAAAAAAAGTTTAAGAGAGCTTAGTGATCACCCTGGAGGTTGGTGGGGTGGGACACAAGCCCTGGAGAAGGCAGGAGGATCTGGAGGCTGGGGCTTCCCCCACCCCAGGAAGGCACAGACAGGACTCCACAAAACCTATCAAGCAGCTCCCCACCCCCTTGCCCTGGATCCTGACTCAGCTCCACGGCTGGGCAGACCCTGGAGGAGATACGGGGAGGCCCAAGGCTGAGCCCTGCCCCATGAGCCGGTAAAAAGGGGCCAAGGGGCAAGACTAGATTGCTGGGAGTGCTCCTTCCCAAGGATGGCTCTGGATCCACAGCGGCCCTTCCTCTGGCCACTATTCACAAGTGCTCGCTAAAGATGGACAGGAAGGAAAGGACCCATCAGTAGGAAGAGGGGAGGAGGAGCCCCTACCAGCCCTGCCAAGACCCCACCCCATACTGAGCCCTACCCATCAGGTTTGGCTTCTCAGAACAGATCTGGGCCTTGGGGTGGGGAGGAGGGGAGGCGCATCCCTTAGGTAGTTTCCACAGTAGTTGGATAAAGCAGGTTCCAGTGATCTGCCCTCTCTGGGTGGAACACACCAGGCTCATCTGATCTGGGGGAAGGCGTGCCCTCTCCCCCTACGGACCCTGCCCGGTGGAATATTCCCACTAAGATCCCCTGTCGGGCCTGCTCAGTTATCCCCTACCTGGCTATCCGAGATAGGATCTCCTTGATGCGCACGATGAGCTTCTCATGCTGCAGGGGGTCCCTCTCAATGGCCCCATGCAGCTTGGCCATATAGAAGTCCAGGGTACTAAGTGTTGGGGTTTCCCCAGTGCCTAGTGGGAGGGAAAGGGAGGAGAATGCCAGGGTCCTAGAGAAGATGCGTTTCCCCCCCGCCCCACCCATAGGTATTTCTTGGCAGGTAGAAGTGGGATTCCTCAAAGGAATCTGGGTTGAGTGGAGGACCCTGTGCAGGCGTGGGACATGCCAGGAGGCCCAGCCCCCCCAGAAACAGAGAGGCTCACCAGGCACAGGCAAGGAAGCAAAGCTGGCTGTGAGCGCCTGGCGGACGGCTCGGAGCTGCTGCTGCAGGGCCAGGGTCCGGCGCTCTTCCCTGGCTACCTCCTGCTCCAGCCGCTCCCGGGCGCTGCTCATGCTCTGAGTATGACGCTGGAGGACTGCGTTCTGCTCCTCAAAGGCCACGTTCATCTTCCTCAGACGCCGGAGCTCCGCTTCCCTGGCTGGAAGATGGGAAGCCCCCTCAGAGCCTGTAGGCCCCCAGCTAAAAGAAACCTCTGGGCCCAGGCGAAGATACTCAATCCAGAGCCGTGATCAAACCTCACTGTCCTCCAAGGTCCAGCTCAGGGTCTGCCTCCTGAAAGGAGCCCACACTCATCCCTCCTGGAGCCCTGGGAATCTACTCTTTAGTCATACAAGGCTGGAGCAACCAGGGACCATCGGGTGCATTCCCCTCAACTTACACATAAGGTGAGATTTCTAAGAACTGACACTGACATAGCCATTTAAGGTTGGTGGAGCACTTTACAGTGTTATGTTATCTGATCTTCAAAGTCATCCAAGCCCCCAGGTGCAGCCTGAACCAGATCAAAATATAATTGGGAAATGTTTAAACAAAAAATGCCACACACCACAGATGATCCATCTCTATTTGAGTTTGACAGCACTGCTCACAATTCCCTGGGCTTGCCCTACAGGTCTTGGCCCCATTTTACAGATGAGAAAGTGGAGGCAAACAAGAAGTTAAGCAGAATGCCTGTGATCACACAGCTGGCAAATGCCAGAGGCTGGGTTTAAACCCAGGTCTTTCCTGATCCCAAGTCCAGCATTCCTGCCCCACTGCCACAGAGAAAGGATTTGCCCAACAGGTCACCAATGCTACCTGGGAAAGGGACGACCATCAACTGCCCCATGACTCCACCCAGGATGTCTGTGACTCTTTCTCATGGGACTGCCTAGCCTCAATCAACAAGCATTATTTATACAGCAGCGGGTACAAAGAAGGGAAAAACAAACACAACACAGGTCCCTGCCCTCAAGGAGCTTACAGTCTAAAGGGACGCCAGCTCCCTTCCCTTCACATCCCCAGCCCTCAGTGCTTGGCACATAGTAAGCCCTTAATAAATGCTTGTGACTGACTCCCCTCTCCCTCCAACCCATTCATTCCAGGTCTCCTGGGGCCATATCCAAGCCCCCTCTTCCTCCTCCCCACATCCCCCCATTCTACTGTTCTTGTGCCATTCCTAGAAGGTTCTCCCTTTTAGAACCCATAGCTTACTTCAGGATTCAGCTCTCCTCCTTCAGAAAACTTTTCTGCTCCCCTCAGTTGTGGGTGCTTCCTTCCCCAACCATTGTGCATTTTGTATGTATCTTGTATTTAATTATCTGTGACCATGCTGAATCCCAGGGCTTGGCATTAGGTACTTAATAAATGCCTGCTGAATGACTGAGCCAGGACTCAAACCCAGGTCTTCTGGCTCGAAACCTGGTCCATTCTCCATTATAACCTGGGATATAAAGCACTTCCCTCCTCATCCTCTAAGGAAGGTGGTTACAAGAATTATTATTGCTACGTTAAAGATGGGGAAACAGGTTCGTTCTGTAAGTGTCCTGGGTCACAGATGGTGAGATCAAGAGCTGGAAGATGCCTGGTCAGTGCCCCAGGCCCAGGGAGTTTAAATGATTTGCACGTGGTCATTGAGTCAATAAATGTTAATGGCAGTGTGGGACTAGAACCCAAGCCTTCTCAATCTCAGCCCCGGACTCTCTCCAGTGCTGTACTGACCCTCACAACAAAGATTCTCTCCGCCTCACCCTTCTGAGGTGCAAACAAATATTGTCATTCCCAATCAGTCACAAAGAGTGCAGTGACCAATCCAGGACTGAACACAGGTCATCTGATCTCAATGCTTCCTTGGTGTGCCTCCTCTCCCCAGCCAGACCTGCTCCTCGTGGGAAGGCGGGCAGAAGGCCTTCTCTATCTCCTCTCTCTAGGATGGACAGATAGTCATCAAGAGTGAAAGAGTGAACCTCTGCCCGATTCTTTTTAGCCTCTTTCAGCAATTCTGGACAGTTACTTCCTGCCAGCTGTCCCATCCTCACAGCTTTGGGTGGCATCCTGAGAGCTCTGGTCAGCCCTGAAACTTCTAGCCAGAGACCTGGGATGTAGCAGGGTCAGAGGGACAGCTCTGGCCAGGGCGGACACTCCAGGCCTGACTCTCTCCATTCCCCTACTCTCACCTGATCCCTGCCCCCAATGACACATGGCTTTTGTCTGTCACCCCAGAGAGAGCAGGAGGAGGAGGCTCAGTGAGTATGCCTCACCTTTGTTCTGGTCCAAGAATTCCTCGGTAAAGATGGGGACATCGAAGGTGGAGAAGCTATCGAAGTCCCCGCCCTGGAGGGTGGCAGAGGAAGGCAGCATTACTGGGGTTGGCAGAGAAGAGAAGAGACCTCTGCTCGGCCCCAAAAGGCCCCTCCCAGTCTTTCTGTCAGCACAGGGGTCAGCACAACTCTTCACTGCCCTCTTCTGGCGCCCACATGACAGGCCTTCCTTCCTCCCTGCCCTCCCTGCTGGAAGCATGGAACAGAGCCCCTCCCCCAGAGTTCCCAGGGCCCCCTACCTTGTGTCCATTCAGCAGAGTGTTCATGGCTGAAGCACCTGGGTCTTCTAAGGGGAAAGGAGAAGCGGGTGAGGGTCCTGGAGGGTGGAAAAAGGGGAAAGGCCCACCTCAGTCCCTCCCTGGGAACCCCGCCCCTAACACACACCCACATGCATACACATATGCACATGCCTCATACTCATGCAGGCACACGCATAGACACACAAACATACGCATCCACACATGCCTTTCTTGGCTTTCTTCTCCTGGAGTTTCTCTGCACACATCTTGTATGCCTCAGACTGCTGGTATTCACGGAGCTCCTTCATGTACTGCTGTTTCTCCCTCTCTGCCTCATCCAGGTAGCGCTGGGGACAGAGATGGGAACCAAATGGGAGGGTTGCTGGTGCATGGACAGGGAAGGTGAGGGAGGAAGGGCTGGATCCTCGTAGAAGGGAAGACCCCTGGCTGGGATTCACTAGAGGAAGAGGAGGAGGAGGAGGAGGAGGCAGTGGAGGCATTGATGTAGAAGGAAATCTGGCTCTGGAATAAAGGGCCTGTATTTGAATCCTGCCCCAGGTGTATGACCTTGGACAAATCCCTCGGCCTCCCAGGCCTCAGTTTCCACATCTGTAAATTCAGAAGACTGTACTAAGCAGCCTCTGAGGTTTTCCCCAGCTCTAGATCTAGGATCCAAGGATCCAACACAGAGAATTGATGGAGAAACCTTGGCCATACAGAAAGAGCCTGGCGGCCAGTTCCAAGGGCTTCTGGGAACTGCACAGTTTCCAGGGAGGGGTCTCCAGGTTCCCACCTGCTTGTCTGTGGGTTGTAGCTTGCTCCACTCAGCCCCCAACATCTTAGTGATCTCAGGAAAGGGCAGGTCTGGGTGCAAAGTGCGGATCTGCTCCCGCCTCTCATTGAGGAAGCGAACATAACCAGTGACAGGTGCCTTTGGCCCATTGGGAAGAATCTTCTTCCTCTTTTTGCCCTTGGGCCAACCTCGCTTCTTCACGGGCTGGGGGAGAAAGGCAGGGAGAGTGACCTTTGGGGAGAAGGCAAAGGGCTGGTAGAAAGCCAGGGCCCCTTCTCCCACAAGCCTCAGGCACTCACCTCCTCTTCCGAGGGCCCTTTCTCCATGCCACCAGCCCTAGGGCCTTCCACTTTCTCTTGCTTCACAGGAGCCAGCCCTGCAAGGCTCCCCGGATGCTGCTGTCCTGGGACCTTCCCGGTGCTTGGCCTGGAATCCAAGCTGTCCATGTGTCAGGGCTCCAACAGAGCCTCCCAGGGGCCCCACCACCACCCCCATCCCTATTCCCACCTTCACTTAGAGAAAGAAGTGGGGGGTGGAGAGAAACCCGTGGGGAGCATAGGGACCAAGTCAAGTCGGGGCAAAAAGCATTTATTTACTCTTAGCATGGTCCAAACACTACTAAGAACTGGGCTGCCTAGAATGGCACAAACCGACCCCGCCTTCAGGGTGCTCACAGTCTAATAGGGGAGACAACGGGGAAGCAGCTGCATACAAAGAAGATGCAGATAGAGTGGACAGAAGGTAACGGGGGGCAATCTCAGATGATGTTGGCGGAGCCCCGCACGGACCCCAGAACGGAGTCTTCTGGAGACCCTGACACCCGGCCCCCCCGGGCCTGGCCCCGGGGGGCATCCTACTAGCCCATCACTCACAGGAAGCCTGGGACTAGCTGCTTGGGGCTCTGGGACATGACCGACAGCCCTCTCCAATCTCTGCCGCCGTCGGGGCGGCCCTCTCTGAACCTGAAAGACAAGAAAGCACACGTCGGCAGGTGGGGTAGGGGAGTGGGAGGGAGGCACTGCCCCAGAGCCTGGCCGAGAGCGGAGAATGGGATCTGGCCGCCTCAGTCTGCACTTCTGTAGAATGGGCTAGACAGGGATACGCCTCCCCGACTCCTAACCCAGACATCATTCATTATCCACAGAGTGCTTAGAGATCTCCGACGAGAGCGTCTGTGGGCGTGGCTTGGGGGCGGGCAGATGAAACTCCCCACTGTTGGAGGAGGGGGGAGGGGGATGGATCCCAAGGGGTGCGAGTGGGTCACACAGCTGGACCCTGGGGATCCCCCCGGATCCCCTCCAAGTCCAAGGCAGCGGGAGGGAGGGGAGGGACCCGGTGGATCCCTTTGTTGGGGGATCTCCTCCCCCCCACCCGGCGAGGGGATCCTGCCCGCCTCCCCGGCTCCCCCGACTGCCCAGCGCCGATCGTTTAGCCCCCGAACCCCCCGGGGCCACGATCGCCCCCGATCCCCGGGTCCCGCGGCAGATTTTACCTCCTGAGCAAACTTTCTTGGATCTTCGGGTTCGGACTCTCAACCGCCCTTGGCCCCGCCCCTCGCCCCGCCTTTCCCGAGTCCAGCGCCGGTAGGGAAGGGGCCCCGCCCCCAACTCACGCTCGCATGCTAATAAGTGGGGCTGCGAGCTCTGGGATTGGGTGCAGTCTCGGGTGCGGGGCAGGGCTATGTAAATAGCACCCGAAAAGCGGCTAAGGGATTGGTTGTAGGAGGGCGGGGTTTCGGGTTGGGCGGTGGAGCGTAAGGCTGAAAGTGCGTCAAGTTTGGCTGCGCCAGACCAGATTCGGACCAATCCGGGGAGAGTGCCTCCTTGAGGGGCGGGTCTTCTGAAAGGGCAGGAGGCCGACCCAAATCCTCCGGCCCCAAGCAATCCACTCTGAAGAAACCCGCGTAACGGAATGAAGGCTTCCGCCCAAGTAGCCTGCTGGTCACCCTGCAGCCGCCGGGGGGCCGGACCTGAGTCTGGCAAGTCAAAGTTATGCGTCCCAGGGAGAGGGGATGTGCTCTGAGCGTGCTTTGAGATCCTCACTATCCCAGCTCTTCTGAGTCTCTCTTTCTCTGTCTGCAAAATGAGGCTTGATTAAATACTCAAGTCCCTTCCAGCTCTGATGGCGAACCCCAGAATCTCCGGGTTGGGCGGGTACCATCTGGTGCAACTGGCATCTGAACAGCAAGGGTCGTGGGGTCTAGGCTTGAATACCTCTAGCGGCTGGAGAGCCCACTACTTCATTCCCAAGCGACCCTTTGCACCTTTGGACATCTATCTCTAGGTAGGAAGTCTGTCCTCATCCGTCGGTCTTAAGCTTGGCACCATTCTGTTTTAAATTGTCTTTGCGTTGCTGGCTCCTTGCAAAGTACCTTGCACGTATAACATAGACTCTTAACAAAGCATTGTGTAGGGGTTGAACAGGACCTAATCAGCCAGACAAGGTTATAGCCAATCAGCCAAAATTTACCAAGTCAAAAAGCATATATTACGCACCTAGTATGAGCCAGGCACTGTGCTAAGTACTGGAGATACCAAGGAAGGATAAAACAGCCCTTGACCTCCGGGAGCTCAAATCTAGTAAACAAGTGTCTATTATGCTCCAGGCTTTGTACTAGTCTCTAATGCAAAAAAAAAAAAACCAACAAAAGATATAAATACAAAAGCGAGACTATAAACAACACGTCCAAAGATCAGTAAATTCAAGATATATACAAAATAGAAGCACAGTGCATTGGGAGAGCAAGAACTACTAGGGGAATTGAGCTTTGAAGAGAACCAGAGGTTCCAAGAGGCCAAGAGAAAAGGGTACATTGTAGGCAATAGTAGATAAACATTTATGACAAATACAAAGACGGTTCCTGCTCTGAAGGAGCTTATAATCTAATGGAAGCCAATACACAAAAGGAAGCTGAAAGGGATGGAGGGAGAGAAGAAGGGGTAAGTGAAAGTGATGGAGAGGTCTAGACAGCTGTGAAGCTGGTGGGCAATGGGGAGAAGACCATGGGGAGTCCCAGGAGCCCATCAAAGGGACAGAGGGGAGTGATGAGATGTGAGTATTAGGCAGATTCAATCTTTTTTTATGTTGTATTACATTTTTAAAATTTATTTTGTTAAACATTTCCCAATTACGTGTTAATCTGGTTCTACCTACTGAGGAGTTTTGCAAGAAGGCCAGAAGTTTGATAGCTCTGGTCTATAGTATTTCACCAACTAGCTGCCCCACCTTGGCAAGGATCCACACCTAAACCCACCCACAGGTTGCACTTTATCACAGCTCCCTCACAGTTTCTTTTTTTTTTTCAATTACAATTATCTTTTTCCCCCACTTAATAGTATTTTTTCTAATTACATGCAAAGATAGTTTTCAACATTCACTTTTATAAGGTTTTGAATTCCAAATAGTTTTTCTCCCTCTCTTCTTCCTCCCCCCTCCCCAGGATGGCAAGCGATCTGATATAGGCTATACATGTCCAACCATATTAAACATATTTTCACATCAGTCATGTTGTGAAAGAAGAATCAGAACAAAAGGGGAAAACCATGAAGAAGAAAAAAGGAAAAACAGTATGTTTCAATCTGCAATCTGATTCCATAGTTCTTTCTCTGGATGTGGATAGCATTTTCCACCATGAGTCTTTTGGAATTGTCTTAGATCATTGCATTGCTGAGAAGAGATAAGACCATCAAAGTTGGTCATTGCACAATGTTGCTGTTACTATGTACAATGTTCTCCTGGTTCTGCTCACTTCACTTAGCATCAGTTTATGTAAATCTTTCCAGGTGTTTCTGAAATCCACCTGTTTATCATTTCTTATTGCACAATAGTATTCCATTACATTCATATACCACAACTTGTTTAGTCATTCCCCAAATGATGGGCATCCCCTCAATTTCCAATTCTTGGCCACCACAAAAAAGAGCCGCTATAAATATTTTTGCATGTGTGGGTCCTTTCCCCCTTTTTAAGATTTCTTTGGATAGTGGTATTGCTGGATTAAAAAGTATGCACAGGCTCTCTTCTTCTTAGCGCCATCTTGTCGACTTCCATTGCGCCATGAGAGCCAAGTGGAGGAAGAAGCGAATGCGTAGGCTGAAACGCAAGAGGAGAAAGATGAGGCAGAGGTCCAAGTAACCAGACTGTGCTAACCACGGAGGCCACAGGAGCAGAGATGGAATGACCCTTGGTGACATCAGGAAAGCAGAAACCATCAGGAGACATCACCATCTGGAAAAAGGATTCTTACCACCATCTTACCACCTCCCTGACTGAAGGATATGCCATCATTTAATGAAAATTCCACCAGCTTGACTCTTGACTCTGTGCCATGGGACTTTTGTCATTCCGGACTGATTGTTTTCCTTGTGGCTAAGTGTAGCACACCTGCATAATAAATCCTCAGTACTTTCTTGCGTGAAAAAAAAAAAGTATGCACAGTTTTATAGCCCTTTGGGCATAGTTCCAAATTGCTCTCCAGAATGGTTGGATCACTTCACAACTCCACCAACAATGCACCAGTGTTCCAGTTTTCCCACATCTTCTCCAACATTTATCATTTTCCTTTCTTGTCATATTATTCAATCTAATAGGTGTGAGGTGGTACCTCAGAGCTGTTTTGATTTGCATTTCTCTAATCAATAGTGATTCAGAGCATTTTTTCATATGACTATAGATAACTTTAATTTCTTCATAGGCAGATTCAATTTGCAGGGTAATGAGATTTCCCACCTTGAACATGAGTAGAGAGAAGGGGACAGATGAACAAAATGTTGAGGAAGAATCAACAAGTTTAGCAATTCATTAGATGGAGAGAATGAATGAGTAAAGAGTCCAAGATGACCAGAGGTTGTCAGGATGGCAAGAAAAATGGTGATACATGTAATAAAGAAGTTAGGAGGAGAGGTGTGTTTAGGGAGATAGATAATGAATGCTGTTTTGGACATGATGATGTTGAGTCTGAGATGCCTTATGGGGCACTCCAAAAGGTTGTTGGAGATTCAGACTGAATGGAACTCAGGAGGGAGATGAGAACTAGATATACAGGTTTGAGGTTCAGCCTTATATAGATGATAGCTAAATCCATAGGGGATAATGACATCATTTTAAGGGTATAGAAAAGGAAAAGGAGAGGACCTAGGACAGATCCCAACCTTAGGGAGCACTCCTTCTTGGCAAAGAGCCAATGAACCCACAAAGAGCACTGAGAAAGATCAGACTGATGGTGGAAAGAGAACCATGATAGAGCAGTGTTATGAAAACCCAAACAGAAGAGAATTCATAAGCTTATCAACATTTTTAAATGTTGCAGGGAGATCAAGAAGTATAAGTTCTGAGAAAAGACCTAAGAAAAGAAAAATCAGATTTAGCAATAAAGGGCTAGTTGATGGTGTTGCAAAGAGCAGTTTCATGGAGGGCAAGTAGGAGGTAAGAAAGTGGAGTCTAGAAGTACAAGCAGCATTTTCTAGAGTTTAAACTGTGAAAGGCAGGCAAGACCTAGGATGATGGCTTAAGAGGAGAAGAGAGTCAAGTGGAGAAAGTCTTCAAGGATGGGAAAGATGGAAGATCTGGAAGGCAAGCCATAGCCACTGCCTCTCCATGGCTGGAGCCAAGACCTCTTGCCATTTCTTCCCTGTCCCTTGACTGTTGCTATTTTTTGGAACTAAATGATGAAGCTACCCCGGGGTGGGGAGCTGAAGAGAGGGATGATATGGAACCCCAGTGGAATACTATCTATAACACCAATCCATTCCCACTCACTGTGATTTAGGCACTTTTAAAATGATTATTGATTGAAATGAGTATTGTTGAACTAACACTCAGGTACAAGAAATGTCTGCTTCCTCCCAAGGAGGTGCCAGTTGGAATATCCACACCCTCCACAGGAAGATAGGATCAGAATCTCAAACAAAGGCTCAGCTCGCTATAATCTCAATTTGTTGGTGGGGTTCCCCTAATCAAAACCTCCGGCACAGCCCTCTCTCACTCAAATCTAAATCAACTGCAAGTCACATCATCATTTCCCTGATGTCATGGTACTCTTCAAGAATGAAGGACAAACACAGTCAAAACCCCTATACCTGAAATGAAATGACTCAAGTTTAAATTTGGTTTTGCCATTTCTACCCATTGGCCCTCTGGAGCCAAGGAGAACAAGCCTACTCTCTCTTTAATTTCTCAGTTCCTCAAACACTAAAAGACAGCTATTATAAGTCCCCCTAGTTTCCTCCAGAGTGAACTTCCCTAGTTCCTTTTATAGATTAATATGCCATGATCTTCATTATCCTGGTCACACTTCTCTGGTCTCTCTCTAGTCCTGCCTTAAATATTCAACACAGTACTCCATATTTGGTCTGACCAAAGATTACCACCTCCCTAGTGCCACCTATGATCAAATTAGCTTTTTTGGGCTAGTATAACTCGCTCTTGTTGGGTTGGTAGTCCACTAAGGCCCCCAAATTTTTTTCAAATGAACTGCTATCCAGCCATGCCTCTCCCACATTGTACTTTGGAAGGTAATTTTGTTGTTGTTGTTGAATCATGAGTTTTTCAGTCATATCCAACTCTTCAAGACCCCATTTGGGGTTTTCTTGGCAAAGATACTGGAGTGTGTTGAATACAGCTGACTATGAACTGATCTTGCCTGATCCCAGAATTGCAAATTGCCTACTGGCAATCAAAACTAGCTTTGAAAAAAAAAAAAAAGGAGCCCCTGTTCTGACCAGGTGTTACCACTCCCTAGGCTCCTCCAGCCTTCTCTATGGATTTTCCATTGTTATCCAAAACAACTTACAAGCAAAACAGTATCCCAAGGCTGTCCCTCTCAGGGGATGCTCTTTCCCTGTTGAAATGTATTTAATCCTGCCCCTCTCTGGCCCTGTGGGGTACTTCAGTACTTCGGTGCTATGTGGTGGCCCTAAATTACAATTTCCTTGTCTCCATTAAAGATCCTAGTTTTTGCTACTTTAGTAGCATTCTTTTACTTCAGGTTGAGACATCTGGTGTCAGAAGTGGGATGTGAAGACTCCTGCTGGGCCGACTGCTATCTTCAACATCACATGCCCAATACCAGCCCGCATCTCTTGTGTTCCAGTCCAGATTCAACTCATTGATTTGGCCTGGATAAGTCAGTTTATCAAATTTCCTGAACTCCTCTTTTTGATTGAGTTCTTAGCTCTTTAATCCAGAATTTGGTAAAGACCCATGGGCAATTTTTTGTCCACTCAGACAAGTCCCTCTGAAAAAGGGATGGCTGCCGAATTTGTAGTTGTGGACCATATGTGGCCACTCCACCAAGCCCCACTTAAAAGGAAGGCTGCCAGGCATATGTTTTGTCTTCTGTTAAGTGTGGTGTGTGTGCATGTGTGTCCATAAGTAAAAAGTGGGCCGGATTTTTTTTCCTTCTTCCCCCTATGATAAAGAGGGAGGGGAGGGTGTGGTAATAGTACACAATGGGAACTGGTAGCAAAAACAGCAGTGAGAGACAGTTTGAGACAAGCACTTGATGGCTTTTTCTCCAGATGTTCCCTTTCCCCTCACCAAACAATTAATTTGAATAAGCCTCTTACCTTTGATAATGTTGATCCCCGAGTTATACACTCTGTCTCCCAGGAAAAGCAGAATTGTCAGAAAGGTAATTTACGCAGAGAGGCAGTTAGAGAGTGACTACAACTTCATTTTTTTACCTGCTTTTAAGTATTTGTTTCTAACTAAAACTTTAATTGGGAGTTTATCTTTATCTTGAATATTAGAAATTGCAAATCCAGCTTCAATTGAACCCCAAAATTAAGGTTTGTAGATTATGTTCAATTTGAATCTGGGGAACTGTCTGGCTTCTCGGGTACCAAATAGAGTTTAAAGTGTCAGCTTGTGGAAAAGAGAAAAGTTTATGTGAATCCATACCAGCCGAAATGTAAATAGGATTTGACTAGAAAAGTCCCTACCAGCCGAAATGTAAATAGGATTTGACTAGAAAATCTTATTGGATACTTGGGAGCTTTGCAAATTAGAATGAAATAGAAATCAATTTAGAAATGACTTTTGAATCAGTACATGTTTGAACTTAGAAATTTTGCTGTAATTTATATGCGGTTCTTACCCATTTTTTATAATAGGTTACATATTTACATTTTTTTTATAACTGTAATTGCTAAGAACCTCTTAACAGATTTTTGGTGCCTCCATCTTTTAGAGAATAACAGAATTGAGAGAGACGTTAAGGAAGAAAGTTTAATCATGTTGAGAAAGGTTTGAGGAAGTTTTCTGTTTCTGTAGAAAAAAAAAAGGATATGGGAAACTTCATATGATTATTCTTTGTGACGTGTAGCTTGGAATTCCTGGGCTCTGAAGTTGAGGGATGAGAATGGGAAACTGCTGGTTATCCTTATCTGGATAAGGGGGTAGGTAAAGGAGGCTGGGGACTAAGAATTGATCCAGCTTTTTGAGGAAATCGGAAAAAGCTATAGGGAGCTGGGAATTGTCACCATGTGACTTTAAAAATGAATTTATTGATGATAATAATGGGCTCTCTTTTTGATGGGCCTTAGATAAACTGAGATTTAAGCATTACCATTAGTAATTATAAACCCAGATTTGATTTGGTCAAAATATGTCCTGAATTTAAATCCAACTATGGTCTTAAGGTTACTTCTTTTTTAACAATCATGGCAGATTAGAGCCTAAAATGAAAAATTGCCACCTTAAATTTTTGACTTTAGATTAGCTGAAAATTGTAGGCCTTATGAAATGCTTGAAATAATTTGGTCTTATAAAGAATAATGCTAAATGATTGAAATTGTTACTTAAATATTCTGTATGATACCAGTTGAGAACATAGATCTGGGTGTAATTGAATTTTTTTTGGTCTTACTTAAAGTGAAATGTGTCTCTCCTAATAAGATTCTTTTGATAAGTCAGAATTTATTTGGTATTAAGACAACATGTTAAAAATGCATAGATCTGGAAATTGGTTAATTGTGTGATCTTAAAACAAGTTACCTCAGTTTACCAATCTGTAATGTGGATAAAAATACTTGACATTTATTTGATAATTCATTGCATTAGGACTATTGGTAAAAAGATACATTCTTTTTGGATCATATTCTTTTGGGTTGTAAATTAAATGGTTATAGATTCAATTGGTAAAAGAATGATGTTAAATGTTTGAAACTTCATTTAGAAGTATATAGATATTTATAATGTTTTTATTTAATTTCAGTTGAGAACTAGAAATTACAAGAGGAAAAGATTCTGAAGCTTTGACATCTTTGTCCTGCTACTCACCTTTCAGGATGGTTTGTAAGAAGTTCTTATTTATAAAGTACTTAACATCAGGCTTTGACCATATTATGTAAATATTGGGTACTTTCACTGCTCCTTTCTTTGTGAAAACTCTAAAAGATTTGAGAAGGGGCCAGGATCAGGCTAAACTCCATACAGTTTTTGTGTGGGCCAAAAATCAACCCTTCGGCTAGAACAACAATTGTGGCCCTTCATTCTCAAAGAGGACCAAAATGAAATCACTATGTTGGGGTCAAGGTACAATGTGTTCAGCTGTGGCTGATCAGACCAATAGGAATTTGAAAGGCTCTACCGCAGGTTGGGCACAAATAGTCCATACAAACATTTGGAGTGGAGATGTCTCTAAATTTGCACATCTCATGTTCTTTTGAGCTACTGCAATTCTGCTTCATTCATAGGACACAGTGCCTTCTTGGATGTGGGCGCACCAGGTTGGGCAGTCCTGTGCCAGTGTCTCCCATGTCACGCAATCCCAAAGTTCTTGAGAGAGACCTTGAGAATGGTCTTGTATTGCTTCTTCTGACTACCATGTGAGCGCCTGCCTTGTGTGACTTCTCCATTAGTCTCTTAGACAAACATACATTTGGTATTCCAACAACATGACCAGAACATTGGAGCTGTGCTCTCTGCAATAGAGTTTGAATGCTTGGCAGTTTAGCACCTCGGTGTCCTGTGTCTTATCTTGCCAGGTGATCTTCAGAATTTTCCTAAGACAATTCAAGTAGAAGCGATTCAGCTTCCTGGCCTGGTGCTGGTATATACTGTCCAGGCTTCACAGGCATACAACATTGAGGTCAGCACAACAGCTCTGTAGACCTTCAGTTTGGTAGACAGCCTAAATATCTCTTCTCTCCCACACTTCCTTCAGAGCCTCTCAAATACTGAGCTAGCTCTGGCAATGCATGTGTCAACCTCATCATCTATGCGGACAACCTTGGAAAGTAGACTGCTAGGGTCAGTGTACTTATCCACAGCATTCAAAATTTCTCCACTTGCTGTAACTGATGGTTCCACATATGGATGGTGTGGTGCTGGCTGGTGGAGAACCTCTGTTTTCTTGGTCTTGATCCTTAGGCCAAAATTAGTACAAGCAGCAGAGAATCAATCTATACTTTGTTGCATCTCAGCTTCAGAGGCAGCATTAAGTGCACAATCATCTAAATCATGCACCAACTCTCCCTCCACTTTAGTCTTGGCTTGTAGCCTTTTCAAGTTAAATAATTTACCTTTTTTGTCTTCATTGAAAACTTCTGACAATATTACTGAAAACATCATGCTAAAAAGCATGGACACAAGCACCTAGCTTTGTTTGACTCCATTGGTGATTGGGAAAGCTGGAGAACATTGCCAATTATCCAGAACCCAGGCAAGCATGCCATCATGAACTTGACCTACAATACTGATGAACTCCAGGCAACCAAATTTTGACATAATTTTCCACAAGCCCTCATGATTGACAGTATCAAAGGCCTTGAATGTTGTATACAGACCTCTGTTCTGCTCTTGGCATTTCTCCTGGAGTTGCCAGGCAGCAAACACCATATGAACCATTCTTTGGCCCTTTCTGTAGCCACACTGGCTCTCAGGTAGATGACCATCTTCTAGGTGAAAGATCGGCCTATGAAGGAGGACTCTGGAAAGAATCTTGCCGGCAGTGACTAAGAGAGAGATTCCCTGTGATTGTCACAGAACAATCTATTTCTTTTACCTTTGTAGAGATGGACAAGAGAAGCATCCTTAAACTCCTGCGGGTTTACCTCCACTTGTCATATAACCAGGAAAACTTCAGTCAGTTTTTGTAGAGCAGTAGACCCCCTGCCTTGTAAATCTTGGCTGGAATGGAATCAGCAGCAGGAGTTTTGATGCAGGAGAGGAGCATAATGGCATTCAAAACCTCCACTTCAGTTGGAAGTTCAGCTAGAGAGGGATTAACTTCAACTGTCAGTGGCTTCAGCATGTATTGATAATAGTCTGTTGAGAATGTTATAGGAGTGTTCAGCTCATCCCTCTAGAATCATGTCCGTAACACTAATCAATGTGGCTCCATCAGCACTGAGAAGTTGAGGTGCACCATAGGTCTTTGTCCCATAAATCGCCTTCAGGGCATCATAAAAGCACTTTGGATTGTTACTATTAGTGTAAAACTGAATTTCATCTGTCTTATTACTGAGCCAAGAATCCTGCATCTCTCTAGTCTTCCCTTGCACTTCACTTTTGATGGAGTTAAGTACTGCCTTCTTAGGGGTGAATGAACTATCCTGCTGGTAAACCCTGTGAAGTTCTCATTTTTATTTTATCAGCTTCTAAATTTCCCCATCAAACCGGTCTTGATGTTTGCGAGTATTCTGACCCAGATGAGAAAATGCAATGCTGAACACCAGATCTCTGAAAGCTTCCCCCTCCTTTTCTGCTCCGTCGCTGTCAAGCATGTTTTTGGCTCAGCTTTCCCTTTAGTTACCAACAAACTGTTCCCAGCTTGGAGAAGCTCTCTAATTTGTTGAAATTAAGTCTTCTGGTAGATATTAGTCCTGGGGCTGCCCCTTTTGTTGAACGTGAATAGTTAGCTTGGAGAAGATAAGGCTATGATCACATATCACCGTCATCACTCTCACATCCTCTGTCTCTTCTCCTTACAATGACATAGTCTATTAAATGCCAATGTTTGCTGGGAGGGTACATCCGTGAAGTTTTATTACACTTAGGTAAATGGAAGATGATGTTGGTGATTAGAAGGTCATGAATTGCACAACTCTTCAGGAGTAAGTGACTGTTGCTGTTTCTGACTCCATTCCTCCTAAGGACTCCCTGACGTGTATATACTCTGTGCCTACTCTGGCATTAAAGTCACCCCAAATTCCAAGCTTGTCCTCTTTTGGTGCATTGATAATGAGGGTTTCCAGGTCTTCGTAAAATTTTTCTTTGACCTTATCAGGGTTCATTATGGTAGGAGCATAGGCACTGTTGATGGTGGCATGGTGTTTTCCTGCAAGTGGGTCAAGTGTCTGTCATTCACTCCTTTTGGTAGGTGTACAAGCTTGTTAACTACATTAATTTTGATAGCAAAATCTACACCAGCTTCATGGGACTCCCCTTTACTGCAGCCATTTCAGAAAAAAAAAAAAAAAACATGTATCCAGCTCCAATTTCAGTAAGCTGGCTTTCATTTGCCAGCTTTGTTTCACTCAGGGCTGCTGTTTGGATATGATACCTGCTGAGTTCTCTCACAACAAGAGCTGTTTGTCTTTCAGGTCTACTGGATTTCATGTTGTCCGTAAGCATGCACACATTCCATGCATGCAGTGATGGTGAGTGGAATCATCTTTGCAAAAGTTTTTGTACCTTTTTTGATTCTTAGATCACAGGGTATAATCCCTACCTGCCTGAGTAAGTGGGCCAGGGTTGGGTGAAGGAGACAATTTTTCAATCACTTTTTCTAGCCCTTTCCTTACAACAGGAGGTAAGTAGTGTGGTCCTTTAAAAAGGCTGCTCAGACACCCTGGGGGTTGCCAAATCCCACTGCTATAGGAAGGTGACCCTATGGCCTGTGCTGCCTGTGTGCAGGGTTGTGACTACAGCTCCCAATGTGTCTGCACCTACTGCTTTGTCACTTGCCAAGATAAGTAAAAATGGTAAAATGGTAAAATGGTATGGGTGATATATTCTGATTCATGCATAAATTGGAATTAAGTGAGACAGACTTGCACAAAGTTGTCAGCCTCACTTTCTCTTCCAGAGTCATTGAAGTCCAGTGGCAAGACAAAGTCAAGAAAACTCATGATGGTTTGGGATGCAGTGGATGACCTTGGTGTCTTCTATGTCTAACCAGGCTCTAAGCACTTCACAGCTCCTGTTTCAGTCTCCTTCATGATCATTGGAACAAATTGTTCTCATCTTCCCATTCTGCCAGGGGAAGTCTTCACATGCTTGGGGTAGATGCCCCTCACAACTCACCATGGGTTTGAGACCGCTTGGTTACCCTGAACCTGCTTAAGCCCATCTGCTGAAATGGTTTATTAGGATGTGGCTGCTGAGCATGCTACACCTTTTTGGAGCCACAGGTACAAGTTGGATGGTAGGTGGATGCTAAGGTAGGTGAGCAGCCCTGAAAAGGGCTCGACAGCCTTCACACCAGAAATGCTAGTCTTCCCTAAACACACCCTACACCCCACCTAGAACAATAATACTTGCCCTAACATATCTTGAGCTAACCTAATGATAACAGTTATGAAATGAGTAAGGTGTGGAACATTTTATACCATTTTATCAATCAAGGGCCAGGGCCTGAATTAATGATCAGCTGTACCTGGGCTTCTTTGTTCTCTCAAGTTTGCTCAGAGAATATCTTTTCTCTGTCAACAAGGCCAGATCCGGCTGACCTAAGAACATTCTTTTCCCCTGTTAACCATTAAGGGATGAGACCCTAATCCTGAGAGAGACTACCTCGCTTAATATTCTGTGGGTATATACTTTAACTGACTTTTGTCAACACTCTTGTCTTTACAAACCTATTTCATTAAGGAAAATCCTCTTCTTGTATCATGGTTAAACATACATGGGGATCATAAAAGTGAGGTAACACAGGCTTGCTGGCTCTGCTAAAAATAATGTATATAAGTTTTCTCATTTCTTTGTTCAGACAGCCAGAGCTTATGCTCTGACTCCTTGTATGTACAAGTAAGCTAGCTTAGCTATGCTTTAAGGGAAAATAATAAACAACATGGATTTTTCTATCACCTAGCTTCTTTGCCTCCTTCAACCAAACTTTCAGGTTTAACAAAGGCTTTATATGATTTTTGTTGAATGAATTTTATTTTATTAAGATTGTAAAAATCTCTTCATTGTTTTATCTAGTAAGACATTTGAGACTTGCTTTTTGACATGGTTATAGGTTTGTTTCAGCTCTGCTGGTGATATGGTATTGATGGTCTCTGGGAACCCCCTTGAATCTTCCCACTTGATCTGACCTTCATCTGAGGCCATAAGCCTTTCATTATCTAGGCCCAAATCTCTACCTAGCCTAGCCCTCTGTTGTCCAGATGCTTCTCACCCTTGATCCCATCAAAATCCCATTCTCTTCTTTCCTGGAGTCTTGACCTCTAGTCACCCCAGTCCCATCAAGACCCTCCTTAGACTCCTCCTCAAGACCCTCCCTAAACCCCTCCTCTAGTCACCCCAGACTACTTGACCACCCCTCAATCCTTCCCACAATCTTTCTTTATATAAGTCTCATCTCGCCTCCATGAAGGCACTCAGATTCAATCTGGCCCGCTTGTGAAAACAAACATCACAAATGGTGAGATTTCTTAAGCCAACCCAATATGGCAAATCTTTAATAAACTGTCTTTTTCTTTGGCTGTGAGAAGGCTTGAGTCGAATTCATTCAGCAGGACCCAGCGTGTTGGTATTTTGGGGTCCTAAGCACCCCTAAAACATGTGGTTCCTTACCCTCATCATTTTCTTTAACCTCATCAGTATGAGGTTTTATAATGCTTGAGTCTGAGAGCTGCAAGATTCAGAGAACTAGCTTCACACTCAGCTAGAATGAGTAACTCTACGAATCAGCTTGCAATCAAGAAAGTAAGTTCCACCTACATTTATTTAGCTGTATTAAAGTCTTAACTTAGAAAGAGGAAAAGGGTGGGTTTTCAGATTACAGGAGAGATATAACAAGGAAAAGAAGGTTTGAATACCCAGCAATCTTAAGAGGCAAAAACCCCTCCCTCATGTATTTACATTCTTGAATGGCTCTGGAGGGGAGAAGAGAGCTATTGGGCTAGGAATACAGTTATCCCTTCCACATCTGGTGGGGTTAGGGGCATGGCACCTCCCTCAGTTTGGAAAATCCATGCAAAATTTTTTGGCCCTCTTCTTCATACCAGAGAAAAAGTCTGAATTATTATTAAAAGATTAAATATAAATTTATATAAATTATAAATGAAAAGATAAAATATATTGACATTATACAATACTGTACATATATTTTATGCATTTTTGAGTTTCTAAACTTTTTTCTGTGTCATCTGTGGCTTCTGTAAAACTCCCCCCAAATTCCCATTTAATTTCTTATGCTGACCCAAGATATATTGAAACTGCCATGGGGAAAGTCTCACGTGGAAGGGATAACCGTGGTTCACAACCCTGGTTTACTCAATCTTTGTTAATTACTTGTCTTTAATGTGATAATTTAAAGTACTAAAAAGCCTTGGTTAAAGAAAAACTAAGCTGAAGAGTTCCTAGGTAGAATCAAAACCTGGGAATCTGAGGAAAATGGACCTTGCCAAGGTTATCAGGTGTATTGGAAGCCTGCTGGGCCAGAGACTGGAGAAGCTTCATGGAGTACTCGACAGAGAAATGATCTTAAAGGGGGTTTGAACCTGTCCTCCAAGGTACTTTCCTTGGCATAATGACCCTGGGCAAATCACTTGATCTCTCAAGTGTAAATAGCAGGAAAATTTCAGAAAAAAAATCTGAAAACTGGAGGCTTCCTTAATAGGCCCAGGAAACTTTTGTCTCACTTGGCTGTGGTGCCATAGTTGACAGTTTTTCTCAATAGCCCTATTAAACAGTTTCTTTAATCTAAAGTCACATATCTACATTTCTGAGGGCAAAATTTGGATATGGAGCAATAAGGGATTTGAGTGCAAGTCTGTATCTATGTGCTTTTGGTCTCCTACCCTTCAATACACTTGAAAGACTGTCACATGTTTCACTTTTTTTTATACTGACATGCTTGTTCTTTTCATTATGGTGAAAGTGACTGTTGTTCAGAACCTCATTGATTCTACCAATGTGCAGTCCATGGATAATAAGCGAAAATGCACAGTTGTATTGAAGCCTGGAAGAGCCTACAACTCAATACACTCTAGTCTGTTTGGACGTTTATCATTTAATACACATTGTGATACCTGAGTAGCCAGCTATTGCTAGAAAAACCCTGCCCCCAGCCACTAACTGCAAACCCCAGTCCTGCTGTTTGGCGAGTGTCTTGGGCCCCTAAGACATTTCCAAGGAATGTAAGCTAATTACCAGGAAAGCCTAACGATCTTCCTTTGTCTAACTGAGTGGGCTGAGAGACAACTCTATCTCTCGTCTCAACAAAGCCAGCTGGAGCATCCCTCAGTCTGCCTATGGCCTTGAAGGATGAAAGCCTCAGCCCCAGATATTCTTTTGAATTATGTGACTGTTCCTAGCTCTTATCTCATGAGTCATGTTGTGGGATGTATGGCAAACTGGACACAGAGATCCTGGGTTGTAATTCCAACTGACACTTTGTCAGCTATCTGATATGTTGTATTTACAATCTATTCAGGAGTTTCCTCTAACGTATCATGGTCATAAAAAGTGAAATAACACAGGCTTGCTGAGTCTGCAAAGTAACATATGTAAACTTTAAGAGATAATTAAGCACTGAATCCTGTATTGTCTATATAAACTACCCTCTCGGTTTAAATGTGGTCATTTGCTTTGGGAATTTTCCCCGAATGACCGCCGGCTAATAAACTTCTCCATTCAAAACTTATACTCTGTGGCGTGTCTCACTCGCTTCTGGTATAACAACATCACATACACACGTGTTTGCACCATTTGGCTTATGCATCAGCGACATACCGGAGTTACTTTTAAAATTGGTCCATCTCTACAGACCAAAGAGGATGAAAATGATAAGGTATTCAGTACCAATATTAATATTCACCTATTTTGGCTATGAGTTTTGGTTAGGAGTAATGACAACCATCAGAGTTGAGTGAATTCTCATGACCCAGACCCATTGGAGCTGATGAACTAGATTAAGTCAAACACTCCCAGTAAGGCTGTCTTTGCTAGAAGCATACAGTTAGCCAGAGTTAAACTGTGCAGTGGGAGGACCTTAACCAGTTAACCACACCATGAAGATAAGGGACTGAGAGAGGGAAGAGAGAGAAAGAGGTTTATTAGATGTATACATAAAGATCTCCCGAGGAAGTCGACCAACAAAGGTTCATGGTAAATTAATTTCACCTGTAGCATTCTAGAAATTTACATCAGTGTTTATATTTTCTAAAGTGTTTTATGTAAGCTGTCTTTTTCTTTTTGTCTAGCTTTGTCCACTGATGTTCGAGTGTAAACAAGTTTTAACAATGACTTGGGACTTTGAGCTGTTTCCAGTGGGGGGAAAGGGGGAATCAGAATCTGCTTATGGTTGGAAACATTTTGTTAAACAGATTTTGTAAGCAGATCAAGTGACTTTGTAACAAAATCAGTGAATAATATCCTTTCTATTTAATTATCACATGCTAGGATGGTGGCTGGGGCGGAGCCAAGATGGCGGCTGGAAAGCAGGGACTAGTGTGAGCTCCCTGCTGAGCCCCTCCAAAAACCTATAAAAAATGGCCCTGAACCAATTCTAGAACTGCAGAACCCACAAAATAGCAGAAGGAAGCAGGGCTCCAGCCCAGGACAGCCTGGATGGTCTCTGGGTGAGGTCTATCCCACACGGAGCTGGGAGCGGAGCAGAGTGGAGCAGAGCCCAGCGTAGGCAGTGAGGACCAACCAGACTAGGAGCTGGGCGGAGCATGCCCTAGCACCCTGAATCAGTGAGCTGCAGCAGTTACCAGACTTCTCAACCCACAAACACCAAAGACAGCAGAGAAGGTTAGTGGGAAAAGCTGCTGGGGACAGTTATAAAGGAGCGGTTTGGCCACTGCCCTGGGGGCAGAGGAGGTGAGGCAGCTACAAAAGTACAGCTGCAGTTACTTCTGGCCCCAGGCCCACCTGGTGGGAGGAATTAAGTGGTTGATCAGAGCAGGAGTGAAGAGCCTGCTGAAGATCTAAGTCCAGTCCAGGTTGGGGGTTTTTGGGGAAGGAGGAGTGCTGGTGTGGCAGAGCTGGCGCATCCCCCCAGGCTTAGAACATAGTTCTCTTAACTATACAAGCAGTCATACCCCGCTGAAAAACTCAAGGGTCAAGTTAGTTGGCTGGGAATGTGGCCAGGCAACAAAAACACACCCAGATTCAGTCTCAGACTCTGGAATCTTTCTTTGGTGACAAAGAAGACCAAAACATACAGCCAGAAGAAGTCAACAAAGTCAAAGAGCCTACAACAAAAGCCTCCAAGAAAAACATGAACTGGTCTCAGGCCATGGAAGAGTTCAAAAAGGATTTGGAAAAGCAAGTTAAAGAAGTAGAGGAAAAACTGGGAAGAGAAATGAGAAGGATGCGAGAAAACTATGAAAAACAAGTCAATGACTTGCTGAAGGAGACCCAAAAAAATACTGAAAAATATACTGAAGAAAACAACACCTTAAAAAATAGACTAACTCAAATGGCAAAAGAGCTCCAAAAAGCCAATGAGGAGAAGAATGCCTTGAAAGGTAGAATTAGCCAAATGGAAAAGGAGGTCCAAAATACCACTGAAGAAAATACTACCTTAAAAATTAGATTGGAGCAAGTGGAAGCTAGTGACTTTATGAGAAACCAAGATATTATAAAACAGAACCAAAGGAATGAAAAAATGGAAGACAATGTGAAATATCTCATTGGAAAAAACACTGACCTGGAAAATAGATCCGGGAGAGATAATTTAAAAATTATCGGACTACCTGAAAGTCATGATCAAAAAAAGAGCCTAGACATCATCTTTCAAGAAATTATCAAGGAGAACTGCCCTGATATTCTAGAGCCACAGGGCAAAATAGAAATTGAAAGAATCCACCAATCGCCTCCTCAAATAGATCCCAAAAAGAAATCTCCTAGGAATATTGTCGCCAAATTCCAGAGCTCCCAGATCAAGGAGAAAATATTGCAAGCAGCCAGAAAGAAACAATTTGAGTATTGTGAAAACACAATCAGAATAACCCAAGATCTAGCAGCTTCTACATTAAGAGATCGAAGGGCTTGGAATATGATATTCCAGAGGTCAATGGAGCTAGGATTAAAACCAAGAATCACCTACCCAGCAAAACTGAGTATCACGCTCCAAGGCAAAATATGAACTTTCAATAAAATAGAGGACTTTCAAGCTTTCTCAGTGAAAAGACCAGAGCTGAATAGAAAATTTGACTTTCAAACATAAGAATCAAGAGAAGCATGAAAAGGTAATCAAGAAAAAGAAATTGCAAGGAACTTACTAAAGTTGAACTGTTTTGTTTACATTCCTACATGGAAAGATGATGTGTATGATTCATGCGACCTCGGTATTAGGGTAGCTGAAGGGAATACGCATATGTATATATATATATGTGTGTGTGTGTGTGTATATATATATATATATATATCTTTATGTATATATATGTATATGTGAGTGTGTACGTATGTATATATGTATGTGGAGAGAGAGAGAGAGAGAGAGAGAGAGAGTGGGCACAGGGTGAGTTGAAGATGAAGGGAAGATATCTAAAATAAAATCAAATTAAGGGATGAGAGAGAAATATATTGAGAGAGGGAGATAAGGAGAGATAGAATGGGGTAAATTATCTCGCATAAAAGTGTCAAGAAAAAGCAGTTCTGTAGGAAGAGAAGAGAAGGCAGGTGAGGGGGAATGAGTGAATCTTGCTGTCATCAAATTTGACCTAAGGAGGGAATACCATACATACTCATTTGGGTATCTTACCCCATAGGAAAAAAGGAAGAAGAAGATTAAAAAAAAAGGGGGGGGATGATAGAAGGGAGGGCAGATGGGGGTGGAGGTAATCAAAAACAAACACTTTCGAAAGAGGACAGGGCCAAGGGAGAAAATTCAATAAAGGGGGATAGGTTAGGAAGGAGAAAAATATAGTTAGTCTTTCACAACATGAGTATTGTGGAAGGGTTATACATAATGATACGCATGTGGCCTATGTTGAATTGCTTGACTTCTTAGGGAGGGTGGGTGGGAAGGGAAGAGGGAAGAGAATTAGGAACTCAAAGTTTTAAAAACAGATGTTCAAAAACAAAAAAAAAGTTTTTACATGCAACTAGAAAATAAGATACACAGGCAATGGGGCGTAGAAATTTATCTTGCCCTACAAGAAAGGAAGGGAAAAGGGAATGGGAGGGGAGGGGAGGTGACAGAAGGGAGGGCTGACTGGGGAACAGGGCAACTAGAATATATGCCATCTTGGAGTGGGGGGGAGGGTAGAAATGGGGAAAAAATTTGTAATTCAAACTCTTGTGAAAATCAATGCTGAAAACTAAATAAAAAAAACACGCATGCACACACACACACACACATAAAAGAATATAATGGGAATGATAAGAATTCACATTTATGTGCACTTAAGGTTTAATAAACTATTATTTTCACAACAAAAAAAATTATCATGCTATTGAAGTATTACATACACTAATAATGGTGTTATTGTCATTTTTTTGGTAAAAAAATTTTTACACTTAAATACAAAATGAGAAAAGAAAAAAATCACCACATACAAAGCCGATGTACAATATAAAATAATACATCTCCATTTCAAGAAAACCTATATAGTAAAGAGCCATAAGGTTTGAGCTAATTCATTATTTGACATGGTTATTGGCAAAGTAAATTTAAAATTGTGTTAAGACCAATGTCATAGAAGATTTTTAGCAGAGAAGAGGATCTCTCCAAGTGACCTGAACCAGAGAAGAGCTGCTCTGAGACCACACCCAAACCACAAGACTGCATCAGATGTTTCCAGAGGAACAGAAGGCTGAACAGTATGAGACTTAAGAAACGCACAATTTTATTACAGTTTCCTTTTTCCTTTTGCACTTTTTTTCTGTAAGGCCTACTTGTCAAAGCCATTCTCTGTCTCATTTCTTACTTAGCCTTAATCACTGAATGGGCGTCTTCTCCAAACTGAGCCCTCTGAAAGACCTTAGCTTAAAAAGGCCAAGGTCCCCCACTGGGTTATTGCTGTTGACCTTTAATGATTCTGGCTTTTGTTTGTATGGGGCAGATAAAGTGGGATGTTTTTGTATTTCTCAGCACTGAGACCATTGGGAGCCATTGATTTGTATCTGATGTGATATTGGCGGTGGGGAACTTCTCCACCCAGCCTAGGTGAGGTCAGGGCCTGGAGGGCCCTGAACAGGATGTATAAGCTCAGAGGTTAGCGTTCTCTCTAGGAGCTCTGAGCCCCAGCAGGAGTGTCCTGTGACTCTGGGCCAGCCATTCTAATGAGCTCCCCAGCTGTACACCCAGATATTGAAAACTACAAATTGTATTTGGTTTGTAATTCAGGGTGCTGGCTTTTTCCCCTGAACTAGGTGGATGTTGTTTGTATGTTGGATTAGAGTGAGATTGTTAACCCCTTGATGTTGCTTTCCTTGAGTAAAGCAGATCAAAAGGACCTGTGTTGGCAGCTTTCTGGGTGCTGGTTGTTGGTGGATCTTACACCCCCACGGAAGCTGCTAGCCGGATTGTTGAAACACTGGGCCATCTCCAGTCGTGATCTATATCTTGCCACTGGACCTGGAGGAGAAAGTGAGGCTGGTGGCTCTGCACAGCCCTCCTTCACTTTAGTCCAATTCACTTGCATGTCATGGCATCATGTCTCTGAGGCCATGGTCCTCTTCAAGAACGAAGGACAAACAACAACTTGTCGGTTTCCTTTTGTTCTCTGATGTGCACTTTTTACTTTATTTTTTCCTCTCTGTACCCTTCCCTGCCCTAAAGAAGGCTACAGTTATCATGGATATAGATAGATAGATAGAGATATAGAGATAGAGGTAGATAGAGATATCTGTAAACATAGACATATACACACACGCATATATGACTGTACTATGCTTATTTCCTCCTGTCATGTTTCTCTGAAGGTGGATAGCATCTTTCTTCATAAGTCCAAGCCTTTCCGTGTTTTTCTAAATTAACCAGGCTCATCATTTCCTATGCCACAGCAATATTCCTTTCTGTATTCAGACAGTATCTTCCTTCATAGGATCTTTGAGGTTAATTTTGGTATTTATAATAGAATTATTTGGTTGCTCAAAGTTGTTCTTAAAACAAAATTGCTGTTACTGTATGCAGTGTTCTCTTGGTTCTGCTCATTTCGCTCTTTGTTATTTCATGGTCTCTCCATACTTCTTCTAAATTCATTGAGCTCATCATTTATTTTTTTTTATAAATTTATTTTTTATTTTTAGCTTACAGCATTCAGTTCCACAAGTTTTTGGGTTCCAAATTTCCCCTCCCTTCCTCTCCTCCCCCCTTCCCCCACCCAAAGGTGGCACATAATCCAACGTAGGTTCTACGTATACCTTCACGTGGAACTTATTTACACAAGAGTCCAGTTGTAAAGAAGAATTATAACCAATGGAATGAATCATGACAAAGAAGAAATGAAATCAAAAAAGAAGGAAAAAAAAGAGAGCAAATCGTTTGCCTCAATCTGCATTCAGACTCATAATTCTTTCTCTGGATGGGCATAGCTTTTTCTATCATGAGTCTTTTGAAGCTGTCTTTGAACCTTGCATTGATGAGAGGAGTCAAGTCTATCAAAGTTAGTCCTTACAGATACCATGTGTCTGTCACTGTACAATGATCTCCTGGTACTGTTCCCCTCACTCAGCATCAGTTCATATAGGTCTTTCCAGGTTATAATGAAGTCCATCTGTTCCTCATTTCTTATTGCACAATAGTTTTCCATTACATTCATATACCACAGCTTGTTTAGCCATTCCCCAATTGATGGGCATCCCCTTGATTTCCAGTTCTTTGCTACCATAAAAAGAGCTGCTATAAATATTTTTGTACATATGGGTCTATTTGCCACTTGCATGATCTCTTTGGGAGATAGCCCTAGAAGTGGCATTACTGGGTCAAAGGGTATGCACATTTTTATAGCACTTTGGGCATAGTTCCAAATTGCTCTCCAGAATGGCTGGATCAGTTCACAACTCCACCAACAATGTAACAATGTTTCAATTTTCCCACATCCTCTCCAGCATTTATCATTTTCCTGTTTTGTCATGTTAGCCAATCTGACAGGAAAGATGTGGTACCTAAGAGTTGTTTTGATTTGCATTTCTCTAATCAATAGTGATTTAGAGCATTTTTTCATATGACTATAGATATCTTTAATTTCTTCCTCTGAAAACTGCCTGTTCATATCCTTTGACCATTTCTCAATTGGGGAATGACTTGTATTCCTATAAATTTGGCTCAGTTCCCTGTATATTTTAGAGATGAGGCCTTTATCAGAGACACTGGTTGTGAAGATTTTTTCCCAGTTTTCTGCTTCCCTCCTAATCTTTGTTGCATTGGCTTTGTTTATACAAAGAGCTCATCATTTCTTATAGCGGAGTAATATTCCATCATGAACATATACCACAATTTGTTTAGCCATTCCCCAACTGACAAGCATCCTCACAATTCCCAGTTCTTTGCCACCACAAAGAAAGCTTCTATAAACATTTTAGAACATGTAGGTTCTTTTCCATTTTTCCTAATCCTTTTGAGAAATAGACCTAGTAGTGTGGTATGACTGGGTCAAAGGGTATAGGTAGTTTAATAAATCTTTAGGCATAATTCCAAATCTCTCTCCAAAATGGTTGGATCAGCTCACAGATCCACCAATTAATCAAGGTCTCACATCCCCTCCAACATTTGTCAGTTTCCCCTTCTATCGTTTTAGCCAATCTGATAGGGGTAATATGATATCTGATAGAGGCAATGATATCTCAATATAGTAGGGTTAATATGATATATTTTTATTTGCATGTCTCTAATCAATAATGATTTAGGGCATTTTTTCATATTACTATAAATTGTTTTGATTTCTTCATCAGAAAACTGCCTATTCATATCCTTTGACCATTTATCAATTGGGCAATGACTCATATTCTTATAGTTTTGACAAAGTTCTTTATATATTTGAGATAGGAAACCTTTAAAGATCTGAGGAATTAGCTATAAAAAAATTTTCCCCAGTTTTCTTCTTTCCTTCTGATCTTGGCTATATTTGTTGTTGTTCAGTCATATCAGACTCTTCTTGACCTCATTTGGAGTTTTCTTGGCAGAGATGCTGGAGTGGTTTGCCATTTCCTTTTCCAGCTCATTTTATAGATGAAGAAACTGAGGCAAGTGGGTTAAGTGACTTACCCAGGGTCACACAGCTAGCAAATGTCTGAGGAAGGATTTGAACTCTGGTCTTCCTGACTTCAGACCTAGCACTCTATTCACTGAGCTGTTTAGCTGCCCCAAATTTTGATTTCTTTTATGTGTCGTTAGAGACAGTGCCAAGATGGTGGAGAAAAGGCAGGGACTTGACCGAGCTTTCCCTTAAAACTCTTCAAAGAACTTTAAATAATGCCTCAAAACAAATTCTGGAGTGACAGAACCCACAAAAAGATGGAGTGAAATAAATTTCCAGCCCAAGACAGCTTAGAAGATTGACTGGAAAGGTCCATTGCAACTTGGTGAGGGTGGAGCTTAGTCCAGGGCAGGCCAGACCCCCGCAAATCAGCAGTAGGCCTTGGGGACAATTGAATCAGTGGCAGCAGTGGCAATTTCTGGACCTGTCAGCCCACAGACAACTAACTGGTCAGGAGATTACAAGGGTCCTTTTGCTGGCACCAAGGGCAGGACTCTGTTGCATTCCCCATACTTGGATATGGGTTGAAATTCTGGGACTCTTTCCTCTCTGAAAGGTAATTAAGTGCCTCTAAGTGTACCCCAGTATTGAAATACTTATAAACAGCCCTAGCAGTATATATACTAGCTCAAGAAATTTTTGATGATCGCTGTTACAATTCATTTCTAATGAAAATGTAAAAAAAAAGATGCTGCTAAAACCATATTGTACATTTAATTAAATCAAGATGGTTAATGAGATGAACTTTCACTGCTGCTCTATGTACCAATAATTTAAAGGCCACCCCCTTGTAGTTGTTTTAAGGTATATTACCAAAGGGATTGAGATGGAGGTGTCACATGTTCAAATAACTTTTTTTAGCAAATACTCATTAAGCACCATTCAGAATCTTTCTGCACTTTCATGTTGAGCACAAAAGGATAGTGAGCTTTTATCAAAATTTATTTAAATCTACACTTGACAGTGGCTGGGGTATTAAATTATACATACAAAGCTCCTGAATCATTTCTTTCCTGTACCCTTTTAGGGTTGGAGTCTACTGCAGTTTAACATAATGCAATAATAAAACATTTTGATCAGTATCAAAACTTTGATTATGCCAGGGATGACACATGCCTGTTGTAGCTGACAGCATGGGTCAGTAAGTTCTTCATTGAGTGCTTTACAATAGTTGAAAATCAAGCCCATGTAAGATATTGTGTTAGACTGTGGGATTCAGATTTAAATCATCAGCCCTCTTTTTATATATTTTATATTTATATATATATTTATTATATATTTATATATTTGAGCAAAACTCTAAAGAGCCCCGCAAGTCATTCTCCCAGATATAACCTGCACATTTTCAGAATTTCAGTGAGATCCCTTCCCTTACTCCTTCTGAACCTTAGGGCAACCCCTTTTGGAAAGTTTTCCCTTTTACCCTTTGGGGTTGTCTCTGGGTACCAGAGAGCCCCCCCTTTCACCCCACGCTGACTCCCTCACCATCAAGATGTCTCTTCTGGCCCAATGCTGGGGACTCACTCAAAACTTGAGACCTTACCCATCTTGTTTCTGGGTCATTTTCTAGTGATCCACCTCCAAACTGGTCTATTCTGCAGCTGGAACCTAGAAATTCAATCTATTGGAAAAGATAGCTGTGTAAGGACGTCCCACAGCCCAGGTAGAAAGTACCCTACCAAGTCCTCATGACCAATCTGTTGACAACTGGATACATCTGTCTCATCTAAAGAGGGCCCCAACTCCCAAGTGCACAGCCCAGCCCACTACTGGTGATTTCCAGCTCCATCTGACCGGAATGCAGATGACTGTAGTAGTGTTATGCCAGAAGCGAGTGAGACATGCCACAGAGTATAAGTTTTGAATGGAGAAGTTTATTAGCCGGCGGCCATTGGGGTCTTCCCAAATCAATGGCCACGTTTAAAGGGAGAGGGTAGTTTTTATAGAGAGTACAGGATTCAGTGCTTAATTATCTCTTGAAATGTCATTTTGCAGACTCGGCACACCTGTACCTTTTATGACCATGATCAAAGGAAACTCCTTGATAGATTGTAGATACAACATATCAGACAGCTGACTAAGTGTCAATTGGAATTACAACCCAGGATCTCTGTGTCCAGTTTGCCATACATCCCACAACATGACTCATGAGATAAGAGCTAAGAACAGTCACATAATTCATAAGAATATCTGGGGCTGAGGCTTTCATCCTTCAAGGCCATACTCCATACTCCCAGAACAGTCATGGGAGGGGGGGTGTCAAGGACACCCACTGAACGCCAAACGGCAGGAACTAAGTCTGATTTTCTTACACAAACTGGGGTTTGCAGTTAGGGGCTGGGGGCAGGGTTTTTTTAGCAATAGCTGGCTACTCAGGTATCACAGTAGGAGATGGTTTCAGAAACCAGACAGCTACATGAGAAGTCTGAGCTCCAAGATATGATGGGCTGATTAAATGGACAGTAGGAGTGAGTTCCCCTTCCCCTTCTCTTTGTCTGGGACAAGATTTTCAAATAATAGAGATATCTTTAGGAGAAACAAAGTAAATTTATTTTACAAACCTTGCAAGATTTGGGCACACCTCCATAATGGAGGAGGCCAGGTAAAAGGGAACCTCCCTTAATTTATACTCTTAATGAAAAGATTCCCACCCACCTCTATCCCTTCTCACCATTGGCTGAGAGGTGGGCTTACAGTCTAGGCACAAAAACTAGACAGAGGACCAAGGCTGATCCAGTCCATTCAGGTTTTCCCTATGGGAACTCAACTGCCTGGGTGGTGTCTGAAAGTCTAGGAGAAGAAATGGGGTGGGGGTGGGGGAGAGACCTTCCCGGAGCAGAGAACAAATAGCCCACAGGAAGTTCATTATCTTCTAACATGGGGGGGGGGGGGAAGGGCACGCCCACAGCTCCAGGCCCTGACCTTCCAGAATCACAAGGCCAAATCCCAAAACCTCTCCTACTCCATTAGACATACATACCCTGTGAAGTCTTCACAATTATCCATCCCATTCATCTTCTTTCCCACATGCTATTGTTCTTTTCAAGGCCTGCTTGCCCCTAACAGCTCCTATCAATGGGCAAGTCAATCTCTTTACCTTTTCCCTTCGCACTATCCCCATCATAGTGAGCCTCATAGTTAAAAGCCCTTGCTGATCCTACCACTTTCCCCCTTGGTGGACCGTTTTTTCGTTGGCTTGCTTTTAGTCTTGGGAATGTCCACCCTCTTCTTCAGAGACTACTGGCTCTGCTTGTCTGTACCTTGCTCCTTTTGGGAGGCAGGAAATTAAGTGTTGCCTCTGCATGCCTTCTCATATTGGGGTCCTCGTTACTGATACTTTCATGCTACAGCAGCTCATAGAACTGCTCAATGCCTACCTTGGAGGAAATGTTGAATACATATGACTATGAATGGACCTTGACTGATCTCGGAGCTCCAAATTGCCAGAGGGCAATCGAAACCAGTTGAAAAAAAAAAAAAGAAAGGAGCCACTGTTAGCACTCCCCAGACTCCCCACCCCACCCCACCCCCTTCTCTAAGGATTTTCTGTTGTTATGTAAAACAACAGCTTCCCAAGGCTATGCCTCCCATGACACCCTCCCTCCCCCCTGAAATGTATTTAACCCTGTACCCGCCAGGCATTCCAGTACTTTGGTGCTATGTGGTGGCCCTGAACTGGAATTTCCTTGCCTCTTTTAAAGATCCTAGTTTTTTGCAATTTTGGTAGTATTATTTCAGGTTGACAAGTGATTTGCCATTTCCTTCTCCAGCTCATTTTACAGGTGAGGAAATTGAGGCAAACAGGGTTAAGTGACTTGCCCAGAGTCACACAGCTAGTCTGGCCAGATTTGTACTCAGGATGATATGTCTTCCTAACTCTAGGCTCAGCTCTCTATGCACTGTGCCACGTAGCAGCCCTCATCACACAGTAATTTGGTCTTTTGTCTGTGGCCTACCCTGAGCAGTAAGCAATGGTCCTATATCTTATTTGAGCTTTTTCCTTCCTCCAGTATAGCTGAAAGTATAGGCATTCTTTCGGAATCCTCAGCATTTCTTGACAGCCTTAGTTCATTCTGAGGTTATACTTCATTCCTTCCTGGCTATTCCCAAACTACGCTGCCTTCAAGGTAACCTGATCTCCCCCCACCCACCCACCCTGCTTCCGACTCTAGTCTCCCTTTATGTATTATTGCCTTTCCCTATTAGATTATAAGCTCCTTGAGGACAAGCACTGCCTTGCTTGTTTGTATTTGTTATCCTCAGTCTTAGCACAGTGGCAGGTACACAGTAAGTGATTAATAGTTGTCTTTTTCACTTGTTCATCCATTCAAGAACTCTGAGGAATCACAGGAGCACAGATCTTCTGAGTGACCTGAGAGAGAATGAGACCGTGAGACTGGTGCTTTGGGCACATGCCACTGCTGCTGCTCAGGGGTGAAACCCCGTGAAAAGAGCATATCTGAGCCTACCAGGTTGGGGCTCCACCTGAACTATAACAACATTGATACATATTATTATAGCTTCCCCAAAGCAGAGACGAGACCAAGTGTCTCTTTGTAGTCTACATTCCAAATCATTCTAAAGAGTGTAATACAAGGAAAATTAGGAACCCCTGAGTAACGCCTAGCTACTGACGAGCCCCCTAGGATCCGGTGACTCCTTCCTGGAATGTCAATAGATAGGACCATCCCCACTGAGAGATAACCTGGCAGATCCTGTCTAGCAGATATCCCTGAGACTCCTTGGTTCCTTCCTGGAATGTCAATAGATAGGACCATCCCACTGAGAGATAACCTGGCAGATCCTGTCTAGCAGATATCCCTGAGACTCCTTGGTTCCTTCCTGGAATGTCAATAGATAGGACCATCCCACTGAGAGATAACTTGATAGACCCTTCCTGGGAGATATCCCTGGGACTCTGGGACTCCACCAAGGAATGTAAATGAGATTATCCCACTAGTACGATAACCTGACTGAATCTTTTGATCAGCCAGGACCTTTGTTCCTCTTCCCCCCTACTCTGTACCCCCATATCCTATATAAGCCAAGCCATCACCCCAACACATTTGCCATTGATTTGTGGTGCCGTACCCCGATGGCCGCCGGCTAATAAATTCTCCACTTAAAACTTATACTCTGTGGTGTGTCTCGCTCGCTTCTAGTACAACATTTTGGAAGCCCCAGCGAGATGCTGCGGTATTTCGTGTTACCGCCCTGGAGACACACACAGAATTCCGGACCTCAACAGGGAGTCTCTGCCCCCGATCCACCTTCTTTCACTTCAGAGGGCCGGCTCCTGGGGATTTCTTTTCCTAGGACTCTGATGTGGAGTGATGGTCTCGGAGAATGGACTCTTTGCTGACCTGTCCCTTTTCGGCCTACGGAGAATTCTGGTTTTGTAGACCTCTAGAGGTAAGGTTTTCTGGTTTGGTTTCTGGTTTGGGGCTAGCCATTTGGGTCTCTGATACCATGCTAAACCCTGACGAGGCTGTGGTACAGAGCTAGGAAGCTGGGACGCCACCCTTCCTATTGGGGTGTGGGAAGATTGGGGTGTTTTCCTTGAAGAGGGAACCTGGTTTATTTTCTTTCCTCTGAGGGGACCTGCTTAGCCCCAGTTAACTCATGCCATTGGTTATATGTTTTGTGTTGGGTGTGGGAAGATTGGGGTGTTTTCCTTGAAGAGGGAACCTGGTATTTTCTTCCCTCTGAGGGGACCTGCTTAGCCTCAGTTAACCCATGCTACCGGGTCTGTTTGGGTATGGGAAGATTGGGGGTGTTTTCCTTGAAGAGGAAACCTGGTTTATCTTCTTTCCTCTGAGGGGACCTGTTTAGCCTCCAATTAGCCCATGCTGTTGGTCTCTGTTTTGTGTTGGAGGTGTGAGAGAGATTGGGGGTTGTATCTTTGAGGAGGAAATCTTTCCTCTGAGGGGGCCTGCTTAGCCTTCAGTTCGATCCACACCGTGAACTTTGTTGTGTTTTGAGTTCGTCTCTGTTAGCGTGTCTGTGTCAATTGTGAAATGTCTATGTTTTGTTAAAAAAATCTGAAACATAGGCAGCCAGAGATATCAGGCTGCCACCAGGAAAAAAAAAAGACTCGCTTCCTTGTGGCTCCTGTTTGGCCAGCGTGGAACCACGGGGAATGGGTTAAAATTTGGCAAATTCTGGGTTTTAAATTGTTAAAAAGTTTGGAAATTGGTTAGTTGAATTTGGGAAGAAAGAACTCCTGAAATTGTAAATCCATTCCAGGAGCTCACTCTTGCTGGAAACATCTCCTCCCAATGAATGCCTTCTGGCTAAAACCTCAGTTAAAGTCTTCAGTGGGACTCTCGCATTTGTCCCAGTCCCTGATTCCCTTAGATTCAAGTACAAAAGAGGTTTTTGGGAGTGAGCAAGGGGGTGAAGTTTTACTTGAATTACAATCATTGAGATCTTTTCACTAGGGCTGCAGTAAAAGAGCAGTTAAATCAAACTCCTCTCCCCCCAGATCAGATTAGAAGAGAATGCTGGAGAACTGTAGGGAAAAACTTAAATCGCCTTCCCCACCGGGCAATGAGGAGAGGGATAGAAATTCACAGACTGACAGTTAGTCCTGTGCCCCTGGGTACCTTTGTAGCCCGTCCTTGTGGTAAAGTTTAAAAGGTGAATTTGTGAAAGAGAGAGATAGAAAACCTGTATAAGGAATTTAGGGGGTGGTAGAGTAGCAGCTTGAGATTACCTGAGTAACTCAGGTAATTTTACCTCAGTAACTCCTGAGTCAGGAGTCCATGTGCTCCTCTTGGCTGCCATGTGCTGCTCCTGGTCTCACCCTTCCCCCACCCTCCACACTGAAAGGTTATCAGAGCTGAAGCTAAAAGGAAACTTGTAAAGAAATAGGGCTGGTTAGTTAGTGCTTGGAAGGGTAGGCTCCTTGCCCTCAAGGGGCTGCCAGGCCCCACCTAGGGAGGAGCCCTTTAGAAAACTAAAAGGGATTTTTTTCCTGCTCTTATCTTCCTTGGGAGTCCGAAAAAAAAATCCTTTTAGGCATTTTTGTATAAGATGAAGCTTGGAAAAGTGGGTGCAAAATTAAGTTTCTCTTTCTTTCATAAGTTCATTCATGGCCAGGCAAAAGTTCCTATACCTGGGCCAGAGGTAGTGGTGCTGAAGGATATATAGCTAAATAAAGTGTATTTGGGATGTTAATGTATTAATATATGTGATACATGTATTTATATATTAATACATTAATATATAATACCAAAAGTAATAAGCTGAATAATTTCTATGTGTGGAAGTCTGGAAATGCAATAGATGTCATCTGAAAATTATTGTTTCTGTATTTCTAAACTTGCATTGTGTTCCCAAAATTCTCTTAGATTGTGAAATTTGAGAAGACCATTGTGTGGTAAGAAATGATATTATAGCAATTTTAATCTGATTTTGATATATGTGAATTGGGTTTTTTTTAAAGGGATGTGATAAAATTTGGAACTGTTATATGTGGTTATAACAAGTAATTAATAATACTAATATTTAACCATGAGAACAGACTTTCTGTGTGAAAAAAAGTTTTCTATTATGAGAATATATCTGGTGATTTAAAGTTATGCTTTCAAATAATGATATGAAAGATTCTCTGTGCAAGGAGATTTAGAAATGTGATCACCTAAATTGATAAAAGGGTTGTTTCAAGTTTTAAAATGCATAATTATGTTTAGGGCACTGGTACATTTCTAAATTGTGTAATTTGACAAACAGATGTATCAGCAATATTGAAAAATGTGGTAATCTTTTACAATGCAGAGAGTATTGGGCCTTAGAAATTAAAATGTTACCACTAGTGGTTATGAATCAGATTTGATTTGCTTATCCAACTCAGTTATGATCACTAGATTGGTAATTAATTGGAATCTGTTTCAAGTCTTAGATAAGTGCTTATAGTGTACTTATTTCTAAGTTAGTTATTATATACAAATTGGTTAATATCGCATTACCTGTGCTGTTAGAGAATAATTTCTCTTATAATCTGGATGTTGTTAGATTAAGAATCGTAGTTAATTAAGAAATTGAGGTTATTAACTGAAACAAGAACTTTTGAAACCATCTAGTCATGAATTCTTATCAATCTTGTGTGACTTTTCTGTGTAGAGGAATTCTTATGGAAAAAGCTTTTTTAAGTCCTGGTAAACCTTATTATTGTGATAAGGCTAATTAATTGAGTATATAATTTATAGAAATTAAGTGTCCTCCCATTATAACACTTTTTGATTAAGGAACTTTGTAATGTCTAGGAATTCTGTGCAACATTTGAGAGTGAGGACATTTGGCACCAACTTAGTTAATGAATTCCAGCATTTAAGGGTTAATTTGCTTTAAGGAAAAAGGAAATGTCTATCATTTTAAACCTTCTAAATAATTGTGTTCAGGAAAGTTTAGCGAGCATGCCTTTTAACATCTGGATAAAAAAAAAATCCTTATTAGAATTATTAGAATTGATGCTTATCTATAGAAGCGCCCATTCAATGTCTTATTCAAGTTTTTTTTTGAGTAAGGAGGTTCCAAAAGACACTCTGAATTCCTTACTCCTCCCCGCCCTTAGTTTAGATAAGAAGAAAAGAATTTCACCTTAGCCCACCTGTCAGAAGGGAAGGAAAGGAGAGGGGCAGCAATAAGAGGACAGTAGGGGCCTAGAAGCCTCCAACCTGGCTTTTTAAAAAAAACTGGTAAGATTAGACTAAGACTTGAGATGGGTTTGGCCTAGTAGGTTAATTAGTGAAGTCTGCCAACTGATGGAGAAGAACCCACCTTCAGGGGGAGATGAGATGGCAGATCTTTTTAATAAGTGTTCCTTCTTTTAGAATGAGTTATCACGAAAAACAAATCCCCTTTTTTTGTGTCTTTGTGGTTTAAGAAGCTGGAATGGGATTCCAGTATACACAGTTATGACAATGAAAGTACTAACTTATGAGTTGTTTTGTCTTATGGTTGAAATGTAAAGAAGACTTAGTACTAGGTTTGAAAGATTTGGAAAGGTGAATTAAGGTTGAGGGAAAATAGGAAAGGCAGATAAGAAAGTTTGGGGACAAATGGGAGTTAGCTAAGCCTCTCCTGTCCTGAGAATGATAGTTTTAGATGGTCAAAGTAAGTTGGAGATGAGTTTGAGGAAGTATTTAGAAGATGGAAAAGTTATGTAGCTTGATTTGATAATTGTTAGCTCAATAAAATTTGGGTAGTCTTATCTGAAGGATATTTATTTGCTATTTAAGATTTTATGGGACTACAATTTAATATTGTCTTAAGCTCTGATTACAGGACTAGGTCACGTGAAGCCGGTAATGGCATGGCAGGCGTTACAAGCTGAGAATTTTTTAGGTGGGTCTGCCTGGGAGCAGTCGTGAAGACGACCTTGGACACAGCCTAGGTAGGATCTTCCTGACTTTATTTCCCAACTCTGCTATTTCCTTTCTGAAAAGGAAAGTCCCCACCTGGTTACTCCTAAGCCCTGCTTTCAGCACCTGGTGACTATAAGATTGGCTATCAGATATGACTCGTGCCTGGAATCAAACAGAGCTAAGGAAGTTCTTTCCTTCTGTTAAGTTATATGACACAGTCCCTCGTTTCTTTCATAGCAAATTTAAATTGTCAAGAAGTTTTGTAAGCACTATGCTAAATCTGTTAGGTAATAGATAGATGGATATTGAAATATCTCTGAGTTATTATAATAGGATACAGGTATGAATAGCTTACAATTTTAACTTAGGTTCATGACCAATAAGACATTGAAATAATATAGGGATAACATCCTCCGAAAGGGGAAAATGATTAGGCAAAGCAAATAAGGCAAAGATGTAATGTGATAAACTAATAAAAGGAAGGGATAGCGAATTTTGAAAAAAGGCAATTGATTGATTCCCCTAAGAATTATGTACAGATGTGTATGATTGGCTCTAAAAAATTTATCAATTCTGGAAATTCGAGCTGTTAAGTGTGTTTTGGTAATAAGATCTTAAATTTGGATGCTAATACAAGAAAATTGTATAAGATAATGGTACAAGTGAAAATATATCCCCTTTGTAAAGTATCTGTAAGTTATAGTAAGTTAAAATTGTCTGAGAATTTCTAGATCTGAACCAGAGAAGCAGAACTCTCTTTTACTATCAAGGGACCAGATAACTACAATCAGGCATCTGGGATTTTAAAATACTGCTTTAAATGAACATTGTGAGGAGTGGACATCTGGGCCTATAGAAGACCTCGCCCTGCGGTTCCAAGAGCCTGGGAGGGACAGCACCGGACGCAGACGGCTTTCTCACAGGATCCGGAACCAGAACCTGAGCAAAGACCTGTTTTTTTTCCCTTCTGCGTCCTTGTGTTCCCAAGACTGTTTTTCCTGAACTTTTATTATGTTCCCTCTGCTTACTTAGAATTAGTTTACAATTCCTGCCCGTCCCTAGGGATGTCCAAATACAGAAAAGGGAAAACCTGACTCCACCTAGATAGGGATTTTAAAACTTCACCTTGTGGAAAATAGAGTTTTTTCCATACCTTTAATTGGTCTTTAGGCGAAACTTTCAGTTTGCCTTTGACCAAAAAAAAAAAAAGGGGGAAATGTGGGATGTTTTATACCATTTTTAAATTTCTGGAGTGCAGTACCCGGGGAGGCTCCTTGGACTCTCCTTGAGTCTTCCAACTAGGTCTGGCCTTCCCCTGGGGCCAACGACCTAGCGTTCCTTTTATTGTCACCCCTGCTTTGCGTTTTTGGTTGGCCTCCTAATTTTATTGCTATGCCCCATCAGGTCGTTCCTTTTTTCAAGGATTTGAAATTCCCATGAAGAAAAAAAGTGGGGAATGTAATACAAGGAAAATTAGGAACCCCTGAGTAACGCCTAGCTACTGACGAGCCCCCTAGGATCCGGTGACTCCTTCCTGGAATGTCAATAGATAGGACCATCCCCACTGAGAGATAACCTGGCAGATCCTGTCTAGCAGATATCCCTGAGACTCCTTGGTTCCTTCCTGGAATGTCAATAGATAGGACCATCCCACTGAGAGATAACCTGGCAGATCCTGTCTAGCAGATATCCCTGAGACTCCTTGGTTCCTTCCTGGAATGTCAATAGATAGGACCATCCCACTGAGAGATAACTTGATAGACCCTTCCTGGGAGATATCCCTGGGACTCTGGGACTCCACCAAGGAATGTAAATGAGATTATCCCACTAGTACGATAACCTGACTGAATCTTTTGATCAGCCAGGACCTTTGTTCCTCTTCCCCCCTACTCTGTACCCCCATATCCTATATAAGCCAAGCCATCACCCCAACACATTTGCCATTGATTTGTGGTGCCGTACCCCGATGGCCGCCGGCTAATAAATTCTCCACTTAAAACTTATACTCTGTGGTGTGTCTCGCTCGCTTCTAGTACAACAAGAGAAAGAGCCAACAGTTTTTCTGGAGAGAGAAGGCTTGGTAAGTGAGCAGGAGTTAACCAGATCTAAGCAAGCATCCTCAGGCAATTTTCCTTCCATCATATCTTCAGAGGCAGGGTTAATGAAGTCCATTCCCAGAGGAAGACTGTGAAGTTGTTGACCAAGGAGAAAAGTCTAGTCCACTGGGATGCCTGCTGGGAAGGGCTGGGAGACAGTGGCTCCACCCGAGTGAGGGTGAGGAGAGAGAGGGGATGAGGGGGGAGAAGAAAGAGGAGAGAGAGGCTGTTTCTCCTTCTCAGCCAAACACCTTCAATCCCCTACAAGAATCAGAAATTCAGGCCAGGAACAAACTTTTGTTCTTTGTTGGAGCTAACCATAGGAGTTAGTTTCTTAGAAGTCCTACTAAAGCCACGAAGGGCAGGCTCCTATCTCTATGAGAACAAACACAAAGTTAGACACAGAATCACTCAGACCTTCTCCCCCCTTTTTCCTTTGTCCTGAAAATAGAACTTAGAGCAGAGGCAACAGATAACATCTTGTTTCTCCTCCAGTAATCACCCTGGAGGCCCTGAATCAGAGCTAGAGAGCATTCCTAACATAAATCAAAGATGGGACTTTTTCCTTTACAAATGGAGAAGTCTAGAAAGCCATCTTTGGAGCTAGTATATCATGCCTCCAATCTGAATGCAGACTTGGAAGACCAATACATCCTTCTCATATCTAGTGAGTTGTAAAAAAAAATAAAAATAAATAAATCTCATTAGAACACATATGCCTTGGGTATGGATTTTCTCCTTTACCCCCCTCTCCTTCCCTCCCTGTAGACATTGGTTTATCACATTTTGCTACCAAATGTAAAAACTAAAAAAGGAACTCAGAAGCTTGTGGAACTGAGTGTTGTAAACTAAAAATAAATTAATTTTAAATTTAAAAAAAGGTTTTTTTTTTAAAAATGAAAAAGGTAGGAGAGATTAAGTTTCCTCATTTTAAAACTCCTTCAACTCACACAAATAAATCCCATTCAAATTGCTACAGTGCTACAACAATGCAAACTGAAAGAACAAAATCTACAAAACAAGATATATAAAAAATGTTGCAAAATTACAGAAAGACCATATGAGAGAAAAATTCCCCACTCATTTGCAGGGATGGGGGTCAATGGGTGTGGAACATTGCATTTAATGTTGGGTTTTTTTCCAATATGTTGATTAGCTTTGCTGTATTTTTTTATCCTCTTCTTTTTCTTTTAAAAAACTCTTTATTCGAAGAGATATCTTTCTGGGAGAGAAAAGAGGGAGGGATATGGGGGAAATTTAAGAAGTGTAAAAAATAAAAAAGATTAATTAAAATGTATTATTAAAAAATTGCTGCAACAAATGGCTCTAATTTAGTTGTTAGCTCCCTGTTAGTTGATTTCACCCTGTCTTTTCTAATCCAAAGGCCATCATTCTTGACGGGAGAAAACTAAAACAAGACTTGAGCAGTTCTGTCTTCTCTCTGTGGTCCACCCTGAGCCGTGGGCAATGCTTCTAGACCTACCCCTTTCCTCCAAGATAACTCAGAGAACAGTTTTTGTCCTTAGCATTCTTTGTCAACATCGGCTCATTCTTAGCCTCGACACTCCTGACCCTATTCTGAAATAACCGTGACATGCTCCTGTCTTCATGCTCTATTACCAGACCTTCATTCTCTCTCCTATACTTTGGAGGAAAAAAAAATTAGATTGGCTGATGAGTTCCCTATAAATCTGCATCGGTCTATTTCAACAACTCAAACATTTTGCTACTTTATTAAAAATAATGTTTCCCTTTTCATCCTCAGAATTTCATTCTTCAAAGTTCTCTTACAGAATTTTGGGCCATGAGACCCTATCAATCCTTTGAACCCTTTGAAATCTACTCTCCAAAAATCTTAGCTACTTCTCCGATTATCTCTATCTTTCCTGTTTCACGTATTGCAAGATGGGGTGGGCTCAGCTCTTTCCACCTTGGGTTCCTGTCATTTTCACTTCAAAAGTCAGTTCATCCTTGTCATTCAGGATCAAGCAGGTCCAAAATATCCATTTCCCTGTTGCTTTCTCCACCTTTTGAAGGACAAAGTTGTTAAGGCAACCAAGACACTTTTCTGGCTTGCGTTTAATTTAGTTTTGGGCAGATAAGGGGCTCTAGAAAATTTTAGATTATCGAAGTCTCCCATCACTATGATATGGTACTTTGGTGCTAAACCTGTGATCTTTTTTCTCAAACTTCTCATATATTTCCTACTTCTAAGTGGTCTGTGATAAGTTCCAATGACAATATGACTTCTTTTTTCAACGATATTTTTAAAAAACATTTTTATTTAAAGTTTTGAGTTCCAAATTCTACCCCTCCCTCCCTTCCTCCCCTCCCCCCTCCCTGAGATGGTAAGCAATAAGATATAGGTTATACATGTGCGATTATGTAAAACATTTCTATACTAGTCATTTTGTACAAGAAAACTTGAATAAAAAAATGAAAGAAAGTGAAAAATAACATGCTTCAGTCTGTAGTCAGACAACATCATTTCGTTCTCTGGAGGTGGACAAGTATGCTTCATCATTAGTCCCTTGGGATAGTCTTGGATCATTGCATTGCTGAGAATAGCCATCATTCACAATTCTTTATCAAATGACAATGATGTTACTGTGTACAACATTCTCCTGGTTCTGTTCACTTCACTATGCATCAGTTCGTGTAAGTTTTTACAGGTTTTTCTGAAATCATCCTGCTTGCCATTTCTTATAGCACAAAAAATTCCATTACAATCACATACCACAGCTTGTTTAGCCATTTCCCAGTTGATGGGCATCCCTTTGATTTCCAATCCTTAGCCACCCAGAAAGAGCTGCTATAAATATTTTTGTACAAATAGGTCCTTTTTCCTTTTTTTTGATGTCTTTGGGATATAGACTTAGCACTGGTATTGCTGGATCAAAGGATATGCACAGTTTTATAGCCCTTCAGGCATAATTCCACATTGCTCTCCAGAATGGTTGAATTGGTTCACAACTCCACCAACAATGCACTAATGTCCCAGTTTTCTCACATTCCCTCCAACATCCAACATTTTCCTTTTTTGTCATATTAGCCAATCTGATAGGTGTGAAGTATTGTTGTTTTAAGTTGCATTTCTCTACTCAATAGTGATTTAGAGCATTTTTTCATATGACCATAGATAGCTTTGATTTCTTTGTCTGAAAACTGCCTGTTCATACCCCTTGACCATTTATCCATTGGAGAATGACTTGTATCTTTATAAATTTGATTCAATTCTCAATATATGTGAGAAATGAGGCCTTTATCAGAGATATTTAGTACAAAAATTTCCCCCAGTTTTCTGCTTTCTTTATAATTTTAGTTGCATTGGTTTTGTTTGTGCAAAAACTTTTTAATTTTATATAAATAAAATTATCTATTTTACATTTTGTAATGTTCTCTATACCTTCTTGGGTCTTGAATTCTTCCCTTAGCCATAAATCTGACAGCTAAACTATTTCATGCTCTCTGAATTTACTTATGGTATCACCTCTTATGTGTAAATCATATAGCCACTTTGACCTTATTTTGGTATACAGTGTGAGATATCCTAGTTTCCACCATACTGTTTTCCATATGGCCATTTCCAGTTTTCCCAGTGGTTTTTGTCAAATATCGAGGTTTTTGTTCCAAAAGCTTAGATCTTTGGGTTTATTACATACTAGATTATAATGGTCATTTACTACAAGGTAATTTGTATCTAATCTATTCTGCTGATCCACCACTCTATTTCTTAGCTAGCACCAGATTGTTTTGATAATTACTGCTTTATAATACAGTTTGAGATCAGGTATGGCTAGACCACCTTCTTTCATATTTTTTTTCATTGATTCCCTTGAGCTTTTGTTCTTCCCGATGAATTTTGTTATTATTTTTTCTAACTCTGTAAAAAAAATTTTTTTAATACTTTGATTGGTATGCCACTAAGTAAAAAGATTAATTTAGGTAGAATTATCATTTTTATTATATTGGCTCGACCCAGGTATGAGCAATTGATCTTTTTCCAATTGTTTAGATCTGACTTTATTTGAGTGAAAAGTGTTTTGTAATTATGTTCATATAGTTCCTGGGTTTATCTTGGCAGGGAGACTCCCAAGTGTTTTATATTGTCTACGGTTATTTTAAATGTAGTTTCTCTTTCTATCTCTTACTGCTGGACTTTATTGGTAACTTATAGAAATGCTGATGATTTATGTGGGCTTATTTTGTATCCTACAACTTTGTTAAAGTTGTTAATAATTTCACATAGTCTTTTAGTTGATTCTCTAGGATTCCCTAAGCATACCATCATATCATCTGCAAAGAGTGATAGTTTTGTTTCCTTGTTGCCTATTCTAATTCCTTTAATTTTTTTTCTTCTCTTTGCTTTAGCTAACATTTCTAGTATAATGTTAAATATATTAAATAAACAGCATCCTTGCTTCTCCCCTGATTGTATTGGGGAGGCTTCTCACTTATACTCATTACAAACAATACCCGCTGATGGTTTTAAACAAACATTATTTATCATTTTAAGGTAAGATCCATTTATTCCTATGTTCTCTAGTGTTTTTAATAGGAATGGGTGCTATATTTTGTCAAAGGCTTTTTCTGCATCTATTGAGATAATCATATGATTTCTGTTGGTTTTGTTATTGACATGGTCAATTATGCTGATACTTTTCCTTATATTGAACCAGCCCTGCATTCCTGGTAAAAATCTCACCTGGCCATAGCATATGATCCCTGTGATATATTGCTATAATTTCTTTCTTAGTGTTTTATTTAAATTTTTTTTTTGCATCAACATTCATTAGGGAAATTGGTCTATAATTTTCTTTCTCTGTTTTGGGTCTTCCTGGTTTCAGTATCAGCACCATATTTATGATGTAAAAAGAATTTGGTAGGACTCCTTCACCTATTTTTTCAGATAGTTCATGTAGTATTGGGATTAATTGTTCTCTAAATGTTTGGTAGAGTTCCCTTGTGAATCCACCTGGTCCTGGGGGTTTTTTCTTAGGAAGTTCATTGATGGCTTACTCAATTTATTTTTCTAAGATTGGGTTATTTAAGTATTTTATTTCTTCTTCTGTTAATCTGGGTAATTTATATTTTTGTAGATATTTATCCATTTCATTTAGATTGTCAAATTTATTGGCATATAATTGGACAAAATAGCTCCTGACAATTGTTTTAATTTTCTCTTCACTGGTGGTGAATTTGCTCCTTTCATTTTTCATACAAGTAATTTGGTTTTCTTCTTTCCTTTTTGTAATCAAATTAATCAATGGTTTGTCCATTTTATTGGTTTTTTTCCTGTAAAACCAGCTTCTAGTTTTATTTATTGGTTCAGTGGTTTTCTTACTTTCAATTGTATTAATCTCTTCTTTGATTTTCAGGATTTCCAATTTGGTGTTTAATTGGGGATTTTTAATCTGTTCTTTTTCTTTTTTGTTTGTTTTTTTTTAATTTGCATGCCCAATTCATTAATCTACTTTTTTCTGTATTTTATTGCTATAAGCAATTAGAGATATAAATTTTCCCCTAAGTACTGCTTTGGCTGCATCCCATAAATTTCAGTATGTTGTGTCATTGTTGTCATTTTCTTTAATGAAATTATCAATTGTTTCTATGATTTGTTCTTTGACCCACTTATTTTTTAGGATTATTTAATTTCCAATTAATTTTTAATCTCTTTTCATTGTTCATTATTGAATGTAATTTTTATTGCATTATGATCTGAGAAGGCTGAACTTACTATTCCTGTTTTTCTGCATTTGATTGTGAGATTTTTATGTCCCAATGTGTGGTCAGTTTTTGTGTAGGTGCCATGTACTGCTGAGAAAAAAGGTATATTCCTTTCTTTTCCCATTCAGTTTTCTCCAGAGATCTATCACACCTAACTTTTCCAGAATTTTATTCATCTCCTTAACTTCTTCCTTGTTTATTTATTTATTTTTTTGGTAGATTTATCTAATTCTGAGAGGGGAACATTGAGGTCCCCCACTAGTATAGTTTTATTATCTATTTCCTCCTATAACTCATTCAACTTTTCCTTCAAAAATTTAGATGCTATACCTTTGGTGCATAAATGTTTAGTATTGATATGACCTCATTGTTTATGGATACTTTCAGCAAGATATAGTTTTCTTCCTTATCTCTTTTAATTAGATCTACTTTTGTTTTTCCTTTGTCTGAGATCATGATTGCTATCCCTGCTTTCTTTGCTTCAGTCTTGCATAACCTAGGTCCCTTTACCTCATCAATCTTATACCTCACTCCTTAACCTAAGCCTCTTTAGACCAGTGATACCTAGTCTCCTATCTGTTCCATGAACAAAACATTCCACATCTGAGCTCCAGGCATTTTCTCTGGCTGTCCTTCATGCCTGAAATGCTCTCCCTCCTACATTCCACCTACTGACCTCTCTGGCTAAGTCCCTGAAAACCCCTCATATTTTATGGGAAGCCTTTCTCAACCCTTCAATTCCAGTGTCTTCCTTCTGTTAATTATGTCATATTTATCTTGTATATAGCTTGCTTTGTATATATTTATTTTCATATTCTCTCCCCCATTAGATTGAAAGTTTCTTGAGAACAGGGGCTGGCTTTTGCCTCTTTTTGTAACCCCAGTCCCTACCACAGTGCCTGGCACCTAGTAGGCACTTAATAAACTTTTGTTTATTGACTGATTTTCACAAGACTATGTCTTCTTAATAAATAATCCTTATTATCCCCTTCTAACTATTCTATTCTTTTTAAAAAAAAACATACCTTTTGAGAGTTGTATTCCATTCAGGGGTCCCTTCTCAAATCTCAGAGAACCCAGTTTGCTTCCTTGTACAAGGATCTTCTAGTTCAGAGCTGTCAAACATGAAGCCCTCAGGCCCCCAACATCCCCCAATGTCCCCTAATATCCAGGAACCAGAATACATCTAATCAGGAAATATTTAACAACACTAAATGAAATACAATAAAACACAGATAATGTTACATTTTAAGGTTAAGTCAATATGTAGCCCACAGGAATCCTTATGTACAGATAAGTTGTTTTAGTTTTAGCTCACCTGCTTATTTCTCAAACTCAGTGCATTTAGTATAAACATCTGAGACCACAGGTTTTATTGCAGACTCCTTTCTTGAATATTATCTTCTGTGGATTTTAGGATGTTTCTACTTTTTTGTAGCTAGTGACTTTCTATGGTAAACTAGTTTGGTAGACATGTGTAAGCAGTTTTTTCCTCTTCCCCTTCTTTTTCAGTTTAAAGCAAGACTCCAGGCAAATATATCTTTACTAGCTCTTGTTAGGTGTATTCCATTCCTGGCCAAAAGCTTATCATTCTTATTTTCCTTTTAGCCATGGTCAAAAAATCCAAAACCTCTTCTCAGACATAATTTGCTTAACTAGCTCTTCCCTTTCCAATTTTGCCCTTCTCTTTTTAACTCCTAGACTTGAATCAGCAGCAGTGATTAAAATACAGGTTGCCAAACTCTTTCCCAAGACAATTTTCTTTCCTCCTTTTTTTTGTGTCTTATTTTCCAATTAATTGTCTTTTTTTTTTAAATAACTTTCTTGCACTGCTTTCATTTCTTTCCCAATTTTTCTTTTACCACTGTTATTTGATTTTTAAAATCTTTTTTTCTCTTTAACCTCTTTCAGGAATTTTTGCTGGGCTTGTTCCAATTTGAATTTTTCTTTGAGACTTTGCTTATAGATGTTTTCACATTGTTATCTTCTTCTGAGTTTGTGTCTTGCTCTTCCCTGTTACCATAGTACCTTTTAATGGTGAGGTTCTTTTTCGGTTGTTATTTGCTCATTTTTACAGCCTATTTCTTGACTTTGAACTTTATGTTGAAGTTGGGCTTTGCTCACCCTGGGGGTGGGGTGGGATGCTGATCCAAGTTTCAGGCTTTCTCCTCCTTCCTCACTTCCCCCCCCACCCCATGCTGTTTTCACATCTAGTTCTGGGGGTCTGTAAATCTTTGGTGCTTCCAAGGTGGTGTGATCCAGGAGGAGGTGTGGTTACTGCTGTCCTGGTCTATACTCTGGTCTTTACCTGAGAAAGGACTCTGATCCCTTGCAGCCAAAAATGCTATTGCTCCCCAGGGCCCCTGCTCCCTTGTGACTGTAAGCATTCCTTTCCACCTTGCAACTGCATACAGGTAGTATTGTAACCAAACAGCACCTGGTCCTGCGCCAGTGCTAGTATGAGGATCCCTTGTAATCTCTTTCTGACCTGCTGTCTAATCCCCTTGCTGTGTCTCTAGGCTGAGAGCTCTACAAGCTGCTGCCACCACTGCTGCTGCTACAGCTGCCCCCAAGACTTAGAGCTAGTGTTGCTGCCAAGTATGCTCCTGACCAGCCCCAACTCCAGTGTCACAGACCTCTCTCCTTTTGACCTCCTAAGTTGTCTTGGGTTGGAAAAAGGTTTCAACCCAACCTTTTGCTAGCTGTGCCAGAGTTTGATTTGAGGCGATATGTTAAAGTTGTTTGGAGGGGAATGTTGGGAGAGCTCTGCTATAAAGCTTCCTCTACCCCACCATTTTGGCTTTTCTACGACTTCTTAATTCTTGGCAATACTTTCTGAATTTCTTCCCCATGCATGATATTCCATCTCTTACCTCAATGCCTTTGCAAAGTGTTCCCCTTATCCAGAATCCACTACCTCCATCTACCTCTGCCTCATTGTGTTCTTAAAGCTTCCTTCAAAGCATAGCACAGGACCAAAGTCCTATAAGATGCTTTTACTCTTTTTTTAAATTAAATTTTATTTTATTTTCTGATATAAATTCTCTCCCACCTCCCCCTGCCACCAGTTCAGAAAGTGAGAAAAATAAAAGCCCTGTTACAAACACATATAGTCAAGTAAATCGAATTCCTGAATTGGTCATGTCCATAAAAGCATTTGTCTCTGTCTGCACTGAGTCCATCCTTGCTTTATCAGGAGGTGGGCAGTGTAAGTTTAATTCTCCTCCCCACCCCTAGGAAAAAACGTAAGCTCCTTGAGGCAGGGAGCATTTCCTTTTTGGTTTTGGATCTAGCATAGTGTAGGCACTTCATAAGTGTTTGCTAAATTGAATCCAGTTCTGGCAGTATCATTTGTGTCCTTATGAATCACCAAAAGTGGGTAGTAGTCATCTGGTCTGGGAAGTCTTCTTAGGTGGCTCTCTGTATTGCCCCAGGGAGACAGTAGATCTCTCTTTCCCATTCACATCAGGTCCGTTCTGCGTTCTAAGATCCCTTCTATCTCGGACATGTCCTGTTCTATGTCCTTTGGGCCCAACAGACTGAGGTTGAAAGGTTTCAGAATCCATGTGTGTGAAGCCCCAAAGCAGGAGGGATGGATGGAGCAGAGATGACAGGGTTCTACAGATTCTGGAACTCAAACAGGATCTGATGGTAGGAGAATAATCCTGGCATCCTGGTTCCTCCAGAAGGGTTCAGGATGGGAGTAGAAGCAGGCCATTGGAGGGTCAGAGAAATCCCTAGGTGAGACTCTCACACAGGGTACATGTTGGATTGCATCCCACCTGACCTAGGAAGAAGCATGCCTCTCATTCTCAACTACTTCTGGGGGCTGCCGAGGACAGAGGCCTGGGCTGAGCAGTAGAGGACAGAACCAGGGGCCTTTTCTGACATCAATTTAAGGCTAAGCTTTAAAAGTCTTTTGATTGCCTGATTCCCTCCCCATTTGATTGTTCCAGTTCAGCCAATGGAGCCTCCTGATCTTACCCTACCCTCCAATGAAGTCCTTGCCCTTTATATACTAGACTTTCCAGCTAGGCACATTTCTGAGATCACAGCTCCTACCCCCTCTTCAAAATCTCATCTCCTTCCCTCAACAAAATCTCAACTACTTTTTAGCTAATGTTTATATTGCATCTACTATGTGCCAAAAACTGAGTGCTTTACAATTAGCCTCTCATTTGATCCTCACAGCAACCCTGGGAGGTGGGTGCTATTATTATCCTCATTTTACAGAGGAGGAAACTGAAGCAAATAGAGTTTTTTGTGACTTGCCCAATATCACACAATTAGTAAGTGTCTGGTTGTTGTGTTTGTCCTTCATTCTCAAAGAGGACCATGACATCAGGGAAATGATGACATGACTTGCAGTTGACTTTGATTTGAGGGAGGGAGGGCTGTGCAAGGTCACCAGCCTCACTTTCCCCTCCAGAGCCATCTAGGTTCAGTGGCCTGATATTCACCAGCCATCAAAATAAAGTGAGAACCTGAAAAGACCTTAGCCTGAAAGCACCAGGGTCTTGCAATGTATCCTGGGCCATCTCCAATGGTTCCCTCCCAGTCTGATTTTTTTTTTTTGAGTTTTGATTAAAGGGGCCATCCCTGGATTAACTTCTTAAAGAGGCCTGCTCACAGTGAGAAACTGAAAAGACCTTAGTAAGTGTCTAAGGTCGAATTTGAACTCAGGTATTCTTCACTCTAGTCCTGTTACTCCAGCCACTGTACTACCTAGCTATCAGAAACCTCCCTGCTTAGCTCCTCTAGCCCAATCTGTCTCAATGAGCCTGCACAGACTACAGCTGGCCTTGGAATAGCTTTTGTTCTCCAAACGTTTCTCAACCAGGCTGGCAAGGGCAGGGTTTCTTCTCCTCTATCTCCCACAGAGACCTTTCTATGGTTAATGACAGATCATAGAAGTCATCAGTTCCAATCCTCTGATTTTATGGATGAAGAAAAGGAGGCCTTGAAAAGTTAAGTGATGTGTCCAGAGTAGCTCCTAAGTGTCCAAGGCAGGCTGGGAACACAGGTATTCCTGATTCTAGGCCAGGTACTCTATCCCCTCCTTTTACCAACTCTGCTCCCAACCTGAAGCCTTGTGGACAGCTGGGGTGCTAGGGCCAGTCTCCTGGTGGGGGATGGAGTCATGCTCAGGGACACAGCCAATCCGGGATACACAGGGGTGCACTGCCATGCAAGGACCAGCACACAGATACTTGAGGAGACATAGACAGGGACGCGTACAGAGACATACTCAGATCCTGATGCGTGCAAAACATCCCATGGTCTTAGAAGATTCTATGCTCTAGGTCCCTCTTCCAGCTTCAGTGTTCTCAGTTCTATGTCCCTTCAGGTCTGGCAGACTGAAATGATGACAATAATGATATTAAAAATTAGCATTTACGTAGCTCTTAGGGTTTACAAAGTGTTTCTGTGCATGATCTCATTGGAGCCTCATGACAGCCCTGTGAGAGAGGTGCTTTTATTATCCCCATTTTAGAGACGATGACACTGGGGCTGACAGTGACTCAATGACTTGCCTATGGTCATATGACTAACAAGTGTCTGAGGCCGGAGCTGATCTTCCTGACTCCAGGTCCAACATCTTATCCACGCCAGTTCAGAATATACAGTATATGTGTAAAACCCTCAAAGGCAGGAGATAAACGGAGCGGAGATTTGTCTTCTAAATACTGCCTTTTGTGGCAGAAGTCCATGTGTATCTGCCTCAGCATCTGAATGTCTCTTTTGGAGTGTCTCTATGTACGTGTTTGTGTGACCACGCATCCCTGTGTGCCTTTGAGCATGACTCCATTCCATACCAAGAGGGTAACCTTGGCATCCAAGCGCCTTCAGAAAGGTTCTAACAGAACCAGACCACTGAGCACAAGAGAGGCAGGGACAGCAACTATCTTTTGATTTGACTTTATGAAACTCTTGAAGTTTCCTGTCTCCTGGAAGTTGGGTACAAGACAGGCTTTCATCAGGGTCTCCATTACACTCCCCACCCCTACAATCAGACTCCAACCCATTCCCTGAAGCAATTCCTCAGATCTAAGGCAATTTCCATCTGATCTGGGCAACCTCTTACTCCAGCAGGATTTGGGTCTGAGGGGCCCGGAAGATCAAGAGAACTTGTGGCTAAGATCTGAGGAGTGGGGGTGGCAGTGGTGGAGGGGGGGAGCAGGGGAAAGATTGGTAGGAAGAGTCTATGGGATATTTGATCTTCTATGGGAAGCTACTGAGATCAGGTGTCAGGAAAGAACCCAGCTACCCAGCCAGCCTCAGGCAGAGAGGGGAAAAGGAATGAGCCAATAGGGAGGGATATTTAGAATATCAGACATCTTCAATGTCCCCAGTTTCTTCCTTCCTCTGCACCCACATTTGCTTGTCCCTGTGAAGACCAGAATACCTAGCTTCCACTTCTGGCACTCCCACTGACCTGGGGGAGGCCACTTACCCTTTTTGCACTCCAGCTTTCTCATTACTAGATAGTCCCTTCCATCTCCAACATTTGTGTTCTAAGATACACCCGAGCTCTGACATTGTGTGGTCTATGTTCTAAATTTCCTTCTAGCTCTGCCTCTCCGTTCTTGATACCCAAGCTTCTCTCCCTTTCTACTTTCCAAAGTCTTCTCTGGACCAGTCGTATCTTATCTTCACCACACCATCTAGGAGGGAAGAAGGAGGAGCAGGAATGATTACTTTCATGTTACAGATAATAAACAGAGGCTTTAGTTTTAGTGCCCTGAACATAGCAAGCACATAATAAATGCTCCTCAGTGGATTCATTATTAAAAGGTTAGAGCTGAATTATGTTCCTAACTCCTCACTGAGTGACCTTTGGCAAATTCCTATCATTTTCTGTTGCAGATCATGCCCAGGACTAGAGCAGCAGGACAAAGGCAGGATGTGGAGTCAGAGGTCCCAGATTTGGATCTCAGCCTTGCCACTCATTGCCTCTGTTACCTTGGGCAATCACATGATTTTCTGGACTTCATTTTCCTAGCCTGTAAAATGAGAAGATAGGATTAAATGACCTCTAAGGGCCCTTCCAGCTCAGAATCTATGATCTTAAGATGGGCTGGAAAAGGGCAGTATCCTGTCATATATGGATGTTAGTGTTCTAAGCATTACATTTTAGGAAAGACATTCAAAAGTTGAAAAGCACCCAGCGGATGTCAACCAGGCTAGTAAGACCATATAGGACAAAAGATCAGCTGAGGAACTGGGGAATAGTCTGGAAAAGAGAGAAGGAATAGATATAATAGCCGTGTGGAACGAGTGAAGACCTCCCATAAAAAGGACAAATTGAATAAATAGGAATAAGTAAGATAGTAAGGCCTCTCACGAAATTTAAACTTCAGCTTTCTACTTAAGTTTTTCTGTAAGACAAGTTAGTGAGTGTGGGAAGACAAGTTAGTGACCGTAGGACCCCTGAGAATAAGGATAGGACACAGGATGCTCACTTCCTGTGTATTGGCCCCAGGATAAGGGACCCTTGGCTTGGGAGAAGAATGGATGAAAAGCCGGAAAGCCAGGGGCAATGTAGACGTGCAAGACCAGTTAGGTCTAAGAATGATGGGAGACAAAATGTAAGGGTGCTGGGGGATATCCATCACAGATGTAAGAGTGATGGGAGGCATCCTTTGCAGAAGCACAGAAGCAAGGGTGGTGGGAAAGGCTAGTCTGCCACAGGTGTGAAGATGAGGTAACCAACAACTGGCTTCTGACTGTCACAGATAACCAAACCATTTGTTCATCGTCATTGTCATTAAGATAGATTTATCACTTCAGATTGATGGGAGAATGGGATAAGAATGGTGGGAAGGTTATGTCCGTCACTTGCTTGCCAAAAGTAATTAAAACTTTGTTCTTTGCCATTGTCCCTGGCATAGATTTATCGCGTCCAGATTGTACCCTCAAAGCTTACGTCCTCAAGCTGGAGGAAAGAGGTTGGGAGGGGGAATTGCAGTTAGGGGCTTATATAAACACCCCAATTCTCTGTGTCCAGTGCACTCTAACACTGAGAGGTAACTAGAGTTGCCCTTTCCCGTGGGATTGTAATAAATTTTCCTTTCTACTTTCACCTTGAGACGCCTCTGTTTTTAATTCTTTGATTCGTAAATTTGTATAACACACATAGCTGCCTTCAAGTATTCCAAAGTCAGTCTCATTGAAGAGGTTGCATTTGTACCCAGAAGATACCACTGAGAACAATGGTTGCAAGTTGAAGAGAGGCCAATTCAAGATGGAAGGGGAGGGAGCCAAGGAACCAGCATTTATTATGCATCTGCTATGTTGCAGGCACTGGGCTAAGCATGCTACAAGTATTATCTCACTTGATCCTCAGAACGTCGCTGACAGGTGCTATTATTATCCCTGTTTTACAGACGAGGAAACTGAGACAGATGGAGGTGCAGTGGCTTGCCCAGAATCACACAGCCAGCGTCTGGATCAGAACTCAGCTAGCGTTGCTAAGGGTGAGAGGTTGTTCAGTTCAGGAGGTAGTGTGTTTCTCCTACTTCAGAGCTTCAAGTAGCGGCAGAGCGAGTTGGAAATACTGTAAAAATGGAATCTTGTTCAGTTACTGGTTCGACTGGATGATCTGAGATTCCTTTTAGTACTGAGAGATTCGACTTCCTGATTTCTGACCCTCGAGTTCTCTCCCTTAGTAATCACAAAGTCGTGGCCATGGGACGTGGAGATCCCATTCGATTTGCACAGCATAATTCCAGGTTTTAAAAATACAGTCTCTGCTAGGGGTATTGGGGTAGGTACCAAGTTCTTAATAAATGCTTGTAGATCAGGTGATTGTGGACCAGAAACAAAACGATTAGGAAAGTAAAGGTCCCTTCCAGGGTCCTTCCTGATCGAACTGGCCTTTCTTTTCCCTCCCCAAAATAATCTCCCATCTCTAGTCCCCACCCTGGCCTGGAGCTTCGGCCCCACACTCCTTTCTTGGTCAATCACTGCTACCCCATTCCTAAAGAGACAGAGAGAGGTTTAAAGATGCCAGGCTCAACTGAACGAGGTTAACAATGTAAGCGTCCACTGGGATCCCCGCGAGATTCTAGGTGCTAGGGCACAAAGATACAGTGTGAGTGTCCTGCGTGGGGTGGAGGGTGTGCTTTGCACAAAGCCAATGCTTGTTGGAGAGCGTTTAATAAATATGTGGCTGTGGAGTGAATGCATTTGTTTGTTTCTGTGTCTCGTCGCTTTTCCAGGTGCGCGTCCTTCGTAGAAGGATCTGTCTGCTCCAGAGTCTGGGGGGGTCGGGTCTGAGGCTGACCCTGGCTCCTCTTGTCCTTGGGCGTCAGTCCACGCATCCCTCCTGTGCTTCCCAGAAGGCGTCCTCCGCGGAGGTGGGGGGAGAGGAAGCAGAGGAAAGAGGAGGAGAGGACGGGAGGTGGGGACAGGAGGAGGTGGGGGACAGGAGGAGGAGGGGGAAGGGGAAGAGAAGGAGGGGAGGTAGGAAAGAAGGGGAAAGGGGAGAGGGATGAGGGGGATGGGGGAGAGAGCGGAGGGAGGCCGGGGCGCGGTCTGCACCGCTAATGCCCCGGGGCCCTGGAAAAGCCGGGGAGCTTGGAGAGGCACCAGCTAACCGCGCGGTCCCAATAAAGCATCCCAGCGCGAGCCTGGGCGTGGCTGAGTCAGCAGCGGGGTTCCCTCCTCCCTCCGCCGCTTCACAGCCCCGGACGGAGGATGGCATCTCCAGCGGCGGCCCCAGCCCGAGCCAACCCACCGCGACAGCAGCGACGCAGGATTCTGGGACCCAGCTGGGCTGGGGAGGAGCCTGGGGGCGGGGCTAACCTCCTCAGGTCCCGCCCCCTGACCTCCTAGGCGGCCTCCCGGCTCCCGAATCTGGCGCCTATTGGCCAAGGCGCCCGCCAATCGCTGGGAATCCCCTGTACTCCCTAAGCCCCGGGCGGCAGGCACAGTTCAGTCTCGAGGACCCGGGCCCGGGCTGCTACAAGTGGAATCGGCGAGGAAGCTGGCAGCTGGCTCCGAGCTCGCAGACTGGGCTCCTCCGTGCGAGCCAGGGTGGAGGCTGGCTCGGCAGGCAGGGTGTCGGCGGGCTGGGTGTAGCCGAGGAGCTCCCACGCGTGTCCACGAAAGGCAAGGGTCCCACTCCGGACAGCCAGCCCGCCCCCGGGAAGGGGCACAGCTCCTAGCCGGTCCCGCCCTGGAGCGGATGACTGGGGCCGTGTGAGCCGCGAGGCGCATTCGTGGACTGACAGCCCCCGAAGTGACCTGTTTGGAGAGGGGCCGGTCCGGAGAGACCGGTTCGGAGAGTGACCAGTCCAAAGCGAGGCCGGGCGAGAGCGATCAGACCGGGAAAGGGGCGGTCCTACAGAGGGAGGGCGGCCGAGCAGCGGGACTCCGCCCGGACAGCGCCTGGCCCGCCGGCCGGGCCGAGCTTGGTGGCGGGCGGGCGGGCCGAGCCCATGGCGGAGCCGGCGCTGCCGCTGGTGACTCGGCTCAGCTATGCCGTGGGCCACTTCCTGAACGACCTGTGCGCCTCCATGTGGTTCACGTACCTGCTGCTGTACCTGCACTCGGTGCAGGGCTACAGCTCTTGGGGCGCCGGCGTCCTACTGCTGCTGGGCCAGCTGGCCGACGGCGTGTGCACGCCCCTCGTGGGCTACGAGGCTGACCACTCCGGGGGCTGCTGCGGGGGCTACGGGCCCCGAAAGTCCTGGCACCTGGTCGGTAAGGACCCCAGCCCCCTGCTCCGCCCTCATATCCCCCCGGGGGTCCCCTAGTCCTTCCCGATTACCCCTTTTCTAGAGGGGGCGCATGGGTAGGTGCATTCCCCTTCTCCCCCGGACCTCCTCTCACTAGTGGCCCTGCCTGGGGCTTCTCTCCCTCCAGCTTAGCGTGTGCCTCCCCCCTCTCTTTCTGCCGCTTCCCCATCTTCAGTATTTCCAGTTTCCCAAGACTTAAAGCATCTGCAGAAGGGATTCTTGTCGGGAGAGTCCCCGAGTGATAGGATGTGAGGAGGCCAGCCTGAACTTCGCAGGCCAATCAGTGATGCAAGTTTGCTGACACCTGTCTGTCTGTGTTTATGTTTTGGAAGGGGTGACTGGCAGACTGTGTGTATGTGTGTGTGTGTGTGTGTGTGTGTGTGTGTGTGTGTCCAACCCACGAGTCTAGGACAGAGATGACACTCCTAAGCCAGAGAGTTGTGAAAATTACTGTCCCGTTGATCCTTCTGGGAGGTCATCCCAGCTGAAAGAGCATTGGGAGGAGCCACAGGGGCTGTAGTGCCTGCTACCTCCTTCTGTCATTTCTCCCATTTGGGGAAGAGGTATATCTTTCATAGCCTAGCGTCATGAGGGACATTTAGTCATTGACTGCAGTGGTGGAAGAGGAGGAGGAGGAGGAGGGATAGTTAGGTTCTGTTTCAGGAAGCTTGGCAAGAGGCCAGAGTGCTGGAGTTGTGGTGAAGGCAAAAGTTCAAGAAACCAAGAGGAACCTGAGTGTTGTGGGGTTGGTGACGGGTAAGAAGGTGGTAATCCTTCTGGTTGGCTCTCTGCCTTGACTCTGAATGCTGAGGGGTTATCCTGATAAGACCCAGACCTGAGCCTCCACCCATTTGAACTTCTCTCTCCCCACCTCAGATCTGAGGGGCAGCCATATAGGATGTTATTTATTTTCCTCTGTTCTCTCTCCAGCCCTTTCTTGAATCCATGTAATATTCTATAATGTTGAGAATCTTGTACAATTCAGGCTGACATTTTTATGGAATCCAGACACCATTCTAGAATTTGGGTGGTATTCTGATAATTGGGCAGGTTCCTAGAAGTCAGGTGGTGTACCCCCTTGCCCTATAGGGCAAGGACCAAAGGAGTCAGGAAGGGAAGATCCCTGCTGGGGCCTCCTATGGTCTCCCCCATCCAACCCTCTCACTTCTACCTTCTAGTCCTATCTCATGCTGTTTCATCACTGTTGGGAAAGGCTACTTGCTGTCCAAGGGTTAGATTAGTGTCTCTGAAGGCAGGGTGGAGTTAATTCTTCTGTACTGACCAGGTATCTGCCCGATTCTGTAATGCTATAGCAAAACGCTGCTGGTCCTGGAGTCAGGAGACTAGGTTCATAGCCTTATCCTCCAGTTTACTAGCTGGTTGACTTTGAAATGCTCTTCCCCCTCTCCAGAGGGTTGCCATAATCCTTGTAGTTCCTGCCTCTCCCTGGAAGGAGAAATGATCTTCCTTTCCCACCCAGTCAGGGAGTCAAGGACCAGGTCATCAGGAGGAGGTTCAGGTCGCCTCTCTTCCTTTCCTTCCTTCCTCTAAGTTTGTAGGAAAGGCCAGTGATGTCAGCCAACTTCTCCGTTTAGCACCAGTTCATTTCTGAAAAGTCATAGACTGGTTATTTCAAATATTTTCTCCTAAACATCTTTCCATCCCTTTTCTCTCACTTGACTTTCTCCACCTCCCCTGCTGATTATTTTCCCTTTGACAGACAGGAAAACCAAGTATCCAACTTGGGGAGATGCCTTGTTCAAGGTCACATAGCAAATAAGCAGCTGAACATGAAATTGAAGCCCCGTGTTTGGTTTGGGGTGCCATATTTTAGAAGGGCATCAATAAACTGGAGAGTCTTAAGGATGAGGCAGAAAGGCTTTGAATTAGAGCATAGAGTTAAAAGAACTGGCTATATTTAGCCTGGGTGAAAGAAGACCCCAGTATGATAGGGTTCAGGAGTTTGAGGGACCATGAGTAGAAAAGAGCTCAGACCCGTCCTCTTTTGCAGCAGAGGACACCATGGATGGAGCTTTCAGACAAATTCAGGCTTGATGTAAGGAAAGCCTTGCTAACAATTGGAGATGTTCAGAGGAGGGATGAGTTAGCCTCAGGAAGTGATGGCGTGTCCCCTTCCCCAGAGCTCCTTAAGCTAAGGGTTGGATGGCCACTTTTTGCCACCTGAGCTACAGAGGAGATGCTCGTGCAGAACCTCCTTTGAGGTTCCTTGTGCCATTATGAGGTAGACCCAGAAGGCCTTCTGGAAAGGGGGAGGGGGTGACCTAGGAAAGGACGGGTTTGCACAACCTGGGGGCGGGGAGGATTAAGGTTATCTTGGGTCTTGCCCTCAGCATAGCCAGCCCCAAGTGCAAGAAGTGACTAGTGCCCAAGAGCTGGGCAGATCTCCATTTCTGGAGATAAACTTTACAACTGATTTGGTTGATATCTAGAATCTGGGTCAGCTCTTCCTTCCCTTTCATTCTTAGCTCCCATTCACACACACACGCACACACACACACACACACACACACACACTCTCACCCCTTCCCTCCTCAGCTCATCCCATTTCCCTCTTCCTCCCACTCTGGCTGAGTGGGGTGTGCTCTCCATTTGGCCACCTCATTCATTCACTGGCCACCTTTTTCATTCATTCCCCAATCTGATTGACTCATTCATTCAACAAACATTTATGTGCTAAATTCTACGCTAGGTGCTAGAGTCCTGCCTAATTGAGCTGCTGCTGTCTGAGAACTCACAAAAGACCCCAAAGCAAATGTTGTGTAAAATGATGCGTTATGGCTAAGTACATTAAAGAGGGGAAGAACAAGATGCTATTTAAAGTCCAGAAGGAAGAGCTCATTACCAACTGTGGGAGGTCAGGGGAGCTTTAAAAATGGGAAGGAAGACTACAAAAGAAGGCCAAGGAGCTGAGGTGTAATTAGTATGCGTCCATTATATCTGTTCCCAGGATAATGGCATTTAGGACACCCTCATAGTGCTGGAATTACATCTGTAGTGTGGAAACAACTGCATTTTGCACCTAGTTGGCCAGACGAGTTGCAGGAAGCTATACCAAATTTCCTCCCTGGCTGCTACAATCTGGAGGAACTCCTTACAATCCTGCCTCCACTCCTTACAAGCCTGCCTCCACCAGTCAAGTTACTGCTTACTGAGATCTTCTCTTCACCCGCTTCTAACTGAATTGCTGCAAGCAACATAGTGTCTAGCTAAGTCTCTGGGAATGAGGGTGCTCCAGTTCCAAGACCAAGCATTTAGGTTGGCTGGGTAGAGGTGGGGACGGGGATGGGGATGGTGACAGGGATGCCCAGAGTCTGGGCGCAGCACAGAAGGTGTGAAGGGAAGTAATTGGAGAAAGCTGTGGAGAGTAGAGGGTCTTGAATGCCAGGCACAGGAGGCCAACTATTCCAGAAGCAAATGAGAACTGCTGGAAGAAAGACCTTTTAAGATATTATTAACCAGGGACTGGATAAGAATGGGAATAATGATAAAGGCACTCTGTTAAATTTTAGTGAACTTTATTAAATGGGTTGGAGTTTCCTTATCACCCATTTCTCCCTACATTTAAACAACTCCTTAAGGTTTCCAAAACACTATTTACCCTTGTCTCACTGATAACTCAAGGTGGGGAACAAATGTGGTTTGGGGCTGGATGTTGGGGAATTTGAGGGGGTGACAGGATATAGGATTTAGAGCTGGGAGGAGGCTTAGAAATCTAATCCAGCCCTCCTGATTTACCAAAAAAGGTAGGAAAGAGCACAACTAGGCTGGGAACCCAAGTCTGTTGACTCCAAATCCAGCCCTCATTTCCCCTTGTATCACAGTGCTCCAGTAAGAAAGGCCAGGACTAGAGAGAACATTGAGAGCCCCACCAAGGGTGCAAACATGAAAGGTCTGCCATAGACCTGAGGAGTGAGGTCAGGAGGAAGAGCAGGACTGGGGAAAAGATGAGCATGGTTTCAGTTGCATTGAGTTTGAGGTACTGGTGGGGGACATCCAGGTAGCCATGTCCTTGGCCAAGGCCATCACATGGCCACACTCTTCCGTGATTCCTTGGCTTTGAGTACTTGTTGAAACTTGAGGCATTTCCCAGGTAAAGTGACTGCTTCCTCCCCATAACACTCCCATACTCCCTCGCTCTCTCCTCCCTCTTTCCCTTCTCCCTCCTCACCTCTCTCTTTCTCTCTTCTCTTCTCTTTTTTTCTCTCTCCACTCCTTCTTTCCTCCCTCCCTCTCTCCCTCCTTCTCTCTCCTCTGTCTCTCTCATCCTCTCTCTCTCTTGTCTCTCTCTCCTCCCTCTCTCCTTTTTGTCTCTGTCTCTCCTCCCTCTCTCCTCTGTCCTCTTTGTCTCTCCTCTCACTTCTCTATTTGTCTCTGTCTCTCTCGCTTCCTCCTGTTTCTCTCTGTCTCTGCCCCTCTCCCTCCCTCTGTTTCCTCCCTCTCTCCTCTCTCTCTCCTCTTCCCTCTCTCCTTTTTGTCTCTCTTCTCTCTCTCTCTCTCTCCTCTCTGTTTCTGTCTCTCCTTTTTGTCTCTGTGTCTCCCATTTGTCTTTGTCTCCTTTCTGTTTCTCTCTTGCTCTCTCCTCTCTCTTTCCTCTGTTTCTGTCTCCCTCTCCTTCCCTCCCTCTCTCTCTCCTGTCTCTCTCCTCTTCCTCTCTCCTCTCTGTTTTTCTGTCTCCTCCCTCTCTTGTCTCTCTCCTCCTTCCTTTTACCTCTTTGTCTCTGTCTCTCCTTCCTCTCTCTTCTCTGTTTCTGTCTCTTTCCTCCCTCTCTGTCTGTCTCTATCTCTCCTCCCTCTCTCCTCTGTCTCTCCTTCCTTCCCTCTCTCCTCTGTCTATCTGTCTCTCTTTCCCTCTCTTTCTCTCTCCTCTCTGTCTCCCTCCTCCTTCTCTCTGTCTCTATCTCTCTCCTCCCTCTCTCCTCTGTCTGTCTCTCCTTCCTTCCCTCTCTCCTCTCTGTCTCTCTCTTCCCTCTCTCTCTCTTCTTCCTCTCTTCTCTGTCTCTCTTTCCCTTCCTCTCTCTCTCCTCTGTGTCTCTCCTCCCTCCCTCCTCTGTTTCTGTCTGTCTGTCTGTCTCTCTTTCTCTCCCTCTCTCCTCTGTTTCTGTCTGTCTGTCTCTCTTTCCCTCCCTCTCTCTCCTCTTTCCTCTCTCCTCTCTGTCTCCTTCCTCTCTCCTTTCTGTCTCTCTCTCCTTCCCTCCCTCTTTCCTCTCCCTTCTCTCCTCTCTGTTTCTCCCTCTCTTTGTTTCTGTCTCTCCTCTGCCTCTGTCTCTCTCCTCCCTCTATCTCTGTCTCTCCCTATCTCCTCCTCCTCTCTGTCTCTGTTGTGCTCTCTCCCCTCCCTCTCTCCTGTTTCTGTCTGTCTGTCTGTCTTTCTTTCCCTCCCCATCTCTCTCCTCTCTGTCTCCTTCCTCTCTCCTCTGTCTCTCTCTCCTCCCTCTGTCTCTGTCTCCCTCTCCTCTCTGTCTCTCTTGTGCTCTCTCTTCTCCCTCTCTCCTCTGTTTCTGTCTGTCTATCTCTCTTTCCCTCCCTCTCTCTCTCCTCTTCCCTCCCTCCTCTCTGTCTCTGTCTCCTTCCTCTCTCCTTTCTGTCTCCCTCGCCCTCTCCTATCCTGTACCCTTAAGCTGTGTTCAGGAGCCTCACACTGAGCTGTCCTAGTTGTTGTGTGTAGGGGACAAAGAGCAATTCTTCTGCCCCTGAAGGTGCCTTTGCCCAGGGCATGAAATCCAGGTCTGTCCTAGGCCCTGGTGTCTGTCTCCTTGCCCTTACTGAGCCCTTGAAGGGGACATAGCCCTTGTCTTTGAAGCCTTTTCCTGCTAGGGAATACAGATAATCTAAGGACTCCCTATAGGAGGTGATGAAGACTGAGTGTCCCTGGAGGCTGGCTACCTGGGGACCAAGCCCAACTACTTTTTGTTCTGTGGGAAAGCTTCTTGGCCTCACCCCAGCCTCCCAAGGAATCATTAACTCTGGCAGGGGGAGGTAAGGAGGGGAAGCTGGAGAGAATGAGCAGAACTGGCAATTCTACAGGGGTCCATCTGGTCAGAGTTCAAGGGCTGGGACTTCACGAGTTCTGGCACAGAAGGCCCTTGAGGACATGTTAAGGCAGAAAGGGATCATAGAATTCTGCCTACAGCTGGAAGAGCCCTTGGAAGTACAGCCCCTTTGTTTTACAGAAAGAGCCACAGAAGGGAAGTGGCTTGCCCCTAAGGGAGCTGGTCTGAAAATCTTGGGCTCCCTCCATTCCTGGGTCCTTTAACTCCTGAATTCCAGAGAAACCCAAGAGACCCAGTTTTGGTTTCACTTCCCAAATCTGAAGTCACGAGGAGGAAGTAGGGAAGGTCCTTTGGGGATGAGACAATAGATTATGTCACAGACTGGAGCAGCCAGTGGCCTGAGAAGTACCTGGCTAGTCGGAAGCTCTGGCACAGGGCCTATTCCTGAGCAAGCTGGGCAGTCGACTCTCCCTTTAAGGAGGAGGGAAAGGAATCACTTTCCCCAGAGGTTGGGGCTTGAACAAATCATAGAATGTTGGGATTGGAGAGGACCTTAGGAACTCATCTAGGCTAACTTTCCTTCCCCACACAACCGTTTTGTAGATGAGGAAACTGAGACCCAGTGAGGGCAGTGGCCCATAGTCACACAGAGTCACGGACTGATCTGATTTAGAAACCCCAGGAAGCCCTAGCCTGTTGATATTGGTTTGCTTAGGCTTGGTGGTTGAAGGGTGAAAGGGTTTGGGGTTCCCTTATCACCTACCCCCTCATCTTTCCCTCTTTCCCCCTCTCCCCTCCACTTCCTCAGTCTCTTCCTCTCTTTGCTTCTCCCTCCCTCAGGACCAAGTGGGTCCCATGCCAACCAAAGTGAGAGTCAGCTGTGGTGCTGTGGAAAGAATTCTGGGCTAGGAGTAAGAAGACCTGGGCTCTAGTCTTGGTTCTGCCACTGAGTTGGTGTGTGACCTTATCTAAATCTGTGGACTTCATTTCACCTACTGTAAAATAAGGGTGTTAGATTAGATAATCTCTAAGAGCCTTCTCAGCGCTGAGCTACGGATATTCTGTGTTCTAGTGAGCCTCCCAGCTCTGATACACTGTGTCCTAAGGGCCTTCCCGGTTCTGACACTCTGTGTCCTAAGAGCCTTCTCAGCACTGAGCTACGGATATTCTGTGTTCTAGTGAGCCTCCCAGCTCTGATACACTGTGTCCTAAGGGCCTTCCCAGCTCTGACACTCTGTGTCCTAAGGGCCTTCCCAGTTCTGACACTCTGTGTCCTAAGCACCGCACCCACCCCACCCCCCGACATTTTGTGTCCTAAGGGCCCTCCCAGCTCTGACATTCTTTGTCCTAAGAACCCACTCTGCTCTGACATTCTCTGTTCTAAGGTCTTTTTTAAATGACATTCTGTGTCCTAAGGGCCCTCCCTGCTCAGACATCCTGTGCTCTAAGGTTCCTCCCAGCTCTGATAGTCTTTGTTCTAAGGTCTTTCTTATCTCTGTGATCCTGTGCTCTAAGGGCCCTCCAAGCTCTGACACTGGATCACTGAAATCCATCTGTTGGTTTGCTCTGGTTCATTATTCCTGGGGTTGTCATTAGCATTAGCTCCCATTTCTCTCATCATTTCTGCTTCATAAAATCTCTCATCCAAAAACTTCTCCCAGTGGGCTCTGAGGTTGGAGTGGGTCGGAGCTGGGCCCAGGATCTTAACATTAGGCCCTATCAAGCTGGAGTGAAAGAACCTGGACTGGAAAGTCAGGAGACTTATTCCAGTTCAGTTCAGCAAACATGAAGTGTACTGTGTACAAAGGACATGAATCAGAGCCTTTTAAAAGGTGCTTCCATCGCCTTCTGTGGTGGGGTGGGGAATAGTGATGACAGGTACACAAGGGCAGTGGCAAAAGAGGGAGTGATGGGGTGAAAGGAGAGGCCCAGACCAGGTGTTCTGAGAGGCCCCTTTTAGCTGGGGGATCAGAGAAGGCCTCGGAGGGGAGGGAGCCACTGAGCTAAGGCTCAAAGCAAAGATCTTAAAAGTCAAAGATGAGGTGGCAAGATGTTCCAGGCATAGGGGGATGACATGATGCCCAGAAGGAAGGAAACAGGCTTATATTAGGTGCCTACTATGTGCCAGGCACTATTCTTTATTTGATCCTCAGAACAGCAAAGTAGTTATTAGTATTATCCCCACTGAGGTGTCCAGGGTCACACAGCCAGTGTCTGAAGTTAGCTTTGACCTTGGGTCTTCCTGACTTCTGTCCATTGTGGCTCCCAGCTGCCGGGAGGCAAGATAGCAGGTCAGGCTCAAAGAATGGCTCTTCCAGCAGTTTGGACTCAGTCAGATGTGTGAAGGAGAGTCATTTGAAGAACCGTGGGAAATATAAACTGAATCCAGACTGTAGAGGACCTTACACGCCAGACTAAGGAGTTCGTCTTTGGTCTCTCCTGGAGGTAGTAGGGAGCCACTGAAGGTTTTTAAGCAAGAGGGCGGGGATGATGCAGACAGGAGATTATTTTGGCAGTCATATAAAGGAAGGACCAAAGGAACTGGCCGGGAGCTCAGAGGCCATCGGGTCCAACCTCCTTGTTCTACAGGAAGGAAACTGAGGCTCAGAGAGGCTGAGGGACTTGCTCAGGTCAGAGGAAGGATTCAAGCCAGTGTCTTCCGAGTGCAAAGCCAGAGAGTTCTTTCCATTGGGCTGCAAGCCCTCCTTCCTTCAGGAGAGAGGCCAGAGGCCAGCAGGACACCAATTAGGGAGGTCTGGGGGTGATAAGGTCAGGGAACCATAAGTTTTTAGGGGTGCTCAAGACCCCAAAATGTCGATATGCTGGGTCCTGCTCGAATGAATTCAACTCAAGCCTTCTCACAGCCAAAGAAAGACAAAGTTTATTACAGATTCGCCATATTGGGCTGTCTTAAGAAATCCCACCATTTGTGACACTTGTTTTCACAAGCGGGCCAGATTCCATCTGAGGTAGATGGAGTCTGAACCCCTTCATGGAAGCAAGGTGAAACATATACACAAAGATTGTGGGAGGGACCTAGGGTGGTCCTGGGGTGATGGGAGGAGGGGTCTTGAGGAGGGGTCTAAGGAGGAGCTTGATGGGACTAGGATGAGGTCAGACTCCTGGAACCAAGGGAATGGGATTAAGGGTGGGAAGTAGCTGAAGGAGATAAGACAATGTAGGGCTAGGCTAGTTTAAGGGTAACAGATTTGGGCATCAACACTGATAGGATGAAGGGTGGGAAATAGCCAGACAATGGGGGGTTAGGCTAGGTAAAGAGTAACCTAGCCTAGAGATTTGGGCCTAGCAATAATGAAAGGCTTATGGGGTCAGGCAAAAGCCTCATCTAGTGGGAAGATTCAAGGGGGCTCCCACAGTCTAAACCCCATCAGGGGGAAAGGTGAAGAAAGCCTGAATGAACCAAGCTGTGGTCTCCATGTGAATGGAGAGAAGGGGGCTGCTAGGAAAGGTGGCCCATAGGTCTTGGTGGTGCTGGCTCCAGGGTGGAGAGAAGGGCGAAGAGTAATCCCTGATTCTCAGTGGAAATAGGGGAATTGGACTGAGAGGGGTAGATTTGGGAGAGGAGGAAGAATCCAGTTCAGGACCTATTGAGTTTGCCATGTCTGGAGATGTCCAGCATGGTTATGAGGGGCTTTGGCCCTAGAATTCAGGGGTAAAAGAAGAGGAAAACCTGGCTTTCACCTTGTCAACTCTACCAGTCCCATTAGTTTAATTCCCTTCTATCAGAACCAGTCACCTACTAGAGGCCGGCTCCAGCCTTGCCCTGGGTCCATTTTTCCCTCTGGGGGTGGGGGAAGAGGGAGTCATTTCTTTCTTTCTGTTTTTTTTTTTGGAGGGGGGAAGGCAGGACATTCGGGGTTAAGTAACTTGCCCAAGGTCACCCAGCTAGTAAGTGTGTCAAGTGTCTGAGGCTGGATTTGAACTCAGGTCCTCCTGACTCCATGGCCGGTGCTCTACTCACTGCGCCACCTAGCTGCCCCCTGAGGGAGTCTTTTCTAAGGTCCCTCCATCTCACACGGTCTAATTTGCGGTCGTGCTGCCTTCTCTTTCCCCCCTATAGGCACCATTTGCGTCCTGCTCTCTTTCCCTTTCATCTTTAATCCCTGCCTGGGGTGCACAGCCTCCACAGCAGAGTGGGCCGCCCTCATCTACTATGCACCTTTCATTGTGATCTTCCAGTTTGGCTGGGCAGCCACCCAGATCTCCCACCTGTCCCTAATCCCCGAGCTGGTCACCAATGACCACGAGAAGGTAGAACTCACCGCCTTCAGGTAATTCTGGGCACTTGAGGGAACCAGATGGGTTAGGGGTAGCGCCAGACTCTCTGGAGCCTTCCCCTCACTCCTTCACCCCATGTGAGGAGGGGCACATTCCAGCACGGTGTAAGGTGTCTAGCAATACAGAAATGCAGAAGACTCTCTCTCTGCTCTTCTGCATCTCAAGTCCCTCTAGGAAAACTAGACCAAAACAAACCCCAAGCTAGAGAATGTTAAAAATCCATGGCATCACTAGAAGAAAGCCAACATCTAGTTCTGGCTCAGCCTCTGTCTCTTTGGGGACCTGTTTCTTGAGCTTTAAAATGAAAGTTCTGTTCCATGAAAGGTTCTCAGTTAACAAGCATTTATTAAATGCCTACTGTGTGCTAGCACTGTGCTCAGTGCAAAAGTATGGTTCCTGTTCTCAGGGATATCATGGACCCTTTTGGCAATCAAACACAGAAAATACATAAAATTGCAAAGGAAACCAATTATATTGAAATAAAGATATCAAAATAACAAAAAAAAGTTCAAAGCCCCCAGGTTAAGAGCCCTCTGATGACTGGGTGATTGATCTCTAGCTCCCTCCTTTCTGGCCATAATGAGCATCGTAGTCCTAGGCGCTTTCTCCCTCTGACATTCTAGGAGCATAAGCTTTCAGGGTTGACTCCAGCCCACAGCCCACTCACTTCCTTTCCCCAAATCTACCCAGTTGTGGGGTGTTACTCTGGAGTTCCATCTGAAGCCCTCTGTTAGTAGAGGGTTAGGTTTCCCCTCACCAACTGCCTGTCCCCAGGGGCAATGTTGGGCAATGGTCAGTATTACATAACCCTGGGTATGCTGCAGGGCCCCCAGATAAAGGAACGAGCTGGGCCCTGGGGGATGGTAGCTGCCTCCTCTTTCTCAGTTTTCACCCTTAATTACAGGGGACTATTAAGACCTGGGCCTGGCTGGGCCTTGGGGGTTTAGGGGGAAGGGAAAAGATAGCCAGATAGATGTGTCAGTCTCACTTAGGCCTCAGTGTTTGGGAAATGAGTGAAAGGGCCTTGCCCAGGAGCATGCCTCCCACCCCAACCCTTGCTGATGCCTGCCTCTTTTCCTCCCACCCCATCATTCCAGGTACGCCTTCACCGTAGTAGCCAACATTGCGGTGTATGGGGCTGCCTGGCTGCTTCTCCATTTCCAGGGGTCCCACTCGGAGGTGCCTGATTCAGGCACCAGTGACCAGCTAGGCCTACAGGATGTGCCAGTGTTCAGGGTAAGCAGAGGTCCTGCAGGGACTGGGGGAAGGATTGAGGAAGTGGGTGTGAGGAGGTATAAGGGAGAAGAAGCACAGGGCTGGGGGAGATTTGGAGGAAGACTGAGAAGGGAGGCAGGGAATTACAGGGAGTTTTAATTTGTGGAACAAACTCTAGGAATCAGAAAGGACAAAGGCAATTAGAGGTGGAGAGGAGATGAGGCTGGGAGAGGGCTGGAGAGCTAACTCCAGGAGCAGCCTGGCCTGAGCTGCTGGACAGGGATTCAGAGGGTCAGCCCAGGGGCTGCAGGTGGGTGCCACCTGCTGAGCAAGCAGAAAATTCTCCCAGGGACAGACAGGTTTGGAAGGTCTGGTGACTACATCTGGGCCCTCCACCAGCTGGAGCTAGGTAAGAAAAGGACGGGGAGGTCTGCAGAAGTGGGAGGCAGGCCGAAGGCATTCGTGCCCAAGGGCTGGGAAGTTCAGGAGCCTCCACTGTGTCCATTGCTGGCCCAGGCTTCGCTGAGGAATAGGAGGGGAGCAGGGCAGGGCAAGGAGAAAGGGCAGCTCTAGGTATGTATGCCCTTGATGAGCTCTGAACCAGGATGGGAAGGGAGGGGCGGGGCTGGAGAGGAATAATCCAATGCCTTCCCAGAAGAGCAGGAGACCAAGGCAACATTAACCCTCCTCTTCTGGTCCCCCAGAACCTTTCCCTGATAGTTGTCTGTGTGGGTGCCGTCTTCTCCCTGCTCTTCCACCTGGGCACCAAAGAGCATCCTCGGAGGCTGCGGCATGGGCCTGAGGAGCCCAGTGAGCACAGCCCCCTGCTCCCGCCCACCTCCCAGCCCATGCTCCTCTGGAAACACTGGCTTCGGGAGCCCTCCTTTTACCAGGTATGAGGGGCCCGGGCCTTCCCACATACCACAAAACTACCAGGGAGCCCTCCCCTCCTTGCTCCCTTGCCACCTTTCCCATGGGGCATGCCTTCAGCTGAGTCCTGGACATCAGGGACCTCTTGGAAACCTACCCAGGGTCACCCCCCACCCCACTAGACCTCACTTCCAAAGCCTGCTCTGCCTTCCACTGACTCCCTCTGTGTTGCCACCACACACACATCTAGTGTCCATTCCGCTGACCCTCGTCTATCCGTTCCTAAGGTGGGCATGCTGTATATGAGCACACGGCTCATTGTGAACCTGTCACAGACGTACATGGCTATGTATCTGACCTACTCCCTTAACCTGCCCAAGGTGAGGCCCAGAAGAGGCTGGCCATCAGACTCCAGAATGGGAAAGAGTCTTAGAGAAAGGTGGAATGTCAGGGCTGCAGAGGTGACCTTAGAACAGGGAACAGCTGTTCTGTGGCTGTGAAGAGTCTCACAGAGTCAGTGTCCTCACTTTACAGGTGAGGACACTGAGGCCCAGGAGTGGGGGGAGGGGGGAGGAAGAAAGTAATGTTTCCAGGGTCACAGGCTGACGAGACTTAGAGCTGTCTAGGAGACTGGGGTATGGAGGTGGGGAGTGGGGGCTTGGCGGGGTGGGCAGTGGTGAGCAAATGGGACTGCAGGAGAACCCTGTAACCTGCCATACCCATTAATCCCCCCAACAGAAGTTCATTGCGACCATCCCCCTTGTGATGTATGTCAGCGGCTTCTTCTCCTCTTTCTTCATGAAGCCAGTGAACAAGTGCATTGGTCGAAATGTGAGTGAGATGTTGAGTCCAACCAAGAGATGGTAGTAGCAGGAGAGTCTTTAAACCTTACAGTGTTAGAGGTGGGTCCTCCCTTAGACACACTAGGCAGCCGAGGCCCAGAGAAGGTAAGGGAATCATTCCAGGTTCACGTGGGGAGCAGCTGTCAGAATTAGAAATGCCTGAGGTCCGAGAATCCCAGCCTCATCTAATCCCCCCACACTTGACCCATAACCCCAGCTAAGAAGGACGTTCCTGAGCAGTGGTCGGCTAGCCTCTCCCTGAGGATCTCCCAGGAAAGGGAAACCTGCCTCCTCATGAAGCAGCCTGCTTCACTTTGGGCCAGCTCTCATCCTCCTTAGCAAGTTTTTTCTGGCTTCCAGCCTCAGTTGGTCTTATTGCAGCTTTCTACCCACTGCTCCTAATTGTGCCCTCTGGGGCCAAGTAGAACAAATGTCATCTCCAGAGCTCTTCTGGCTGCACCCGTTGCCTCTGTCATCTTGGAAAGAAAGGGGTCCTGGGAGAAGTGGTTAATTTTTGGGGGAGCTACAGAAAAGAAGGGATGGCCTGTAGATGACAGCCCTTACCACCATGTGGTGGTGCGGATGTGTATACACACACTTACTATATACATCTATAGACATACATTTTATAAAGATATATTTTATAATATGCAAACGTGTATCTTAGCATGTGTGTATGTTTGTCACATTTTTTCTTGTTCTCCACCAGCTGACATACTTTGCAGGACTCTTGGTCATCCTGGCCTTTGCCTCCTGGGTGGCGCTGGCCAACACGCTAGGTGTAGCCGTGTATGGAGCGGCGGTACTCCTGGGTGTTGGCTCGGCCACCATCCTCGTTATGTCCCTGTCCATGACAGCCGACCTCATTGGCAGCCACACAGTAAGGCCTGGGCTGGGCTGGGAAGAGCTTACGGGAGCCGCCTCTGCCTATCTGCCCAGCAGCATCTAGTACAAGGGGATGTGCTGACGGACCTCTTATCCCTTCCAGAACAGCGGAGCCTTTGTGTACGGGGCCATGAGCTTCACAGACAAGGTAGCCAATGGGCTAGCTGTGATGGCCATCCAGAGTCTATACCCCTGCTTGTGAGTCTGAGGAGGCAGTCTCGTTGTCTGGGGAGGGGACATTTTTGGGCCTGGGGGTGGTGGTGTACCCGAGTGGAGAAGGGGTACTGTGTCAAGTTGTAGCATGGGTGGCTATATGATGGTGATGGTCCCTCTGGGTTTGGGGCCCCCCGGTCTGTCTCAGCTCTTTGTCTGGGGCAGGCAGGTTGGTGGACGGGGAGACTCACAGGCTGGCATCTCTCTAGCTCAGACCTGTGCTGTGCAGCCTGCGTGGGCTTCTACCATTGGGTGATGGTGGCCGTGACCGGAGGTGTGGGCGTGGCTGCTGCCCTCTGTCTCTGTAGCATCTTTCTCTGGCCCATCCAAGTTCGATTCTGTGAGTTGCTCCTAGCCCCTCCCACTCCTCAGCCCATGTCTTCTCCCCTGGATCAAAGGCAGGGTCATTTTGCCCCAGATAGGGTAAGGGGGTACGGGGTAGGGAATGGAGGTGGAGGGAGGTCTTTCCCTTCTGCTGAGTTAGCTGTCTCCCTTCCTCTCCCCCCTTCTCTCTCAGGAGATGATGGTTAGCCTTAAATCAGGCTAGCAGGGGGTAGGGGACAGGGCCCTATGCACAGGCTCCATGGGAGAACAGAGCTGGGTATGCCCTCAAAAGCCCATAAAATATATGCAGATCTATGTAAATTTGAACCTGAAACCTGGTCTACAAGCCTCAAAATAGAGCTTTTCCCTATACCCTTTGCCTGTTCTCTGCCTCCCCCATCCCAGCCCAGTTCTCTTCCCCAGGGGCCTCCTTGGAGGATGAGGATCCTGATGTGGATCCCATTAGTGGGTCAAAGGGAGGCCGTGTTAAACCCTATCCTTGTGGCCCTTTTCCATGCCCCTCTACTGGGGTGCTTAGGAGCTAGGTTGGGGGAGGGGGGAGGGGGGGATTCCTTTGCAAAGGGATTTCCCCTGCACCCTGGCATTCCTGAGGGGTGGGGCTTGTCGGCTGAGGATTGAGGGAAGGCTGGCTCCCAGTCTCTCCAGTCTCTGGGATCTCCAGGACCTTCCCTGGTGAACTTGTAGGGTGATTAGGTAAGGGATTAGGGTTTCAGAGGGGGAGGGTAAGTGGCCCTGAGTTCTGAGCCCCTTTTGCTGTCTCTCCTCTGACCCCTAGATGATACAGCTGTGGCTGGCCCAGATGAAGTTGCTGCTAGACCAAACTCTGGAGCCTCCCAGGACATTACAGTCAACTGAACACTCAGGATAGATCAGATGTCTGTGCAAATGGACCCTCCTCCTCCCCCTTCCCTGGATCCTAGGACTCAGATACAAGTGTCTCCTGCAATGGACCATCCCCAGCTGGTCTGGGAATCCTAGTCTGTCTCTCTGGCCCATATCTCTGACCAGGGATCTCTGGGCTGGTAGCTGTTTACAAAGAATGTTGGACTAATGAATAAAAGTCCCACTGTGACTGTGGGAATTCTACACTTGGATCCGGTGTGCACACACTGAAGGGTGACCAGGAGAGGGTGATGGAAATTCTAGCCTCCTGGACCCCAGTATCTTCTTCTCTCATCTCATCCTTACCTCTGAGCTTCTGGGGATTATTGGCTTCAGGATGGAGGGGACCCAGAAGGGAAGGAGGAGCAAAGTCTCCTGTCCTTTGCCCCCTTCCACTTCTGGAGCATAGCTGTGTTAGGGTGGGTGACATTGTGGGTACTGAGGAGATCTCCATCCCCCACTGAAGACTTGGGTAGGTCAGAGGTCAACTGAATCACTCTGACCTTAGAAAATCACTTCTTTCTGGGCCTCATTTTTCCTATCTGCAAAATGGGCACGATTTTTTTGCCTTTCACAAGGGATCTTTGTGTGTCCTATGCATATGCTATGTTTGCCATGCTGTGATTAATACCTGGGATCTGGCTTTTAGGCCCTCCTGAATGCCTCCAGTCTTGGGGAACTCACTACCTCCCTGTAAGCTTTTCTCCCCTCCCCCTCCTGGCCTCCCCTTCCTTTCCTCCCCTTCCCTCCCTCCCCCCACCACTGTTCCTGTGCCGTCTGGTGCCAAATAAACCAAGTTTTATCCCTCTATTCCATGACACCACCTAACAATTTTAAGAAAGCTTTCCTATCCACCTCAGTGTGGGCTCAACACTCCCAGTTTCTTTAACACTGTACGGTATGGTTTTCTTCACTCTCCCCACCCCAGCCACTCTTCCCTGTCCACAATCCAGTCCTGCTTGTCAGCTTTCCTCCTAGATCCGGCCTCCAGACAGAGCATGGGCCTCCCACCACAGCTGTGTGGTCTGACCAGGGGAGAGCACAGAGGAGATTCGAGCTCTCTCCCCTCCCCAGACATTAGGGCTTTTCTTCAGCATAACACAAGATGGCTTTGGGCTGGACCCACACCGAGATCTTTTAACCAAGAAACATTGTGTAGTCACATCTGCCTCATCCTATACTTGGGCAGTGGATCATTTGAACCCAAGCATCAGACTTCACTTTCATTGCTAATGAGTTTTGTTCTGTTAGATTTAGCTCCTTCCCTTGGCCTGTGGGAAAGTGACCCATGACCATGACCTGCGTGCACACAGATGTCCAGGTGTGTGTATTTGGGTGGCATATGTATTTACATGTGTAGATCAAAGTTCTTTGGGTTTTTTTAACCATTTTTATATCATGGATCCCTTTGACAGTCTGGCAAAGTTACAGACCTCTTGTCTAAATAAAGTTTGTTTCCTATATTTAATGAAGGAAATGCTAGATTTCAGTTAGATACGTTAAATTGCAGATGCATTTTTTTCCCTGCCCAAGTTCAGGTCTTGACATCTGTCTCAGGTTGAGCCCCTAATGTAGGTGTATGTCTGTGGCAAATGAGATTAGCTAAAGCACTTAGTTTCTTCATCCTGTGTGGATTTAGATGTCCAGGTAACGGTATGTATACATAAAGGCTATCTACAGCCTGGAGTGAGTGAAAAGAATGCTAGGCCAGCCACATCTCACCTGATACCGGCCATGTGAGCAGCCCCCGTGCATCCTGGTGTCCTTACTGTCCACTACAACCTCATTCCTAGTTTTCCCTCCCTGCCCAACCCCTGTATAACCTGTGCCTCAAGAGTCTCCATCTGCAAAATGGAGGTAATGCCTTACTACCTACCTCACGGGGTTATAAGGCTCAAACGTGATACAGAATGCACTTTGTCGGCAGTTATGAGTTAGGCGTGTGCTTGACCATTTGGGATTGTATAGCTAAAGGGTTCCAAATGGAGCTGTGAGTCTGCCCCTCAGGCTGTTCCACCTTTCCCCTTAGTCCCATCCCACCAGCTGGATAGACAGTGCCCTAGAAGGACCAGCCCTAGAGAGAATGGGGGGAAGGGTGAGTGGGAGGGCTGGCGCCAACTCCTCCCCAAGGCTATAGGAGAAGGGGTCATCCACAGTGTTATACCTTTATTAGTGTTTGGGTCTGTGAACAGGTGGGGGCCGTTGGTTGGTGGATGGGCAGTAGGGCTCTAGGTTCCATAGTCGGAAGTTCTGGGTGGTATAACGTGGCCGATTGGGCACAGACAGAAAGGGGACATAGTTGGAGCCTTTGCCAGCTGGAGTCCCAAAGCGATTCCGGTTAACAACTGGGGAAAGGTGGGAGTGGGGAGGGCCAATGTCACTTAAGGTCTGGGCAACTTCCCTCTTTTTGAGAGGGGCCTTGGAGACACAGGTTCACCTGAGCCTGGACCAGGACAGGGTTTGGCCTTACCAGATGGGGAGGTAGGGCAAAGACTGGCAATGACCTTCTCCCATCTACCTAGCCCCTGTCTTTTCCCTCTAGTCAACCCTCCCACCTTTGACCCTCCAAACCCAGATGCAACCTTGCCCCCTGCTGTCCCCTACATCCTGTCCATCCCCACATCCTCCCACCCCTGCTTAGCTCCTACTCACCAAACTCCTTGCCCGGGATGAGCTTGTCCTGCCATAGAAGGTTCCCCCAGCGGGTACTGGGCTCCATGTACTGGGCAGGGACTATAGGATCATACCAGTAGCTTTCTCGAAGATGCTGGGTATAGGCTATCGGGGAGGAAGATGTCAGGTTCTGAGTGAGGCCCCTTCCTTCCCCAGTCTTTTTCCCTTTCTTGTCCCAAGGATGAGCCTCCCACTTTGCCCTCTGTCCCCAGGGAGAAAATGAGGGTGGTTCCTTCCACTATGGACCCAGGCATAGACTCCCCTTGCAGACACAGCATTAGGGGTAATGGAAAGAACTCTGGAGAATTAAGAGACTTGGATACTAGTCTCAACTCTGTCGCTAACTTCATGATGTGGTCTTGGGTGAGTCTCACTCATTCTTTGTAAAGTAGCTAGATGCCTACCCAGCCCAGCTCAGAATGTCCAAGTGGAGAGAGGGCCCCAGGCCTTACCAGGGGCGAAGGTCCGCTCCCGCAGGTTGTAGGATTGTTGCCATCGGCTGTAGGCTGGGCGGCTGATAGGATCAGTTAGATGGTACCAGACATTTGGGTTGTAGTTATCGGTCAAGCCTGTGTGCCACCACTGTCCTATGGCATCGTGTCCCATGGGAGTGAATTTCCATCGGACACTCTGCTTGATGATGGGTACCCATTTAGGGCCCGGAAGACTGAGGTACTCATCGCTATCAGGAAGAAGAGAAGAGCCATTAGGGCTGGGCTGGGCTGGGAGTGCTGGGAGCCCTCAGCTTCCTCCAGGGGTATGTTGAGGCCTCAGGGGGCCTCAGCCAGAGGAGGTGAAGTCTACGAACTCCTCAGAATAATGCTGTTGAATGCATAAAATACAAACAAAACAAATTATATTGAAAGATAATTTAAAAAAAATGTAAGTTCATGCACTCCAGGTTAAGAATTCCTGCTTTTGGGGTGGGGGAGCAGGGAATGGGGAGAGAAGAGGGACATTGAGTTTGCAAATTTTTTCCAAAGTCAGGTTAGCTATGAAGGGATGGGAAGGCTATGAAGAAATCTGGGGCAGGGATCCCTGTGGATTCGTTAGGGGATTGGGGAGGAGGAGACATGGGCTTTGAATGTTTATATGACCACATCAGGTATTTTGAAGGCAACTCTAAGAAACTCATCGGGCCAGGAGAGAGGAAGACAGACAAAGAGAACTCAGTCTAGTTGGGGGTGACATTGCAGCAGCTGGTGACTGCTAGGACCATGTGAGCACCCATTGGGTGATGGTGGTCCTGACTTCTGCTCCCAGCTTTCTTCCTGAATCCCTGTGTAGCCTTGACCAAACCCCGCTCACTGCCTTGTCCTGCACCTTCATTTCTTCATCTTGGATAAACCTTAAAGTGGTACATAATTGTTACCTAGATAAAGAGAATGATTCTTGAATTCCCTATTCCACAGGGTAGCTATTGTGAGGATCACATACAAGGCTTCATAATAAAAAAGAACTATAAAGGTAACCACAGTAATGACAATCCCCAATAATGATGATCAGAAACCCTCTGCAGGGGGTTATTCCTTTGGGCGTTGTAAAACAGTCAACTTTTATTAAATGCATACTATGTGCCGGACCCTGGGTTAAGCACTGGGGATACAAAGAAGAGCAAAAATAATTCCTGCCCTCAAGGAACTTGGAGTCTAATGGAGTTAGATAATGTCCAATGCAAATAACTAAACAAACCTCGAAGACTCTGTAGATAATGTTGAGCCTGGAGTCAGAGGACCTGAGTTCAAATCCAGCCACAAACATTTATTAGCTATGCGACCATGGGCAAATCACTTAACCCTTATTTGCCTCAGTTTCCCCAACTGTAAAAATGAGGATACCAAAAGAAGCTACTTCTCAGGACTGTTCTGATGACCAGATAAGATATTCCTAAATTGATCAACACTACGTAGGTGCTATATAAAGTGCTTGTTAACACACTCTAGGCGCTATATAAATGCTTATTCCCTTTTTATTGTTGAATCCTTTCAGTCCTGTCCAATTCTTCGTGACCCCATTTGGGGTTTTCTCGGCAGAGATGCTGGAGTGATTTGCCATTTCCTTTTCTGGCTCATAGACAGATGAGGAAACTAAGGCAAACGGGGTTAAGTGACTTGTCCAGGGTCACACAGCTAGTAAGCATCTGAGGCTGGATTTGAACTCAAGAAGGTGATTCTTCCTGACTCTAGACCTGGAACTTTCCCTTCCCCATATGTGCATAGCAAGGAGGCTAGAGGAGTTGGATCTGGTTTGGGGCTTTAATGGGAGGTAAATCTATGGAGATTGCAAAGGAAGGAAGAGCCTGAAGGTGAGAAACTGAGGGTTTGGTCACTATTTGTTATAGGAAACTAGAAATAAAAAATGTGAATGAGACTACATCTAGTTGTCTTCTCCATTAGAATATAAGCTCCCTGAGGGCCTGGACAGTGCTTTTGCTTTTTCAAAGCTTTGTGTCACCAGTGATTGTTTAGAGATAGATTCTGAGGAGATAAAAAGTGATCTAAGAAGTGAAAGTACTAGCTTTGGCAAAGAAGAGGGGAACCATAAACCAGGGCTGTGCAGAAGGTGAGATTTGAGCTGAGCCTTGACAGGAGCCGGAGAAGTGGGGCCGTGATGAGGAAGAGCCAGAGGAGCATGGGGCTAGCCTGATGGCCAGTGCAGAGGCCAGAGAGGAGGGAGAGGACTCCAAGAGGAGCTAACTGCAAGGAGGCCAGAGGAGTTGAATCTGGTTTGGGGCTTAAATGGGAAGTAAATCTATGGAGACTGCAAAGGAAGGAAGAGCCTGAAGGTGAGAAACTGAAAGCTTGATAACTATTTGTTATAGGAAACTAGAAATAAAAAGTGTGAATGGGACTTTTTGACCTGTAAGGGCCCTTTTCAGTTCTAATAGTCTCTGTCCTCTGACCCAAGGTCCCTCCCTGCTGATACAGTTTTCTATGTTCTAAGGTACATTTGTAGTTCTGGTAGATTATGTTCTAAGGTCTTTTCCTTGCTCTAATCTTCAGTGTTCTAAGGTCCCTTTTGGCATCAGCTGTTTGGGGGGTTGGAATCAAGTAGCTCCCCATTTCCCAATCTAAACCCATTCCAGCTCCATGAGACCTCTGATGTCTTCAGCCCTGAGGTGGACCCAGATGGTAGGGGGAAGCAGGTGGGGGGCGGTGCCCATCCTCCATCCTAGAGACTCACCTATAGAGAGGTGTGGGGAAATCAGTTTCCAGAGTCCCCTTAGGGACATAGGGCCGATCGTGCTCCCACTTAGGACCCCCCATGGTAGCTTGTCTGGTTAGAACTGCTGCCAATGTCTTCTTTGTAGAGAGGAGAGGTCTATTGTTGCTAACAACAAAGAAAAGACAAGCGGCAAGGCCCTAGCAACAAATGAAGGTGGGGGCTAGGAGGGCTGGGGGCGGGGCTGGGGTGGGAGCCCTGGGTGCTCCCCTGCTTGGCTTGTAGGTTCTGCCTACAGGCAGAGGAATCTGGTCACACATGGGGGAGTCTGTGTCTGACGGGAGGAATTGGAAGAGCTCTAATTTCAATCTGACCCTGAGTCAGTTTCTTGGGGGACAATCTCTGCAGAGGTAAACTAATCCCATAGGCCTTTTATTGATTGGTTCCATATAAAATAGATACAGAATAGATAGAAGGTAATCTCAAAGGAGAAAGGCCTAGCCCGGGACCAGGGGATGGGACTAGGAAATACTTCCTGCAGAAGGTAGGAGCTGAGCTCAATCTTAAAGGCCAGAGGAGCCAGGAGGTAGAGAGGAGGAAGGGACAGCATTCTAGGCATCGGGGAACAGACAGAGCAAAAGCAGGGAGAGGGGAAACTGGAGTGTGGTGGCATAAGAATTACTTTGGCCTTAGGGCTTTTGTCTTTCTCTGCTTTTACAAAGTGTTTTGTTGATTCCCACTCTCCCCCCAGTAAAACCCTTCATCATACTGATAAAGCAATTTAGTTAAGGACAAATCGACCTAGTGGAATGCCTGACAAAGAATGCCTCTTCCGGACATACCCGACCGCCTCTCACACAGGAGGCAGGAACAGAATCAGAGTGAACCCCACCATCCATTCTCTGACATCACAACTGGGCATCTCAGCAGTCAGAGTTCTAGTGTCCTTTGTTGGTATTCTCTTTTACCCAACTGCTTTAGCTGTTCTCAAACTACTCAAGGCACAGAATCCCCTGACCTTTCTGGTCCCTGAGGCTGGTTGGGCCTTAGTTTTAGCTATCAGCTGGGTGCAATTACTAATTGACGTTTCCCTTCTCCTGCTGCCGACACCGTAAGTAGATAGCCGGGTTTGGCATCTGCTCCCTCTTCCCCCTTTCTATCCTTACCCCCACCCTAGACAACCCAGCCCATAAAAGTGCTTTTCCTGAGCTCATTCAGTAAATATTTAAGCACTGTGTGCCTTTGAACACCATGATCTTCGTGGGGATACAAAGGCTACTATGAAATTGCCACTTCCCTCATTCTACTGGAGAGATAGAACGTGCACATATGTAAGTAAGTTCAAAATACATAAATATGAGGGTTTTTTTTCCTTAGGGGGAGGAGGCATTTGCAGCTAAGGGGATCAGGGAAAATTACACATAGAAGGCATTTCATTGACAGAACTTTGACAGAAACTAAGGATTCTTAAGAGGGCTGCTAGTGGCACAGTGAATAGAGTACCGGACCTGGAATCAGGAAGAACCAAGTTCCAATGCAGCCTCAGACACTTACTAGCTGTGTGACCCTGGGCAAGTCACTTAACCCTGTTTGCCTCAGTTTCTTCATCTCTAAATGAGCTGGAGAAGGAAATGGCAAACCACCCTAGTATCTTTGCCAAGTAAACCCCCAATTGGGTCATGAAGAGACACAGCTGAAAAAACTGAACAACAACAGAGAGAGAGGTAATTGAGTGATACCTTCCAGAACACAGGGGGCTTGTTTTCCTTTGGCCCCTCCAACACTTGCCAGTCTGATAGGTGTGCAGTTATTTTAGTAATATGCATTTCTCTTAATTAGTAGTGATTTTCATGCGCTGAGGATTATTCAGATATGGGGTTGACTTGATGTCCCTGAGATCCCTTCCAACTCGGAGATTGTGTAGGGTGTTCCTGTGTTCTGGAAGCCATCCATGACCCATTCACCTTTCTCTCTAAGAATCTCTTTGTTGTTTTTGTTGTTCAGTCATTTCATTTGTGTCTGACTTTTCGTGACCCGATTTGGGATTTTCTTGGCAAAGACACTGGAGTGAGTGCTTTGCCATTTCTTTCTCCAGCTCACTTTACAAATGAGGAAACTGAGGCAAATGGGGTTAAATGACTCACCCAGAGTCATACAACTAGTAAGCATCTGAGGCCGAATTTGAACTCGGTTCTTCCTGACTCCAGGTCTGGTCCTTGGGGTATAGAGGATATTCAGGGAGGAGTGAGGGTTTACCAAGCTCTTTTCAGGGCTGCTCATCCACCTTTGGTGTCCACCTTCACCCAGTTCTCACCTGTGGCTCCAATAAGCTGTAGCATGTGCAGCAGTGGCCACACCCTAGTAAACTATCTCAGCAGATGGCTAAACCAGGTTGAGGGTAACCAACAGGTCTCAAACCTCCAATCTGTTGCTAAATCCTGGTGATTTTTACCTCTGTGCCATCTCCCCTATATGCTTCTTTCTCTCCTCTGACTTTGCCACCACCCTGGTGCAGACCCTTATCACCTCACGCCTGGACTAGGCAATAGATTACTGATGGCTCTCTGGGCCACAAGTCTCTCTCCACTGCAGTCCATCCTCTACTCAACTGTCAAAGCCATCTATCTAAAGCAGTCTGGCCATGTCATTGTTTAATCAATAAACACTAGTGGCTTCCTGTCATCTCCAGGATCAAATATAAAATCCTCTGGCACTCAAAGACTTTCATGACCTGGGTCTTCTTACCTTGCCAATCTTATTAAACCTTACACAACGTCCTTGTCCCCAGGACTCTGCAATCCACTGGCACTGGACACTTCGCTGTTCTTCAAAGAAAATACTTCATCTTCCAACTCTGGGGATTTTCACCAGGTGTTCTTCTGTGCCTGGGATGTTCTCCCTACTCATCTCCACCTTCTGGCTTCCCTGGCTTTCTCCAAGTTCCACCGAAAATCCCACCTACAGGAAGCCTTTCTCAACAGCTCTTAATTCCAACGCCTTTCCTCTGTTATTTCCTGCTTATCTTGTACATAGTTTGTTTTGTAATCACTTGTCTGCAGGTTGTCCCTCCCATTAAGCTCTTTGAGAGCAAAAACTGTCTTTTGCGTCTTTTTCAATCCCCACAACTTAGTCACAGTGCTTTGCACATAGTAGGTGCTTAATAAATGTTTATTGATTGATTGAGAAATATCATCCCAAATGGAAGCCTACAGTTTTGTAACTTCGAATCAGCAGAACTTTCCGCCTGACTTATAGTGACTCAGTGCAGCAGCAGTTTACTGGAACTTCAAATGAGGCAAGCGTACAGGTATGTTGCTCAGACCCAAACCTAGGTCAGGAATTTGCAGAGTTCAGACTTGGGGGCAGTAAGAAAACTTTGCTCTGGATCAGAGCACTTCAGGAGGATTGGAAAATTATAGATCCCTAACCTGGGCTGTCCCTGGAGTTACACAACATTCAGTACCCTAATCAAGCAGCAACAGAACTAGCCTAGACATCTCCTCTAGAAGGGCACAGAGCAAAACCTAACATGAAATACATAGTTAGGAAGCATGCTGGAAGAATGCATCAAAAGATTGAAAAAATAGAAGAAAATGTAAGATATTTCATAGTAAAAAACAACTGACCTGGAAAACAGATTGAAGAGAGAGAGTTTAAGAAGCATTAGACTACTTGAAAGCCATAACCAAGGGAAAAAAAGAGCCTAGACATCATATTTCAACAAATTATCAAGGAAAATTGCCCAGGTCTCTTAAAACCAGAGGGCAAAATGAAGATCAAAAGAACTCACTGGTCACTTCCTGAAAGAAACTCTATGATGAAAACTCCCAAGAATACTATAGCCAAAATTCAGAGTTCCCAGGTAAAAGACAAAATACTGTAAAGAACCAGAGGGGCAGCTAGGTGGTGCGGTGAGCAGAACACCAGCCCTGGAGTCAGGAGGACCTGAGTTCAAATTCAGCCTCAGACACTTGACACACTTACTAGCTGTGTGCCTTAGGCAAGTCACTTAACCCCAATTGCCCTGCCTTCCCCCCTCAAAAAAAAAAACCAGAAAGAAAGAACTCAAGCACTAAGGAACCACTACTATAAAAGAGCAGAGGGTTTGGAATGAGATATTCCAGATAGGTTCCTTTAATGAAACAGAAAACTTCCAAGCATTCCTGATGAAAAGATCAGACCAGACAATTTGAAGTGCAAACACAGGAGTCAAGAGAAACACCAAAAAGAAAAACACAAGTGAACAATCATAAGGGACTAAACACAGATAAGTTCTTTATATTCTAATACAGGGAGATGATACATGCATTCCCTTGGAAGGCTACTATCATCAGGGGTCAACTAGGTGGCACAGTGGATAGAGTGCCATGCCTGAAGTCAGGAAGACTCATCTCCCTGAATTCAAATACAACCTCAGACACTTACTAGCTTTGTGACCCTGGGATAGTCACTTGAGCCTCTTTGCCTCAGTTCCCTCATCTTTAAAATGAGCTAGAGAAGGAAATGGCAAATTAGTATCTCTGTCAAGAAAACCTCAAATGCAGCCATGACAAAACAAATGAACAACGACATCATCAAGGCTCATAGAGGTAATTTAATAAGATACAAGTTCTGTATTGTCTTAATTATCTTAAAAGAAGATGGGAAAGGGAAAGGAAGAGGAATACACTGGGGAAAAAGGAAGGTTAGTGAAGATTATCTTACCTAATCTAGGTGTCCAAGTCAAAGTCTATACAAAGGAGGAGAAAGGGATGGGAGGAAAAGCTGACAGGTGAATCTCATTGTCATCTGAACTGCTCAAAAAAAGGAGGAAAATCTGTATACGTAGTTTGTTACAAGGAAAAGGAAGGGAGAAGGAGGAATAAGAAAGATGTTGGATTAAGGGAGGGATTAGCAAAACAAATTCTAATTAAGGACGTGCAAAAATATTTATAGCCACTCTGTTTTTCAGTGGCAAAGAACTGGACGTTAAAGTGGTGCTCTCCAATTGGGAAATGACTGAGTCATGTTATGAATATAGGAATACATGTTATGGAATGGAAGGCTATTGTGCTGTGAGAAATGAAGGGAATGGTTTCAGAGAAACCTGAAAAGACTTGTAAGAACTGATGTAGAGTGAAGTGAGCAGAATCAAGAGAACGATTTATACAATGACAATATTTTAAAGACAAAAGACTTTGAAAGACTTAGGAATTCTGATGAGCATAATGACCAACTATGATTCCAGAGGACTCGTGATGAAACACGCTACTCATCTCTTGATAGGTGAAAGATTCAGAGTACAGAATGAGAAATAGTTTTTTTGGAAATGGCTGTTGGGAAAATTTGCTTTGCTTGACAATACATGTTTGTAATAGTTTTGTTTTTCTTTTTCATTTGGAAGAAAAGTATGGGTGGAAAGGAAAGGGGTGGATTTTTTTCTGACTGAAAAGAAAATTTTAATTTAACAAATAAAAATAATGTAAAAAATTTAGGAATGGTGATAATTGGCATCCTTGCTTTATCCCTAATATTATTGGAAAGTTTTAATTTTTCTCCATTACATATAATGTTTGCTCTTGCATTTATGTAGATTTTATTTACCATATTAGAGAAAGATCCACTTATTCCCCTGTTTTCTAGAGTTTTTAACAGAAATATATGCTGGATATTGTCAGAAGCCCTTTCAGCATCTATTGACACGATAATATGGTTTTTATTACCTATATTTATAGTGTTTCCGATGTTGAACCAATCCTTCCTTTCTGGTAGAAACATGTTTTAGTATGTTTTAGTAACCTGCTTGCTAATATTTTATTAATTTATTTGTATGAATGTTCATTAGATTTATTGGTTTGTAGTTTTATGTTTTGTCTTCCTTGCTGCCTAGGTATCAAGATCATATTTGTAATATAACGAGATTAGAGTGGTGCCTTCTTTTCTTGTGGTTAAACAGGTAATTGTTCTTTGAATGTTTGATAATAATTGACTTGTAAAACCATCTGGCCTTAGGACTTTTTCTTTGGGAGTTCATTTATGGCTTTTTCAATCTGTTTTTTTTGATACTGGATTATTTTAGTCATCTATTTCTTCTTTTGTTAATATGGATTTCCTCTAAGTTAATCTGTCTTGTTATTTGGGCAAAATAGTTTTTGATAACTTCATTTTTTTCTAGTTGAGAGCTCTCCTTTTTTTTTTTTTGCAGGGGGGAAGGCAGGGCAATTGGGGTTAAGTGACTTGCCCAAGGTCACACAGCTAGTAAGTGTATCAAGTGTCTGAGGCTGGATTTGAACTCAGGTCCTCCTGACTCCAGGGCCAGTGCTGCACTTACTATGCCACCTAGCTGTCCCGAGAACTCTCCTTTTTAATTTTTGACATGAACAATTTAGTTAAATCAAATTAACTAACTTTTTATCTACTTTATTAGTTTTTTCCATAAAACCAGTTTCTAGGTTTTCTTAAAAAAATCAATTCAATGATCTTTTTGCTGTCAATTTTATTAATCTTTTCTTTAATTTTCAAAATTTCTACTTTGTTGTGGGAATTTTTTATTTGTTGTTCAAGTGTTTTTTTAGTTGCACATAAACTTTTATTAAGTACCTACTAATTGCCAGGCACTGCGCTAAATGCTGGAAGAAAAAAAGAAGAAAAAGCATTCAGAGATATAAAAATTTCCCTAAGAAATAGCTGCGTAGTTTTGGAATGTTGTTTCATACCTGTTATTTTCTTTTATGAAATTCCCTATTGTTTCTACAATTTGTTTTTTCATCCACCAATTCTTCAGAATTGTGTTATTTAGCCTCCAATTACTTTTTCTTTTTCTTTTTTTACTTTTTAATTCTTTTAAAGGCTTCTTATTGAATATAATTTTTATTGCATTGTGATTGGCTGATGACATATTTAGTATTTGTCTTTTGCTGTATTTTTTGAGAGGCATTTATGCCCCAATACAGGGCTGTCCAACCTTAGGTTTTTATTGAAACAATAGACAATATATTTTGGTTTGCCATTTTAGTGAAAGCTCTGTGGTAGCTTCATTTACTAAAGCATTTATGTAAATTTCTATGCTTGTAGGTGGGCTGCATAAATCCCACTGCAGGCCACATTTTGGACAGCCCTGCCCCAATATATGGTCAGTTCTTATAAAGCTAACCTGTAACAGCTCCTTTATATTCCCATTCAATAAGGCCCAGAACTCTATCATTTCCAATTTTCAAAGTTCTATTGAGGTCCTTATTTCTTGATTATTTTTTGGTTAGATTTATCTATACCTGAAAGAGGTACATTAAGGTCCCTCACTATTATGGCTTTTGCTTCTCCTAATTCAATTAACTTTATCTTTAAGCATTTAAATGCTATGCTATTATCTGTGGCACTCTTAGGCACAATAGATATGATAGATAAATGCAATCTTACTTCTCTTTTATCTCACTTATTAGTTTATCACATCTATATTTACTGTAGCCTTATCTGAAATCACGATTGCCATGGCTGGTTTTTTTTAGTTCAGCTGAAACATATTGGATTTTGCTCCAGTTCCTCATTTTAATTTATATGTTTAAAGTATTTCTTGTTAAGTGACACATTGTCAGATTCAATTTTATTCTGTTTCATTCTGCTATTCTCTTCTATTTTATGGGTGAATTCTTTCAAATCATAACAAATCAACAATCATTTAATAATATCCTATTATATGCCAGGCACTGTGCAAAGCACTGGGGATAAAAAAAAATCCTACCCTTTGTTTGCTGTTACTGTCTACTGGGGGAAGACAACATGCAAATATCTATATACAAATAGGGTATGTGCAGGATAAATAGGAGCCAATCTTAAAGGGATGGCACTAACATAAAGGGGGACTGGCAAAAGGCTTCTTGCAGCAGATATTTTACCTGGAACTTAAAGAAATTCAAGAGGCAGCTAGGTGGCACGGAAGATAGAACACTACACCTGGAGTCAGGAAGACTCATCTTCCTGAGTTCAAATGTGGCCTCAGACACTAGCTGGGTGACCCTGGAATAGTCACTTAACCCTGTTTGCCTCAGTTTTCTCATCTGTAAAATGAGTTGGAGAAAGAAATGGCAAACCGCTCCAGTATCTCTGCCAAGAAAATCCCAAATGGGGTCCTGAAGAGTCTGACATGACTGAAAAACGACTCAGCAAGAAAAGGGAATCCAAGGAAGACAGGAGATGGAGATAAGGAAAGAGAGAATTCCAGGCACATGGGACAGCCTGTGAAAATGTCCAGAGTCAGGAGATGGAATGTCATGTTTGAGGAATAGCAAGGAGGCTGGTGTCACTGGACTTTAGAGTAATGAGGAGGGGAGTGAGGTATAAAACGACTGGGAAGGCAGGATAGGTTATGATGCACTTTGAAAGACAAACAGGATTTTGTCTGATATTGATCACAAGATGTGTACTTCTCTCCATCTATCCTCTTTTCCTTTGTCCTCTCTCTTTACAAATAAGAAGGTGGTAGAAAAGAGGGAGTTTGTCCACATGTGATCTAAAAACATAAAGGCTTGTTTCCTCTGCCTTGTAGCTCTTCTCTTCCCATTCCTGTCCCTGACGCTGTTTCCTCTTTCTTCCTTCTCTTATCATTCTCCTTCATGTTCCTCTTCCCAACATCTGAGTTTGTTTCACTTAGGACTTTTTCTTTACCTATCCCGCTCATGAGGGCTAACCAAACCATCTCTGGTGTCCACCTCATCCAACTCTCAGCTGCAGCTCCAAGAACCGTAGCATGTGCAGCAGCAGACACACCCCAGTAAAATCATCTTGGCAGACGGGCTAAAACTAGGCTGATGGTAATCAAAAGGCCTCAGACCCTTCGGTGAGTTAGAAGGCTATCTACCCCAAGCATGTGAAGATTTCCTCTGCTGGAATGGGTGCATGACAATGATTTGTTCCAACTGTCATGAAGGTGGCTGATGCTGTGGAGCATTAGAGCTTGGTCAGACATCAAAGACATCCACTGCATTCCAGGCCATCCCCAGTTATCCTGTTTTGTCTTGACGCTGGACTTCAGTGACTCTGGGAGAGCAAGAGGCTGATGACTTTATGCAACTCTGCCTCACTTAAATCCAATTCATACATGAGTCGAGACAACAAGCACCCTTCCATGTCATTGGTCCCCTTCAAAAACAAGGGATGAACAACTGCCAGTCCCACCTTTGTCCTTGTTGCTTCCTATTTCTCTTTTGAATTTAATGTATTTCTGTCAAAATCTTTATGGGTAGTGTGTGTATGTGGTAATAATTATGTTCACTCTTATCTAGTTCAGCTAAAAGGGAGGTTCATGAAATAACATTCCATTCCTGCACTCTTTTCTCCATTATCATATACTTTTAAAAATTTTACTTATTTATTTATTTTTAGTTTACAACATTAAGTTCCACAAGCTTTTGAGTTCCAAATTTTCTCCTCCTCCCTCCCCCCACTCCCCAAGATGGCATGCAATCCAATATAGGCTCTACATGTACATTCACATTAAACATATTTTCACATTAGTCATGTTGCAAAGAAGAATTAGAACCAATGGAATGAACCATGAGAAAGAAGAAACAAAACAAAAGAGAGAGAGAGAGCGAATAGTATACTTCGATCTTCATTCAGACTCCACAGTTCTTTCTCTGGATGTGGAGAGCATTTTCCATCATGAGTCTTTTGGAATTGTCGTAGAACCTTGCATTGCTGAGAAGAGCCAAGTCTATCAAAGTTAGTCATTACACAATGTAGCTGTAACTACGTACAGTGTTCTACTGGTTTTGCTCCCCTCACTCAGAATCAGTTCATATAAGTCTTTCCAGGTTTTTCTGAAGTCTGCGTGTCTATCATTTCTTATAGCACAATAGTATTCCACTACATTCATATACCACAGCTTGTTCAGCCATTCTCCAATTGATGGGCATCCCCTCAATTTTCAATTCTTCACCACCACATTATTATATACTCTTAATTTTAGATACTTCTATTATATGATAATGATTTCTTCCCCCTTCCTTCTTTCTTCCCCAGTATATTTCCCTATGCCTTTCATTTATACCTTTCTCCTTAGACCATCAAAACTACTAATAAGGTCTGTTATTTTTACCTTTCTCTATGACCCTTAAAATATTAGGGTTTTGAGAAGAATTTATTTCTTTTTCCCCTAAAAATATGTTAAACAATTTATCCACACATATTCTCTTCTAATTACAACACAAATATGTGTACCTTTCTATGCTTCTCTTAGTGCCAATATTTTCATTTTAAAATGTTTATTCATTTCAAGCTTTTTCATTAGGAATGCTTAGACATTCTCTATTCCATTAACAATCCATTTCCCTCTCCCCATCCTCTTCCCCAGTAGAATTATACTTACTTTTGCTGGATAGGTTATTTTTGATTGTAAGACTTTCTTTTGACTTTTGGAATATTATATTCCAAGCTCCCCTTCTTTATGGTGGCAGCTGCCATGTCATGTGTGATTCTCAGTTGAGAATCTTGCCTCATATTTTGAAGCCTTTTACCAAGAGCTATCTCTTCTCTCACTGTCCTCATCTCATATAGAGATGCCTTCTATCGCTTCAATTTCTCCCTGTATACTGGTTCCTTCCCTACTACCTAAAAATATACTCCTATTTTCCCCATCCTCAAAAAATCTTCATTTGATCCTTCTGTCTTTGCTATCATCCTATATTTTTTCTGCCCTTTGTGACTGAACTTGAGAAGCTGTCTACAATACATGCATCCACTTCCTCTCCTCCTACTTTCTTCTTAACTGCCCATAATCTGGCTTTCAACCTTATCATTCCACCAAAACTGCTCTCTCCAAAATTATTAATGATCTCTTAATTATAAAACCCAATGACCTTTTCTCAATTCTCATTCTCCTTGACCTCTCTGAAACTGTTGACACCGCTGACCACCCTCTTCTTGATACTCTCTTCTCTCTACGTTTTTGGGACACCACTCTTTCCTCGTTCTCCTACCTATCCAACCATTCCTCTTAAGTTTCCTTTACTGGAATCTCATTAAGGTCATGCCCACTAACCATGAGTGTTCCAAAGGGTTCTATTTTGGGTCCTCTTCTTTCTCCCTTTATACTACTTCATTTGTTGATATCATCAGCTTTTATGGATTTAATTATCATCTCTATGCTAATGATTCCCAAATCCACTTATCCAGCCCTAACTTCTCTTCTTATCTCCAGTCTTATATTTCCAATTGCCTATCAGATAACTCAAACTGGACATCCAGAAGACAGCTTAAACTCAATATTTCAAAACGGAACTCATTGCCTTTCTCCCTAAACCTTCTCCCCTCTCAAACTTCCCTGTTATTGGGAAGGGTATTACCATTCATTCCCCCAGTCACCCAGGCTGATAACCTTGACATCATCCTCACTATCTAACATTCCCCTCCCATATCCAAACTGCTGCCAAAGCCTATTGATTTCACCCTTGCAACAGTCTCTCACATTATGTCCCCTTCTCTCTGACACTGCCACCACCATAGTATAGGCCCTCATCACCTCATGGCTGGACTCTTCTAATAGCCTACTGGTGTGTCTGCCTGCCACAAGTCTCTTCCCCACTTCAGGCCATCCTCCATCCAACTGCCAAAGTGATTTTCCTACAGAATATGTCTGACCACATCACCCTCATACTTAAACTCCCATGGCTCCCTATCACCTCCAGGATCAAATACAAAGTCATATTTTTCACATTCAAAGCCTTTCATAACCTAGCCCCACCCCTTCTCCCTACCTTTCTAGTCTTCTAGACCCCTACCATGTACTCTCAATACACTGGCTTCCTTCTTTGTTGTTCCTGGAACAAGACTCCACCTCTGGGCTCTGACCATTTTCTTTGGTTGCCACCGAGCCTGGAAGGGTCACATTCCTCATCCTTGTCTACTGGCTTCCCTGGCTTCCTTCATATGGCAGCTAAAATCCCATCTACAGGAAGTCTTTCCAGTCTCTCTTAATTCTAGTGCCTTCCCCATGTCAACTATTTCCTATTTATTCTGTGTACAGCTTGTTTGTATATATTTATTTGCTTGCGGTCTCCTGTGACTGTGAGCTCCCTGAGGACAAGGAATGTTTTTTGCCTTTCTTTGTAACCTAGCCAAGGGTGTTTAGGAAGTACAAGCACCTCTAGTGTGAGGGCTTGCCGAGCCCCAAATGACTCTTCATCCACCTTTACCCAACTCTCACTTGTGGCTCTAAGAAGTAATAGCATGCATAGCAGCAAAACCAGGTTGAGGAGTACCAACAGGCCTCAAACCTGTCAGTGAGACAGAGGGACGTCTACCACAAGCATTGAAGATTTCCTCTGGCAGAATGGATGGATGAGAACAATTTGTTCCAATGATCATAAAAGCAATTAAAAGCAGGGGCTGTGGAATGCTTAGAGCTTAGTCAGATGTTGAAGATGCCATGGTCATCTACTGCATCTCAGGGCATCCCCAGTCATTCTGATTTTGTCTTGCCACTGAACTTAGATGACTCTGGAATAGTGAGGCTAAGGACTTTGTGCAACTGTACCTCAGTTAAATCCACTTCATGTGCAAATCAAGACATCACCTTCTGATGTTACCGGTTGTCTTCAAAAATGAAGGATGAAAACTAACAGCAATCCTAGCCCTTAGCACAGTGCCTGGTACCCAATAGGTCCCTAGTAAAATGTTTATTGACTGCCTATAAACCTTATTACCCTCAGGCAATCAGGAAGCTTCCAGGTCACTGGATGGCTTTAGTGTGTTCCCATTCCTACCCTAATAATCAACTCCCCTCTCCAGTACCAAGGGAAAGACCAGGAACTCCAAATGCACCTTCCCCATCACTTAAAGACCATTCCCATAGGATGATACTTGTGGTTGTCTGTGGCCCCATCTACATGGATGCTCCATTCCTCTGGTGGCTTCATAACGAATCTTACACACTTGCCCATTTTGGGTAATGGTCACTGTCTTTCTGTAAATCCTTCAGAGATGATTCATTCGACACGCTGCTCCTCCTCTGGTTGTTCCACCAGTCTTATGAGCTTAGCATACCTATGGTTGTGGCCATATCTGTGACCTCATTAATCGTAGGGAATCCCCACAGAGTCAACTCTTTACTCCAAGGCAGTTGTTCAGTCATCTCAGCTGTGTCTGACTCTCCATGAAAACCTCATTTGGGGTTTTCTTGGCAAAAATACTGGTTTGCCGTTTCCTTTTCTGGCTCATTGTACAGAGGAGGAGACTGAGGCAAACAGGATTAAGTGAACTGTCCAGGGTGACTACTCAGGAAGATGTTTTCTAGACTCCAGGCCCAATGTTCTATCCACTTCACCACCTAGCTGCTCCAAGGCAGACCTCCAACTTTTTTGCAATTAATTGTCTTTGAGAGTTGCCTGGGGGCAGAAAGTTTAGTGACTTGCTTTTAGGTCCTAAAACCAGTAAGACTTAAAAAGCTAGGCCTTCCTCTCTCCCAGGCTCCAATCTTCATAAATCAGACTCTGTTTGCACAGTGTAGGTACTTAGTACTTATTGGATTGAGTAAGATGGAGGTACCCCAGGTGCTCCAAGGCTCAAAACACAAGCTCTGGGAGGACCTACCAGGCTAGGCAGCTTTCAGTACAGTTTTGAGCTGGACTATGTCTATTATCTGAGGATTTGCCTCGCTAAGAGTGAAGCTTATCCCTACAGGGTTATCCCATTTGGGGAAGAGACCTAGTAAGAGTGAAAATTTGGCAACAGATATCTAACAATCATAAAAATGTAACTACATTCATCCCTGTCCCTAAACATTTCCCTCCTTTGTTTTCCCTGCCTAGAATGCCCTTCTCCTTTCCCTGGACCCAAGTCTCAATTCTTCAAGGCTCAGCTTTTCAACAGTTATTAAATGTACATATGGAAACTTCTACGTAGTGCTGGGGACCAGGTCCTTGCCCTCACAGTCACATTCTAGTAAAGAGATGATATCCACAGTTACTTATACATAGTAAAACATAAAAAAGGGATGAGGTTGACAAACGAGTAGTTAGGGATGGTGCTGGGGGACTAGTCATTACTGACTACGGTGATCAGGGAAGGCTTTTTGGAAGAGGTTACATTTGATTTGGGCTTTAAAGAATGGGTAAGGTATCAAAAGACTGATATGAGGGTTATGGCATTCTAGAAACAGGAAAGAGCTGAAAAAGGTACAGAGAATATAAACCATGTACAGAGATCAAGCACTAAGTTTGGCTGAGGCATTAAGGGTAGATGAAATAGCATGAAATAAGCCTGAAGAGAGGTGGTTATGGAAGGACTTAAAAACCAGCCTGTAAATTGTGCCTGTGTGATCTTTGCTCCTATGGGTTCCTACAGCCTTAAACTTATTCAGAGTGCTGAAGCAAGCTAATTCAAGTACAACCCCGAGCCCTAAAGAGTCTCCTTCAAAGGAAAAGAAATTGATAGGTATTCAAGCAAAACGGGTGTGTGCATGTGTGTGGGGTCTCAATACTGGGACCAACCAATACATATTTTCATCTTGAATTTTTGCTTAAATCATAAAACAATTACCCTCCTCACACCAATGCCACCTTCTTCAGGAAGCTTTCCCTGGTCCCTCCCTAACAACCATCCCATTCAGCTTTCGTACAGTACTTTGTCCTATGCCTTTCTAAGTCACCTATGTGATGCTGTGTAGTTATAGTTATCTGTCAGTCACTAAACATGCATTAAGCACCTACTGTGAGCCAGGCATTGTGCTAAACACTGTATTTTGTCCCCTTATGAAATTACAGTTTTATTGTAACTTTGTTCTCACCCATTAAGTAGTAACCAACTTTGCACATTTGGTGCTTAATGTTTGTTGAATTTTAAACGCAAAAGCCTTGAATGTCCCCTCTCAATTATTAGATTTCTTTAATCTTCCTTCCCTTATCCTAAAAACAAGCATCGCCATCCCTGGGAGGTGGAAGATCCTTGAAGACACTCCTCTGTGAATCTAGAGGGGGGAGGGAGGGAAAATGTTCTATCTGTATCCTTTGCTGATCTAATAGGATTCTCCTATGACAAATGCAAGAACATTGGAGTTGGAGACAGAGAATCTGGTTTTGAATACCTGCTGTGCCACTTAATATCTGTCTGCGAGTCACTTTATGGGCCTAAGTCTCTTTCTCTGTAAAATGAGTGCATTTGACTAGATAATTTGGTGGCATTTAAATATGAGGCAACTTGGCATGGTGGATAGACTGCTGGGCTTGAGATCAGGAAATTCCTGATATGTACTAGCTTTCTGACTATGGGCCAACTCATTTAACTGACCTGCATTGGTAGGCGTTTCTCCACCTGGTGATTCCCTACAAAGATGTAATCACAGGCCCAGGCAAATATACCTAATTTGTGAAGCACTTTACATGTCATCTCACAAAGAGTGTTGACTTTGGGTCCAAATCCCACCTTTAACACTGTGTCAACATGGTAGCCAGGGAGGAAGTTGTTGGGAGATAAAGCAGTGGGGCAAAGCATGGCCAGGGCTTTCTATGTGGAAGCGCCTAAAGGAATTTCCTCCCTTCTGGTGAAGGCAGTAGAGCTGCTGTGGAAAAAGTGGCACTTATCAATGTCTGGACCTGGCACACAGCAGGAACTGAATGTTGGCTGATTAATCATATGATCCTCTGAAATTTAGTTTTCACTCTAGTTAAAAAAAAAAAAACAAAACTCTGGTTAGATGGAAGACTTTCCTTCAGTGATATCTATAACAGATTTTCTTGGTATGGTACATAGTGGAGGAAAAAATCCTTGATCAGACTTGGATCATCTGGCTCTGCCCCCTTGGATAAATCCTATCAGCTCCTGGCTCTGCTATTTGGGCAGCCATCCACCTTCTCTGGGCCTTAGTCTTTCTTACCTGAAATGGGTAGGATATTTACACTACCAATTTCATTGATACTGAGATATCTGCTGCTGCTACCAGATAAACTCCCTGAAGCTGAAATACAAACTTATTTGTCATCTTTAAACTCTTTCTTCATTATCTAAGCCACTGCCTGGCTCCAATTTGTGTTTCCAAGAACATACTTCTTCCTTACCACTGCCTCTCAGAAGCCCTACTTTCCCTCACAGTCCAGTCCAACAATTTTTACAACCACCTCCCCAACCCCAATTATCTGTGAATTGGCATGTGTTTTGAATGTACTCATATGAGTACACTTCGAAGAAGATGAGTTTTCTGAGGACAGAAGCAGTTTCCTGTGCAGCCCCTGGCACCCAGTGCTTGCTCAATGATTGTGGATTATAAATGACAGATTTCCCCTGCTCATGTCTGGGCTGAAGTGGGTATAACTTTGCTGGGAGACAAGAGCTAGACTAGATAATCTCTCAAGGTCAGAGATTAAGGAGCTAGGGACCCAGGGCATACTCCCTGAGGGACACAGCATTGGCTTTGCATTAAGGTTGTCAGCCCATCTCATAAAAAGCCAGTGCACCAATCTGTTTAACTGCTGGGGGTCATCCAGAAATGAGGAAGGGTGGGGATAAGGAGTCAGTGTCATGGAAGTGTCAGGGTGATAAGACTCACATGTCAAGCTTCTGACAAAGAGACAGGGTCAAGCTTAAAGTTACAACTTGTTTAATGCCAGTTACATTGCTTTACATGAAAAACTTACACTGTTCTCTCAATATATACTCTCCACCTTTTGATGCAATATGTGGGATAAGCCTCCGGCTCTGTGGACTGGCCTGTATTCTTCCCCAAACCACCTCAAAACTGTACAACTTAGTAATATCACAGATCATACATGGAAAATACAATATTTCACTTTTTTGTTGTCTCATTTACAAGGTGAATTCGGCAGACACCGGACAGCCAATTGTTTCGCACGATCAATGACACAAGATTCTATGCACAGATCTAGGCATGCATACAGCTCCCCCTCCCGCCCCCAAACACGCACATGTAACCAATGAGATACCTTTTCTGAGGGCAGTTCCCTGAACTTGTTGAATTCCTTTGGCAACTGCACAGGGCAGGGGACTGGGACAAGGCGGGAGTTGGTTTTATCATCGAAAAAAACAAAACAAAAACTAAAATATATATATATATGTATACACACACACATACACTCACACACACATATATACACACATAGTTCTTCTCCCAGCAAAGTCTCTTTGGTGCCCCTGGGCAGTCCGATAAACTTCCCTAAGGATTCTTGACTATGAATGACAACTGTGCCTAGAATAGAACTCACGGGCTTCAATGGCCTTTCTTCCCAAGGCAGTGAGGCTTGGGTGAGGGATTAATTCCACTGGAAAGATGCTCTTTCTGCCTCTAGTTAGGTGTGGGATGAAATTCAGCTACTCAGCTGTCCAGTTTAATCACGTTTGATTTTAAAAATAAAAATTTTAAGAGGCATGAAAATAATGTACACATTCATCGGCCATTAAAAAAAGTAACAACCTGGAAAACTCTGGAGACTTGGCTGGTTATTCCCCTTTACTATCCTCCTCTCAAGCTTTTCTGAGGCTGAGTTTTATGAAAATCATGAGTTGATTTTCAGCACATGAAACAAAAAAAACCCCACCACAAACAAATACATATATACACACATAGACATACATACGGGAGGACTCAAGGAAAGTCACAGGGCAAAGGAAACATTATTTCAAAAAGCAGAGTTTTCCAATAAATCCAAATAAAATTCTCACCTGTGCTTTGAATAGTCTTTTTTTAGCTTAGAAGAAGCTACACAGTGTAGACCTAAGAGAAAGGTGAGGCCTGGTTGGGCATTTCAACTGTAAGCTAAGGCATTGAGGATTGGTTTTTCGGTTAGGAAGCCAAGAAAACCTTGGCATGTTGGCAAGACTCATCTTTTTCTCTCCCTCAGTGTTGTTTCCTACCAGCTCACTGCTCTACTCAATAAAGAATGTTTACAGTTGCCCTGTCACAATCTTTCCAATGGCACAACTGGGTAGTGGAGCATCTGAACCCCTGAGGGAATGGGTGGCTTTCTGGTTTCTCCCATCTTTTTCAACCTGGGGTTTTCAGAGTACCATGCAATTCAGGGCAGGGGTAGGGATGGTCCTCACACGTGACCAGCATGAAAGGCATCAAGTCTCTCCTGGATATTCATCAGCTGCCTTTCCCCAAACTCTTCCCACCCAGGCTCAGGGCTCTTTCCTACTCCAAAGAACAGGCCTCACTGGCTTAAACCTCTGAGGTAGGGACTGCTGTGACAGGCTGCTAATTTCTACATGAGTCACAGAAGTCTAGGCCATGTCATTCCAGCTTAAAAGGTAGATATGAGAGGGCATGGAAGTGGAAGGCAAAAGACTGAAAGGCTCAAATGGTAGTTTGGCTTCAACAGCTCTTACAGGCTACAACAGGCACACCTAGGTTGGCCAAAGAACTGTCAAAAGGGTTAAGGGGGGAAGAAGAGCCAGGCACTGGGTTTAAAGATCTTCTTGCCTAAAGCTCTAAGGAACGCACATTAACTACAATTTGTCAGGTCCAAATTGTCCAATTCTTTCTTCAGGAGACTGCTCTTCACCGGGGTCACTGTGCCGTTGTTGTTAATCCCAGACTGTCCTGACTGACCTCTTTACTCAGAACCCACATGTTCCACACGGTAGGGCAGAGTCTACTGAAAGAATAACCGAAACAAGGAAAACAAGAGACAGAACAGACTGACGTCCAGTTACAGTGGGGAAAGGGAACAGGGATGAAGGCAAAATGTACAGCAGGATGGAGGATTAGCACATAGATAGGAGTAAAGGACTGCAGGGAGTGGAAGCCACAACTGCCCTTCCCAAGGTTCCCTACACTGTACCACTCAAAGCACCAAGAACCCCACTTGTCCAGTAGGAAACAAAAGAATTAAGATTTCACTCTGAAAAGTAAAAATGCTTTTCTGAAAAGCTTTGATCTAATAAAGATAAAAAAAAAGCTGGTGTCCAGATTCATAAACACATGATGCCCTCTTTTTCCATTCAAAAGAATGACAATTTGAAATAACTTGTTTTCTTTGATAGCAAATCCAACCCAGTATTACCTCATCCTTAAAAAAAAAAAACCAAAAAACAAAACCAACCAACCCCCCACCCTTTTTTATGACCCACGTGGTGCTATGACCTACATGGCAGTAGATATGGTTAGATCAAACATTCCTTGGTTCTGCTAGAACTTTCACACACTGGTCATTTCTCCACATAAGGCTAAGACATAGAGAGATGAGTTTTGAATGGGTCACATTCTCAATGATACTGTTCCCTTAAAAAGTCATTTTAATTGAGCTGCAATGAAATCCTTTCTTCTGCTGTATCCATGGAGGCCTTCGTGGCTGTTAAACTACAAACAATTTAAGTGCTGGATGTCACCATTTTGTTTTAAACTGGGTGGTTAAATCTGCCAGTATAAGCTGTCCCACCTACACAAATCACCACACTCAAGTACAGTAGAGCTGTTTGGCCTTTTGGAATTATAGTTTAAGAGTGTGTGGCATGCACTGGAGAACACAGAGTACGGCATTTCACTTTCTTTCTGGATGGTCACTCCCAGCTTTGGCACCTTCTGGGGGCTGGAAATCCCAAATCCCAGCTGTGAATCCCTTGAAAGGTTACTGTTCCTAATTCCCGTCCCATTTTACATGAGAAAGTTTGGCCCCAAAGGGCCTTGGCTGCTAGAGCAGCCCATTTAAACAGAGGGTGTGGGGCTGCCATGACTTTAAGGTCACATACAGTCTGACTTTTCCCCTGACCCCCAGTCCCCATTTCCCCCAGACTACGACGACAAAAAAAGGAAGTTTGTTCGTCTCTTCCCAGAGATGATGGAGCCGAAGAGGTAACCTTGTTCTCAAGCTGAGCTGATCCTGGCCACACCAATCCTGTCTGGTGTGAAATGGAGATGCTGCCCATTTTGGTTCTCTTCTGTTTGCCCATTTGTGAAGAATGGGCTCCTTCTAAAATCTGAGTGGTTTCCCCCATCCTTGTCCCCTTCCCAAATACTGTTCAACAGAGTTCACAATCAGGTATTTAATAAGAATCTTGAAGGTTTCTCCAGGTCCACCTACCCGCCCTACCCCTTTTATCTTCTAGCTGATAACTGGGGTTCCATGCACGTTGATTAGTGGTTTTTCCCTGTACAACGTAGTGTGGTCCTGGTGTGCGGGCTTGGGGAGTTACCGGATTCTAGTGAAGAGATTTAGGACAGATACAGATTCCTAAAAATAGAGGAGAAAAGGGTGTTGAACAAGCAATAATTAGCATTTGTTAAGCATCAGTGAAACACATTTGGGCTTAAGGTAAGCAGACACTTCCAGACAACTGGAGTTGTCCAACAGTGAAGCAGAGATTAGACCGAGATGCCTACATTGAAGAAAGGGGGTTGAGGATGAGAGAAGAATCCAGGAAAGAGATCAGATGACCTCTGAAGTCCTCTCCAGGGCACGGAAACAAGGATTTCATATATAGTGCTTGCTACTTTTCTAGGCAGTTTCATATTCACAAAGAAATGATTTCCTTTAGACCTTACAACCCTATGTACATCTGTATAGTGCTTTCCAGTCTGTATGGTCTGAAACACCCATTATATCTCATATCACTGTGGCAAAGCAAGCATTATTATCCTCATCTCACAAATAAGGAAACAGAGCCTCTAGAGAGGTGAAATGCTTTATAGTGATTGAATCCAAGGTCACACAACTAGTTAGTCATAGATCTGGAACTGAATTCAAGAATGTTAAGAGGTGGAGAGAACTTTAGAGGTTATTTAGACTATCCAATTAATGTTTAGGTCCCTTAAGTCAATCTCTTTGCACACCAAACCTTACCTTCCTTAATCCCAGACAGCAACCCTGTCTTTATTTTTTACTCTCCCAGACAGTAACCCAGTAACTTTATAGCAGAGGAACCAATTTATTTAACTATAGCCATAACTTTTTCATTAGAGAAGATTTTTAGGTGTGGGAAAAATATAAAAGTAGAATGAAGACAAGGAATTCAGAAAAGAAAGAGTGAAGAGCTAGTTAAGAAAATGGTGCCAGGCAATGGGGTTTGGTTTTCTGGTCCTTATCTTAAAAGTGTAGTCAGGATAGGCTTGTGGCCAGGATAGAGATATCATAAGTTCACAGAATACAAAATTCAAGTCAGAAGCCAGCAATGAAAGTCATAGCCTTAGCTGTCTATAAACAAATGCACCAAGTATGGATAAGAAACAAGATGAAGCAGTGATCCAGTTGTGAGGAGGAAAATTTTATGTGATAATTACCAGTAAGATCTGACTGAATGAAATCCAAGACTATGGTAGGATGTGAGATATATATACACACGCACACACACACATATATATGTCATCAAAAGGACAGGTAAAGAGGTATGTGTGTTCATGATGAGTGGAATAGCACTATTATACATTAAGAAGACAGACTCATGTGAGGAAACTGAGGAACAAGAACGGGGAGGCATGGTAGAAAACATCTGGGTGAAGATGAAGGCAAGCAGAAATAGAAGCAACACTCAAAATGGAGAACAGTATAGACAACCCAGACAGGAGGAAGAAGTATAAATGAGGAGTTTGGGAAATGGATTACAAGTCTGTCAGATGCATGATGTCATAGTGTTGGAGGGGGTAAATTACCTAGATATCTGCTGAGTTCCTGACAAAAACAGATGTAATAATTTCTTGATTTGTCTTATTGTTAATTTCTACTTTCAAAAGGTAGCGGAAGAAACAAGGGGAAATTCTATTCTGAATCTTAATAGGGAACAGGGAAAAAGTAGTTGCTGAGGTAAGAAATGATGGGAACCTTGGGAGGCAGTGATCACCCCATCTTGGAGATCGAGAAGTATAATCCCAAGGACTAAAAAACAGGGGAAAAGTCAGCCCAGGAAAGATGTAAAGCTCTCTCTCATGAGTGAAATTCCGAAGACAGAGAGAAACAATCATGAAGAAAAAGTTTAAGTTGAAAGGAAACAAAAATGAAACCACAGATAATTCACCATCAACTTGGCTTTTAGAAGAATATGTACAGAAGATAGAGGCAAAAGCAGGTAAAAGACAGAGGCAAAAGCAGGTAAAAGATGATGACTATAAAAACCATAGCATGGTAATGTAAGAATAATGTCAGGAGTGTTAAAGGTAGGAAGGCTGAGGTTCTCAAGAAAATCAAAGGAAAATAAATGAGAAAAGAAAAGCAGCAAGACTGAGATAGGATTACTCCTTGATAAAGGATGACAACAGATACAGTTTCTCAATGTTTATTTTGATTGTTTTTCCCCGCCCAAGAAGAATGAACTTCATACTGGAAAGCTTTAAACAATAATGCCTAATAGAGAATTAGTACCTAGATAACTAAGGAGATAGTGAGAGAGAACACCAAGCTGATCTTGATGAATTTTAAGCTGACAGGTTCAGAGGAACCACCTCCTTAGATACTGAAAGAATTGGAAGATGTGACTGATGAACTACTGTCAGTAACCTTTGAAAGACTGTGGAAGATTGGGAGAGGTACTTGAAATGTTAGAGAAGAGTACATGTTCTGATTTTCAAAAAAGAGAAGAAAACAGTCTTGAAACAAAACAGACCTCCTTTCAAAGTGTGTGCTGTATCTGACATACTAGCTCTGCAACCCTGGGCAAGTGAACTAATTTCTGGGAGATTAACTCTCTAAGACTCTATAAGGTACAGAGAAAGTGCTGACCTATGTTGGTAGTGAAGTTTTTGTCACCCAGGAATCCCCTGGCAAAATTCAAGAATATATTATTAAAGGTATGACTGACTAGTGAACATCTAAAAAGATAAACTATAATCACAAAGAACCATCATGGCTTCATCAAAAGATCATGAGAGACTAATTTTATTTCTTTTTTGATAGAGTTACAAGATGGTAAATAAAGTGAATGCTTTAGATACAGTGTACCTAGGTTTTAATGGAAAAGATAGAGAAATGTGGGCTAAATGATAGTACAATTAGGAGGAGCTGGCTGAATTGCTGGATCCCAGAAGTAGAAATTAATGGTGTGATGTCCCACTGTAAGGCAGGCTTTAGAGGAGTGCTACAGGGACCTGTGTTTGGCCTTCTGTTATTTAATGCTGTTATCAATGAATCAGATAAAGGCAAAGATGGTGAGCTTATTACATTTTCACATAGCACAAAATTGGAAGGAATAGCTACCACCATTGGATACAAGGGAAAGGATTCAAAAAGATTTTGATAGTTTAAAACATGGATGTACATCTTATGGGATGAAGTTTACCAGGGATTTGTTAATGTCCTATATAGAGATGAAAAAAAAATCAACTTCATAGGTTTAAGATAGGAGACTGAGGGGTAGTTAGATCACAGACAGAAAATGCGATGTGAGTTTAACCAAGAAAGTTAAAGTGATCTAAGGAAAGGAAGGGGGTCTAGACTTGAAATTTTGTTAGTATAAGGGAACTTGTGGGTAAAAATCTCAATGTCAACATAGGTCAGCACCTTCTCTGTGCCTTGTGGAGTTAAGAGTGTTGCCCAGTACCGTGAGAGATTGACTTACTTGCCCAGGATAGCACAGCTAGTATGTCAGAAACAGGACACACTCTGAAAGGAGGTCTTCCTTAGTTCAAAGTTGGCTCTCTGTCTGTTACATTATGTTCTCTCATTAAGAAATGCCTGTTTTTTAGTGTGTCCTGGTCAGCCTATAAATGGAGTACTGTATTCCATTCTAGGCACTACATTTTAGAAGAAGACATAAAGTAACTAATATTGCAGAGGATCATTTGAAAGAACTGGGGTTATTTAGCCTGGAGAATAGAAGATTTTTTTGGGGGGGGCGGAGAACAGGATAGGTGTCTTCCTAAAGGGCTAATATTATCCATAAGAGGTATGAGACTTATTCTGTTCATCCCCAGAAATGAGAAGTAGGAGAAATAGGTGAAATATGAAAAAAGGGAATGCCCACATTGTACAGAACAGGAAGCTAAGGCTCGAAGAGAGGAAGGAACCACAGAACCCAAAATGTGAATGTCAACTAAATAAATTCCCTCATTTTACAGATGGGAAAATTGAAGCCCAGTTTTTCATAACTTCTTCACTTATTCCTAAACTTCTGAATCTTCATGTTCTCTAAAAATAAATGTTCTTTTGGCTTCTTTTTTTGCTTTTTAACAATCCTCCCCTTTCCTTGTCCAGCATTTCTACCTTCCAGGATGACTCAGAAACGGTCAAGTTCATTTTCTAAGTCTGCCTTCTGACAAACACCAGCAGGTCTCCAACCTAATTCTGAACTGTACATTCTCAATCCACTGCATAGGCATATTTAATCACATACACTTCAAAGTGTAGTAATATAGACATGTAGGAGATCAAGAATACATAACATGTTTATGTATGCAAATAATAATATACTTTATATTTCTGATGTGGGTCTGGACGAGGGTAGGGGAAGAAAATAACCCTGCCTTAAATTAAACTGAATAAATTAAGATGTGGCTCTGCAACCCTGGTCTAAATCAGTTACTTGCTTTCTAAAAAGGGACAGAAATACTTTCCAACCTCCCTTGGTCCACTGTTTCAGCAAATTCATGTTATGTTTAATATCTAGCCTGACATAAACCATAAGGACGGAATAAAAGCCAAGAAGAGGCATTCTGTCCCACAGCCAGGCAAGTCTGTGAAAATCCAAAGGAAATCGCTGCAAGTCAAGCATTGTTCCACCACCACCTATTGAAATTCTACCCATCCTTCAGGACCCAGATCTCAGGCTACTTCTTCCAAGAAGCCTTCTTTGATTCCCCCAGCTGAAAATGCTCTCCTCTTCCTAAGAAAGCTCACCATACTCTCTTCCCTTCTTTTATATGGCACTTGATGAGACACATAACAGCTATCTGTATACATGATCTATTTCCTTTTCTTGACGGTGAACTTCTTGAAGGCAGGGATGGTGTCTTATTTACCTTCCTCTCTCCTCTAGTCCTTTCACTTAATGTTTGTAGAATAAGCAGCACATACATAATTCAGTCATTCAAAAATTACTAAGCACCCACAATGCATTGTTAGGCACTTATGGAAAATAATTAGTAAGTAATAACTACTGTTTATGCCATACTTTTGTGATTTATAAAAACCCTTCACAAATACCCTTTGAGGCATACAAGTCTATTATCCCTACTTTACAAATAAAAGATGAAATAATCTATGGCAGCACCAAACTTTGTAGCTCCAACGACAGCAATTTTTCTATTGCACCCCATACTCTTATAGAGAGCACTGCTTAATAGAGGATACACCCACATACCCATTCACACACACTACAGCAAGAAGACAAAGGATGTAAAAGTAGTAAAAAGCTGAACAAGTGAAGACACAGACATCAGACAGTATCTACATTCAGACTACATGGAGAGGGACCTAGGCAAGCTCAGATACAGCTTTCTTTAGCTGGATGCATCATGACTCTTGGACACCTTAGGGAGCTCATGAGCCTGACAAGGAGAACACCCAGACCATTCTATCACAATATACTTTACCTTTGTTGAACGGGTTTTGCTAAAAACATTCCAAAATCTCAGAGTCTCATCTCCAGCACCTGTAACTATGGCCTCTCCATCGGGAGACATTGCCTGAGAGAGGAAAGGAAAACACATTGCTATCAATTTATTCTTGTTAGCTATTCTACTCCTGTCAACTGTTAGATGTGGGCAAGAATTCCACCCAAATAAATCTCTTCCTTGGGGCTAGGTACAGGCTTAAATACCGAGATATCAAGGGGGGATTAACTCATAGTACTATAGCTATAACTTTCCCTTCCTACATCTTATACTGAGACCTCAAGGGAGAATTATTGCTCCCTCTACAATAGCTATACAGCTATAACTTTCCCCCATTATGTCTAAATCTCCTATAGGGAAGAAATGTACAGGATTCTAGAAGCCCAGCTGCAGAGGATTTCCTCATAAGGTCAGATGGGTTCAGTTACCCGCCTTCAAGCAGGTGAACTTCTAAATTAGGGATGAAAGACTGCAGATGAAAAATTGTTATTTCAAGTGTTGCTCAAGGCAGCCGTTGAATTCTGAAAATGTTCAATGTCAAACAAATCTGAAGGCAAAAAGAAGCATGGTCCTGTTCTCCAGTCTCCCAAACATGGCACATCCCTTCAACATTCACATGAACTGTTCACACAGTACAGGAAGGAGTTGAGGGGGAAAGGCAAAATACAGAGAAGGTTGTCTGGTATCCTGGTTTAGCACTTTCTACCCAATCTGTTTCAAGGAATGTTCCGTGCAGTGTGAATAGGAGCTCTGTGAGAAAATGTTGATGCGATATTCCCTGCCTTAAACTTATGAATAGAGGCAGTATGGCAGAGTGGGGACAGAGTGCTGGGAGTCAGAAAGGTCCAAGTTCAAACCCAATCTCTTACACTACTAGATGTGTTGGAGGAAATTCCCACACTGGGAGTTTGCAAACAGATCCTTTGTATATCTACATTAAATCTGCATGTATGAAATCTACCTTAAAAAAACTGGCATAGTGGATTGAGAGCTGGCCTTGGAACTAGTATCCCCAGGGTTTAAATCTTGCCTGTGACACTGGACAAGTTACTTAACTTTTCCTTTCTCTAGGCAACTCTCAAAGACGATTAGCTGCAGAGAAGGATGTTGCAGGGAGCTCCCTACACTAAAGAAACCCCAGGTCCAGTTCCTATCCCTGCCCCTATTCAAAAAAACTTATGAGAGGGAGAATTTTTTTCCCCACTATGAAAAAAGACTTTACTGTTTACTCAATTTTGTGTCAAGATTTCTCTGGCTCTTATTTGTCAAAGAAATATTCTATACCCCAAGACAAGCCGTAGAATCATAAAACCTTAAGAGCTGTAAGAGACCTAAAAAGGTCACCTAATCCACCATGCCTAAAGCATGAGACACCTCTTCTGCAATGTTTCATAACACAGTTGATATGGAGGATTTGCCAAATATCTGTTTTTATGTGTTTTTTTCTACTTGACCCAGCCTGGGTGTGGTGATTCAAGGGTCAGGAAAAAGGGAGCCAGAATGGGAGCAGGATACAGGCAACAGGAGAAGGGCTATCAATTTTCTAAAACGTCATATATCCTTTGATAGTCAAAGTTCTGAAGCCCAGGAACAATTTGCTGTAAAACGGTAGTTGGGAGACACTATTAATATAACATATCCAACAAGTGGTCATCCTGTTTTTTGTTCATTAGAACTTCTAGAAAAGGTAATTCATTACCACCCAAGGCAGGCTATTCCACTGGATGGTGAGGAAGAAAGGAAACAAGCTTTTTTAAAGTGCATACTACGTGCCAGCCATTGTAGTAAGTGCTTTATAAATATTATCTCACAATGTGACCCTCCCAACAACCCTGGGAGGTAGGTACTATTACTATCCCCATTTTACTGTTAAGGAAACTGAAGCAAGTAGAAATTAAGTGACTTGTCCAAAGCTAAGTGTCTGAGAGTGGATTTGGTTTTATATCTCCCTGACTTCGGGCCCAACGTTCTATCCACTGTGCCACCTTGATGCCTCTAAAAGTCCTGGTTGTTGGAAGTTTTCCTTATACTGCTCTTCCATCCAATTTCCCTCATTGGTCTGAGTTTTGCTTTCTGGGGTTAAGCAAAGGAAGTCTAGTCCTTCTTCCATGTGACAGCTATTCAGAAATCTAAAGACAAGCTCTCCACTCCTGTCCATGGAACAGCTTCCTATCTAGTGTCTCTTCCTTTAGTCTCTCTCCCTTTTAATCCATCCTGCATAAAGTTGCTAAAATCATCTTTCTGTGGCACAAGTCTGACCACGTTTCACACCACTGGTCAAAAACCTACAATAACACCTCCCTACACCCTCGCCTTTGGGATAAAATAGATAGTGGATAGAGTGCTGGACCTGGAGTCAGGAAGATCTGAGTTCAAAATCTGCCCCAGGAACTTAAATTCTGGCTTACTTACACTTATTTAAGTTACTTACCAGGACAAGCCACTTAAGTGCTGTCTGCCTCAGTTTCCCCATATGTTAAATGGAACTAATAATAGCACCTCCTCCCAGGGTTGTTCTAAAGAAAACCTGAAAGCACTATTTAAATGCTAGCTATCATTATTATCAGTAAAATTAAAATTCATTAGGCTGGAATTCCTTTAAATTCAAGACTCTTCACAACTGGGCTTCATCCTACCTCTTCCTGGCCCTCCTTTCACACCTTACCCTTTTCAAATACTCCAGCCAATTCTGTCCCAGAATTAATCATCATGCATCTCTAGGCATTGACACAAATCACTCCCTCCACCAGTTATGACTATGAATTATTCATTCTTTATCCCTGCCTTTTGGAATCTTTCTCTCTTTCTTCAAAGCTCACTTAAGCTAATCCTCCCATTTGCTAGTATTCTCTCTCCTCAAATTTTCCTTCAGGGTCATGTCTTCTGTCTCTCTTGCTCCCCTCCTTTACTCCCTAACTTGTATCATCCTTACTTACGTCTATTTCTGATCACCTACTCCCCTCCTTATAAGCTCCTTGACTACAGATTGTTCATTACAGTCTTGCTTTTACATGCTCAATGCCTACCACACAGTAGACAATGATTTTTAACAGAACTAAATCTATTTCAAGCCTAAAAGCACTTTGTGGCCAAAGAGGCTTGGACAACTCTGCCATTGAATGACTTACCAGATATAAAACTCGGTACGAATGTCCTGTCAGTTTGGCTACTTGTGTCAAGGAAGGGTATTTCCAGACGAGGATCTGGTTTTGTGAGTATCCGTGTGTGCTCACCTGGGAGGGAGGAGGAACACAAGACATTTCAAAACAAGGGCAGCAGGTCCAAGGATGATTGCTGTGCTGGGGTATGACTAGCAGCCAGCTCCTGGACATGGCTGAGTGTGGGAAGTACTGTTCTGGGTGGAATCTAAAGTCTACCACCTGATTTAATACTTCAGGGAACAGTTTAATTATTCATGTGTATTACTGATTTAAAGGCAATGACTGTGAATTATACTTCTTTGCTCTCTTTCATAGTGCAGAACACATCATAAGCCAGGAGTCGACAATCCTCCTCAAGTGGCATGCAAGATCCTTTATGATTCATTCTCTTGAGAGCAGGAGGTAGAGAAAGAATGTATGTGCCAGAACACATGTACTCAGAGGAAGTCCACAGACATATCATTCAAGGGGACAGAGGCAAAGAAATGAAGACTTAGAAAGGCACCTCAGAGGGTACCTAATCTGACCTGTACTTTAACAGGAAGACTACAACATTCCCAACAAATGACCAGCCAGCCTCTGACTATAGACATTTCAGTGAAGGGAAACCCATTATCTCTGGGCTCCAATTCTGAAGAGTTCCAACTGTTAGGGAGCTTTTGCTTATATCAAGGCCAAATTTCTTTCTACAATTTCCACCCCACGCCTCCGGAACCTACCCCCCTCTCCTGCCCCGACTTCACTAAACTCTAGGTTCCTGGAATTCACATACCCCAGGAGTCAAGGAGTGATGACACATGCCCAGGAGGAGAGCAAGGGCAGTAAAGGTTTTCCTCTCCTCCCCACTCCTGTTCCCCCCAAATATACCCAGCTCTTTCTGCAACCACCAACACACCAATAAGAAATATCCCATGTGAGTCTCTTTGGCACACATCCTACAGGGTGCCAAACCCTGTGACAGTTTTCAATAAACACTAGATGGCTTTCTGGTTCTTACTAGTTCATTGGCGTGTTTGGACCAGGCCAGGTTGCACACTTGAGAACCAGTATCAATACACTGCAGGGGCTGTCCTGTAAGTGTGTTCCAGAAGCGGATGCAGCGGTCAGCTGTTCCGCCACCTGATGCCAATAAGCCATGCTGGTGGGGAGACCAGGCGATTGCTTTCACAGCTGCCAGATGTTCGGTGTACTGTTGGACAGGACTTAAACTGGAGTGGTTCCAGACCAGAAGCTGGGGAAATAAAACAGAAGAGATGAAATCAACTTGTCAACCTGGGTTTTCTGGACCATGAGGCTGGTAATTTCAAACGGTAAAGTGAATGATTCCTAAACCTCAACAGCTAAAGCAGTCTTTGGAGGTCATCTCCTCTTTTACATACAGAGGAACTGAGGTCCAGCAGGGGAAATGACATGAAGGAGTTACTACTGGACTGTGACTAGAATCATAGCTATGTTTACAGGGCTTGAGGGAGAGAAAGGGTCTTACAGATGATTTTGTCTGAACATCTCATTTGACAGATGAGAAAACTCAAACCTACGGAGGGTAGGTCACATGCCCAAAGTCACACACATAGGAGGGAGCAGGGGCCAGATTCACACTGAGGTCCTCTGACTTAATCCAAGTTATCATCTCACAGACTCCCAGTCCCCTTCAACAAATGCCTTACAAGGCTGTGTGCCTGATTCTGTCAGAGAAGTCAGATTTCATATGTAAAAAAGACTGCAGGGAATGGGAAATATTTAACTCAAAAGAAATAACCATTAACAGTAGAATTTCAGGTCTCAGTGAGAAAAGGAGATGTTGGGAAAGAGGGTAGCCAAAAATCGCACCAATACCTAAAATCATCTATAAATCAACTAATCAATCAACAAGCATTTAGCATCCAAAATGTATCAGGGGCTAGGGACGATTAAAAAAAAAAAGCTGGCCCCGCCCTCAAGAAGCTTCCATCTTATTTGCCGGGCAAATGTATGAATATATAAATAGTATATATGAAATAAATACAAGGCAACTTAGAGAGAATGGCTCTAAATGCCAAGCAAAAGAGTCTGTATTGGACTCCAGAAGAAACAGGAAGCCACTAGAGCTTAATGAACAGGAGAATAACTTCATCAAACACCTGTGCTTCTGGTTGCTATGAAGGCGTCAAGGATGGATTGGAGAAGGAAGAGACTAGATATGCAGGAAAACGAGTTAGGAGGCTGCTGCGATAGCTCAGGAAAGAGGTGAAAGGGACTGAACTAAGGGGGTGGCTGTGTCAGTAGAAGCGGGGATGGATGTGAGCGATGCTGTGGGGGTGGAATTTACCAGACGTGACCTCCTCCTCCTCCTCCCACCTAAGATTCATATAGCACTCATTAAGTGTCAGGCGCTTTGCAGTTATTACTTCATTTGACCCTCACAACAACTCCTGAAGTAGGTGCTATTATTACCATTTCACAGATGAGGAAACTGAGACAATCATGGTTCAGTGACTTGCCCAGGGTCACTAAGCTAATAAATGTCTGAGGCTGGAAATGAACTCAGGTTTTCCCAACTCCAGGCCCTGTGCTCTACCCACTGCACCACCAAGCTGCCTCCTGTGAGATGAGGGAGAGTGGAGAGTTGAGGATGACTCTTGAGATGTCAAAGCTGGGTTAACTGGAAGAAGACAGTAGTGCCCTCAAAGAAACAGGGATGTTTGGAAAAGAGACAGACTGGGGGAAAGCACTTAGTTCTGTTTCTGACATGTGCAAATAGGAATTATTGTTGTATCATATTTTAGTAGCTTTAAAATTTTATTAATCTGCTTTTTCTTCAATTTGACCATAAGATTTTTTAGGGCCAGGAGTTGTAATAATGATGATGAAGATGATGGGAACTCACCTTCATCTATCATATTAATATTGACAAGTGTTTTCTTCAGACAACCCGTTAAACAGGCAGACAAATATTCTCACTCCCACTTTAAGAACAGGGAAACCAAGGCTCAGTGGGGTAAAGTTGTCCCAACTGCTCATGGTACCACAGGAATTATGTGCCAGAAATAGGATTCAAGCCAATGTCAGCTGACTCCCAGTCCTGTGCTTTTCCTACCCTACCCCATACCCTGCTGGGCCTGGGACAATGACAGAGGGAACAGAGCAGATGTTCAATCATTTCTATACCACGTCACCTTGTATTATCCTTCGAGAGAGGCAGGACTTGGCCTCCCCGGACCCCAGATGGCGAAGGAAAACCTAAGCAGCTGATAAATCGCCCCATGGCAAAGCTGAGACTATTAGTAGAGACCAGAAACCCCTACTAGACTGCCAGGTGCTTAAGGAAGAATACTGCGGTTTTTAACTTTGCATTCCTAGTTTGTAACAGGAACTTTGTTACATTGTAGATGCTGAATAATAACTGGTTAACTGAGACACAAGACTTCACCCCAGGTAATAGAGGAGGAGGTCAAACACTTCCATACCTTATTATCATTTCCACCTGATGCAAGAAGCTGGTGATCAGTGGACCACTTGAGTCCACACACCTCCTGCCGGTGACCTTGCAGCCGCCGTTCAGTCTGCACTGGGGGTGTTCGGATATCTCTCTGGAGAATCATTCTATCTCTGCTCCCTGAAGAGAGCTGGTCTGCATTCCAGGCCAATGCACCTAAGATGAAGAAACGATGACCTGAGAAAGTGTATAAGGCTGCTTGCAGGAAGCCAAACAGAGGTAACCTTGACAGATAAGCAATTGTTCTATGAAGTCTTCTTCTCTGGAGAAGGCCACAAACATGCAAAGCTTTCCTTGGAAGTGAAGTGAGCTGAAAACAGCTGTCTGCAAACTGCCAGACAAGAGAGATACTATGATTCCTAGAATTCCAGGACTGGAAGGGACACTGGAGGTCGCCAAGTTTGTGTGCCTGTTTGATGGCTAAATCTCTACACCTACCCAATAAACTGTTAACCAGTCAAGCAGGTAACCAACAAGAATTTATTAAGTGACTGTTATGTGTCCAGCACTATGCTCGGCAATGGAGATGCAAATACAATGACAAGTCCCTGACTTCAAGGAACTTGAAGTCTACAGCCAAGGGAGACAACGTGTACATATATGGGCACACGCAAGGCTTTGTGTAGAAGGGAGCACTTAAGCTGAGCGGCTGAACTTGCCCTTCAAATTATGGAGAACTCACTTTAAAAATTAATTTTTTTTTTCATGCTTTCTTTCGCCTCTCCATCCTCAAATGAGCATGAAGGAAAAACAAAACCTTTGTTACAAACATGTAGAGCCAAGCAAAACAAACTTCCACATTTGCCAGGTCCAAAAAAATATACCTCATTCTGTGCTTAAGTCTGTGCTCCTCCATCAGGAGATGCATATCATGTTTCATCATGAATCTTCTGCAAGTGTGGCTGATCATTATACTCATCAGAATTCCTAATTTGTTCAAAATTGTCTGTCTCTACTGTCGTGTTCGTATAAATTGTTTTCCTCGTTCTGCTCACCTCATTCTGTGTCAGTTCATACAAGTCTTCCCAGGTTTCTCTGAAACTATTCCCTTCATCATTTCTTTACAGCACAATAGTATTTCATCACACTTATATACTATACATTATTCAGTCATTCTCCAATTTATGAGCGCCCTCCCCTTCAGATCCCCATACTTTGTATACACACATATACACACACATACATAGAAAAGAATTTTCATATACCCTTAGGGTGTGTTCTGCTTAGGACTAACTTTGTGTTTCCTATTTCCTATTTCCATGTTGAGTGAAATGTATTTTTGTACCTAGCTCTGTGTGTATTCTTTCTTCCTTTGAACAGTTTAGATGAAAGTTCAAATGTCAGACATCCTCCCCAAAGCTCTTCTCCTTGTTTGTGTAGATGTTTACTTGTGTACCCTGATTATGTGGGAAAAATTTCCCTAACCTTCTTTTCTTCCCTCACCTAGTGTATTCCTCTTTTCCTCTCTTTCTATTTTTTTTAAAAGATCATCAATGGGGCAGCTACGTGGCTCAGTGAGTAGAGCACCAGCCCTGGAGTCAGGAGGACCTGAGTTCAAATCCAGCCTCAGACACTTGACATACTTACTACATGTGTGACCTTGCGCAAGTCACTTAACCCCAATTGTCCTGTCTTCCCCCCTCTAAAAAAAAATCATGAAGACATAACAACCACTCCCAGGCCTTATTTAAGTAGATTCCTTTCTGTGGTCTCTGATGATGACAAGGTCCAGAAAAGAAAGATATATCAATTTCCCATAGAATATAATGGGAATATATATTCTCATTAGAATATAAAGTTAATCTGAAATTAATTAATCAAGCCTTCCTTCCTTCCTTCTCATGGAGCTTCAGTGAAATGAAAAGTTAAGCCCTTTGTTCCTTTAGGAAATTTAGGTTGGGCTCATGTTGCTGGAAATTAACAGTGAAATCCCTGTTACCTTCTTCATTGTTGTCCCTTATCACTGTTCATTCATGTTTACCTTTTTATGTTTGTATTAATTCCTGTGTTTGAACTTCCAAATTTCTACACAGTTATGGTCTTTATGTCATGAAGTTATTATCTTCTATATGGTCCATTCTAATTGTCAGGGAGTTTGTTGCTTGGTTAAGGTTTCGTACCATTTGTACTAAGCTGTTAATTCTCTTTGCAATTTTTTTCTTCCACAGCTCTCATTTCTTTTCTAATGTTTTTCCCTCTAGGACTTTCATTTCATTGACAAAAAAACCTTTTCAACTCTCTCTCTCTCTTTAAATGCTTGCTTCATATCTTCCAGGAATTCTAGCTGAATTTGTGCCCAAGCTATGTTTTCCTTTGAGGCTTTGCTACATGTTTGGCGGCCATTTTCTTCTGAGCACTTCTGCCACCAGAACAACTCTTTATGATGGGATTCCTGTTTACTTATTCTTCCAGCATGACTCTGGACTTGATGCTATTAGGGCTGGACTTTGTGCACTTCTGTTGGGAAAACCTGGGCTGGTCCTGTTGCTTTCTTTGGTTACTGAATGCTGTGCTGTTCTAAGATTTCAGGGACAGCTCAGTCTGGGGTCTTGGAAGCTTTTAGTGCTCCCCAAATTGTCTGATCCAAGGCACCGACCTCCTGGTTTGAACCTGAACAGGAGTAGATTACTGCTGAACTCAGCCACTGTCAGCCAGCTAGGAAGCCCAGCTGGTTAAGAGCTACAAGGGTGCAGATTCTCTTTTGGTCTGTGACTCCCACCTTAGTTATTCCTCTGCAGACTTCAACCTAGGACGGAGGCTGGAAATGATACTCCATTCTGCTCCCAGAATCTGAGCCCTACTTTTATTGTTTGATTCTGAATTTGCTCCTGCCTATGCAAAGTGCCTAGGCGAGGGGATGGAGGGGAAAGGTCCTTTTGTCAATGCCCTTCGAATGTGTGATTCAGAATTGGGTAGTGGGCAACAAAGCTGCCAGTTTGCACTTGTCCCTCTTGAAGGGTCCTAGTACAGGTCTGGTACCCCTTCTTGCCCCAATTTACGGATTCTCACTGAGTGTTGGAATGCCTCACATGACTGTATCCTTTGCTCTAGGCCTTGTTCACAGTGACTGAAGAATTCTGTCTGTCTCCCTATGCCAACCCAGACAGGAAAAATGACTCACATTTTTTCTTAGCTATTCCCATCAGGATTCAGTCTGGTGCATTTTCTAGATCTGGATGTTTGGCGGGTTTTTTGGGGGGGTTGGGGGAAGAGTTTTTTGCTATTCTGACATCTTGGCTCCCCTGGGAACTCACTTCCTTGACAAGGTGGTAATGCGCAAAGTGCTATATTTGGAATGACAGGACTTAAGTTCAAATTTTTTGCTCACTTATAATCTGTGTAACTTTGGTCAAATCATTTAATCTCTCTAAACCTGTTTTCTTATTTATAAAGTTATGAGACTGTGCTGGAAAGACTTCTAAAGTCCCTTTAGTCTCTTATACCCACGGTCCCATGATTTAGCTCACAAGACAGCCTGTTCCAGTAATGATCATGTTTGATTATTAGGAAGTTATTTCTTATATTGAGTGAATTTCTACCCAACTGGTCCTAATTTCCAACAGAACAAATCTTCCTTCTCTTTCATAAGACTGCTTTTCAGAGATTTTCCTTGCACCTCTCTTCTCTAAGTTTCTTCAAATGATCCTTATATGACATGGTTTTGAGGACAGTGAATATCATGATGGCTGCGAAACCACCCTACTCACAAATAAGCCTTAGGAAACACAAATGCATTTTCTAGACAGCCTTCAGACGAAGATAAGTCAACATGTGTATCAACTGTTGATTTAATGAAGCCCTTCTTCCCTGTTTCCAGTTCTTAGACTTCCAAATCATCCTGGAACTTCCCTCATTGCCTGGGGTCTCCTCATCCTGGAACATCCAATCACCCTTACGGATTGTCTCAACATGGAACATCTCTCCCTCTCCTACCACTGGTGATTCCCTCTTGGAGCATCTATTTTGTGGAGGGGCCCAGGCTAGTCTTTATTTCCCTTTTGGCTCTGTTCCTGGCTTCTGGATCTCAAAACCATACCTCCTCACCATTCCCCCTCCACAGTCTTTCAGCTCCTTAATGTCTCTCTCATTAGAATATAAGCTCCCACAGTGCAGGAATTACCTTCCTTTTTGTTTATATTTGCACTTCTAACTCTTGGAAGTGCCTGGCACATAATAAGTGCTAAATAAAACAATCTGTAATAAAGAAACTACTAACTAAATAAAACAATCCTTTCATCTTCCTGATGGAGCTTTGGTAAATTAAAAATTGAAGCTTTTTGTTTCTCCCTTCAGGAAATTTAGGTTAGGCTCAAGCTTCCAGATATTAACATGGCTTCCAACTTATGGAGTGAAATCCCAGTTTAGATATTTAGGCAATCTCCCCCCACCCTCCCTTCCAGGCAGATAAAAGTGTCTCCTGTTATCTTTATTGCTGTTTCTTACCAACTCTGGCTGTGTGACCTTCCAGCATAGACAGTTTCTTCCCTGCTGCTGCATCCCAGATCTGTACAAAACCTTTGTGTGTGCCAACTGCTACCAAGTTCCCCTAAATCAGCAAAAGATATACACACAGAATAATGACTTGAGAAGGAAGGGAAAAGAAAGATGCAGAAAAAGGCAAGATCTCCAAAGAAATTTTGTTCTCTCCAAGACTTTAATAAATGCCTTTCCAGATTAGCTGAGCAACGGGCTCTGAGAATGGAGAAGATATTTTTTCATTTTCGAGCACAAAACTTGATCCTTTCCATTATCATGAATACTGGTTCTGCCTTTAACAGCTTTGATCTGGGAGCAGGATACTTTATGAATCCTTTAGGGGAGAAAGGAGACAGAGGGACCACCTTTCAAAAGTAGAATACCAAAGCTCCTACTGACAAGCTGAGGAGAGGAAGGGAACTCCTGCTAACTGTTAGAAGGGCACACAGTGCTCTGAAAGAGTTAATTCCTAATTTTCACAAGTGTAGAGGGTACTCAAAATGTTTCTGTTTGTTGTCTGTGGCACACACACAATAGGTTGCTAACCTTAACACAGGATTTCATGTCATTACTGATAATAACATGAGTCTTAGTAAAAGATGCTAGACAAATCCAAGGAAAATTATTATGAGTAATTGTAATATATATATATACAAATATTATGTTAGCAACAGGTTCACTTAGAAAGTAATCTCATGATCATGTGTCAGATATTTTACATATGAGAAAACTGAGGCCGAGGGAGGGTAAATGATCAGCCCAAGGTCATATAAGCAGCAAATGATAGACTTGGGATTCAAATTCAGGTCTTCTGATTTCAAATTCAATGCTCTTTCAACATTTCTATTGACATCTAAAGGTTATTATGGGGAAAATGTTTTGAAACTGAAGAGCTTGTGAGATTTTTTTTCACTGTACATCACCACTTTCTCTCTTAAAGATGACAATTCTAGTTGCTGCTCTTCAAGAGAGAACAACAACAAATTCTTTTTCTTTTTTAACAAATTCTTTAAAATCCCATGCATGGAACAGATATTGAAGCTGATGTTGTCATTCAGTCGTTTCAGTTGTGTCCAACTTTTTCTGACCCCATTTGGGGTTTTCCTGGCAAAGATCTTGGAATGGTTTGCCATTTCCTTCTCCAGCTCACTTTACAGATGAGGAACTGAGGCAAGCAGCATCACGCAGCTAGTAAGTGTCTGAGGCCACATCTGAATTCAGGAAGATGAATCTTTCTGACTTCAGGCCCAGCACTTTATGCACTGTGCCACCTAGCTGTCCTATTAGGGCAAAGTCATTAATTCTTAAGTTTCTCAACAACCCTTTTCAGGTTTTCAGAGCAGACAGATTAGTTGAGTACTAGTCAAACAGTTTCAGCACTAACACACGCTACAGTGCGCCTGAGAAACACATTATACTGACCCGTTCAGACCAGCCCACAGAAGTCACAGAATCTCCTTCCACAGACAGGTCACACAGCCTGGTTACCTGGAAAAAAAAGAACATTAAAAGTACTGAGGTATACATCTACTCAAGCCTTATCTCCTCCACGTAGCCAGTGACCCCCCCATTTCCGTTTAGTTTTCTCTCCTCCCTAGAGGCACCAATGGGCTCCAGCTGGATGGTCTCCTTACAGTCCCTTGCACAGCAGGCTCACTCCTGCTTCCAAAGCTTTTCTAATTCCACTTCCCCCCAGCTGGAATGTCCTTAGTTTTGTCTCCTATCAGAACCTGATGCAGCTGTCATGATTCACTTCAACTCCTGCCCTCTCCATGAAATTTGTCTGAATGCTCTGTTCCTCACTGGTCTGTTGCCTTATCAGAATTCCTATTACACTGTCAGTATCACACAATTTTGCACTTAATAATATCTGACATTTAAGAATTATGAAACACTTTACAAATATCTCATTTGATTCTCTACTCTGAGGGGTGAGTACTAACAAGTTATTCTTCTTCTCATTTTAGAAAGAAATGAAGTACAGAGAGGTTAAACAATGTGTTCCTGTTGACACAGCCAGTGTCAGTTAGGATTTGAATCCAAGTTTACTGACCGAGTCCTGTGTTCTTTCTGTTATACAGTTCCCAAGACTGTAATGTGAACATAGTAGAGATTTAATAAAAGCAGAACTGATGGAGAAAAAAAAAAAGGATCCTGACCACTAACCAGACTTCATTTGTCCTCCTGAACACTAAGATCAGGACTCATGATGATTACAGAGCAGTCAGGGCTGCTACTGTGGGCAGATGGGTTGGATGCTCAGCTAGTCTGGTAGACTGCCTTGGGTGAAGGGATTAGTGCATTGTGAAAGGCACTTTTAGCAAAAAGATCCAATGGAACCTCCAAGATTTAAAAACAAATTAATATTTAATATTTAAAAGAATATGTAAACCTTAAGATTGAAAAGCTGGAAAAGAAGGGGTAGTTCTACACAAAAGGCTAGGATCCTAAAAGCCATTTCTTGAGTCTTTCCTTACAAGCAAACATTTAAACAGTACAGTACTGAACCTAGAAGAATTAGGAGTGTGCTTTATAAACCTTACAATGCTATAAATATATAAGCTATTGACTTGCTTATATCTTAGGTCATCAGCTCTGACAGCCTGTGTTCTAAGATCTCTAACAGTCTAATAAGATCTACAATACTAAAGTCCTTTCTAGCTCAAACACTTTATGTTCTTTAAGGACCCTTTCATCATTAAAGCTCTATGTTCTAAGGTGTCTTCTATTTCAACTATCTAAGTTGTGTGTTCTATAGTCTCTTCTAGTACTAATAATCCACATTCTATAAATGTTTATTCGTGCTATTATATCTCTCTCAGTTCTAATAATTTTAAGGGACCTTTCAGCAATATTTTCTACTATATGACCTAAGGTCTTATCCAGCTGTAACATTTGATGTGCCAAAGTTCTATAGAAAGCAGAAAATTACATTCATTTATTTGCTTTAAAAAAATACCTAAAACCACTTGAGAATCTTTTGTGGCTAAGGTAGAACAGAACTATTCCCTCTTGCCCACTGCCTCCACCCTTATTCTAAAAGGCCTATCATCCATACCTGGCTAGTACACGCACTCCAGAGGTAAACACAAGTGCCCAGGCCAACACTTAGGACGTTGAGGGAAGACCAGTCTACCAGGTTCAGGTAGAAGTCATCTTGGAGCTCAGGGGCATCAAGGACTTTGAAAGGGATTTTGGAAATTTTTCTGGTAGGTTTCCGTGGAGATCTTAATAACTTCTGGCTATTTATCAAAAAAGAAAAAGATCACATGGATAGGTATGTGTGTGTATGTGTATGTGTGTCTACATAAGAGAAAAATTTCATATCACACATTTGCCACTAGAAACAATACCTTTCAATGGTAAATGATCAATAAGGATCGATGATGAAGAAAAGACCCCTTTTCCTTTCAGTCTTTTCATGTACACAGAGAGGCAAGTCATTAATTCAAACACTTATTTGGTGACTACTATTAAATTCAATTCATAGGATACGGGGTAGAAAAAGGCCATTAAAAATAATTTACTCCAAATTCAGAGAAACATGAAAAGACTGATATAAAATGACACAGTTTGAAGAAAGAAGAACCAAGAGAATAAGAGACATGTCTACAATGATGCGATGACTTTTTTGTTTGGATTTTCATCACATTTTTCCTTTTCTTATTTTTATTATTACAAAGGAACATTCAACTGAGAAGGGGGAAATAATTTCTGTTTTAAAAAAAGACATAAAAGTTATTAATTGGGGTAAGAACCTAGTCTTAACTCCCTCATCACTTTACATTTTGGGAAAGTATGACTCAGAGGGAAATGACTTGCCCAATATCACACCTGAAATAAATGGCAGAGCTGAGATTCAAACCCAAGTCTTCTAGTTCTTTGCATAAGATGCTGGCTTCATAATTCAATTCAATTTATTTCAATGTACATTTATTAGGTGCTCTTCAGAGCTTCATGCTGGCCACTGGGGATACAAAGCTGATTTTTCATCACTGTGGCATGGAATAAACCCCAGTTCCTGAAGTCTGGGCCAACAGGGCACAAACTCTATCAGGTTCTAGAAGTTCCAAAGATGCCAAATGTAGTCTCATCAATGTTTTGCTGTCCAATTAAATAGGGAGAGGCCTATCATGCATCAGGATGTCTAACATAAGGTGACAATATGGCAACAAGCCATGAAACAAAGAAAAACGCAAAATGGTCCTCAGAACTCTGGGACCCCCCTTTACTTGCTGCTGTGATAGCAGCAGAAAAGCAGGAAAAGATGTAGAGCACACTAAGAATCCCTTCAAGACTCTCTGGAATACCAATAAGCCACTGGTTCACTAGAAGTGAGATGTTTTGTCCAGTGATAAAAAGGACCAGCATATGATTAAAGAAAATGAATCTGGTTAGTACTTAAGTTCTCATTCTAAGTCCATTTAGAATGCATAAATGGGCTGCATCTCAATCTATAAGGAAGCAATTCTGCTTAGCTCTGGGGACACCAAGACAAAAGAAAAACTGTCCCTGTCCTTAAGCAGCTTACACTCCAATGGGCAAGATAACATGAACTCACAGACATTAGAAGGGAGTTCATTTCAGGCATGGGGAACAGTCAGAGCAAAGGCACAGAGAAAGGAGATGGGACTGTTGTGGGGGAGGAATAGAATAAGGCCAGGGGTGGCTGGACTGTAGAGTGTGTGGAGAGAAATGATGGATAATCAGGCTGGAAAGCTAGGACGGAGTTAGGATTCAAAAAGTTTGTAGCACTCAAGATAAACACCTGCAAAAAGAGAATCATGAAGATAATTGTGGTTCATATGTCAATATTTGTTACAAAGAAAAAAGTAAAGAAATTCTATAAAGACCTGAGATTCTCCAAACAAACAAAATCAACATATATCTTTACATTTATTAAGTCTCTACTGTGCGCCAATCACTGCACTGAGTACCAGGGATACAATAAAGGCAAAAGACAATCCCTGTTCTCAAGGAGTTCACTGTCTAATCGGGGAGCAAATAACTACATACAGCAAGATATAGACAACATAAACCGGAAATAATCAAGAGAATGAAGGTACTCGCATGAAGGGGAATCAGGAAAGGCTTCTGGCAGAAGCCAGGAGGAGGAGTTTAAGAGCAAAAGTATTCCAAACATGTTGAAGAACATCCAAAATGCATGCCTTCAGTTTGGAGATGGGAGTGTCTTGTTTGAGAAACAACAAGGAGGCCATTGTCATTGTATGGCAGAGTATATGGTGGAGGAGTAAGATGTAAGAAGACTAGGAAAGTAGGAAGGAGCCAGGTTGTGAAGAGCTTTGAATGTTAGATGATGTTTACTTGATCCTGGAGGTGACTGGGAGCCACTGGAATTGACTGAATAGGGGAGTGAGATGGCAGACCTGAGTTTTAGGAAAATCACTGATGGCTGAGTGGAGGACAGATTAGAGCAGAAAGAAATCTGTGGCCCAGAGATCAACTAGCAGGCTATAGCTCAGGCATGAGGTGATGAGGGGCCTGTACCAGGGTAGTGGCAATGTCAGAAGAAGGGAGCGTACAGCATATATGAAAATATTATGTAAATAAAATCAATAAACTTTGGCAAGATATTAGGGGGTGTGTGTGTGTGTGTGTCTGTGAGAGAGAGAGAGAGAGGAAATGAGGAATTAAAAATTATATGTAGGTTACAAGTCTAGGTGATTAGAAGGAGGGTAGTACCCTCAGTTATAACAGGGGAAGTCAAGAAGAGGGGAGGTCTTGATGGGGAAAGATAGTTCAGTTTTGGACATGCTGAGTTTAAGATGTAGATGGGGCAATCAGTTCAAGATATTTAGTGAGATTCTAACTGAAGGTCAGTAGACAGGTTACAGTTGGGTAAGTAAATGTGAGAATCACCAGCATAGAGATAATTCAATGCACAGGAACTGATGAAATCACCAAGTGAAACATATGGAGGGAAAAGAGAAGGCCCAGGACAGTGCTTTAGGGGACTCCCACCACAGTTAGTGGAAGTTATCTGGAAGAAGATCCAGTAAAGGAGACTGGGAGGTGTTCAGGTAGACAGCAGAGAACCTGGAGAGAATAGGTCACAAAAACTTAGAGTATCAAAGAGGATGATCAACATTGTCAAAGGCTGCAGAAATTAAAAAGAGTGAGGATTGAGAAAAGGGCATTAGATTTAGCAATTAAGAGATGTTTAGTAACTTTAGAGAGAGCACTTTCAGTTGAATGATGAGGTCTGAAGCCAGACTGCAAAGTTAAGAAGAGAGTGAGAAGAAAGTAGAAGCACTTACAGTAGACAGACTTCTCAAAGAGTTTGGCCACCAAAGGGAAGAGACATATGGGATGACAGCTAGCAGGGACACACAGATCAAGTGAGGGTTTGTTTGGGGTTTTTTTTTGGCAGATGGGGGAGATACAGACATGTTCCAGGCAGTAGGGAAGCAGCTAGCAGACAGGGAGAGATTGAAGATAAGTGAGAATGGGAATGATAGAGGGAGCAATCTGTTGGAGAAGACAGACTGGAATGGGATCCCTTGTGTATTTAAAATGATTTGCCTTGGCAAGAAGGACTACCTAATTATTCGAGACAGAGGTGAAGGAGGAGACAGGGCAGAAGGCACCTGAATGATGTGAAATGAGGAGGGGAGAAGGAGCTCTCTACAAATTTAATTTTTTCAGCAAAATATGAGGCAAGGTTCTTAGCTAAGAGAGTGGGGAAGGGGGGAGCCATCCATGGGAATTTCGAGGAGGGATGAAAAGATTTGGAAAAGCTGCTGTGGGAGTTAATTACAGAGGTGAAAAAAGATTGCCATGTGGCAGTGAGGGCCCAGTTAAGTTTAACATAAACTTGTAGTGGACCCAGTCAACATGGTTTTTATGTGTGTCATCACTCACAATTTGAATGTGAGCTCCTTGAGGGAAGGGACTATTTTGCCTTTCTATTTATAGAACCAGTGCTTGACACTCTGCTAAGTAAGCATTCAAATGCTTTTTCATTACAAAAGCTTCAATGTGACCTATTCAAATAAACTGCTGACACGGAAAAATGCATAAAAGTACATATGCTAATTCTGATTACCACTATTTCTAAAACAGTTTAATCAATAGAAAGTAGTCATTGTAACAAAGAAACTTTAAGAGTTACAGATGGGAAATATTTGCTCCTTAATGACAACCATAAAGACAGAACAGCCAAGACCAATTTAGAATATAAACTCATTAGAAGACTATTAAGACAATTATGAACATTATTATTTTAAAAAAAGAGAAAGGCAGTGGAAGAAAAATCAAACCAGCAGAAAGCTTGAGATGAGACCCAACTAAGCCAGATCATCTCAAAACTACTTATTAATTTAAACCAGGATTTGAAGAATAAGATGCAAAATGTAACACATTTGTCAGCCATAACTACAGTGGTCTACTATCATTATCGATGACAGTGGAAGCATCACGTTTTGACTCTAACACTTGAGAAAACACAGACAAAAGAAAAGCTAATTCCTAATAATAGAACAGAACAAAACCCTGATCTAGGTGACAATTTAGGAAGTATGAAGGAGATAATCTTCAAGATATCTCAAAGGAAGACAATTGATGAACTGGTAAAAGATCACATATGATAAACCCTCACGGTCCCCCCAAAAAAGGGCAATGAAGAGGATGGACATTAGCATCTAACATGCCACCTCTATCTTATCTCTATAAAAATCTATTCCTGCCTCATTGAAGAAAATGTGTTAAAGGAACAGGTAGACTTCTGCGCATGATTTTCTACCTCTACAGTCACACTACAGACTGACTTGTAGAGGATGTATGATGCTGCTTGCTTTTTGTTGATTAAAAAAAACAAAAATGAAACAAGCAAAAATACTCGCGACCCCACAAGTGACCTAACTGAACAAAGTGGTTTTTTAGGAGGTGTGAGAGTAATGTGTGCAACTTATCATACACTTTAAAGCAGTATGAAATAGAGACTCAGAGTTTCCTATCACTGCTGAGGACCCTCTAATGGCTCTCCTTTTGCCAACTGTTCAAGTCTAAATACTTCAGCCTGGCACTTAAGGCTCTCTGTTATGTAGTACAGTCATCAACAAACCAGTCAGTGGAATTTGGCCCCTTTGCCTAGAACCCAGGCATCACTTGGGGAATGCCTGTGGGGTGACTGATAATAACCTTACTTTCTGGATGCAGAATGGCACTGTACCTTTTGTTGCTGACTGGGGATAAAGAATATGGAGAAACTTCATTGCCATCATCAGGACTTGAGCGCTTGGTGCTGAGGGAGTACTGAAGAAGGAAATTTGAAATTAGAGAAGGAAAATATACAACAAAAAACCACCAAGTCTTACAGATCTGGAAGATTATCAAACAAACAAAACTACAAAAGAGAAACAAAGCAAATAGAAACTAAGTCCATTTCATAGAAGCTATGCTATAGCTGACAAACATACCAGTTGTTTTCAATTACTGTCAATGTAATGTGATTGAATGTAAGCATCTTGAAATCAGAAAAGGTGTTCCTATACACATCCCATAACATACAATGTCAGATGATGGCAATGCTATAACAGACCTAATAAAGGAGATCCTTACAGCCCTCTCCCATATTCTTTTGTTTTGTTTTGGCAGGGCAATTGGGGTTGAGTGACTTGCCCAAGGTCACACAGCTAGTATATGTGTCAAGTGTCTGAGGCTGGATTTGAACTCAGGTCCTCCTGACTCCAGGGCCAGTGCTCTACTCACTGTGCCACCTAGCTGCCCCCCTACCTCTCCCATATTCTAACTAACCCCCTAATTTTGCAAAGGAGGACACCAATCGGCACCAAATCATCACCTTCAGGTCTGTCAGAAGGGCAGAGAAAGAAGAAAATCCCAGAGGGGTGTGACATGACTGTGGAGTGTCAAGCCTCCTACCATAAGAGGTGTGCTACTGCAAAAAGGGCATTGGCTTGACAGTTCACGACCTGAGTGCTGGTCCTGGCTATGCCACTAACTTACCATGTGACCATTTGCAAGTCACTTCCCCATGTGGGCCTCAGCATCTCCACGTATAAAACTAAGTAACTGAATTGTATGATTTCAAAGACTTCTCCTCCTAGCTCTAACATTCTATATTCTATGACTGCAAGCAACTCTGATGCAGGAAAAGCATGCCTATATGCACTGAAGAAGAAGAGTTGGAAGTGATGCCTTTTTATTTGCTTAAGTCTGTTTCACTGCCGTGGAGACCACAGAAGATGGTGATGTCTCCTTATGAGACACAGCTGCTACATATACTCAAGATCTTGTCACTTTCCAGCTATGGGAGAATGGAATAACGCTTACTATGTCCTTCTCAGGCTCAAGAATCTCTGATGGTTTCCCACTAGCCTCTAGGAAAAGCCCCGAACCGTTCACCTAGGCTTTAAACACCCAGCCTCCTACAATGTGGTTCTAATGTGCCTTTTCAGCCTTATCTCACATTCAACATTTGAGTGAAACTGAACTCATAGCTACTCCTTAAACCTGACATTCCATCTCCCACCTCTTTGCATTTGCAGAAGTTATCTGTCTAGAATACACTGCCCCTCAGAATCCTTTTCTTCCTTCCAGGCCTCATGAACTTAGGTGCCATGTTTGCCAAGTCTCACCACCCCCCTGCCCTTTCCTCCCCAACCCCTCTCCTCAGATTATCTTGTATTTCCTTTCTGTATGCATACAGTATCATTCTTATAAAATGCAAGCACCTTGTGGGCATTGAACTGAACTGAAAAAGGTGACACTTTGCCCATTAACCCTCTGTCCTAGGGCTTCCATCTATAAGGCGAAATATGGCTCACCAACAGCTCCACTCAGCTTGGGGAGTGTGCAGACAAATTCCCTCTGGGAGGTAATCTACTAAGCTGTCTGGACTGGTATGAGTGAGTACAAGCTCACCTAAGCCAGTCTATTTAAGCTCTCTCAGTCTGTGCTTCACAGACTGAGGATGCCAGAGCTGATCTATCAGAGACATCTTGATATCTGCCATGCCACTATGGTAACCTCCACATTCTTCCCTTTCCCTCCTGTCAGTGACACCTTCCCGCCCCCCCCCCCCAATCAAATCAATTACAGGAAGGGGAATGACATTCTACTATACTTTGGTTCCATTCAAAAATCCCTGAGACTGCCTAGATCAAACTTCATTACTACTTACCTACATGGTTTTTATCTTCCTCTACTAAAATACAATCTCCTATAGGACAAAACCTATTGTACAATTGTATATATTTATATGCCCAGCACCTAGCACAGTGCCTGGCATGTGGTGGGTACTTAATAAATGGTTATTTATTCAGACATTCTACAATGTCTAAGTCTAGATTTTTTTCCCTCCTTTAACCATGGTAAAGCCATAGAGCAAGACAACAGACTTAGTCACTGCTGCTGCCTGAACTTACTGTGAATAGGCTCTTTTTCTCTGGCGTGGAGGGCTGTAGCCTTCTATCCTCTGTCTGAGGATCCTGGACTTTCTCAATCCCAGCTCCTAGTAGCTCATTCTTTAACAAGGCCGAGTAGGCTAGGCCATCTGTATAAACATAAGATGATATAAGTGCTACGGCCAAAAGTAAAGAGGAAAGAAAACCTCCCTTCCAGGGTGAAAGGCAAAACTCAAAGATTCACGATGTTTTCTTTCACTGGTGGCATATCTGCTACAGATGCTTTCTTGCACATGATGGGAACCAAAGAGCCAAGGTGAAGATTAAGTTTCTAACCTTTGCCGTTATCTGAAGTGGCATCTTTTGCTTTCCGATTCTGACTGGGTGATTTCTCATTTTCCTGAGATAGAGAAGAGGAAAAGATAATAGTGTGAATTTATCTCCCTTTTTCCATTTAATCTATTTATGCGTTGTGGTTTCTGGCTATTATTTCAGCTAATTTATTAAGAGTGAAGGATAACACTCCCAGTGGCTGTATGATTATCCAAAGGCATCCAACGCTGAAAACAGCAACAAGTGATAAAACAACTGTAAAACACCCACCAGTTCAGTCACTGAATTTTTTTTTCTGCCTCTGTCCTATTCTAGGCTATAAAGTCTATATTACAACACAGCAAATATTTAGAAGTAAATCCAAATAAAAATCCATCTTCTTTTATCCTGGTTCAACTGTTGCTTATTACTGACCCCAGGCATGCAGTAATCAATAATACCATATCTTCTGCTTGTGATTTTCCCAAAGCTCTTGTACCACTTACATTTATTCTATGGAAATTAATGCTCCAGTTGGCTCCAGCTCTAGAAGGTATAAAACGGTCTCCATGTTTGCTGGGAGAAGACATGGGCGAATTGGAAGGTGTCAAAGTTCGCCTCATCTCAGCAACCTGGAATTATGAAATCTGAGTCAGTGGGCAGAAAAATTACTATTAATAGTACTATTTCTAATTTATGAAGAGTTTTCCTCACAATCACCTTGGGAAGTAGGCTGTGTAAGCATTATCATCCCCATTAACAGATGAAACAACTGAAGCTCAGAGAGGGAAAACAGGTTGTGAGGTCAGAGTAACATGACTAGGAAGTAGAAGACACACCTAGATGAATAACTCTGGGTTGTTTCCTAAAGCACCATATTTAGGGATCTCCTTGCTTTTTCGCCTTTGCTCCCTATGAATGGAATGTTGCCCTCCCCAAGCATCTGATGAATTTTCATAGGATTAGAGGGCTAATAAAAGGCCTTAGAAGTTATCTATTTCAACACCCTTACTTCATAGGTAAGGAAACTAAAGCATGGAGAAACCAAGTTCCTTAAGGTCACAGAGGTAACAGAGAGTCAGGATTTGAATTCTGGCCCTCTGATTAAAATTAATTCAATAAAAATTCATTAGGCAGCTACACTTCCCCAACTTTCAAGGCCAAGTTCAGCTGCTACCTCATGTATGAAGTCTCCAATCATCTCAAATGGAAGTGATTTCTCTACTTTGACCTGCTATAGACTTTTTATCTATAACATACACTTGGTACATATGATATACTGCCTTGTGCTATACAGTTATATTTATTCTCTCCTCTATTTGAGTATAAGTATTTACAGGGTAAGAACCAATCTCACAAGTACTTTGTACAGTTATTTTAAAAAAATTTTGTTGAAGACTAAATGCACCATCTGTAAACTCCTTCTGAGAGGTAAGAATCATAATTTTGAATACTTTATCCATGGAGCTAACTGTATCAAAACTAAACAAATAAACCAACTAAAAAACCCCACCTCTTTCATTATGATGTAGACATTACTCCTGCCTAAAACTGTCTCTGACCATGACCACATGACTGAGAGTACATAGTTGCTGCAGTGGACTATTTAATTTAAGCAATGCTGTTTATCTGCACTGTTTTTGCAGAGGAAGCAACTTTTGAAATCCAAAAGGAAGTCTGGGGCACTGCTTAGGCTGTTGAGAGAAAAGCAGTTTTTTTCTGGTTACTTTCGATAGTTAAGAAAGCTCGTGTTGAAGATGTTGTGTGGAGAAAAAATACTTTACCTAAAACCACAAAGAAATGCTCTTCATAGCACAGATTCATAGCATGTCAGTGCTGGGACAAAAGAATCCCAGTAAGAGAAAGTAACTTTTTAAGAATGCCAAAACAATAAAAACAGCTCTCCCCATACAACCCCTTTAATGTTTCTCTTTACTCCTGGTGTTTGTATTTCAAAGTTTCTTTTCAGCATTAGGAACGCCTAATGTTCTCTATTTCAGTAAGGCTTTATTCCCCCAACCTCTACCCCTACCCCCAGATTATACTTAGTTTTGATGGATAAGTTATTCTTGGCTGTTAAGCCCATGTCTTTTGAGTTCTAGAATATCTTATCCTATACTTTCCATTTTTCTAAAGTGATGGCTGCTAAATCTTGTGTGAATCTGACTATGGCTCCTCGGTACTTGGATTCTTTTCTTCTTGGCTGCTTGTTAATTTTTGTTTGACTTGTAAGCTCTGGATTTTTGCAATGATATTCCTAGGAGTTTTCCTTTTGGGGTTTCTTTTAGGAAGTACCTGATACTAAGAAATGTGAGCAGTTTTCTTTCATAATTTCTTAAAATTTGATAGGTAGGCTTTTTTTGGGGGGGCATGGCTTTCAAATAGTATTTTGAGTTTTAAACTCTCTTTCCTTAAACTATTTCCCAGGTCAATTTTGTTTTATATGATCTACCTTTTTTTCTTTCAATCTTTTGACTTTGTTTTAATATTTCTTGTTGTCTCATGGACTGGTTTTGTACCTCCTGACCTAAGCAGTTAAATTTTCTCTTTTTAAATTTCTTCTCCTTTGCTCTTATGTTTTTTCTATTCTTTTCTATCATTCATTTCATTTATAATATTTTAAATTTAAAAAATTTCTGCATCATTTCTTCAAAGAAATTGAATTTGTCTTCAAAGAAATCTAATCTGTGTTTTTCTTTGCAGCTTTGCTTGCAAGCATTTTGGAGTTGTTCTCCTGTTGGTTTGTGCCTTAGACATCCCTAACATAACTGCTCTTTTTGTTTATCCGTTCTTCCAATGATCTCTCTGGGCAACCTAAATGTTGCTGGCCTAGCTGAGAGCTCTGGGGGGCTAAGCCTGCAATCTCAGATCCTTTGGGAGATCCCGGTGTCTCATGCTGAGGGCTCTGGACACTGATTCCTTGCTCCACACCCCCAAGGACAATTGCTGGCCTGGGACTACGAACAAGTCTGTGATCAGCTCAGGGTGTCCCCACACTGTTGGCCTAATTCAGAGTTCTGGGTTCTAAGTCCATACTCCTAGACCTTTGAAAGACCCCATGTTGCTGACTTAAGCCTGGGACTGAGCCTGTGATCAGTTCTTGTCAACTGTGCACTGCTTTCTTAGCTAGCAGCTCTGTGCACTGAGCCTGTGATCCTGGCCCAGTTGCTTCATAGTTTCTACCCTGGTCAAATGCTTATAGGTTAAAGTTGTTATCTTGGACTGGAAAGATGACCCATTGTGGTTTGTCCTTTGAATTCCCAATTACTAACTGGTCTGGTATTCTTATTAGAGATGGTGTGGAAGGTGTACTAACAATACACCAGTGTGGCTATTCCCATCTTTTGTCATCTACGCTAATTTGCAAGGTATGAGATGAAATTAGTTATCTTTTTCATTTACTACAGTGAATTGAGTGCTGGGCCTGGAGTCTGGAAGATCTGAGTTCAAATTCGTCTTGAGACACTACACTAGCTGTGTGACTCCATGCAAGTCCTCTGTTTGCCTCAGCTTTCTCAACTGCAAAATAGGGGTAATAATAACATCTACCTCATAAGGTTGTTTTGGAAATCAGATGAGATATTTGTAAAGTGCTTAGCACAGCGATGGGCACATGGTAGGTGCTTAATAAATGTTTGTTTTCTCCCCTTTCTCTCTTCTTATTCTGCCGTCTTGGCTTGGGCTCTCATTTTCCAAATCTTTCCTCAAATGTTCTCATTTCTCTTATAAAATCATTTTAAAAGCTCTTAAAAAAAAGCCTTTTGTATAATTTCTTCCAGGAATTCTGCTCTTCATGGTGGGAATCTTTTTTTATTTGGTTACTCATTCTTCTAGCCTTACTTCTTAAATTGAAATATTCTATTAGGGCCAGACGCTACACTTCTGGAAAGAATATCTAGCCTTGCTTGGTTCTAGTTTGCATTCTCTTGGGTTTTGCTGCCTTCTGTACAGATTGAAAGCTGTGTTCTCCAAAGATTTCAGGGGTGGCTCAGGCTGGGGGTCTGCAAGCTTTTAATGATCCCAAAGATATCTGATCTAGGGCAAAATGTCATCACTACTCTTCTAGTTTGAGCTCTGCAAGCTCCTGATCCCATTTTGGGAGTGGGCAAAACAACTGTGGGTTGCCTCAGTTTGAGTTCCAGTAGACTACTGCTGGCCTCAGGCACCATCAGCAAGCTAGAAGGTTTGCAGCCAAAGAAATGCAGGAATCCTTGATCGGAGGTTCCCATCTTGTTAAGCTGTAGGCTTCTGACTGGCCAGTTCCAGGAACAGAGCCAAAAAGAGTTGCTTCTTGCTTCTGTTTGTGCTCCTCGCTCAGTACAAAACTTCAGATCCACAAATGCTCCTTCCCTGATCTGTCACCTCAAGGCGCAAATCTCTTCAGTCCATGCTGATCTGTGACCCAGATCAGGGGTACAGAGTAACAGAGCTGCTAGGTGGCACCTGTTTCTGCTTCCTACACAGTGTCAGGTCTGTGTTTGCTCTGGGATCTCTTCTTGCCCTAGTGCACAGTTAAAGCCACCACACAAAAGTTTAGACACAGTCTGTTAAAAGCTGGCTGAAGAACTAGACTCATTGTACACAAAACCTTTGGCTTGAGAACTAAGATGGTGACTACAGTTTCTGAAATCAGTGTTGCCCTTTAGTCTCAGATTTAAAAGCTAAATAACTGAGAGAGAATAAGAAATTCTAATTCCCTTTTTCTATGTTGAGAACCAGTGTTTCTATAGTTAACAGAGTGGTCAAAGTTCAGGTGAGGTCCTCTCAGATATAAAGACAAATGCCCTACAAAGTCCACTACACACACACACACACACACACACACACACACACGTCAAATACTTTCAAAGCCCCTCCACTTAAGCATTTTTTCATCCATAAGAAAACAAGTTCTGATATTCTTTCTTTTCTCTATTTCTTATCTGCCCCAGCAAAAGTTAGGTATGGCTATAAAGGCCATCTTTTCTTTAGTCTCTCAAACTTTATATAGGGGCCCAATTTTGGAAAACCCTGACAAAAACCCTCAGAAAAATCAGCATGTTACATTGATGCCTTTAGGAAAGCTGGCTTCATGTACTGGCTCTGTCACTTATTCTCCATGTGAGTAGGATGTCAGCCTCAGTTTCTTCATGTTTAGCATAAGTAGAATCAGGAGAGTTCAGTAGTTAGAAAGTGGAACAAATATAGTAAATTTCCCAGAAGCAGCTGAATCACATGACAGGGACACTATAGAAGAATTTGTGTTTCATGGAGGAGATGGACTAGATGAACTCTGAGACACCTACTCTAATGGAGAATCTATGATTCAACGAGCTACCACAATACAAAGAAAACAACAATGATCTGACAAGACCTTGGAAGAAAATTATTTTCAATCATCTTTCAGGATACTATAAGGTATACTGTCACTATAAAAATTAATGCTGTTTGTGAGCCTGGAACAGACCTAGTTAATTTGAGTCAAAGCAAAGATAAGCAGCCTCTAAACTTCTTTTAAGTCACCATATGCTGCTGTGAAAATGAAAATGGGGGCAATCAAAAGCCAGAAGAAAGGCAGGAAAAAAGATTTAGGGGAAACAGGTAAGGATTTATGGGCTCTGAAAACATAAGACCACCAAAGAAACAAAGTTAAAGGAATAAGTTTAGGAATCAAAATTTTAAATGGCTCTCCAAAAATAGCCACCAGAAAGTTTCCTTGAACAAAAAAATGTACAAAATGTCATCTTCACTTCAATTTAAAAACATTTACAAAGCATCCACTGCTTATAGAGCTCCATGCTAGTTAAACACAAATTTTAGATAAAACATGGTTTTCTACTTTCCCAGATTTCTGGTAGTGCTTAAGAGATGATTCTCTAAGACATCTCCTGTATCACTCCTTTACTCTCTGTTCCCAATATCATATCACACAAGCTGTCACTACCTTACCTCTAGCTAGAGAGAGGATCATAGAATATTAGAGTTGCAAGAGCCCGGGAGAGATTATTTAATCTAACAACTCCTTCATTTCCCAAATGTTGAATCTGAAGACTAGAGAGAAGAAATTACTTGCCAAAAGGTAGTGCAATAGCCTCAGAATCACAAAATCTTTAGAGTTAGAAGAGATCTCAGAAATCATCTAGTCCAACCATACCTGAAAATGAATCATTTCTAAAACATTCTGACGGTCATTTAGTCTCTGCTTATAGAATTCCAGTGACAGAGAATCTACTTAGGTAGCACACTCTTCAGTATAGCTACCATTTTATCAAGCCAAAATCTGCCTTTCAGCAAATAGGCTGTAGCCTCTCAGATTAAAGAGAATAAGTCTAACTTTCCACATCACGACTCTTCAAATACTTGAAAAGAGCTATCATGATCCGTTCCCCTCCCCCACCCAGTTCCCCCAAATCTTTTCTTCTTTAGGCTAAGCATCTCTAGTTTGTTCAATTAGTGCTTAGATGGCCTATTCTCTAGTCCTTTCATCATTCTAAGCATCTAACTCTAGACATGCTCCAGCCTGTTAATGTCCTTTCTCAAATGAGGCTCCCAGAACTATACCTGGAACTTCAGATGGGTTAGAAGTTAAAGATATAGCTATTAATAGTTTAATGTAAGGAAAAAACTTCCTACCAATTGGCTATCCAAAAAATGAAATGGGTTGCCTCAGTGGATAGTGGTTTTCCCTCACTAAAGGTCTTCAAGGTAAGAGCAAATTTGTTTGTCAGGGATGCTATTGACAGGATTTATGTTGGCAAAGGCAAGTATAGAAAATCTGCTCAGCTATTTGACCTGTGGGGTCTCTTCTAAATCTAGGATTCTAGGCAGTCTTGGAAAGATGACATATCTTATACTGCTTATATATACCTCACTCCCACTCCCACAGTACCGAACATGACTGATAGTGTTTCATGCCATATGTTCACAGTAGTAAGTGGATGACTGATTTTCTGCCATTTCTCTACTTTCGGCAGCTATGTTGAGACCTTCCTCAGTAACTCATGAAGAAGTTTCACATGGCTCTCCTGTGGGACTCAACATTCCCACATCCCTTTCTCAACCATTTGTTTGCTTGTAGGAAATATTTTCATTGCTCGTTTCCCCTTTATATTATCCATATTAATTACTCTCCTGGATTTACTTTGTGATTTTTATGGATTTTGGTTTATGGTTTCTAGCCCAGGACCAGGTTGGTGTGCAGACATTTGGTAAAGTCAGACTGGAGTACAAATGGACAACTTACACAAGGCATTGTGTTTTCATTCTGGATGTTGATCTGTCGAAGAAGACGCCTTTCATAATCTTGGTCCATGGTGAAAAGGTGGGAGCTGTGGCAGCCTGCAGACTCAGGGCCTTTGATTCATGAGGTCCAATTGTTAAAGTTAGTCTGCAGCAGCAAGGAAGGAAAGAGAAAAATATCAAGCAACACTTGGGTTAACTTTGCCAACTGGTACCAGCACTAAGGACAGAGGATCTTCCTACAGGAGATTCAGATAACAAAAATGCTTTTTGATTGATTTATAGATCAGTGTCATTTCTATCCCATAGCCTAATGTAGCAGAAGGAAGCCTCAACTACATTACAGGTTGTTAGGAAGAAAATGCTGTGCAAATCAATAAATAGCATTTATTAAAGGCCTACTATGTGCCAGGCACTGTGCTAAATGCTAGGGATATAAAGACAAAAAAAATGAAACAATCCCTGCTTTCAAGGAGTTTATACTCTATTGGGAGGGATTACACACACACACACACACACACACAGAGAATAAATACAAGGTACATGGAAAGGGCATTAAGCATTTGGGGGAATCAAGAAAGGTTTCATGTAGAAGTTGGTGCTTGATCTGAGTCTTGAAGTCTTGAAGTATTCTTAAGGCAGAGACCTAAGGGAAGTGCACAGGTGAAAAGGGAGTGCATTCCTGGCATATGCAAAGAAATAAAGATGGGGAGATGGAGTGCCATGTGTAAGAAACAAAGAGAAAGACTATTTGGCTAGACCATAGAATGTGGGAAGGGGAATAACTTATAACAAGGTTGCAAAGACAGGGCTGGGAACAGTTCATGAAAGGCTTTAACAGCCAAACAGAGGAGTTAGTATTTCATAAATCCAAAAGCCCCATTATATTAGTGAGTTATTTTTTATGGGTCTACTGTTGTCAAGGATTCAACAACAGCTGTTTAGTTATACTATTTCGGTTGAGCTTTCTTCACTAGGCTAAGACCTGGGTGACTATTTTAGTTTTTAATCATAATTACCACTTGGCATTAAGTATCCACATTTGTGATAGGTGTTTTATCTAGTACAGAAAAAGATATCCCTACCTTTATCCAACAATCTAACAAACATTTATTAAGCACCTGCTCCATGTGAGATACTGTACTACATGCTGGGGATACAAAGACAAAATGAAAAAGTCATTGACCTTGAGGCCATACATTCTATGAGAGAACTATAAGACATAAACTGATACATACATAATAATTTTAAGAGGAAGTAAGCACAAACAACTAATGGGAGCGAGAAGAACTTCCCATAGGGAAAGGCATATGACTTAAGCTTTAAAGAAAGCTAGGGATTCTAAGAGCTAAAGCCTATGCAGACTCACAAAAACAGCAGAGACGAAATGCTGACTTTGGGGACAGCAAGCAGGTCAATAGAGGTAGAATGTAGAATGCTTTAGGAAAAATATTCATTAAGTCTGGAAAGGTTAAACTGGAGCTAGACTGTGAAGGGTTTTAAAAGCCAAGCTGAGGAGGAGGTTCAGTACTTATGCTTGAAAAAGAGGGGCAAGATGAAGATATTTAAACAAAGCTGTATCATGATTACGTCCTATGGTTTTCTACCTATATATGCTTTTGCTCTCCTCCTCTGACTTTTCCCAGTTCTGCAACCCATTTCCTAGCTAATTCTTCAAAGCTCAATGAAGAAGCAAGTCATTTCATTGAGAAGCTTTCCTAAATATTCCCGTTTAGAAAGAATCTCATCTTCCTTTGAACTAGATTATCAGTTTTCCTAAACTGTAAAATAAAGTAGAATGGACAAGATTATCTCTAAAGACCCTTCTGGCTCTAAATCCCATGACCTCATACCTTATAGTATGGTTCCTCATGCCCACTTCCCATCTTCCCTACTAGATTATGAGTTCCAAAATTTGGATACGGAATAGAGGTCCTATTTACCATTTTATTGTCCTTCTTAAACAAACAATACCAAGAATACTGCCTAGCACATAATATCTAGTAAAATCCCATTATTTGTCACTCGGTAAATATTTGTTGAATTAACTAGATCCGAATACCCACACACACACACACACACACACACACACACACACACTCTGTCACATACCAGTCTTGGAAATCTGACCATCAGTTTCCACTAATAAATAAAGTTTAAGCTATTCCCCAAACTAGATTGGCTGAAGACGTTTTTAGGTTTCTTGAAACAACCTTTTTCTCTTAACCCACACCTGAACCTTAGTACTATTTTTCATCTTATCAGACTGTGAGAGTAAAAGCTTGAAGAAAACCATGGCTCTCAAATATCTTTCTTCTATAAATCCTTCAGAGGGCTTCTGTGAGCCCCATTTGTTTCATCAACCTCCCTAAAATGAATATAAGCCTACTGTTCCTCTTTTTAGCATTTCAGTAGATCTAGGTACAGGGGTAGGAAACCAGGCTTGAGGTCACATGTGGTCTTCTAGGTCCTTGGATGCAGCCTTTTTTTTTTTAATTTTTTAAAAATTTTTATTTTATTTTTTATTTTTAGTTTATCACACACAGTTCTACATAATTTTGAGTTCCAGATTTTCTCCCCTCCCCCCTCCCTCCCCAAGACGGCATGGAATCTCATATAACTACCATGTATAACTTCTCATTGAATTAATTTATACACTAGTCAAGTTGTGGAGAAGAATTATGCCCAGTGGAATGAATCATGAGAAAGAAGATACAGAACCAAAAAAAACCAAAAAAACAACCCAGAAACAAAAACAAAAGAGAAGAAAAAAAGGCGAGCATGTAGTGCGCCTCAATCTGTACTCAAACTTCACAGTTCTTTCTCTGGATGAGGATAGCATTCTCCATCGTGAGTCCCCTGGAGTTGTCCTTGCACCTTATGTTGCTGAGAAGAGCGAAGCATGTCAGGGTTGGTCCTCACGGAATCCATATATCTGTGGTTGTGTACAATGTTCTCCTGGCTCTGCTCTGCTCACTCAGCATTATGTCGTGTAGGTTTTTCCAGGTTGTTACGAAGTCCGTATCATCCCCATTTCTTATGGCACAATAGTATTCCATTACCTTCATATACCACAGCTTGTTCAGCCATTCCCCAATTGATGGGCATCCCTTTGATTTCCAATTCTTGGCTACCACAAAAAGAGCCGCTATAAATATCCTTGTACATATGGGTCCTTTTCCCGCTTGTGTGATTTCTTTGGGATACAACCCTATTAGTGGTATTGCTGGGTCAAAGGGTATGAACATTTTTATAGCCCTTTGGGCATAGTTCCAAATTGCTCTCCAAAATGGCTGGATCAGCTCACAACTCCACCAGCAATGTAACAATATTCCAATTTCCCCACATCCTTTCCAGCATTTATCATTTTCCTGTTTTGTTATTTTAGGCAATCTGACAGGAGAGATGTGGTATCTAAGAGTTGTTTTGATTTGCATTTCTCTAATCAGTAGTGATCCAGAGCATTTTTTCATATGCCTATAGACAGCTTTAATTTCTTCCTCTGAAAACTGACTGTTCATATCCTTTGACCATTTCTCAATTGGGGAATGGCTTGTATTCCTATATATTTGGCTCAGTTCCCTGTATATTTTAGAAATAAGGCCTTTATCAGAGATACTAGTTGCAAAGATTTTCTCCCAATTTTCTGCTTCCCTCCTAATTTTTGTTGCATTGGCTTTTTTTGTACAAAAACATTTCAATTTGACATAATCAAAATTATCCATTTTGCATTTTGTAATGCTCTCTATCTCTTGTTGGGTCATGAATTCTTTACTTTTCCATAAATCTGATAAGTAAACTATTCCTTGCTTTCCCAAATTACTTGTATTATCAGCTTTTACTCCTAAATCATGAACCCATTTTGACTTTATTTTGGTATATGGTGTAAGATATTGGTCTATGCCCAGTTTCTGCCCTACCATTTTCCAATTTTCCCAACAGTTTTTGTGAAATAGTGAATTATTAGCCCAGAAGCTGACCTCTTTGGGTTTATCAAAGAGTAGATTGCTAAACTTGTTGATTTCTCCTACTTGTGTACCTATCCTATTCCACTGATCCACACCCCTGTTTCTTAACCAGTACCAGGTAGTTTTGATGACTGCTGCTCTGTAGTACAGTTCTGGTATGGCTAGACCACCTTCTCTAGCATTTTTTTTCATTAATACCCTAGATATTCTAGACCTCTTGTTTTTCCAGATGAATTTTGTTATTATTTTGTCCAGCTCAGTAAAATAATTTTTTGGTAGTTCGATTGGTATGGCACTGAATAGATAGATTAATTTAGGTAAAATTGTCATTTTTATTATACTAGCTTGGCCTAACCATGAGCAACTGATATTTTTCCATTTATTTAGATCTGATTTTATTCGCGTGAAAAGTGTGTCATAGTTATGTTCATATAGGCCCTGGGTTTGTCTTGGCAAATAGGGATGCAGCCTTTTGATTGAGTCTAAGTTTCATGAAACAAAAACTTTTATTAAGGGAATTTGTTCTGTGAAGTTTGGATTCAGTCAAAGGGCTGCACTTGAGGACCTAGAGGGACACAAGTTCCCCATCCCTGATCTAGGAGAAAGCAAAGGAGATAAACTTACTTCAAAAATTATTGCATTTGCTAAGAATACTCCTCCTCCCAATTTACTTAGGCACTCTCCTGATACTTTTAAATTGCTATTTTTTTCCTAATCGCTCTGATAGGAGCATAAGGGTTTTAAGAGGAAGGAGGATAAAGGCAAGAAAGTTTGCCTGCAAAACCAGAGCAGTTTAGAGGAGAGAGACAAAGCCAGAATGGCTCTTTCTGGGTTGGGAGTGGGGCAGAGGTGGGATTTAGGATTGAGGAGAACTGAGCCAGAATAATTGTGATTTGGGAAACAGATGACTTCGGCTTGAAGAGGACTGAAGCAGAACAGCTCAGGTGAGGGGGCAGAGAAGGCAAGGTTCAGGCTATTAGTTAAATGTCATTATAGCAAATGTTAGGAGACTACAAATACTTTTGTAGTACCCAAATTGGGTCATAGAGAATACTGCTTAAACTAATTAGGTAGGACATCAGCCAGGGCTTAGTCTTTTTTATTATACTAAGATTTCCGGTATAATGGTATTTCCATTAGCACTTGCTTAAGGCATGTAATGGAAAGGTTACTGCACTTGGAGTCATAAAACCTGGCTTTGAGAGTCAGCTGTCATGTCACATGGCTGTTTGGCCAAGAACAGGTAAGTTACGACACCTCAAGCTCAGATTCTTCATCTGTAAAATGGAAATAATAATCACACTCTTTCTCTTTCCCTAAAAAGGATGTGAGGATGACCCTCTATAGCCCATAAAGTGCTAAATAAGTAGGACCTATTATCACATAACATAGTAGAAAAAACAATAAATTTGGAGTCTAAGGACTTGAGTTCAACTCAGGTTTCTTACTGTCAATGTGCCCTTGGGAAAGTCAAGTCCCCTTTTTCAGCCTTGGGTTATCTGCCAAATAGGATTATTGTGCTGCAAAAAGAACTTTGTTTTTGACTCACTTCACTGAACCATTTACTTTCTGCACATGAAAAACACTTGTCTGCACTTTCTGGGTGAAACTTGACCTAAGGAAAGAGAATTCTGTTGTTGGGATAACCCTAAAACTACAGGTAGCAATCAAGGATAAAAGGCCAAAGATGATAAAATTAGCTCTTCTGGGACACCTCTTACCTACATGCCTGGCCTTCACATTTTATTATAACTACGACCTCCAAAGAACTGTGCTAGCGGTTAAGACAGCAACATAACTAAACAAAGGAAAGACACTAGTCCACAAAAACACTATTGCACTTTCATCTCCCTAATAGCTGGCGATGATGGGAGCACCATGTCTCAATAAGCAAAGGAGCAAGCCCTGGGGTGGACGAACTCTGGATTTAAAGTCAAGTACCACCTTTGCCACTTAACCTATTATGACCTCAAGCAACTCAAAGTCTCAGTTCTCTCACCTATAAGACGGAGATATATACTGGCACTACTGACGTTATAACACTGTAAGTGAGGATCAAGTGAAACAACTAATACAAACTTATAAAGAGCTCCAAAACCCATCGCTGGACATACTGCAGTCTCTGGGCCTTGGCCCCTTCTTCTGTACCCTGGACCTTCTCACATTTCCCTCTCCAACAATAAAGGTGTACTGTTACAACAAACTGAGTTAAGCTGAACACTTGAGTTTCTTTAAAAAGATACTATATTTAAAGGTGCCAGACATGGTACTCTCCATGCCTACCTATCTGAAGGCAGTTTTGTTTAAGTGAAAGAATCCTAGGCCTCAGGTAACCTGGGACTCAGGTAACCTGACTTCTATTCACTATCATGATACTTGAAAAACTATATGACCTTAGATAAGTCATTTAAACTCCCAAGGCCTTAAAAATTTCATCTACAGAAGAAGGAAGTTGGGTTGTGTTACCTCTAAGGACCTTTTCAGTTTAATAATCTTCCTTGTAGGCCAGAGGATGAACTACAGGACATCTCTAAGGTACTTACTTGGAGTCCTAAATTAAAGAACACTGTTAGAATTTATAACTTAACAGAAAAGGTTAGGGAGGGGCTCTGCAGTCTATATTCCAGACTACTCATTAAAAGTGCAGTGGTGTAATACTCCAGTATAGAACATGTACAAATCCATTCCACTGAGTTATTGCCTTAATGTGGCAGAAAGTGTTGGATTTTAAAATCAGGAGGTCAGAGATGCAGTTCTGTTTCTGTCACTTGTCAGCTTTGTAACCCTGGGCAAATCACTTCGCTGGGCCTCAGTTTTCTTTTCTATACAACCAGGATAATATTCCTCCAGAATCTTGTGAAGAAAACACTCAGTAAATTTTAAAATATTATAGAATTGTGAATTATCAAAAGTAGTAGTCTTCTATCTCACTTATTCATAGAGCAGAAAGAGAACATTTTAGTCCTTTAGAGATCTAGTTCAATCCCTTCATTTTATAAGGCCCAGAATGGCTAAATGACTTGCCCAAGATAACACAATTAGTTTGTGGCAGCATTGAGACCTAAACCCAGGTCTCCTGATTCTCAACACAGAATTCTTTCCCCTGTACCACAATGCCTCACTGGATCACATCCAAATTCCTTGGTCTGGTTTTCAATACCTTCCACAGAGTAGTACATACCTATGCTTCCAATCTTATCTCCCACTATTATCTAACATACAATGTTTTACTCCAGTAAGGTTGATTCACCATATCCTATGCTCATCCTTGCCATTATGAATTTTACAACCTGGTTTACAGAGATAAGTGTCTATCCATATGACCAGGGCCAGTGTATGTAGCGTGGCCCAGTAGTACAAAATGTTTTCCTTTCAAATTTTTTTTCTCTATATATGTAACACAGGACTATTGGTTAGAAAAGAGATGTTTGTATATTAGAAAAGAGATGTTTGCACATTACTAGGCCTACGTTCACATGAAATCTGGCTATGAAATTCCATACTTTCATACTTTTTCATTGTACTAGGAAAACTTACCTACTTTCTACAAGAAGCCTTTGTCAGGTCTCAATCTTAGTGCCTTCCCTCTAAGACGACTCCCATTTTATTCTAGCTATATCTCGTTTGTACATGGTTGTTTGCATGTTGTCTCTCCCATTAGACTGAGCTGCTTGAGTACAGGGGCTATTTTTTTTTTTTGCCTTTCTTGGTATCCCTGGTAGGCTCTTAACAAATGCTAATGACTCACCTGAAAGAATTGTTAGAAACAGAGTGAATGCTTTTGTCTCATGCAAGATGATCTGCAACTCTAAGGACTAACGTGAATACCACATACTACTTTGTCTAAGTACCCTATTCCTCATATGGATATATATAGTCTATTTAACACTTACATTAGGGGAGTGATGTAGAAAACCACCAGGCCTTACCACTGCCCCCTAAGGTCTTCTAGGCCTTATGATCTGCCCTATCTGTACACCCTACAGTTCCCTGGCACTGTCAACTGACCTACTTATATAACCTAAAAAACAAAACATTGGGTTTCGCCATTTCACAGCCCAGCACCAATGGCTGCATCTGGACCTTTCCATTTGCCCCTCATCTGAACTCTTTTATGTTGTCTCCTCTATTCATATGTGAGCTTCTTTAGAGTAGAAATTGTCTTGCCTTTTCTTTTTGTATCCCTAGTAAATAGCATATAAATGCTTTTTCATTTATATTCATAAGAGAAGGTACAAAGATTAAAAGACACAGTTCCTGCCCTCATGGAGCTCACAATTTGGTAAGGAAATACAATACATGATAAGTGAATTAACTTCACAAAACAAATCCCCTTAATAAAAGGATTTGTTCTATAAAACTTGGGACTCAGTCAAAAGGCTGCACCCAAGGACCTAGAAGACCACATGTGGTCTCAAAGTCACAGGTTCCCCACCCTTCTTTTAGGCAAAGGGAACAAAAACACAGAAAGACAGAACAGTTCAGTTTGGCTGAAATGTACTGTGAGGAGAAATATGAGATTCAATTTACTAAACATGTGTTGAGTCCCTAGAACCAGCTAGATCCTGGGAAAACGAAGACAAAGAGGAAAGCAGTCCTGCCCTCAAGGAACTTATATTCTACTGATGGAAAAACAATGACACTATAGAAAAGTAAGCAAATAAAAAATAGTTTGAAGGAAGGAAGCATAATTAGGGGCATCAGGAAAGGCTTGTAGGAGGTGGCATTTGAGCTAAGTCTTGAATAGAGTTAGAGATTCTAAGAGGAGGGTTGAGGAAAAAGAGAATTCCAGGCATGTGGGGCAGTGTGCAAAGGCACGGAGGCAGGAGATAGAATGTCATGTGGGAGAACAGCAAGTAATCCACTTTGCCTAGAACACAGATGAAATGAATCAAGAAAGACAGGTTGTAGTCAGATTGTAAAGGGCTTTAAGTGCCAAGCTGAGGAGTTCATTTTATCATAAAGGCAACAGCGAGCCACTGATGAAATCAGATTATAGATGATTTGAAACATCAAGCTAAAGGAACAATTCAGACCTCAGACCCCCCAAATTCTTTGTTTGCCTGTACCTCTCCTCTCTCTGCCCACTCCCAACTAAATTGTGAACTCAATGAGGGCAGCAACTTTTATCTATCCTAAAGCCCATATTATAATACTTCCCTGGCCACAGCAAATGGAAAATGAGCTGAGTTTAGAACTGGATAAGAGGTGAATACGCTGGACTGCATTTGGAAAATTGCACAATCATCACAAGCAACTTACTATAGCAGATGTTCATCTCTTTAGCACCAATATTCTCCTTGTAATGCCATATGGCTGCAGATCGTGGAACACCATGATCAAAAAGAAGGTATAGAAAGAATGTATTTCTCTATCAGTGAAGGGAAGAATATGGTACTTGCTGAATTAAAATTTAAGATAAACTCTTTCAAGTATGTCCCATTCCTCAGTTTTCACAATCTGAAAAGATTTTTTTCCCCTAGTAAATTCTTAAGTTAGACATTACCACCCTTTTCTTAACCAAATATCGTTATTACTCTATGGGTTAGTAAAAAAAAATAATTACAGTTACTTGGCTTTGGAACATGCTTTTCCCTTTCCTTCCCCCAACTCAAAGTTTTAACAGCTCTGGATTTTGGCAACAAAATAAACTAAATAATAGCAGCACACAAAACTAAGTAGTAGAAACAGTTCAACAGTCCAGGTTGTCATAAAGAAGTACAGCATTAACTGCCAGATAAAGATAAGCAACACATGCTAGAGGGGTTAAGAGAGAGGAGTGGGTACTGTTTTTGAGATTCCTTAGAAATAATTCTAGTGTTTTGCTTTTCCTTTTTTAAGACAGCATGGCGCAGTAGAAAAAATACTGGATTTGGTGTCATGGGACCTGGAGGGTTTAAATCTCAGTCCTGCCATGTATTACCGGTATAACTAAGACCAAATCACTTAAGCTTTCTAGGGCTATTTCCACATCTGTAAAATGAACAGGTTAGAGTGGATGGCTGTGAAGGTCATAGTTCAAGTATTATGACCCTCATTTTACAGATGAGTAAAAATTGAGGCTGTCTCAGCAGAGAAAGCTCATGGGCTGGGTACAATCAACAAAGGCTTCACAAACACCTCTCAAATCAATCCGGTCCATTAGAATTTTTTGTTTGTTTTGTCTTTGTTAGCAGCATGGTATAGTGAAAAAATGATATGATGTTATGGATCCTGGGTTTGATTAACTGTAACAACTGGGATTAGTCTTTTCCATTACAATAACAACTGCTTCCGGGTGGGAGGAAGGTCCAATGCAAAAATAATGTAGTCTCTACCTTCATGGAACTTACAATCTAGGGGACAAAAGGGAGGGGGTGGGGTAATTGTTCACAAAATACACAAGTGGACTGTACCATCCAATAACTGTAATGTAAAATAAGGAGAATATGAGAAAAGTGCAAAGTACTTTTTCAAGTTTAGAGAAAGGAAAAAATTTTTCTGAGATGTTAGGGAAGGCAGTTGGAGGTAGAACTGGAGAGCTGAGTCTTAAAGTAATCTAGGTAAGGTTTTTTAAAATGAAAGTGCAGGAAGAAAGGAAGGGAGAGATCATGCTAGGCATAAAGAAATAGTGTGACCAAAGGCACAAAAATAGTAATGAACTAGGTATGTACCAAGAACACAAGCAGTTTGCTTTAACGGGAGCACAGTAAGTACAAAGGCAGGGAAATAATAAGGAAAGCCTGAAAAGGCAAGCAGCTGTGAAGGTGTTGAGGATCCTAACTGACAGACTACGTAGTTTAGAGTTTATTCAATCAATGATAGAGCCATCCCTAGGACAAGTAGCCATTTAGTCTTTAGCTGAACTGATAAAGTGATCCTTATCATCCATAAGGCACTTCACCCACAATAAAGATTAGGCACACCAGCCTTTCCATTGCTCCTCCCACACATTATACCACCTCCTGTTCTCAGTGTCTGTATATTGCCTGACCCCAAGCTCGGAGCTCTCTCCTCACCTCTGCTTCTTAGAATTCCTAATTTCCTTCAAGCGTGAGCTTAGTCACCCCTCTTCTACATGAAGCCCTTCCTGACCCCTTCAGCTACTGGTGTCTTCCCATAAAAAAACCAAATGTTGTGTCTCATTCCTGCCTTGACAGAATGTTAAGCTCCTTGAGAGCAGAGGCTGACTAACTTCTATCTTTGTACCCCAGTGCCTGGCACATAGAAGACACTTAAAAAATGTTTGTTGAGGTTGGGGTTGGGGGTGGTGGCAGCGGACAGTGAAGGGCAGCGGCTGCAGCGGCTTCTGCGATCGGGATTTCAATTATGGCAGGTCCAGAATCTGACAGTCAGTATCATTTCACTGGTTTTAAGAACTACTTCAATTCATACACCCTTAATGGCAGAAAGAATTATGTACGGGCCACTTATGGAGGAATTGCTTTGCTCATACTTTACTTCAAGGCAAGGTCTAAAAAAACTCCAGCTGTGAAAGCAACAGAAATAGAGCCCAGTACGTGTGTGTGTGTATATGTGTATACTTTGTCCATCATCAAGTTCCCTGGCTAAAGGACCTGCTGTCAATCTAGCATGTAACCTATAGTTCTTGAAATAAAACATGAACTCAGAAAAAAAAATGTTTGTTGACTGAATGCCCATTTCATTACAGAAGAGCTTTAATTGGGTTAAAAGAATATGAGCATCTGATGTCAGAAGGCCTCAGTTCAAAACTCCAGTTCTACTACTCAGCTGTGTGACCTTAACCTGGCATGGCTTCATTTTCATCATCTGTAAAATGATGGGGTTGGGCTAGATCAGCAGTTCTCAAAGTGTGGCCCAGTATTTCAGGGGGTCCTCAAGGTCAAAATTTTTTATACTAAGACATTTTAATTTAAAATATGGCAAATATATGTGAAATCCTTATAAACAAACACTCTTCAAGGTCCACAATAATTTTTAAGAGTGTAAAGGGGTCCCAAGACCAAAAAGTTTGAGAACTGCTAGACTAAAACATCTCTCCCCCAGCTCTAAATTATTCCTTATATTGTGCTGAAATCTGGCTCTTTAACTCCCACTCATCAGTCCTAGTCAAGCTCCACCAGAACTAGCGCCTCTCTAGAATGCAACTGAAAAACATACATAGTCTTTGCAAAACAGTCCAGTTAGGAAAGGAAATCAAACAGAGCTCCCCAGGGCTAAATTCACACCTCTTGTCAATCAATGAAACAGCTGAATACAGCTAGGACTTCAGTTCCGGATAAGGTCTCTTTGGCAAATGGCAAGAAAGTCAAGGAGATTCATGAATGTTGTGCTGATGTGGTAATGATTATCATTCAGTACATCGAGTTCAAGGAAGCTGCTGGGGAAAAAAATAAGTACTTAGTTGCTATAGAAGCATTCTGGGCTAGAGCTGGAAATAATTTTTAAAGGCCTTGAAAAGAGATGGAAACATTCAGAGATATGTTTCTGGCCCCAGTATCCTTTTGTATCCAACTTTAACCCTGTCTGTGCCTGTAGATGCCACTGATGGAAGAGGAATAGTGTTCTGTGAACCTTAAAGAACTATAGAACATGCATTAAGATTCTAATTCTTCTCTGAAAGAAACATTAAAGGGCAACTCTGCCAGGGATGAGAATAGTAGTAACACAAGCTTACGGGCTGGGGGAGTGGCTCACAACCCACCATTTGGGCACCCCTGCAGTAGAGCACAAGGCAGCTCAGGTTTTTTCTGAATGAATGCATTTACTTAGTACCTTAAGCATAAAGGTAAGGTAAGGAGGGATACATTCCACAGATGGGAAGCAGCTTGCTCAAAGGCATAGAGAAAGGAGAAGGAATGCCATATGTAAGGTACAGAAAGAAGGCCAATTGGCTGAACCTTAAAGTGGGGGAAAAATGTACAATAAATCAGGAGATGTAGGCTGGAGCCAGATTGTGAAGAAATGTAATAGAGAAACAGAGGAATCTGTATTTTAAAACTCTGGAGGCAATATGAGGTACAAGTTGAGGTTTTTGAGAAAGGGGGTGAAATCGTCAGACTTGTGCTCTATGAATATCACTTGGGCAGTTTGGTGGAGGAGATAAGAGAAACTTGGAGGCAGAAACCCCAATTAAGGAACAGGAAGTGCCTAATGGCCAGAACCAGGGTCATGACTGTGAATAAAGAGAAACGGAAGAAATGCTGTGGAAGGAGACTCACTAAGGCTTGTTGGTAGATGGAGAGAGAAGGACTAAGGGTGACTTTGAGGTTGTGAACCTAGGTGTTGGTGAACAGAAATAGGGAAGTTAGAAAAAGAAGTGGGGGTTTAAGGAGAAAGATGATTGAGGGCTTTTTTTTTTGGACATGTTGATTTAGGGATGTCTATGGAATATCCAGTTGGAAATATTCAAAAAACATTTGGAGATACAGGACTGGAACTCTGGAGACAATACAGGGGAGATTTATATAGATCTAGAAGTTACTTGCATGGAGAAGAGAAATGAACCCTTTGGAATTGATGAGGTTAACATGAGTGTGCAGAGGCAGAGAAAAAAGAGACAAGCAAGATGCACCAGTGCTTAATGTTTGTTTAACTAAAATGCTCTACTTGCATACTTGGTAACCTTCAACAACCTCTCTACCTCAAGAGGTTGAACAAATGGATCAATAAGATGCCAGCAGTTAAGTCTGGTTGCAGCACTCCAGATTCCTCTACGTACAAAACTCTTAAACTGGAGAAAAGAAAACATGCCCTGTCCAGATTCTGGTCTTCCAATCCAAAAGAATGCAAATGGCAAGCCCCAGTCTCCCTCTCCTTGCAGAAAGAAACCCCTGACTTGTTTTGAGTTCTAGGATATTCAGTATGGATAACCCAAACCTACTAATTACTCTATTTCTCTATCCAAGAAACAACTTTCTCTTTTCTACTATTTTTTTTGTTTCTTTAGATAATCTGTCAATTATATGTCATTCATGAGTACTTAAAGTTCAGACATCTTTTCTGAGCCTTTGACTAATCTGAATCATATAGATTTTTAGTACAAGAAAGGGATCTTCTAATACAACACTCATTTCATAAAGGAGGGAACTGAGGCCCAGAAAAGATAAGGGCTATCAATGAATGAGCTGAGCTAGAAAGCAAGTTCTCATCTCCCAGGATGTTATTTCCACTGTACTATGCTTCTTTGTCTCAAGAAAGGACCTTGTTCTGAAACTCCTGGGATATTATGGAATCAAAGGAAGACTGAGCTGGAAGGGACCTAAAAGATTAACTTCCCTCGATTATAAAATGGGGAGTTGGAAATACATAACCTTTACAACACCTTCCAACTCTAAATCTATTAGCCTTATAATCTAGGATGCACTCATTTTATAGAGAAAATAAAGGCCCATAGAAAGGAAGAAACTTTCCTGAAGTTGATTAGTGGCAGAACTAGAATGGGAGCTTAGGTTTCCTAACTACTTGATCTACTTCTCTTTCTATTTCTACTTCAATGTACTGGTTTTCAAGGACTTCCCATACTTAGATTCTGTGATGTTTCAATCCCACCATATAAGAAATTACGTACTAAGAAAGCAAAAGTGTTTTAACCATTTATTGCTTCAAGAGACATGACTAGCAAGCTGTGAAATAAGAAACTCCTTCACATTAAAATAATGTGTGGTATATGGGGAAAAGAACTGGATCGGGGGGTCACAGCACCTAGGTTCAAATCTTGTATGTTTACAAGATCTGAAGAGGTTCCAAACCTTATTTTTCTGGACTTCAATTCCCTCATTTGTCAAATGAGTAAACTGGACTAGATCAGGCATTCTTACCAAACTTTCTGTGTCACAGAACCCTCTGACTAGCTAGTGAATGAAGCCTGTGGACACTTTTCCAGAATGTTTGTTTTTTTTTTTAAATCATAAGATCTATAGGATTACAAAGTAAACCAACTATACTAAAATATAATTATCAAAATATTAAAAAAAACAAAAACCAAATTCATTAACCCCAGGGTTAAGAATCTGATAAGACATTTTTAATGTCCTTTTGGGTCCTAAATCCGATGATACTACTATTTTCCAGTTTACTGGTACTCTTAAACATGTAATGTGTAGAGTATCAGGTTTCTCCTGGCCTTTAAAATGGTAGTCAGTAGGGCTTGTCAGGGCTGTAAGTCAAGAATCCATTCTTTTTGAAGAGATGTTAAAGTTTATCAGGTAATTTAGCACTTATAGATTAAAAATCTAAGTTGGTAGGGCATTAAGAATTAATCATTCTTATTAATTTTGAATCTGACGTTACACCAGATCTTCCTGCATTTCCACCATTTGAATAATTCTGCTTAGCTCCAAAGGTGAAAGCTACTACTTGTTGATATGGTATACACCAGATGTAGATCCTAAGCTAGTTTAACTACAGCCTTTATAAAAATATAATTCACTTGGGATAAAATTTATCTCAGCATTGAAGCTACAATGAAGTTTTCAAAGGTAAGTATTCAGGGTGGTCTCCAGTATAATTACATTACTATTTTAACAACATATGTGTACTTCTGTCCTATTTTCAGGAAAAACATCTGCAGGCTAAATAATCAAGAACAAAGACCAAGGAAAAAAATAGATGGTAAATTATTATTCTTTAACTAGTAATAATCATTGAATAAATTTCCTGGAATGCCAGAATATACTCAGGACTAGCAGCCTATTTCTATCTTTCTATTTACTTCATAGTAATTTTGTAACACATTTAACAGTTAAATAACTAATTTTCCCAAAGCCAGAAAGCTTCTCCTAATAGTTAAAATTGCAGGCAACTTTGTATATGTTGAATTTACTTATAACTCTGCAAGTCTCAATATTTAGACAAAGATTTCCAAACAATGTCCACCCTTCTTCATTAGGTAACTTTTTCTCTTATTATTTCTTGGACTGTCTCCATCTCATAATTGGTAGAAGCAAGAACCAAAGGAGCAGAGGACAAGATGGAGTAGCTACAGTGAGCTATAAGGTTTCAAAAGAGAGATCAGGTAGTAGAAAAATCACTGTAATTAAAAGTCAGAAAATTTTGGTTTGACTCTTGCTTTGTCCACTTAAAAGTTAAGTGATTTCCTGTTTCTGAGCTTCAGTTTCTTCATCTGTAAAATGGAAATAATATGTATACACCTTCTGTCACAGGATTGCTATCAGGATCAAACAAGACAATGGACAGGGCTACTTTTAAACTGAAATACATAGTGGTTAAGTGAATTACTAACCTCACGGATCCAATTACCTTCTCCCCAAATCCCTTATTTACTCACCCCACATACGATGAGCTGAGGACAAAATTCAAACCCCAAACTTCCAACTCAAAATCTTTGTATTTTTTCCACAGTAGTATACCCTCATATTGATGATTTCTCCACCTTCTTCCTTTCCCCACTCTGACTTGACAGCCCAATTTTTTCACCTCTACAAGGACACAGTCCCTAGAAGCCAAGGGATCCAAGCTTGAAGGAAGAAATCTGACCTAACTTGGATACCTGCTGATGTTGCTATTCAGTAGTTTCAGTCATGTGTGACTCTTCATGACTCTATTTGAGGTTTTCGTGACAAAGATACTGGAGTGGTTTGTCATTTACTTCTCTAGCTCATGTTACAGATGAGGAATTGAGGCAAATAGGGTTAGGTGACTTCCTCAGGATCACACAGCTATTAAGTGTCTGAGGATGGATCTGAACTGATGAAAAGAAGTCTTTCTGACTCCAGGCTCAGAGCTCTATCCACTGTGCCACCAGCTCATGACCAATCAGCTAAGTTCAGGAATTTCAATCCTGTCTGGTGACAGGTGGGGCCAGGTGCATAACATGGTGTCTGGAAGGTAGTGGATTTCCCCCATCACTAGAGGTCTTCAAATGGAGTCTGGATAACCATTTGCCAGGGGATCTTGTAAAAGGGATGCCTGTTCAGGCATAGGTTGCACACAATAATTTCTAAAGTCCTCAGAAGCTGTAGATTCTGAATGACTGATAAGATCTCTCTGAATATTCCCTTTTCTGGGAACAAGTTTGGCGAAGAGAGAATTAAAGGAACAAGGATAGTTTTTAAATGAAGAAACGCAAACTGAATTTCAAAAGCCATATGAAAAAAATTTTCCAGATAGATATGAAAAAAGCAAATTAAAACAATTTTGAGACTTCGCCTAATACCCATCATATGAAGAAAGATGATAAAAGATGTAAAAAAGGCAATTGTTAAAAAAGCTGTGGGAGGCAAAGATATCAATGCACTGTTGGTCGAGCCAACAATTGGTATAACCACTCTAGAAAGCAATTTGGAATTCTACCTCAAAAGTCACTAAACTGTACATACCCTATTGACTCAGTGATACCATCACTAGGTATATACTCCAAAGGGGTCAAAAACAGAAGGGAAAGACTTAGGTACAAAAAAACCCCATTTATAGCATAATTTTTGTTGTTGTTGTTGTTGTAGTTAAGAAGTTGAAACAAAGTGGGTACCTATTAATTAGGAAATTGCTGAAAAAATTGTGGTCTCTGAACACTACGGAATGTTACCGCACCATAAGAAACTACGAATTTGTAGAAAACTGGATAGATCTGTATGTGCTTATACAGATTGAAACGAGGAGAAAATGAGAACAATTTACAGAATAGTCACTATACTGGAAATAATTCTCAGAGACTTCAGGGCTGATAAACACAGTAACCAATCATGACTTCAAAAGATTTAAAATGAAACATAACTCTCCCTTTTGTTTTTAAAGGTAGTCAAAGGTAGAAGATTTATTAGAATATAGAAAATTATATAGGCCCAAACAAGAAAGGACATCAGAAGAATGTCAGAAGAATGCCCTTAGAGATCACCCATCACTCCTTTGAGAGACGGTTGAAGTGAGGTCCAGACTAGGGCTGGGGAACCTGTGGCCTTGAGGTCACATGTGGCCCTTCGGTCCTCAAGTGCAGCCCTTTGACCGAATCCAAACTTCACAGAAATCTGATTGGTTCTGTGAAGTTTGGATTCTGTCAAAAGGCCATACTTGGGGACCTAGAGGACCACAGGTTCTCCACAGGATTTGTTCTGTGAAATTTGGATTCAGTCAAAGGGCTACACTTGAGGACCTGGAGGGCCATAGGTTCCCCATCCCTAGGGTGTCCCAATCCCTTCCCCCACCCCCCCATTCTAGCTCTAGACAGTGGAGATGACTTTCCTACAGTCAGAGTGAGATCACTGTGAGGATCAGCCAAGAACCCAGGTCTCCAGGATCCCAAACCAATTACCATTCTTTTTTACTATTTTGTCCATTTTGGTGAGTGCTAAAGCTTAAATCTTCATACCTTTAGCTGAGAACTAGAGCCTGATGTCCTCTGGACTTGCGATTACGTCAGTTTTAAGTAACCATACTTAAATGGGAGACATTTGTAAATCTCTAACCTTTGTTGGTTCAGAGGGAATGCATAGTTTCATTGCCCTTTGAGTAAAGTTCCAAATTGTCCTCCAGAATGGCCGGATCAGTCCACAACTCTACCAATAGTGCATTAGTGTCTCAATTTTTCCATATTCTCTCTAGCATATCACTTTTCTCTTCTATTGTGTTAGCTAATCTGTTAGGTGTGAGGTGGTACCTCGGAGTTGTTTTAATTTGATTTTTCCAATCAATAGTAGTTTAGAGCTTTTTTTTTTGTGACTATTGGTAGCTTTATCTTCTGAAAACTGCCTGTTCATAGCCTTTGCCCATTTATCGACTGGGGAATGGCTCTTAATTTTATAAATTTGGCTCAGCTCCCTATATATTTGCAAATGAGGCCTTTATCAGAGAAATTTGCTGTAAGCCTCCTCCTCCTCCCTATTTTCCTGTTTTTCTTATACATGTGGCTGCAATGATTGGGCAAAGTCTTTTAAATTCCATATAATCAAAATTATCCATTTTATTCCTCGTGATCCTCTCTCTTATTGGGTCATAAACTTTTCTTTTATCCATAGATCTGACAGGTACATTTTTCCACGCTCCCCTAATTTCCTTATGATGTGACTCTTTAAGTCCATATCATTTTGTTTTTATCTTAGTATATGGTGTGAAGTGTTAGTCTATGCCTAGTTTCTGCCAATACGCTCTCCAGTTTCCCCAGTAGTTTTTGTCAAATGGTGGGTTCTTGACACCAAAGCCTGGATCTTTAGGTTGATCAAACACTAGGTTACTATGGTTATTTATTAACATATACTGTGTACATAATCTATTCCACTTACTCACCACTCTAATTCTGAGTTAGTACTAGATTGTTTTGATGACTGCTGCTGTTGTGGTTAAGTCGTATAGTGAATAAAGCACTGAGTCTGGAGTCAGGAAGACTGGGTGATCCCAGGCAAGCCACTTAACCCTGTTTGCTTTGCTTTCCTCCACTGTAAAATGAGCTAGAGGAGGAAATGGCAAACCACTCTAGTATCGCCAAGAAAACTCCAAATGGGGCCACAAAGATCTGGACAAAACTGCCAGATCGTCTCCTTTCACGTTTTAAAAATTGATTTCTTTGACATTCTTGACCTTTTTTTCTTCCACATGGAATTGTTAGTATTTTTTCTAGCTCTATAAACTAATTCTTTGGTAGTTTGGTATGGAACTAAAGAATTTAAGTAGAACTGTCATTTTTATTGTATTGGTTTGTCTTGCCCATGAGCAATTAATATTTCTCCAACTGTTTAGATATCTTTGTGTGAAGTGTTTCATAATTATGTGCACATAGTCCCTGGATTTATCTTGGCAGGAAGACTCCAAAGTTATTTTATTTTGTCTGCAGTGATTTTAAATGGAATTTCTTTTTATCTCTTCTTGCTGGAATTTGTTGGTAATATATAGAAATGCTAAAGTTTATGTGATTATGTATTTATAAATCAAATAATCCCTTGGGATAGCAACTGATACTGCTCTCAGGCCCCCTCCTTCCTTGGGACTAGAGTCCTCTCCTTCTTAGCAGTTAAAAGAATAAGGGTACAGAATGAGATATATACTTATTGATACAGTCAATGTGTTTCACTTGACTATACTTAAAAGAGAGGGGTTTTATTTATAAGAGATGAGTTGGTAGGCAATGAAAAAGATTTCTGAAAAGGAAAAGAGAATCAACAACATTAAAAGTACACAGAAGAAAACGAAGTTCAGAAAGAGATACAAAAGAATTCCACAAGTATTCTCATCTACAGGCTTTAAATATCTGAAGCTTCCTCAACCAACCCACATATGACACAATCTCTTACTTCCTAATTTCCAGGTCAAGTTTCTTTACACTATACAAAATGACTTCACAACTGTAGGGACAAACGTGAAATATAATTCCAACATCACCAACTTATTGACCATTTGCCATTACTGTGTGCAAATGTTGTCTTGAAATAGTACCTGCCATCCCCTTTTATTTAACTGCTTTAGTAGTCACTGCCATTTATTAAGTGCTCACTATGTGATAAGTACCGTGCTAAGCTCTGATCTTGAGGAAGCCACATTACAATGGAGGAGATAATATGCAAATAACTATGTACAAACAAGATATGTAAGTTGGAAATAACCGTGTCTTCATCAGCATTAAGAAAGATCAGGAAAAGCTTTCTTGTAGAAGGTGGGATTTTAGCAGTGACTTCAAGCCAGGTGATGAGAAGGGAAAGAAATCCAGGAATGGGTGATAGCAAGCAAAAACGCACTGAGTCAAGAAATCAAGTATCTTGTTTGAGGAACAGCAAGGAGGCCAGTATCGCTTAACTGCAGCATATCTGGGGAGGAACTGGCAAGGTGTAGAGGAAGGACAGGTCATGAAGGGCTTTCAATGGTGAATAGAGGATTTTATATCTGATCCTGGAGTTCACTATATAGGGGGTGATATGGTCAGACCTGAGCTATAGGAAGACAAATTTGACAGGCTAATGGAGAATGTACTGCAATGGGAAGAGACCTGAGACAAGGAGACCAACCTACTGAAATAGTCCAGGGGTGAGGTGATGAGAGCTTGAACCAGGGTGGTGGCAGAGTCAGAGGCAAGAAGGTGACACATACAAGAGATGTTGTGAAGGTAGAATCAACAGGATATGGCAATGGAATGGAGAGAGGAGGTGAGGATGACGCCTGGGTGAGTGGAAGCATAGGAAAGTTAGAAAGAGGGAAGGGCTGGGGGGGGGTGAGGGGGAAAGGGGAGATAAGTTTCATTTTGGATATGTTTAATTTAATATGTCTATTAGATATTCATTAGACATTCAATTAGAGATGTAAGACTGGAAGTCAGAAGAGAGGTTAGGGTCAGATAAAAATTGAGAATCATCATCACAGAGATCATAATTAAATCCATGGAAGCTGGTGAGATCACCAAACTTAAGAGTAAAGAGGGCCCAGGACAGAGTCTAAGAGGACATCCATGGTTAATGAGCACAAGATGGACTAAGATCCATGAAAGGCTTGCTTTGAGCTGATTGAGTCAACTGTCTGACAAGTAAAAGTGAATGTACCAGTCAGGACTTAGGAGCTGTAGTTTTAAGAGTGTTAATCTGGGGGCAGCTAGGTGGCCCTGGAATCAGGAGGACCTGAGTTCAAATCCGGCCTCAGACACTTGACACACTTACTAGCTATGTGACCTTGGGCAAGTCACTTAACACCAATTACCCTGCCTTCCCCCCTGCAAAGAAAAAAAAAAGATCCATGAAAAGTAACTGAAAAGGAGTAGTCCATGAGAGAAAGGAGGAAAATCAGGAGAGAGCTGTGTCATGAAAGCCTATAGAAAAGAGGGTGACTGACAGTATTGATGGAATCCTAATATAGCTTCCCCCAGCGCCACTATTCTAACTTTCTTATGAGCCTCACTGAACAGCAGGCATGTCCTGATTTGACCACACAATCTAGCTTTAACCACACCACAGGCCCCCAGACTCAATATGCTAATTTCCCCATATATGCTTCACAAGAACAGCAGGTTATGTCCATGAACTCCTGCTTCACTAGAACCACATCCATCTAATCTCAGACAGGACCAGAACAGCCAGCCAATCAGAAAGCAGCACCACTGGGATGCCTGAGCAGGATGTGGACCCCAAAGCAATAGAAGGGACTTTCTCTAAGTAGGCACCTGTGCACTAATAGCAAAAGTTGTCCTTTAGGTGATCTTATGATGTAGAGAGGATTATTGCAATATCATCATCATATACACATGACCCCCAAAAAGGTTTTTCTGTATGCATTGTGAAGAGTTACATGAGCAGTTACAGCAAGGCTGGGACCCCTCCCCTATTAGCTAATCCCCTGACAAACTCCTTCTGCCTTTTTAATATTCATATATTCTATTATGTAACTGAATCTTTTGCCCTATAAAAACCTGTCTTTTAAGGGATCAGAGGGCTTGGAATATGATATTCCAGAGGTCAAAGGCCGTAGGATTAAAACCAAGAACTACTTACCCAGCAAAACTGAGTATAATACTTCAGGGGAAAAGACAGACATTCAATGAAATAGAGGACTTTTAAGCGTTCTTGATGAAAAGACTGGAGCTAAATAGAAAATCTGACTTTCAAATATAAGAATCAAGAGAAGCATGAAAAGGTAAACAGGAAAGAGAAATCCTAAGAGACTTATTAAAGTTGAACTGTTTACATTCCTACATGGAGACGGTATTTGTGACTCATGAGACCTTTCTCAGTATCAGGATAATTGGAGGGAATACATAGTGGTGTGTGTGTGTGTGTATAAATAAATACAGACAGACAGACAAAGGGCACAGAGTGAGTTGAATATGAAGGGATGATATCCAAAAAATAAAATTAAGGGGTGAGAGAAGAATGTACTGGGAGAAGGAGAAAGGGAGAGGTAAAATGGGGTAAATTATCTCACATAAAAGAGGCAAGAAAAAGCTTTTATAATGGAGAGGAAGAGTAGGGAGGTGAGAGAGAATAAGTGAACTTTATTCTCATGAGATCTGGCTTAAGGAGGGAATAACATACACTCTTAATTGGGTATGAAAATCTATCTTACCCTACAGGAAAGTAGGGGGGAAGGGGATAAGGGGAAAGGCAACAGAAGGGAGGGTAAATGGGAGGAGGGGGTAATCAACACTTCTAAAAATTGATCTTGTATTTATTCTGCAAATATTTTAAGCATGCTTACTTATGTAGGGTCAAAGGAGAGAACAGAATAAATGTGGGGGCAAGATAGGACAGAGGGAAATATAGTCTTTCACAACATGACTGTTATGAAAGTGTTTTGCATGACTACACATCTCAATGAGGGTAGGGAGGGAGGAAGGGAAAGAATGTGGAACTCGAAGTTTTAAAAATGGATGTTAAAAATCGTTTTTACATGCAACTGAGAAATAAGATATACACAGGCAATGGGTATAGAAATCTCTCTTGCCCTACAGGAAAATAGAAGGGAAGGGGATGATAGAAGGTAAGGCAGATTGGGGGAAGGAGTAATCAGAATGTATGTCGTCTTAGCGTGGGGGGAGGGGAGAGATGGGGAGAAAATTTAGAACTCAAAATCTTGTGGAAGTGAATGTTGAAAACTAAAAATAAATTAAGGGAAAAAAAATCTGTCTTGCTTTCACTAAGCCGCCGGTTCCTTCTTGGAACTCAGCACGTTTCCTGATCCTGCATCACTCAATAAATGCCTTTGCTTAAGTTGGAGATGAGTCTGTGAATTCACTGAAGACAACCTCACAACACCATGAAACTGCAACAGTGTCAAAGGCTGCAGAGGTTGAGATGGATGAAAACTGAAAAAAAAGATCATTAGATTTAGTAATTAAGAGATCACTATTAACTTTACAGAAGTACTTCAGTTAAATACTGAGGATAACAACCAGAGTTCAGAGAGTTACAAAGAATAAAGAAAGTGGAAGCAACCATTGTGTGGACAGTGTTCTCAAGGATTTTAGATACAAAAAGAGAGGAGCTTTATGGGATGATTGGTGGCAGGGAGGGATAGATCAAAGAGGGTTTTTCAAGGTGAGGGGAGATCTGGGGGAGATCTGGATGTGTTATATGAAGTTGGGCATCAGCCAGTAGACAGGAAGAGATTGAAGATATGTGAGAAAGTAGGAATGGTAGAGGGAGCAATCTGTTGGAGAAGATAGGATGGAATGAAATAACTTGCATGTGTAGAGGGCTATGCCTAGATGAAAACAGCCATCTCTTCACATGAGATGAGTGAAGTAGTTACAGATGGCATCTGAGTGATATGAGACCAGGAGGGGAAAAAAGGGAAGTCTCTATAAATGGCCTCAATTTTTTCAGTAAAATATGAATGTTCTTAGCTGAGAGGGTGCCATGGAGTCTCTGAGGAAGGACAGTAAATGGAATAATGTAGTCAATTAGTGAGATATAAGAGGATTGCCTTGCAGTTGTAAGGGCCCAGTTGAGATTATGTAATATAACACAGACACATCAGGTATGTGGGACAGCAGATGTTTCAGGTGTTCTAAAAATGGAACTAATGGATGATTCTCTTGGGGGAATAACTTATCCTATTCTACTGACACTAAAAGAGGATAATTAAGAGCAGTTAGAGAGAGAGATTTAGGTGTAATATAAGGAAAACCCTTCACAATTAGAGCTGCCCAAAGTGGACTGCATGCCTCAGATGACCACATATATTGGAGATTCAGAAAAGATTACTAGTAAGGTGCAGGTTAACCTAAACGACAATGATGATGATAATTGTAATGATAATAATTAGCATTTATATACTGGCAACTACATATACTAGACACTGCTAAGCACTTTACAAATAATATCCTCATTTTATCCTCAACACAAATCTACAAGGTAGGTGCTATTATTAACCTTGTTTTACATTTGAGAAACTGAGGCAAACAGGTTAAGTAATTTGCAAGGTCACACAGCCTGTGTCTGAGGCCAGATTTGAACTTTGGTCTTCTTGACTCCAGGCCCTGCACCCTATCTACTGCATTACTTAGTTGCCTCTAATGATATCTGTGGTCCCTTGCAGCTCTTTAATTCTGTTTCATCTGGGGCAAAAAGAATTATGCTTATGCTGCAGGTAGAGCTAGGCAAATCATACTGGTGCCAGAATAAGTTACCATTAGCCGATTTGGGTCTAATTTGTAAAAATTTCCATTAAAATATTAGATATAAAACCACATGGCTTAAAGACTACTAAAACTGTTATTTCCCTGCCTTAGGAATCTTGAAGCTTTTATAATAGAGTGATTCCTATTTAGGCAAACAGGTACCATTAGGGCAATGCCAACAATTTTCTTGTTGCCGTCATTATCATTAACAACATTTTATTGAAAGCCAGCTGTGTATAAGGCACTGTAATAGCCTTTGTGGTGTACTAGATAAAACACCATATTAGTCAGGAGAGCTGGGTCTAGTCCAATCTCTTGTCAAAAATTTATTGTGTGGCCCTAGGTAAGTTGCTACTTTGGGGGCCTGTTCCTTCTCCTGTAAAATGATGGTGTCAAACTAAATGACTTTTTAAAGTTTCTTGTGTTTTAAAATTCTATAATTTTATAAAACATTATATCCTTGGTCTCAAGAAATTTAGAGCCCAATCAGGAAAACAGGGCACAGACATTCATAAAAAGTAGTTAGTTTTTAATGTTAGTTGCTGTGTACCACATGGATAATACAAATGGTAAATGCTAAGGGAATATCCAGTCATGTCTAATATACATACACACATGGCAAAAAAGTCAGAAATTATTATCGTTGTTAATGACAGCTGTACCAGAGCTCTGATTTGTCTTACCTTAAACACTGGTTTCCAACCTGAAGTCAAAATTCACATTCAGGATTTGTCCCAGAGAGAAGAACTAGAGCCAATGCTACGATACCGAAGAGAAGTAGATATGGATTCAATACAAAGTAGAACTTCTTAACAATTAGAGGGTTCTAACCATGGAATTGGCTGCTTCTAAAAGATTCTGTTATTACAGGCATTGAAGCAGAGGCTGACTGACTTGCCAAGGATAATAGATTTAGAAGCTGGAAGGAATCTCAGAAGACATCTAATCCACCTCCTCATTTTACAGATGGGAAAAGGGCATATTTGCTTCAGGTGGTATTTGAACCAGATGGCCTCTGAAGTTTCATCCTCTCATCCTCATCTCAGCTCTCAGTTTATGATTCTAAGTAGACTGAAAGCTGTGTTTAGCCCCACAGTCAGACAATAACAGGCTCTAAGCCCTGAAACAGGCCTTAGTGTCTCCATCTGTAATATCAGATTACCTCTAAAGGTCCCTTTTAGTTTTGACATCCTATGATTTCATTAATTTTTTTTTGGGGGGGGGGGCAGGATACAGATGTGTGATTTCATTGGTACGGCACTCCTGAGAATGAAAAATCTTTCCACCAATAAAGATAGGCAACTTCTCTGTAACTTACAACTTCTTGAAATTCTCAGAGGTCAAGTGAATTACTCATGGTCACAAAACTAGTATATGTCAGAGGCAGGATCTGAACACAAATCTTCCTGAATCCAAGGCCTACCCTCTCTCCACTATGAAATACTGATTCTAATTTTATTTTCAACTTTCCTTAACTATGCTAAAAATAAAGACCTGGATCTGCCACTGAAAATACATCTGTATGTTACAGACATGAAAAGAAAATGATATTCCCTCAAAGAACTGGAAACCAATCATTAGATAATTGGTTAAATGGCACATGAATGTAATGAAATACCAACACAGTAAGAAATAATGACTATGATGAATACACAGAAGGCTGGAAAAACTTCCATGAACTGCTGCAAAGTGACTTAAAGTACAACTCAGGAAAACAATATACATAGTAACCACAACAATTTAAAAGGAAAAAAATAACAAAATTAAAATTGAATGCTCAGCACTTAGTACAGTACTTAGCACTCAGTAAGCACTTAATAAATGCTGGTTGGCTAACAGACTATCCAAGTTTGGCCCAAAGAAAAGATATGAGAATGTATGTCCCCACTCTTTTCTCTGCAGAAAGTACTATGCAGATAGAACAATGCCTATAAAAATCAGATGCTGATATGTTGGCTGGTTTGGCTGAGCTGTTTCTTTCTCTTTTTAAAATTCCTTATATCGGGCAGCTAGGTGGCGCAGTGAGTAGAGCACCAGCCAGGAGGACCTGAGTTCAAATATGACCTCTAACACTTGACACTTACTAGCTGTGTGACCTTGGGGAAATCACTTCCTTATATCAAGGATGACAGCCTGAAAGGGAGAAGGATATAGATATTAGGAAATGAAGGTGATACAAAAACAAAAAGATTATCAATTTTTTAAAATTGTTTCCTATATTTGTCTACAGAAGTCTCTTGATACCCCAAAAAGCAGAATTTTCTGACATTCAAAATGTGTACATTTTAATTCTAATCACTACTTCCACCACTGTGCCCTAGGCAGCTGCCTTCCCTTAGCCCCAGCTTTGGTCAGTGACTAAATAATAAAACAGTAGCTGTCCCCCATTTTTCCAAGTTGGATTGAATTTAACTCTACTTTATCAAGTACCTATGTGGAAGGTCCTATACTCAGTGCTGGTAAGGAAGCTAAACGAGAGCCTCCGCACTCAAGGATTTTACAATCTAGTTTACAGGCTTCTCTGATGTGGGTATACTGGCAAATTATTTTTTGAACCTTTATCCCGGTGCACTCCTCATTAAACGATGATTTTATTGGTATCGTTTTATACACACCAAGCATCAATTTGGTAACTGCTCCCCTGATGTTTGAATTAGTTAATGTATTACAACCTTTGACCGCTTTTCAGAAAATGACAAAGCCATGTATTCTCAGAGGCAACATCCTAAGCCACCCAACTTTATATTGTTACTGTTAATTATTTTCATTTGAGAAAATGCAGCCATGGTGGAATATTCCTTTCAGAATGACTCCCCCTGAGTGCCAGGATTATTAAGCTTACTACTATAATAACACTTAGCAATCCTCACTTTCCTGGGGAGAAAAGTCTTTAAGGAACATATAAATCAAGTAAAAATCATTCTGGCATTTCTGTAATGGATTTTGATTTGTTCCTCTAAAATGATCCATAGGTTTCAATTAGTTCTATCTGGTGCGAGAGGATTACTAAATTTCCTACATCCTGTTTTGGTCAGGTAGACAAGGTTCGGATGTTTAGTTCATTAATATCCAGATTCCAAGTGAATAGTAGCAAACATTTATATAGTGTTTACTCTGTTCCAGGCACTGTGCTAAGCACTTTATAATCTTCATCTCATGGGAGGTAGATACTGTTGTTATCCTCATTTTACAGATGAGGAAACTGAGGTAAACAATGGTTTCATGACTGGCTAGTAAGTGTCTGAGGCTGGATTTGAACTTGGGTTTTCCTGACTCCAGGCTAAGTGCTCTCTCCACTTTGCCAACCAGCTGCCTAAATTTAAGAATTGATTTTAAAAGGTCTGAAAAAATAAAATTCTGATGGGTACCTTCTTCTTGAAGAAAGTAACTCGCTCAATGCAAAGGTAATTAAAATGTTTTAGTACGATTTCTGCTTGCTACCACCAAACACCCAATTACCTAGGCTTGAAATCACACTAGACCTAGAGTCAAGAAGACTCAAGTTCAAATCTAACCTCAATTACTAGCTATGTGACCTTGTTACTTCATCTGCCTCCCTCAGTTTCCTCAAATATAAAATGAAGATAATAACAGCACCCACCTTACGAGAGGGCAGGGCTCACTGGAAAAGACTCTAACGTTGAGAAAGACTAAAAGCAAAAGGAGGTGAGGACAGCAGAGGATGAGATGGATAGAGTCATGGAAGCAACCACTGGAAGACTGGCCCAACTTCGGGAAACAGTGGAGGAATAGAAGGGTCTGGTGTGCTATAGTCCATGGGGTCACAAAGGGTCAGACACGACTGAACAAGACAAACTTGTAGGGTTGTTTTAAGAACCAAATAAGATATCTGTATAGCACTTAAGCACAGTACTTGGGGCATTGAAGGTGCCTAATAATCGCTCTTTCCTTTTCATTCTTTGACTAGTCCCCTCCCCCCTCAACTACAATATCCAATCAGTTGTAAAGTCTCTTTGTTCTCCTCACTCCTACTTTAGCTACCCTAGTTTAGGCTCTTGTCACGTCTCCCTAGGACTATAACAAACATCTCCTAACTAGTTTCCTTGCTGCTAATGTGTCTTTTCTCCAATCCATCCTCCACACTGTAATACTGCCAAATGCACTGCTTCGATGGCTCTTCACTAACTCAAAAACCTTTAGTCACTTCCCAGTGTCAACCCAAATAACATACAAACTATTTCAAGCTGGTATTCAAGGCCTTCCATGATCTGCCTTCATACTACTCTCTATCATGAATTCTCATCCCATCTTCCATACTGGGAATGGGAGGGATCCCACTTCTCCCCTTCTAAAATCAAATATGCCCTTTCCTTCAGGGCCCACACCTCAGGGTTCTAAATCTCCGCCATGAAGCCTTCTTTGATTCTCCTCGTACAAAAATGATCTTCCTTCCTTAAATTTCTCATAGTACTCTGAATGGATTCCTTAGCACATACTGTCAGATTCATGTTACAGTCAGTTTGTGTTATCTCCTTTCTTTGCGTGTATGTACGCTCCTCAAGAGCAACTGGATTTCACCTTTACATCCCCAGAACCAAGTTCAGAACCTTCCATAGATGTCACTTATTTATTGAAGTTATTAAGGAAGAGAACTTTACAAGCAGGCTGAGACTCAAATGGGAAGTACTTAAAAATTAAAAAGAAAATGTCTCATAGACACCTGGGATCTAGAGATCTTTGAGGTTTATATTCTAACTCCTCATTTTACAGAAGAAACTAAGGTCCTTACCTAAGAGATTCAGGGTCAAACTAGATATGCAGAGCTCAGACAGGAAAACAGGTGCTCTGACAACAAATCTGGTGCAAGCTTTTCACTAGACAATATTGTCTTCAAAAAAACCTAAAGTCACTTGCACCTTTTCAAAAAATTTCTGTTTTCAGCCATGGCACCAAGACTTGGGATGCAAAAAGAACAACTACGGTGAAGCTGGAGAAAGAGAACTAAAGTGCAAATGAAACTGGAAATTCGTTTTTAGCGAGATTTGGTAAGGCTATCTAAAACATTTGCACAAAAATGGATTTCCTATTTCGAGTAGGTAGGCAAAAGTTAATAAATCCTAAAAGAGGCTATCTTATTTGTCATGGGTACCACTTACACACCACATTCTTCATTTCAATGTCTATAAAAATTAGTGTAGTTTTCACTGAAGGAGGATACAGTATAAAAAATATAGTAAAGTTCCCTCTCTAGTCCAAGTTGTACCACTAAATGTATTACTTTGGGCAGGTCACCTTCCCTTCTCTGGTTCTCAGTTTTCTATAATAAAGGAATTAGATTAGATGACTTCTAAAACTCTGCCAACTGTAAAACTATATGAATTTAAATTACAGGAATGGAGAAGTCATTTCTTCATATTTACATAGAATTTCGTATTTCTTCATATTTTTAACATATAAATTTTTAGTAGTCAAGGTAAAAGTGCACTGTGTTATTCGTGCTGGGGAAAGGGATGTAGCAGGAGGGAAGTGGCTGGACTCACTGAGATGTTTAGTGACCAAATGTATTTAAAGGCAATAAATATTAAGCATCTCTTGGAAAGCATTATGGTAGAGTGGAAAAGAGCAGTGGCTCTCTGTAATCAGAAGGCCTGGGTTCAAATCCCATTTCTGAATCTTCAGCACTTAAATTTGTGGCCTTGGGTTAAGTCACAGGCTCCCTGGTTTCAATTTTCTTATCTTTAAAATGAGGGTATTGGACTAGATAGTCTTTGAGGACCCTTTCAACTCTAGATCTATGATCCTACTGTGAAAAGAAATTAGGAAAAAAAAGACATCAGTCTCCATATGGTCAAGGGAAACAGGACATGCATACACATTAACAAAATAGAAAATAAAAGTCATAAAAATTATAGAGCTAGAAGGAATCATAGATAGCCTGTATCATTTTCCCAAGGTCTTACAGTGAGTTAGTGGCAGAGCTAGAACGAGACCTATGATCTGCACCACTACTTCGGGGTTGTTTTCATCATACCAAAATCATTTTCTCAAGCGCAGAAGCAAGAACAATATGCTTGTTATTACAGTTCACATTAGGAGAGAGATCACACATCAGGATGCTGAGGATCAAGGAAGGTTTCATAGAGGAGGTGTCCTCTGAGCTGGCCCTTGAAAAAGAGTAGGGCTTCAAGAAGTAACTGAAGGCGGATGGGATGTATTCCAGGCATGAGAACAAACAGTGAAAACAAAGAATAGCAGCCCAGGTGAATGTAGAATAAAGGCAGGAAGTGATGAAGAAAAAAGTTAGACAAGGTTGGTAGGAGTCTACAAAAAGAAACAAAGTGGTTTATCCTGGGATGGTTTCTCAGCCTCATCTGCACCATGTTCTGACCAAATTCAGGAAGAGACAACAGACACAAATGAAAATGGAATGTACTCTTCAGTCCTGACCTCAAATAGGTCAAGGTATTTAATAATAGAAGGATTCTCTTGAGGGCAATAGTGTGAAAAGCTGACTTGAATCCTGGCTCTGCCATTTATTATTTCTGTGATCTTGAACATTTGAGTCACTCTCCCTGTCTGGGCCTCAGTTTCTTCATAAAAATAAGGAGGGAGGGACCTCTCTCCATATGGTCCTTTCCAGGTCTAATGATCTATGAATTTATACAATTTTTAATTTGGAAGTCCTACAGATAGAATACTGGATAGATGTGAGATTTCCTTACCAATCCCCTAGGGAGCTCTAAAAATGGTTATGACTTTTTATTATAATCTATACATGTAAATATGGATGCAAAGGCTTCCATAACCAAATCATTGTCAATCTTCAGCACCAACCTATTACATAAGTCTCTTTTGTATAATATGTAGCAATTGATTAATCCAAAATGTAAATGTGGAAGCAAGGAAATACATTTTAAAAGAAAACTCAATGCCGAATGCTTCTCCCATTTTTCTTTTTCTGCCAACTTCATATTTTTTGCTTCCTGACAATCTCCTCTTCCCCACTTTAGTCCAAACAACCATCTCAAATATACATTCTCAATAACAAACATCTCAAAATGTGAAACACTCAAGACCTTTCAATGTATAGTTAAGACAGATCAAGTAACTGAACTAAGCTCCATGGAAAAACAATCTCTTGGGAGAAAAGCTGTTCCAAGATAGGAAGACAGATTAAAACTTTCTCCTTAAAATGTACCAGCAGGACTTGATATTCTTAACTAAACCTTATGAGTCCCACTTCAATCACTCAAGAGTGCCAAGCACCTGCTCAGCCCCTTTGCCTCTAACCTCTCGTAGTATCTCAAAAATTTTTGAAATTCTTGGGGTAAAGAAATGAAAACTTCTACAGCAAAATGTAGTAAGTCAGGGCACAATGTATTTTATAACTAAGCCATGACCCTCACCTGCCACATTCTCCTCACTCTCATAAAATCCATGGTACAGGAAGATGGAAAAGGGGAATCTAATCAGATTCCAAACAATATACAACTGCCTCCCCACAGGTTATCTCTCAAAGGAGAGATTCACATTTCCCAGTAATTTCAAGTTCCCTAAAGACAGCTGGTAGTATTTAAGGGTACAGGGTCCTTTATTTGGGTCTCTCCCATTAAAAGGATAAAAGTTTTAACCAATCCCTAGGGATGGATACGATGGGGAAGTATTGATTAACAAGGGATAGAAGGGATGGTCTGAGGCTAACACCTGAGTTCAGTAGAACGAACCAGTCGCTGCTCCTAGTCAACAAGTCGGTAAAGGCATTTTATCCTAATAAATAATCCAGAGAAGGGACTGTGTGTCTCTTGGACCCTTGCCCTCTGTATATCCTGAAATTCTGTGGCACAGTAGGAATCCTTAATCATTCAACTCTCAGGTGAGGTGGGGTGGAGAAGGAAGGATAACTCCCAAGGAGATCAAAAAGATTTAGTGGGGAAAGGAGATGGGTCTCAAGGAAAGGGGGTCAAAAGAAAAAAACAGGGCTGGGAATTAGAGATGGCTTCAGGGACAGAGTAAGGACTATGACAAGAAAGTCTGAGTTTTGGAGAGTGCCAAGGGGGTGGCATGGAAGAGGGCAAGCAGAGGTAAGTCCTGGGGGACAGGATGAGTTTAGGGGTACAGATCAAGTTTAGAAGCAGCAGAGGCAGGCTTGATGGGGGCTCATCCTAGAGGAGGAGAAGGGTCAGGGCAGGGGTGGACAGGCTTCAATTTGCAAGCATGCCTGTGTTTGGAGGAAGCAAAGGTAGGACAGGGGCTCAGGGGACTGATTTAGCAGACAGGTCAAAGACACTGGTTGGGGAAGGCAGGACTAGGTTTTGGAGCAGCAGCTTAAGTTTTGAGAGAAGCAGAGTTGGGTTTGGGACGGACTGATGGACTATCCCAGGATTGATGGGGCCAGGCGGAGTATAGGGAGTTTGGCTCATATTGAGGGGTGGGCACGGGTGGCATGGATGGACCCTGACGGCTGAGGACAGAATTAAGGGGGCTAGGGGAAGCAGAAGTGCATCTAGAAAGGCAGAGAGAGGCTAGGGGGATAATGGTAGATGTGGAGAGATGAGAGCGCAGGATGAGGGCAGAAATGGGGGGGGGGGGGAGTGAAGGTGGGTTTGGGAGCACAGGGGACAAGGGGTAAACAAGAGAGTCTAAGAGACAAGGACGGTCCGGAGAAGCAGAGGCGAGATGGGGGCCAGGAAAGTAGAGGGAGGCACAGATGAATCTTGGGGTGCGTTTAATTGACAGTGAGGAGGACGGCAGGACGCTTGAGTCTAGTGGAGCAGCAGAGGGCACAGGTGGGGGGCAGCAGGCCTTGGACGGGGCATGGGTCTGGGGGGACAGCAGGGAAGGGTCAGCAGAGAACACGGATGAGGGCATCAGGCCCTAGATAGTAGTGGGAGGAACAACACGGGGGTCATGGGGGGCGGGCAAGGGTCAGCAAAAGATGTGTCTGGGGGAGGGGTAGTAAAAGAGTGGTGGGAGCAGCGGTAGATGTGGGGGGCAGGGGAGCGGTGGGCCTGAGTGAGAGGGGTCAGCGGGCCCTGGACTGGGAGGTGACCCGGCGCTGCTGACAGGACAGGGGCTCTGGGCGTCCCCCATCCCGGACTCGGTCCCTCCCCGGGCCGTCTCACCTGGCTCCGCCTGCGCCCGGCCAGCCGGCCGCTCCCTCGACCGCTGGGTCTCGTTAGTCTGTCGGGCCTCACGGAGGAGGGCAGGGCACGGCAGCAGTGCCGCCGGCCGCACCGCACAGCCAGGCCCCGGCCGCTGTCAGGCTCCCGGCCTCAGCGCTCCCTCAATATGGCGGCGGCCACTCCTCCGCGGCCTCCCCTCCGCCGCCGCCGCCGCCGGCCCCCTCCCTCCCGCCCTCCCGCCCTCCAGCCCGGCCCCGGCCCGGCCCCCACCGCGCTCCCGCGCAGGCGCGCTCCCGAGCCCAGCCGCGCCGCGCCGAGTGCCCCTTCCTCCGGCCCGAGAAGCTCGCGCTGGTCTCCGGGCCTCGCGCCACCCTCACTGCAGGCGCGCGCTTGACCACGCCTTCTCCTCCTCCTCCTCCCCGCCCAATTCCGCCCTAAACACCGCCCCCTACACCAAGGTCCCCGCAGCGGAGCTGGGTGCGCCGACGCGCGAAGTGCATCTCGGGAGACAATGACGTCCCCGACGATTCGAATCAATACAGGAAGCGGCGGGCCACGCGTTGCTAAGGGCAACGGGACGGGCAGCCCAAGGTAGTCTGGGGAGGGAGCCCTGGCCTCCACTCTGGACTGCACCTTGCCCGTATGACTCTGCATGACTTAGGGCTGAGAATAGCAAGCTCTCAGGCGGAAAGAACCCTGGGCTCCAACCCTGGCCCTGCCCTGCGCTTGCTCTGAGACCTGGAACAAGTTGTCCCCTCTGGGTCCAGTTAATCTCTGTATAACCAAAGGTCAGAGTAGACACAAAATGGTTCTTAACCTGGGGTCGGTGCACTTTTTTTTTTTAAGAAAAATAATCTATAGGTAACTTTCCTCTGTAATCCTCTGTATTTTATTTTAGGAATTTAAAAACATTCTGAGAAAGGGGTCTATGTTTCATCAGACTGCCAAAGAACACAAGCAAGGTTAAGAACCCATGGGCAAGATCTGCGTTTGACTTCTGGCTCTGCCATTTCCTCGGGTGACGTTGGGCTTTACCCATGAATTCACTTCTCTATGTCTCATTTTCCTCATCTCTAAGATGAAGTGGTTGGCCTAGATCAGTGGTGTGAAACAAATAGAAACAGGCCACTAAACCACACATAAGAATCCCTGGAAGATACACATTACCTATGTTCTATGTATTTTTATTTCTTTTGTTAAATATTTCCAAATTAATTTTTACTTTAGTTCCAGCCACAAAGAGTGTTGCTGGCATTGTGTGTTGGACACCCTGGACTAGAGGACCTCTAAGGTCTCTTCTTCTTGCTCTCAATCTGTGATCTGAGGACCTCTGAGGTCCTCTTTAGCTCTAGCATTTGGTAAAGACACATACATCCCTTTGTTCATCTAGCCACGATGACTTTGTTCAGATTGTCTTCCCAGTGATGATTCGCCTAACACCGCTAAATACCCAATACCAGGTGTTCCAAAAGTCTTAGTGCAGTTTCAAGCTACAAGTTATTAAAAAGCCTTAAACATCGCTAAGATTTTGGGGACACTGTATCCTGGAGGCCTAGGGCTACTGCTGGTGCCAAAGGCAAGAAGACCACAGTTCAAAATAGCACTTCTGAATTTATTAGCTAAGTGACCACATACCAGTCACTTGCTTCTCTAAGTCTGGCTGTTATTATTGTCCATGTCATAACTCTTCATGACCCCATTTGGGGTTTTCTTGGCAAAGTTACTGGAGTGGTTTGCTATTTCCTTCTCCAACTCATTTCACAGATGAGAAAACAGGCAAACAGAGGTAAGTGACTTGCCCAGGGTCACACAGCTAGGAAGCATCTGAGGGCCAAATTTGAACTTGGGTCTTCCTGACTCCAGGCCTGCTGCTTTAGCCACTTCATCACCTACCTGCTCCCTCTGAGTCTGAAGTCCCCATAATTTATAAAATGGAAATTAAAAAAAAACCCAAGAGGATAATGTTATTTATATAATATATATATATATATATATAATAATATATATATATATATATAATATATATATAATATATAATATATATAACATAATGCAGATCAAGAGTAAAAGCCTTTTAGGGGACACTGTTGTAAAGTGACAGATTCAGGGCTGGGCAAGACCTTACAGATCATCTAGCTCTTTTATTTTATAGAAAAGGAAACCAAAGTTCTGAGAAATTAAGGAACTAAAGTATCCTTTCTTTGTACTCCACCTTCATGTGCTGGGATACACAAACATACACACACACACACACACACACACACACACACCCACCCACCCCCATCCACTCACCATGGAACATCAGTGTTAAAGATTTGCCCTTCTAGGATTGTCTTGTTGTTAATAACACCAAAAACAAATGCTGGGAGTGACTTTTACATATCAATCAGCAAATATGTATTGATTCAGTCTCCTGATATGTCTATAAAAGAGCTCATCTTTTTCTCCCAAACCCTCCCTTTCTAGTTTCTCTGTCTGTTGAGTGCACCCCTAGTTTGTTTAGGTTCAAAAACCTCAGTGTCATCTTTGGTCAAATTTTGTCATTTCTATCAGCACCACATCTCTTGGGTTTGTCTTAAAAACCACAACCTTAGTTCCGGCATTCACATCCTCTCACCAACAGCCTCGTAATGGGTCTTATGGTTTTGAGCCTCTCCCTATTCCATTTCATCTTCTACAAGTCTGCCAAAATGATTTTCCTAAACCACAAGTCTATGTGACACTCTTCTAAGCCCTGGGGGTTCTCCATTACCTCTAGGATCAAATATAAAGTCTTCTGTTTGGATTTTGAAGTACTTCACAACTTTGTCTCACCTACAACTGTAATCCTTTCTCCTAATCCCAGCCTGGGGTGGCTTCTGAAGGAAAGCCCTATGATGGACAATGCTGTGAGGAGAAGGAGCTGTGACTCCAGATTGTCTGAGAGACCTCTGAGCCAGGATGTTTCATGGAGTAATCAAACTTCGGAGGACAGAGAGTGGCAGAATTTGAGAGAAAGAAAGGGCAAAAGAGGGAAGGAGTGAACTTTCAAAAGATGAATGGGCTGTCCCTGGAGCCACAGACACATCCCTTGACTTCCAGTGGATGCCACTCTAGAAACTTCTAAGAATAGTCTTCCCCAGTGAGATCACTGGTCTCCCTAGTTGAAGTGAGATTTTTTTTCTTGTCCTAAATGGAAAAGCTGATTTCCTCTGGCCTTTTCTCAGTCCTCATTCTTCCTGACCTTTCAGCAGCTTGATCACTCTCTCCCATTCTCTCTAGGTTTTAGGGATGCCACTCTGCCCTGGTTCTCCTCCTACCTATCTGACTGCTCCTTCTCAGTGACTCCTTTGCTGGATGGTGCCCTCCAACCACAGGAATCCCACAAGGTTCTCTCTATCCTTAGCCCTCTTCTCTTCTGCCTCTATACTTCTTCACTTGGTGATCTCCTTGGGTCCCACAGATTTAATTACCATCTCTATGCTAGCGTTTCTCAAATCTTCCTTTCTTGCCCCAAACTCTCTGCTGACCCTCCAATCTTGCATCTCCACCTGCCTTTCAGACATCTTAAAATCAACATGTCCAAAACTAAACTTGTTATCTTTTCCCCCACACCCTCCTCCCCCCCAAAAAAACTTCCCTAATACTCTATAGAAGGCAGCACCATTTCCTAGTTCCCCAGGCCCATCGTGGATTCCTCACTATCTCTCACCCTCCATTGTCCAAGCTGTTGCCAAGGCCTGTCAGTTTCACCTGTGAAACATCTCGAACATAGCCCTTCTCTCCCCTGACATAGTCACCGTTCTGAGCAGGTCCTCATCACCTCACTGCTGGACCACTGTAATACCTACCGGGGGGTCTACCTGCCTCAAATCTTTCCTCCTTCCAATACCATCCTCCAGCTGCCAAAGTGATTTTTCTAAAACACACATCTGATCACATCTTCTCTCAGATTCAACAAACTTCAATGGCTCCCTGTCACCTCCAGGATCAAATCCTCTTGTTTGGGGTTCAAAGCCCTTTATAATGTAGCCCTTCCATGCCTTTCCAGTCTTCTTATCCCTTATTCCCCACTATGTACTCTTTGATCTGGAGGTAGCTAAGTGGCAAAGGGGACACAGCACTGGGCCTGTAGTCAGAAGTCCAGAGTTACAATCTAGTCTCAAACAGTTACTAGCTATGTGACCCTGGGCAAGTCATGTAATCCTGTTTGCCTCAGTTCCTCATCTGCAAAATCAGGGACATGCTAGAGAACAAAATGGTAAACCACTCCAGCATCTCTGCCGAGAAAACCCCATGGACATCCACAGAGTCGGACACAAGTGAACAACACCACCCTTTGATCCGGTGAGACTGGCTCTTTGTGCTTTTCCATCTCAGTTCCAGGCACTTTCTCTGGCTGTCCCACATGCCTGGAATGCTCTCTCCCTCCTCATCTCTGCCTACTGCCTTTCCTTTAAGTGCCAACTAAAAGTTCCTCTTTACAGGAAGCCTTTCCCAACCCCTCTGAATTCTAATGGCCTTGCTGCTTTGTCCTGTTTGTAGTTTGTTAGTATGCATTTGTTTGCTTGCTGCTGCCTACCTCATTAGACCCTGAGCTCTTAGAGCCTTCTGCCTCTTTCCGTTTCCTCAGCACGCAGCACAGTGCCTGGCATATAGCAGGTGCTTTTGTTGTTACCGAGTCGTTTGAGTCCTGTCTGACTCTTTATGATCCCATTTGGAGTCTTCTTGACAGAGATGTTGGGAGTGGTTTGCCATTTCATTTTACAGATGAGGAAAATGAGGCAAATAGAGTTAAGAGATTTACATAGCTAGTGAGTGTTTGACGCCAGATTGGAACTCAGGAAGAAGAGTTTTCCTGACTCCAAGCCTGGAAAACCATCCACTGTGCCACCTAACTGCCCTACACATAGCGGATGCTTAATAAATGCTTATTGACTGATTCTGGTATACTCTGTCGTTTACCCTAATATGTATAATCTTCCCAATTTCTACTTTCTGCAAGTATGGAGGGAGTGGGAAGCTAAGCTGAGGAAAGTCGGTTACCTTCCTTCCCCATTGGAGTGACCAAAGAAAATGCCTTTTACTTTGAACCCTTAAACGAGAGCACCATACACTTAGGCTGCCAATGTTTGAGGTATGGTAGATAGTTCTAATTTTCACCTACTAACCTTCTGGGGAAGAAATGAGTAAAGGAGTGAGGGCCTCACCACCACAAGCCTTCCTCTTGTTCCCCACAGAGACAAAAATCTCTGACCCCCTTAGAGACACTGCGGGTCAGATCTGAGAGCAAATACCACCTGCACAAGTCACATGGTTAGCCAGCTGTTGTGTGTTAGTTGACCATCCACCTCTGGTAGTCACACTACCTCTCCAGCTCCATTACCCACGACTGCATTTCCCCCACTCTCTTCAGTCCAGCCAGACCAGCCTTCTGGCTGCTCCTCACACAGGACACGACCTCTCCCACCTCTGTGCCTTGACAGCCATGGAATGTGCTCCCTCCTCATCTTCATCTCTTAGAAACCATTGTTTCATTTCAAAACTCAGCAGCCATCTCCTAAATCTAGGCCTGTCCTCATCCCCCCAGAGTTAGTGCCCTCCCTTGACCTCCCAAAATTATCTTGTTAGTTGACCCAACAAGCTTCTAGTAAGAACTTACTATATGCCAAGCACTGTGCAAAACAAAGGGCAAAAGCACTGTCCTTACCCTTAGGAAGCTCTCATTCTAATTGGGGCGACAATACACAAACAACTACATAAAGTGGCGTGGGGGAGTGATTGGGAAAGGCCTCCCGCAGAAGGTTGGGTTTATATTTATTTTGTACAGACAAAATTGATGTCTCTCTTCCAAAAGAATGTAAGCCCCTTGAGAGCAGAGCAGGGAATGCTTTATTTTTTATTTTTATTTATTTTTCTTTGTACTCCCAGGATCTACCACAGTGCCTGCCACAGAAGTACGCTCTTAATATACGCTTGTCGAATAATTGTTCAGACATATGGGGGACACAAAGTAAGCACTGGGGAGGCAAGACTCATGAACACATAGGAAACGATCATAACGATGACAGGGAGTTTTCCACGTGCCCGGTAAGTGGTGTGAGTGATAGTCCTGCTAAAGGAGTTGAGAGGAAAGGAACCTCCCTTGTGGGTTGGGGAGACCAGGGAAGGTTTTACAGAGGCTGTGCCCTACGAGTACGGCAGAGGCGTATTTATCCTCATGTCTAACCTCCGATCACAGTGGAACAGGGCAGTCACAGCAAGACTAGGCCTGCCTAGGAAAGCAGGGGCAGAGAGGCAAGTGTATCCCACCAAGACGAGTGCACTGCGGCAAAGTCCATTCCTGCTGCTGAGAAAGACAAAATCATAGAGTGGGAAGATGGAGAGGCGCAGCGTCAAAGGGGTCCTCAGAAGTTATCTGGTTAGGATGAGGAAATTCAGACCCAGAAAATTTAAGTGACTTGTCCAAGGTCCCATAGCTGGTAAATGGCAGTCAGAATTTGAACCCAGTTCTTCTCCCTTGCCATTTTACTATACTACCTTTGAGGGCCTGGGTTTGAGTCTTGATTCTGCCAATCATTCTAGTAATGGAGTGATTCATTCAAGTAATCAATTCTAGTAATCAGGGTCATTCCTTGGGACCTTAAGCACCTTCACTTTTTGGTTCCCAGTTTCCATATCAATAAGATGAGGGAGTTGAACTAGATCAGGGCTTAACCTGGGGCCCATAAACTTGCTTTTAAAAAACATTTTTATATTTCTCTGATAAGGGTTTGGTATCCAAGATACATAAGCCATATATATCTATATCTATATATGCATGTATATGTATGTATATATATTTTGCAGTTCTTCTTTGAGAATTATTTGTTCATATCCTTCAAGCATTTATCCATTGTGGAATGGCTCTCTCTCTCTCTCTCTGCATATAGATAGATATGAGATAAGGGTTTGGTATCTAAGATACATAAACTATATCTAAGATACATAAACTATACACACATATATACATATATATGTATGTATATATGTATATGTGTGTGTATGTGTGTATAGAGAGAGACAGACCGACTGACTGACCGACTTTGGTATCCAAGACACAGAGCCATTCCACAATGGATAAATGGCAGAAGAATATAAACGAACAATTCTCCAAAGAAGAATTGCAAAGTATTTATAACCACATGAAAAAATGCTCCAAATCATTAAGGTGAATCAAAATAACCCTAAGGTTTCACCTCATACGCTGTGCAAACTGGCAAAAATGACAAAAAACAATGGCAACAATAAACGTTGGAAGGGATTAGGAAGATAGGCACATTAATACTTTGCTGGTGGAGCTGGGAAATGGTATAACCATTTTGGAAAGCAAATTGGAATTAAGCAAATAAGATGTCCATGCCCTTTGTCCCAGAGACTCCATTACTGGTCTTTACCCCAAGAAAGTCATCAATACAAACAATTTCCCACATATTACAAAATTTTTATAGCAGTACTTTTTTGTTATAGCTGAGAGCTGGAAAACAAAGTAGATGCCCATCCATTGGGGAATGGCTAAACAAACTGTTACATGGGGTAAAGCTGTGCTATCAGAAATTATGTGTGTGATAAATACAAGAGGAATGAAGTAACCAAAGACAAGAAAACAATATACACAGTAACCACAATCAATAGTTTGAATGGAAAGAACAAGCCACCAAAAAAATAAAAAGAAAAATGATAAAGATCAAATGGAAATCAAATGAGGAACTTTAAGAACATTCCCAACCTAACCCTTTTCTTGGAGGAGGGAAATCCACACGTGTTACACATTGTATATGTTTTCAGACTTTTTCAATATGTCAATCAGTTGCGCTTTTCCCCCCTCCTCAAAAATATTGTTTGTCAGATGGGATGGCTCTCTGGGAAGGAGAGAGGGAGGTATGCGTGGGATACTATGGTAATGTAAGAAACAGAAAATATCAGTAAAAACTCATTTTTAAATTTGGTATCTATTTTGATATAATTGTTTCCCTTCACAATACTATGTATTCTATTTTATGCATTTAAAAAATTCTGGGAAGGTGTTTATAAACTTCTCTAGACAGCCAAAGGCGTCCATAACACAAAAAATAGGTTAAGAAGCCTTGCACTGTATGGTCTCTAAGGTTCTTTTCGGCTTTAAATCCTGTAAGAGGGACCCACATTAATGGCACTGGGTTAAGATACACTCATTTAGTGGTAGACACCTCACTTTCAAACTTGTGCTATTCCTCTAGGGTAAAGTTTGAAGGAATTCCCCGTACCAGCTAAAAAGTGGATTCCAAAGTCAGTTTCCAGAATGGAATGTAGCCAACTATGACCTTCACTGTATGTCAAAGAAAACAGTTCTTTCTTTGTGTTAGTTGCAGATAATTTTATAACATGTTATAATAGAGTGGCCAACTATGACCTTCGCTGTAGAAAACCTTTCTTTGTGTTAGTTGCAGATAATTTTATAACATTCTATCCAAGAGAAGGGAAAACTGTATCTTTAATTTTCTTGGCCTGTTTTTGTGATATTTTACGGATTTAGAAATTTCAGTGACTGTTTATTCTGTTCTATAAAAATTGTATTGGACTTAAACTGCCATGTCATCCTTTAAACGAGTATTACAGTAAAGCAAAGAGAAATAGAAAAAAGAGATGTGCTCATGTAAATTCCCTTTTGGCCCCTCATTTGCGTAGACAAAAAATTTCCTTGGTTGGGAAAGGAGATAAACTTCCTCCTCTACACACACACACACACACACACACACACACACAGAGATACACACAAACAGCAAATTAGATACACATATGTGTGTATATATGTATATGTGAATGTGTGTATGTATATATATACATACACACACATATCTCCCCAAACTAGTCCCAACTCTGCCACTGCCTTGCTGTGTCAACCCTGGAAAAGTCATTTCCTGTCTGAGTCTCTTCATCAGCAGTATAAGGAGGTTAGGGTTGGCAGATCTCAGGGTATTCCAAGGCTTCTGTAGGGATTATGATCAGACTGCACTCTGTATCACCCTGTGACTCCTCTCTATGTCACAAGGTAAGGTGTGTTGTGAGAAAAGTTTTTTGTAAACTTTATAGCACTGTAGAAATGTGGAGCATTGATACTGACACGACTCCATGCCTTCCTTCCTCTTCCCCAAATGCATCCAGTGTGGCCAAAGTGCCCTTGTGAGCTAAACCATCACTTAGAGCCGGCATCTGCATAGTGGCCACCCTGGGATGCTACCTGGAACCCTCTCTTTTAGGTGAGCTCCAAAAGGCTAAAGAGGAGTGAATTAGCAGCCCTATAGGGCAAGGCCTCTGCTAAATTCTAAGACCCAGGCTAATATTTTTATTTCCATGGATTCTATCTTCCTCAGCTTCAGTCCTACCCATTGGTTCTAAGTGCTGGACTCTGCTTAGAGGATTGAGAGGGAGACCCACCCAGCATTCATCTATAGCAGACAGGAAGTCATCAGAGCTGCTGAAGCTGGAGGAGATCAAAGGAGAGTTTTAAAAATGGAACACCTTATGTGTTCTATCAACCAGCAAAGAGGTTGGTTAGGACATGGACTATATAGAATGTTCACTATTTCAATTCAACAAATGTTTATTAATTTCCTCCTCTGTGCAAGGCACTGTGTTCCCAATTGGGGGTGCAGTGGCAAAATAAAAAACAGCCCCTGCCCTCAAGAAACTTACATACTACTGGAGGTGGGGGTGGGGCTCGTTGCAGCATCATTTATACAGACAAGCTCCTCAAAGGGAGGGGCTAATGTTTGTGTCTTTGCATCTCTAGCATGACACCTGAAAGAGGAAACCCAAGAGAATCTGAGGCAGGACAACATGCTGACAGCCAGGGAGATCCCCAAAGGGCTTCTGAGCAGCTGGCACCTGAGCTGAAACCTGAAGAAACAAAGTGGCAAAAGTGAAACAAGTCCTTCTTTGCATGTCATCCAGTCCACACTTTTAGTTTTTGTTGGTGGTGTTCAGTCATTTTCAGTTGTGTCTGGCTCTTCGTGACCTCATTTGGGGCTTTCTTGGCAGACATTCTAGAGCGGTTTGCCATTTCCTTCTCCAGCTCATTTACAGATGAGGAACTGAGGCCAACAGGGTTAAGTGACTTGCCCTGGGTCACACAGCTACTAAGTGCCTGAGGCCACATTTGACCTCAGGTCTTCCTGATGCCAGGCCCAGTGCACTATCCCCTGAGTCACCTCGCTGCCCACTTTTAGTTTTACTGTTGGGAAAGGAGGCCCAGAGCCAGGAAGTAATTCACCAACTACAAGTCAGGGGCAGAGTTAATACTCTGGCCCCTGCCTTAATGAGCCTCTAGCCAAGTTAAGAACTTCCTATTCTATTCCATCTTTCTGTCTCAGCCCTGCTGGCTCTGGCCCATAGCCTCCCTTCTGTAAACACCAGGGCATATCTCAGGGCTGCCATTCCTCCACAGAAGCAGCCTCTAAACACCTATCTGCTTCCTCCACACTCTGCCTATCTCGAAAAGCAAGGGCCTCGTGGGCAAAGATTGAAGGGAGGTCCAAATTCTCACCCTCTGCCTCACCCCACACTCTTGCACAAGTCTGTAGAGAATGAATCATTTGTAGGGCATAGAGTCAAACAGACCCAGATTTGCAGATATGACACAGATAGGCGGGACGGCTGAAACACTGGATGTTAAGAGTCAAAATTCAAAAAGATCTTGTTGGCTAGAGAATTCTGTGAATTTAAAGCAGGTGTAAAAAGGAGGATAGCTACAAAGGCTTGCACTTGGGTTAAAAAAAGACAACTTTCAGAGCTATCCACAAATAGATGGAGCTCATTAGGAAGCCATGAATTCCTCCTCATTTAACATCTTCAAGGAAAGGCTGAACGATCAGTTTGGGGGTATGGTGTACAGTCCGATGTTCTCATTCAGGTACAGAATGGACAAGGCAGCCACTGAGGTCCCTTCCAACTCTGAAATTTTGTGTTTCTGCCTGCTGATCTGACACCCCCAGGCAATGCTCAATTGTGAAACATTCTCTCCCGGCTCAAATTTTCCTAGTGCTCTTTGGTTCTCTTTTGCCTCCACCATGGCCTAATTTAGGTTTTTCAGTACTCAAAGGGATCTATGATCTCCCTAACTCCAGTTCTCTCCAATGATGCAGATTCCAATCCTTCCACTCTTACCTCTCTTGTAAGACTCTGATCCATATCCTCCCAAAAGTCTGCCATGAGGATCCTCCCGATACACTGGAGATTTCCCTCATTTTCTCTGGATGTTGCAAGGTACCCCCTGGGAATCCATCCCCTTGCTGCGTAGCTAGACAATCATCTTTGGTCATGCGGTTCTTTGATGATATTCTTTACTCCTGTTTTTCAGAGCTCTTGACTAGTTATAGGTGGATGTCTTCAGTACAATTTAATTCCTCAGAGGCAGGTAGTCTTCCAGGTCTCATTGCCAAGCAGCAGTATCAAGAAAGTATTTGCATTAAAAAAAAAGACTGACCTTAGTTGTTACCGGGTGAGGTCAGTAAAACTACTTTGAAATATTTTTTCTTTTTTTGGAGGGGAGAAGGAAAGGCAATTGGGGTTAAGTGACTTGCCCAAGGTCACACAGCTAGTGTGTTGTGTGTCAAGTGTCTGAGGCCAGATTTGACCGCAAGTCCTCCTGACTCCAGAACCAATGCTCTACTCACTGCGCCACCTAGCTGCCCCCTACTTTGAAATTTTAAAAAATAATCCAGCCCACACTGTTCCTTTTCAACTGGGCGTCCAGCTCACTATCTCTCTGTATTGCCTGTCCCAGATATACTGTTATAGTGTCCATTCTCATGTATGCTGAAATATGGGCAAAAGGCATTCTCCATCCATTTGGTCTTTTTCCTGTGTGGAAGGACAGCCAAATGCCTGATTATAGATCTCTTCTAGGAGCACCTGAAATGTCTTGGAACTTAATGCAATTAACACAATGTTACCTGCAAAAAGGAGGTCCTCTGGAGGGAAGCACTCTTTGACCTGGACTTTGCATCGGATTTCCTCCATCACAGTGGCAGACACTTTTGGCAAGCACACATCTCCCCTTCAGCTGTTCTGACCTTCTGGCCTTTAACACACCATACCTTTGCTTCAGTCTTACCCTCCTACCATCCTCAGTGTCTAGGGCTTCCTCACCCTGGAACATTCATCTACCTCCATCCATCTATGCCAGCTTGCCTCTCCCCCTGGTAAATTCTTCCAGGGGCCTCTGGGCCTCCCTTCAACCTTCATTCCCCTCAGGGCTTCTAATTTTCAGAACTTCAACACCAAGCCCCTGAATGTACTTTCTTCTCCTTGAGCCAACAAGGATTTATTAGGTACCTACTATGTGCCAGACACTGTGCTACAGACTAGGGATAGGAGGAAAGATAAAAGATATTCCCTGTCCTTGAAGAGTTCACAGTTTAATGGGGGAGACAAAATGCATGCAAACAACTATGTATAGACAATATCTATGCAAGATAAACTGGAGATTATAATGGGAAGGTACTAGCATTAAGGGAGATGAGGAAAACTTCTTGTAGAAGGTGGGATTGTAGATGGGACTTAAAGGAAGACTGGAGGTAGAGGTAAGGAGGGAGAGCATTCTAGGCATGGAAGATGTCAATGGACAGGCATGGGATCCAGAGATGGAGTGTCTTGTTCATGGAACAGCAAGGAGGCCTGTACTGCTGAATTGAAGAGTATATGGAGAAGGAAAAGATACAAGAAGATTGGAAAGGCAGGAGAGAAGGCCAGGTTATGAAGGGCTCTGGATGCTAAACAGAGGATTTTAAATTTGTTCCTGAAGGCAATGGGAAGACACACTGGAGTTTAGGGAACAGGAGGGGTTACATGGTGATGTGCTTTGAGAAGTACTATTTGACAGCTAAATAGGTGGCAGACTGGAGCAGACAGAGATTTACGGTAGGGAGACCAACAAGTAGGCATGCAGTAGTTCTAGGGTAAGGTGAGGAGGGACTGCACCATGGTGGTGGCAAGTTCAGAGGAGAGAAGGGAACATACTCAACAGATGTTCTAAAAGTAAATAGGTCTTGGCAACAGATAGGATATGGAAGGTGAGGGAGAGTGAGAAATTGAGAATGATACCAATGGATGAAACTGTTAAGCGAGCACTGAGCCTGGCCTTCATTTGATCCCTGCAGCACCCTACATAAAAGTTTTGCCGAAGAAGACATGATCCATTCATGGATTAGTCTTTGGGTCTGGCCATTCAGCCAGCTCTGAATCCATCCACTGGTATAATCATGCAGCTCACATCTCTCTATCTTATCTGTAAGAAGACAATGAGAGACTGTCAAGTGCTTTACTAAAATCTAAGTTAACTGTCTACAGTATTCCCCTGATCTACCAGAAAGGTAAGCTTGTGAAAACAGGAGATAACCTGTCTTGATGAAGCCCCACTAGCTACTTGTGACCTTTGCTTCCTTTTGTAGATGTTAATTAACCATTCTTTAATAATCTGTTCTAGAAAGTCAAGGACTCAGGGGCCTGAGAACAAGCTTACCAAGTCATGCAGCAGTTACAGGGTAGGAGGAACAAGCTCTACCCGAGACAGAATGTACTACTCGTACAAGCTGGAAATACTGTATTCTTTTTACCTGACACAGCAGGCTGTATCTCCCTTCCTCCCCCAACCAGCTGCTGTGATGGGACAAAGGGAGGACACCAAAGGAACATCCAAGTTTTTTTCTTCCCCCATCGAACCAAGATATTGGATACTTTTATCACTGAGTCACTAGCGCATGGGTCATCCTTAATGCACCCACCCAAACACTAAAATAGTTGGCTAGAACCAAGAAGGGCCACTGAGCATGTTCCATGGGGTAGCCCTTACTTCCATGGGATGGTCTTCACTGCCATAAAAAAAAAATCCTTTTTAATTTATATTCACCAACCTCAGCTCACTTTGTACTTTTGCACTCCTGACACTATTTTTATGGGATGACACCTACTCCTCCATTATCTACCTTGCTGCCAGCTTCTGTACACGTCTTCTTAAGATTGAAGTGGGTTAGCACTATATACATAGCAGTCTTTTAGATGACTTTTTTCCTCATCAGAATTTTTTCTCCTTTTGTTACAGCCCTTGGGTAACTTCACTTCACTGTCTATGCTATTTGAATCATCCAAGGCCCAGGCAAGTAAGAAAGGGAGCAGATTCTGGGGCCTTTCTACTATGATGCAAGATTTCCAGAACTTTCTAAGGACAGGATCATAGCTAGGGGCCTTGCTTAGCAAGTTATACTGGGTGAACTGGCAAGACTTTTGTTTCTCCTCTTTGTTTCATCACCATGAGGCTCTGGGAATGTCTCCTCTTCCCCCACTCTCTATGACCTGTTGTTGTGCATGGGGACCTCTCCTGGCCTCAGAGTAGGCAGGAGGAAGACAGATAATAATGCCTATGTCAGTGGGACTAGGAGAGTTTCTCTCTTTAATTTACTTTAATTTCATATATATTAAAACTGCAGTGATCCATATATTGTATGTTTGAATTCACTGGCTAATGAGGGAAGAGAAATTTATAGAGCCAACTATCCTAAGGCACAGGAATAGAGTCAAGATAACTGTACCAATTAATGTTTTAAAATATTTTCTTCCTCTAGATTAGAAATGGGTAAGTAGCAGCCATGCAGACTTGCGTTAATGCTGTGTATGGGTGCGCGTGTGCATGTGCATGTGCGTGCGTGCGTGCGTGCGTGTGTGTGTGTGCATATGTGTGTGTGTGTGTGAAAAAGTTAATGTGCAAAGTAGCTGGACCAGCCAGCCATTAAGAGGAACAGTTGGGCTGTGAGTGCCCACTGGTGGCCACAGAAGAAAGTTCAACCTGCTTTAAGATGGAATCCTAGTTCTTCAAATAGTTTGCCACCTGGTGGACATCTCAGATGTTTTGTCACTGGTGCCCAACTCTGTGACCCCTTTTGGGTTTTCTTGATACTTTCTTTTCCAGCTCATTTTACAGATGAGGAAACTGAGGCAAATAGGGTTAAGTGACTTGCCCAGGGTCACACAGCTAGTATCTGAGGCCATATTTGAACTCTTCCTGACCCAGGGCCCGGCACTGTATCCATTCACTGCATTCATCAATACTTGGGTTATTTTAACCTATGTGACAACAGTACTTTTAAAGAAGGCGATGCTAACCTAACCAAACAAAAATACCCCATTATTTCAGATGGGCTAAACCAGGGTGAGGGTAATAGACAGGCTTCAAATTTGTCAGTGAGTTAGAGAAATATCTGCTCCAAACAGGTGAAGACTTCCCCCAGTGGAATGGGTGGATGAGAACAATTTGTTCCAGTGGCTGAAGCAGGTGCTGTGGAGCACTTAGAGTTTGGTTAGACACGGGAGACACCAAGGTTATCCGCTGCATCCTGGGCCATTGTCAGTTGTCCTGACTCTTGTCTTGCCACAGGACTTTGCTAACTCTGGAAGACAGAGTGAGGCTGACAACTGCACAACTCTGCCTCACTTAAATCCATTTCATTCAAAAGTCAAGATATCACTCCCTGATGTCACTGATCCTCTTCAAAAAGGAAGGATGAACAACAGGTTCAGAGTTGCTATTCTTGGTTCTAGGTACCGACACGGAAACTTTGAGGGGCCTACTTCTGGCTGAGTGTGAATCACTGATAAAGGTCTTCCACAGTGAGATGAAGGGGAAGAGGCCTTCTATTGGCTATGGAAAGGGACTAGTTGGTGATTGCCGGGTATACAGAAGAACATCCCCTTTCCTTTCTCTCCCTTTTCTGGTAAACTAATCCAGCCAAGACTGTTACAAGCTGCTTCTTGAGAGCTGGATTGGGGGAAAGGGTGGCTTGCCCAGACTCCTGGTCCTGGATTCTGTGCAGCCATATGTATATTGCATCTAAAGAACATGCCCTGACCTGGGAAGCTTGGGCCTGGGTTTGGGCTGCCTTTCCTGACCTTGGATGAATTAGTACTTATCCTGAGATCAGCGTGTCCAAGTAGGGAGAAGATCTTGTAAGTTCTCAAGTCTGGGATCCCACTGGGTCAGAACTAGATAGTGGCGAAGGAAGAGTTGCTTTTGGAGAGGATAACCACCAAAAGCTCTGACCCAGTGGGATCCCAGACTTGAGAACTTACAAGATCTTTATATAGATTATCCATGTACAGTCGTGCAAAAACATATTTCCATATTAGCCATGTTGTCAAAGAAAAGACACTCCTCCAAAACTCAAGAAAAATAAAGTTTGAAAAGTATGCTTTGATCTGCATTCAGACACTATCAGTTCATTCTCTGGATGTGGATGGCATTTTTCATCACGAATCCTTTGGAATTGTCTTGGATCATTGTATGCTGAGAATAGCTATGTATTGCTGTTACTGTGTACTATGTTCTCCTGGTTCTGCTCATGTCATTTAGCATCAGTTCATGTAAATCTTTCCAGGTTTTTCTGAGACTATCCTGCTCATCATTTATTACAGCACAAAAGTATTCCATCACAATCATGTACCACAACTCGTTCAGCCATTCCCCAATTGATGCATACCCTCAGTTTCTAATTCTTTGTTACTACAATATGAGAAACAGGAGCATAGCCCCTCTCATTAAAGGCAGGCCCCACTGGGCCTGAACCCAGCCCTGGGGCACACTTCCTCAGTTAGGGTTAGGGTCTCAGACCTGCCTTAGCTCTCACTGTTCAGCTGTGCTTTTGCTCTGTTCTTAAGTGTGTAACCCTTTAGCCTCCTGACACAGGTCAGAGCTTTTTCTTCTTTGTTTTCACATTAAAACCTTTCTTCCATTGTTACTACTTAATGGAATGATAGCTCAAAGGTGTTCTTTGGAGAAGTAAGTAAAAGAGTTAACAGAAGTTTGGTAAATTGAATCTTGGGCCCAAAGGCAGCAAGAAATGTAATTTCATGGGCTATTTAGTCACTGTCTTGCAATACTCATGATAAACAAAAGCAAAAAAATGACTACCTTCATAAGGATAACTGCATTTTTATGGGACAACATCTGGTGCAGAGAACAGAGATGTAGAAAAATTCTATGACAAACTTGGCAAGATCCTCTAAACCAAGTCAACAAATACACTGGAACTGGGTGACTTAATTGCAAACATGGGCTCCGGAAAGAATGATGAAAAATAAGTGTAAAGCAGGATTTCAGGATTAAGAAATGAAAAAGACCAAAAGCTCAGGAAGACAGCGGGAAAGCATTTGACATAGTGAGCATCAAGTGAAAGCACCAAAAATGTATCTGATTATATCCTAAAGGGACAAGAAATGACTGCTCATCTAAGAACCAGTTTCCAATCAGGAGTATGCATATAGTGAGATGATAAAACACTCAGAACACAAGTCAAAATCAATATCAAATTAGAAGAGATGAGAAGACACAGTGTATAATTATTCAAGTTTCATCCTGACCCGTTCAAACAAACAAACCAATGATGAACAATAGGAAATGGGTGATTATTACATAATTTCCTATTTAAGTTTCAACAAAAGCAATTGAATGAACATTAAATTCAATGAAGAGGGAAGGTACTGTGCTGGGGAGATAACGGAAAAAGAAAGAAACAACTAGTTTCTGACCTCAAGGAGTTTATATTCTACTGTAACTGATATAAAGCAATCACCGCAAAGAAGCCAAAAGACCCAAGCACCACACCTTTAGCAGTGAGCACTTTCTTTGCCAAGGAAAGAGATACGGAAGTCAAATACAACAACAGTTTAAAATATGACAGAAGATGGTGGAAGATGATGTATCATGTCACAAAAATGAAGACAAGGCAGAACAAATCTGTACAGTGCCTGCTTGGTATGAGACTTGACTAAGCCAGATCATCCCAAGAGCATTTCTAGGAGAACCAGAAAGGAAAACAAATACATGAAAAAATAGAACAGATTTTTCAGTGTTTCTGGAGACATCTACTGTCAGTGGTGATGGTAGAACCACTATATCTGTATTCTTTTATAGTTCAGAGACCAATGTGCTTATATAAGGAAACAGAAATGGCCATCAAGAAGATAAAAGGCAGAAGAATCTGAAAGGCTGACCCACCCCCTTGAATGCCAGATTCTTCTCTTTGAAGTCTGGGGAGGACATCCTCCCCAGGTAGTGGCACGGACTTTTGCTAAACACATATCTCCCTATTTTATGCTTCGATTGATACTAACAGAGGATCATTGAACAAAATTAGCTCTGGGGTTGATCCTAAGTATATAAAGGCAAAAAAATGAAAGTCTTTGTTCTCAAGGAACTTACATTCTACAGGAATGTAAATGTATGTATATATATAAATGTTATACACATACACTGTTATGTATGTTTGTATGTATCTCTTAGACAGGCATTACAAATGGAAAATGAATTGGGTACACAATTAAATGGGAAGAAGAAAGCAGGTTGAATTGTATTTGGGAAATTCCACAGCATTTCCACCAAACTGCAAGCTCATTTTTTAAGACACCAATTTTCTCCCAGTGATGCTGTGAATCATGCAATACCTCAGCCTCCCAAGAACCAAAATGGCAACATGCTGAATGTGAGGCTGCAGCTTATTACCAATAACTGATCAAAAAAGGAGGTGAGCTGGTCATGTAGCAGGAGAGACAGCTCAAGTCCTGCATTAGAACATGGGAAAAGTTAAAAGACTGAGGAAGGCCTCCAGAGGGTTGAACTGATCCTCTATCAATTTAAAAAAAACATCCATTAAGTTCTTATTATATACTAGGCGCTGTGCTAGCAGCTGGGGATACAACAAGAAGAATGTATAAAACCTTCCCTGGCCCTCAAAGAGCTTTCCATCCAACGGGGGAGAAGATACAACTTGTAAAAGACAAATAAATACGAGATTTTCTCCAGAGGAAAAGAGAGCTACTGAGGCTGAAGTGAAAAACCCAAACCAACAAACATACTTTCAAATTCTCCAAATCACTAATTATTAAGAGAGATGCAAATTAAAGCAGTTTTAAGGCTCCACTTGACACCCATCGGGGTGACAGAGGTGACAAAAGAGAAAAATAAATTCCTGGAGGGGCTGAATGAACATAGGTCCATTGATACATTTGTTGGGGGAATCTATGTATCAGGCCAGCAATTCTGGAAAGTAACTAGGAATTATGTCCCCAGAATCACTAAACTTTGTGCCCTCTGACCCAGTGATACCATCACTAGGCCTATCTAAACCCTAAGGAAATAAAGAGGAAGAGGAATCATATATACAAAATTATTTACAGTGGCTTTTTCTATAGTAGCAAAGAACTATAAACTAAACTTGTGCCCACTTGTTGTCTAATGGCCAGACAAATTATAGGGGACAGAAGCAGGGGAACACCTTATACCCCTCACAACATTATAAAGAAGATTTGCCAAAGGGTGAAGGAAAAGAGAGGAGGCCCGGCTGACACCGAAAGTGTGAGGCCCTGGGGGACTGACAGGAGAGTTGGTGTGGAACACGGCTGGGCTGGGGGTAGATAAAGTAATGACATCTTTTTCAACCCGGATCACAGTCTCCTTCGTCTTGTTCCACACATTCCCTCCCACCCAAAATGAAAAGTAGGGAAATAGGGTTCTTACTCACCAAATCATGGCCCCCAAGCTTGGCCGGCTCTAGTCCCAGAGTGATCTGGGGAGGTGGAGTCTTCCTAAGGGGACCAGGGAAGTTACCATGGAGGTTATAACTACTTGAAGGGGATGATATTGACTGAGTTGGGGGCAGGTTGGTGTGAGGTCAGAGTGAGAAGAATATTAGAGAATAAGGGTAGGTGGTTAGGATGGAGATAAGCCTCACAATTGGCTACTGCAGACAGGTGGGAGGTGGCTTGTCCTCCTAACCTCCAATCAGTTGCCACAACCCCCCTGGGTGATTCCCCTCCTCCTCACCACCCAGGCCTGCCCCCCCAACTATTCTAAATGACTATACCCTTCTACCCTTCATCTTGCCATTACCCACAAATGTTTCAATTCCACGTTCATGAACTCTGAAATTCCTTTATATGAGCATGATCTGCTGTCACTCCACCTCCCCCCTCTGCCTAGTAATCCACTCCTTTTGTTTGTCCTCATCCTGACCTCTAAGCCTTCCACCCCAGTTGTTTCCCAGATCATCACCCCAGCACTAGCTACATACTTTCCTCCCTTCCCTATCTTGACCCCTGGCTGAACCAGTTCAACCCTACACTGTCTTCTCTAGAGTGAGTCCCCTTGGCCTCAGTGTATCTCTGATCTTGCCTCTTCAGCCTTAGATTACTCCCACCTTCCCCTATTGCTCCAATTCATGAGCTGCTGAACAAACCTGGAGAAAATCACAGAATCATGCTGACCTGGAATGGGTCCTCTCTGCAGCCAAGTGATCAATCCTTTTACCCCTCACCTCTTTACCTGATTCTCTATTCTACTGACCACAGCAGCTTCTACGAACCTTTTCACTCCCCCTTCCCCACCCTCTCAGCTGAGGATCTTGCCTCATATTTTACAGAAAGAAGTGAAGCCATTAACCAAGAGCTCTCCCTTTTCTCTCTTTCTTCTCCTTGTCTCATATCACTCCCAATGCCTCCTCTTTCCTCCACCATCCCATGAAGAGGTGGCTCTTATCACCAAGTTTAACCCTTCTAGGACAAATAATCCCATTCCATTCTATCTCCTCTAGCAAGATGTTCCGCTCTATCACTTCTATTCTCCCTGTCTACCGGCTGCTTCCCTACTGCCTATAAACATGCCCATGTCTCACCCGACCTCAAAAAATCTTGGCTTGATCCTTCCTATTAACTATCATCTTCTATCTTCTACTTTTTGTGGCCAGATTTCGTAAGGAGGTACTTATTAATGTCTCCATTCTCTTCTCTTCTCATTGTTCTCTTCTCTCACTCACTTTTTTACCCCTTATCGTTGGGAGTTTGAGCTCATCATTCCACAGAAGTTGCTCTTTCTAGAGTTACCAATGATCTCTTAGTTGCCAGATCCAACAGCCCTTTCTCAATCCTCCCTCTCCTTTACCTCTCTGCAGCCTCTGACACCATTGGTCACTGTCTTCTTGTTTCTCCCTCATCTCTGTGTTTTTAGGACACCTATCTTTCCTGCTTCTCCTCCTACCTGTCTGATTACTCCTTCTCTGTCTCCTTGGAAGAGTCCTCATCCAGGTCATGCCTTTCCCACTGTAGGTGTCTCACAGGTTGTGTCCTGGGCCCTCTTCCCTTCCCACTGTATTTGGCAAGCTCATCATCCCCTGTGGATTTAATTACCATCTTCACGCTGATGACTCTCAAGTGTACCTATCCTGTCCTCTCTTCTGCTAACCTCCAGTTAGCACATCTCCATCTGCCTTTCATATATTTCCAAGTAGATGTCCAGCAGACATCTTAAATTCAACATATCCTAAACTGAATTCAGTATCTTTCCCCATTTTAAACCCTCTCCTACTAATTTCCCTATTATTGTCAAACACCATCCTCTCCGTCTCCCAACCTAGGTGTTAATCTGGATTCCTCACTACTTCTCACTCCCCATATCCAATCTGTCACCAAGGCCTGTCAGTTTCACCTTTGCATCCTCTCTCCAACAGGCCCTTCTCTCCTCTGATATTGATATCACCCTAGCACAGGTGCTCATCAGGTCATACCTGGTCTGCTGCAAACAGCTTTCTGGTAGTTCTGCCTACCACGAGTGCCTACCCCACTCATGTCCATGCCACCAAAGTGATTTTCCTAAAGTTCAGCCTGATCATGTTCAATAAACTCCAATGGCTCCCTATCACCTCCAGGATCAAATACAAAATCTTGTTTGACATTCAAAGCACTTCACAATGTAGCCGTACCCCTCCTGCCTCTCCAGCATTCTTACACCTAAGTCTCCACCAAGTACTCTTCAATCCAGTGACACTGGCCTCCTGGCTGTTGCACAAATAAAACACTCCATGTTTCAGTTCCAGGAATTTTCCCTGGCTGTCCTCCCATGCCTGGAATGCTCTCCCTCTTCATCTCTTTCTCCTGGCTTCCCAGGCCTCCCATAAGCTGAAATTAAAATACCATCTTCTGTAGGAAGCCTTTCCTGAGCCCTCTCAATTCTAGTATGTTCCCTTTGTTCATTATTTCCTACTTATCCCGTATAGCTTGTCTGCACACATTTCTTTGCTTGTTGTCTTCCCCATTAGATTGTACTGTTCTTTGAGTATAGTTTGTAAGTTCCTTGACTATATGAACTGAGCTTCTTTTTGTATCCCCAGCATTTAGTACAGTGCCTAGAACATAGTAGGTGCTTAATAATCATTTATTGACTGTCTTCCTCAATCTCAAAAAACCCTTACTTGATATGTTCATCCCTGCTTAGCCATGGTCCTATCTCTCACCTCCTTTTTGTGGCTAAACTTCTTGAAAAGACCATTTACAATCTACTTACCTTTCTATTTTCTCTCCTCTGTCTTCTTAACTCTTTGCTTCCAACCTTAGCCTTCAACCAAAACTGCTCTTTACAAAGTTACCAGTGGCCTCTTATTTGCCAGCTTTGACAGCCTTCAATTTTCTTGGCCTCTCTGCGGCCTTTGACACTGCCATCACCCTCTTCTCCCTGATACTCTGTTTAGGGTTTTGTGACATTGTCCTTTCTTGGTTCTCTTAGCTATCTGACCACACTCCCATTCAGTCTTCTTTGTCAGATCTTCACCCAGGTCATGCCTACTAACTGTGAATGTTCCCCAGTGCTTTCTCCTAGGCCCTCTTCTCTTTCCCTTAACGTGATTTCACTTGGCAGTCTCCTCAGCTCCTGATTATCATCTCTATGCAAATGATTCTCAGATCTATTTATCCAGCCTGAACCTCTTTCACCAACTTCCAGTTTTGTATCCTTACCTGCCTGTAATCTATCTCCAATGAATATCCAATGGACTGCAGGTCTCCAACAAACTCGACACGTCCCAAAGTGAATTGATTATCCTTTCCCCCACACACGCCCCACTTCTGAACTCCCCTATTATTCTCAAGGAGACTACCATGCTCCTAGTGACCCAGACTCTCACCCTAGTGGTGTCATCCTCAACCCTCACATCCAACTCATCACACTGTGTTATTTCTATCTTGGTAACATCTCTTGAATAAACCCTCTTCTTTCCTTGGATGCCGTCACCAACCTGGTACAGAAACTCAAAGTACTTCAATAGCCTGCTGGCTGGTCTCCCTGTCTCAAGTCTCTCCTCCATTCAGCTAAGTGATTTTCCTAAAGTACAAGGCACCCCTTCCCTATTCAATCACTTCCATGAATTAATATAAAATCCTCTGTTTGGCTTGTAAAGCTTTTCATAAGCTGGTCCCCTCCTACCTTCAGTCTTCTGACACTTTATTCACCTCCCCATACTCTACTATCCAGTGACACTGGCCTTCTTGCTTCTCCTAGCACAAGTCACTCCGTCTCTCAACTCCAGAAGTTTTCCCTGGCTGTCCTCTATACCTAGAATTGTCTTCTTCCTTGACTGCCTCCTGGCTCCTCTGAAGTACATCCTCTTTACTGTCAGTGGTTTCCCTCTGCTGATTATCTCCTGCACAGATACTGTTTGCACCAGTTATTTACATGTTATCTCCCCTAATACATTCAGCTCCTTGAGCAAAGACTGTTTTTGCCCTTCTTTGTATGATTAGCACAGTGGCTGGCACATAGTAGGTGATTAATAAAGGCTTGTTGATTTGACTAAACTTTTGAAAACAAAGACTGTGTCTTATTTATGTCTTTCACGCTGGGACAATACTTTGCACATAGTGTGTGCTTGACTTTTGAATGAATTTATCATCTTTTCCATCTGTCTAGATAGGGACAGGGTCAAAGAAATCAGGGCAGCTAGGTGGTGCAGTGGATAGAGTGCCAGGCCTGGAGTCTGAAAGACTCATCTTCCTGAGTTCAAATCTGACCTCAGGCACTTACTAGCTGTGTGACCCTGGGCAAGTCACTTAACCCTGTTTGCCTCAGTTTCCTCGTTTTTAAAATGGGCCAGAGAAGGAAAATGCAAATCATTCCCAGCATCTTTGCCAAGAAAATCCCCAATGGGGTCACCAAGAGGCAATACAACTGAACAATGACAAACGAATGAGTATCTAAAAGAAAAAGTCTATCTTCCAGGAACTTTCTGTTCTTAGGAGAAAGGCAAGAGTCTTCTGGAGAAGGAAGACCATTTACAATCCACTTACCCTTGAAAGGCAAAGAGTGACTTTTTCACAAAAGAAGAGGCCCATACTCACTCAACAAAAAATCTCTCTTTGTCTAAGGAGGAGATTATCCTACAGAACAAGTACAGTGACCCTATCAGCTCTTGTCAAAGATCGTGTTAAATGCATTTGTGTTTAAAAATACAAATGCACACACATAAACGGAACCTTTCATGCCTTTTGTTGACTTGGTTCCCACGAACCTGCCTTCCTATCACTTTTTCCTTACCGGGGACTGAGAACGGGCTCTGCTTTGCCCAGCCTCACTTCAGCACCTACTTTGAGATAACTCCCAATTTATCCTGTATCTGTTTTGTTTGTACATAGGTATTTGCTAGTCAGACTTTGAGTTCCTTGGGGTCAGGGACCGTTTTTTTGCCTTTCTTTGTATCCCCAGCAGAGACTTGGCAGAGTGCCTGGTACATAGCAGGTATCTAATAAATACTTCTCGACTCACGGAGACAGTACTAAGGGAGGTGACTTTTATTTGGGTGAGGGCTTTAGGTCTTTTAAATTCCACAAAGAGTCGTTTTAAACAAAATCTTTTTTGATCCTCCAAACAAGCCTCGTAAGCAGCTGAAGAATAATTACTGACCACTCTTTATACGACTAGGGGAAACGGAAGCCCTGGGGCGGAGGCCAGTTTGTCCAGATTCACATGGGTAACAAATGACTAGCAGTCGGGATTTGGGCTCACCCCAATTTCACATCCAGGGCTTGCTTTTTCCCACTCCACCCCGTTCCCTCCTTTACTCCAGCACAGTGTAACGCATGGAAACTAATCCGTGTAGGTCACAGGGGTGAGGGAATAAGGTGGGGGCAGTGGAGTGCCTTTGATCTGCGTTCAAGCTCGGCCTCTGATACCAACCAGGGGCAAATCACGAAACCTCTGGATGCTCCCAGCGCACTTAGCTACAGGAGGAGTAGGTGAGCTGCACCAGCGGAGGGAGGTTCTACTCCAGGGAGGTTCCCTACGCAGTTGAAATTACAACTCAAGACCAAATATACATCGATGGAGACATAACTCGCCTTTAAAAGGGGCTGTAAAGTTTCCACAGCCCTTTGTTACGTATTCTGCCGGCGCCCAAGGTTCCCAGCCACCCAAGCCAAGGACAGTCCCGGGCACCACCTACGGGGACTTAGACGCGCAAGCCCTACCCAGCAGCCTTCGGTCCCTCCCCGAGGGGCGCCGCAGGTGACGGGGCGCATGCGCGCTCTACCGCACGCTTATTGTACCGGGGTTTGACTCGGCACCTACCACTTCAAGCGGAAGGGGAGCCTTTTCTACAAAGAGACAAAGAGTCCTCCTCCCTTTACCTTCTCCTTGTGAAAAGACCGACATAGAGAACATCGAAGATCACTTTAAACGTGATATATAAGTTCTCAAGGCTCATCTTCTTTAGTGCTTCTGGAGTTTCTCTTTCCTTGATGGACATGGGCCTGCATATTCCCCTCTTTCACTCGTATTGGTACGTTCTGGACGAGGTCACATGGCGAGGAAGATGGCTGCTTCCTGAAAAGGCCGGGAGTTACGGCTGCAGCTGCTGCCAGGTGAGGTATTGAGAAGGTGGTTTGGGGCACTCAGGTTCTGACAGACACTCGTGGTGAGGCGGATCCTCTTCCCTGGGTGTCCAGGGTGGGAGGATAGAAGGGTCGGTAGGGAATCAGGCCCGGGATCGGTGTCTTCCTTGTGGGAGATCCCACCCTTTGAGAATCGGAGACTGAGTAGAAGGTGATTCCCGAGGGTCCCTTCCTCCAGACCCCTCCCCCCTTTTCCCCCCTGAGGGATCCCATCTTTAAACAAGTCTATCTGCTTGGGGGAGGGGAGGAAGAATTCCCGCTTTGAACCTATGTGATTACTGTGCTCCACTTTCCCCCTCCCGTTAGACTGAGCTCCTTGAGGTCAGGGACCACGCTTTTGCCTGTCTCCCATAGCTTTGCACTTCTTTGATATGCGGTGGGATCCATCGGATCCCACCCACTGTGGCGGGGATTCCATCTTCAGAGGATTCGCTGCGATCTGGCCTCTGGGGAGAGGGAGAGGGAGAGGTAGAGTGAGTCTCCTATTTTGAGTGGACTGAGCGGGCACTACCTCTGGATATCCCACCTCTCCCAACCCTCTTTGATTGGGGAAGGGGAATCCTGCTCTTTCCTTCCGACGTCGGACTGGGGTGGGGGGTGGTCGATCCCTCGGAGACCCAGGAGTCCTCAATAAACTCTTAAATTGGAGGTAGTGGCAGTAAGTGCCTACGACGTACCAGGCACTGTGCTGGAAACGCAGAGAAAAGCTAAAAAGAATTTTTTTTGTTCTTGCCCCCTGGGAGCTCAGAATCTTAGTCAAATAGTCAGTCCAGCAGCGTTTGTTAAGCACCTGCTATTTCCAGGCATTGGGGATACAAAGATGGTCCTTGCTCCCAAGGAGTTTCCTGTCTAATGAAGGAGACAACATGCAAACAAGTTACAAACAAGTACAAATAAGTTATATTCAGGATATGTTGAAGACAGTTTCAGAGGAAGGCACTAAGATGATGGAGGGCTGGGAAAGACTTCGGGCAGAATGTGGAACTTTAGCTGAGACTTGAGAGAAGCTGGGAGATGGGGATGAGGAAGGAAAGAGTTCCGTGTATGTATGTGGGACAACAGGTGAAAATGTTTGGGAATTGGGAGAGGGAGTGTGATGAGTTAGGTACAACACGGAGGATAGTGTTACAGGATCACTGTGTAGTCATTGTGAGAGGCTGATGATAAACAGCAGTGTTGTCATATTCAAATAGAAATGGCTTGTGGACTTAGAAAACCACAAATTGACATTACCTGTGTTGTATTGTGCCTTTATTTATTTTGTAAAACATCTCCCGAGTTAATTTTAATCTGGTTCGGACTGAACTCAAGAGTTGTGGTCCGTTTTTATACCTCTGGTGCCCAGGGTGCTGGGGATGAAGAGGCTGGCTTTGTGACTTGGAGCAAGTTACTTCCCCTTTACAGGTCTCAGTTTTTCCGTTTGTAAAGAGAAGGGTTTGTACCAGATCAGGTGTGTGTGTGTCCTAGACTCCATTGGCAATACCCCTTCTCAAAATAATGTTTTTACGTGCTTTTAGTAAAATACGTAGAATTCCAAAGGAAGCCAATTATGTTGAAATATGGTTGTCAAAATAATTTTAAAACCAATTATATATGTGTTATGTATACACATGTATATTTGTACATATAAAATATGTATATACATATACACACCAAGCTGATAGACCTCATTTAAAGGAGACATGTACTAGATGGTCATTATACCCCCTACCAGTTCTCCAGGAATTCCCAGACAGCATCATAGACCCATGTCTGTGTACATTGGTTCTCTTTGAAGTTGACTGGGTCTTTTTTATGCTTTTACATGCCCAGACAATTATCTTTCCTTCTATGAAACCAATGAATCTTTTAGAGGGAAGTTGTCATGAAACCTGGCAGCACCTGTTTCTTAGCAGTATCAAAGCTGGCATACCTTACCTTCCCTTCTCTTCCCTCCCCCCTTAAATTCTGTTTGTCTCATAGTATTTTTATTTTGTTAAATTTTCCCCATTTGCATTTTAATCCGATCACCTCTCAGCCTCTTCTCTTTTCATATTGGAGAGCTGGAGGGTGAAACACTGAACTCCCCCAACTTTCCCAGCCTGGCCCTGGACTCTCCAACTACTTCTCCACTTTCTGTCTGCGGCTATTTATTGCTGTTTAGTGGTTTCGGTCATGTCTGACTTGTCATGACCCCATTTGGGGTTTTCTTGGCAGAGATAGTTGAGCATTTTGCCATTTCCTTCTCCAGCTCATTTTACAGATGAGGAAACTGAGGCAAACAGGGTTGTGACTTGCTCAGAGTCACCCAGCTAGTAAATTTTTGAACTACCCGGCTAATAAAGATTTGAACTCAAGATGAGTCTTTCTGACTCCAGGCCTGGCCCTCTATCCACTGTGCCGCTAGCTCCTTTTGTTAATTGTCAGCAATTGAAGGAGCTAGATGACTCATATCTGTCCTCTTACGATAAAATATTTCAATATCATCCTTAGATACTTAAGAAGTTCTTGCTGCTCTTGCTCTCTCCAGTGGTGCAGTTTGCATTCCATCTGCATTTCCTCATTCTTTGCGGTGCTGCCCATCAGTCCTCCTGAGGAGATCCTTTCTATTTGTGAGGTACCCTTCTCTAAATCTTTTAACATTGTGTGGATACTCAGGGGGGCACGTGTATTCTCTGCCCATCACTGATCTTGCTTTGGACCAGCTGACTTTTTGTTGCCATACATATCTCTAATGATCTACTTTTTACTATTCCACTGCCCCAAAATGAGGCTTGTATCTGTAAAATGAGATTTCTTTGAAAGGAATGAGAGAGTAAAGGGAGGGAGGAATAGAATTTGGAACTCAAAACTTAACAGTGAATATTAAAAATTGTTCATATGTGTAAAAAATAAAATATTTTTAAATATTAAAATATGAATAGTAGAAACAAAATATTTAAGAAAGAAAAAAAGGAATGAGAAAAAATGCTGATTGGAGGTCATCTGGAGTTTTTCTACCTAGACGTGAAGGAAAAGTATTTGAACCTGTATAGTAAGTATTTATTTCTCTTTGAGCACATACTGTGTGAACAGCCTGTGTTTCCTGTTGGGAGGAATCAGTGAGTGAATGAAAGCACCTTGTCCTCACTTTCCAGGAGCTCTTAGTCTGGAGGGAGAGTTCAGTCCTGTGTCTGCACGGCTGTCATTTAGTTCATATGGTGAGAGTGTGAGAAATCTAAAAGAGCCAAATCATCTTAGAGAGGAGCTGGATTCACCCTTGTTGGAGCAGTCAGGGCAGGCCCTATGGGATGGGCAGCACTAGGGCAGGACCCTGAAAGTCGTACAGAATGAAGGGTCTTTAAGAGCCATGCTTTATTCCCCACCCCACCCCAATCTGGAGTGTCGTATTCAGTTCTGAGTGCCCCAGTAGGGGAAGGACATTAACTCTTACTTCCAGCGGGGTAGGGGCTACGCATGTGATTTCATTGGTATAGGGAACTCCCAGGTGAGGACACACCCTCTCCTCTGAGGCAGTGTGGCATGGGGGTTCAAGCACTGGACCTGGAGTCAGGAAGACCTGAGTTCTAATCGTGACTCATATACTAACCAGCTGTATGAGCCTGGACAAGTGACTTAAGCTCACTCAGGCAGTTTCCCCATCTATAAAATTGGAATAATAGCACCCACCTCACAGGGTTGTTGTGTAGATCAAACTAGATAATATATGGAAAATGCTTTGGAGATATTAAAGCTCTCCATAATTGTGAGTTATTATTATCTGTAACTTCTAGTTTTAGAAAGTTGCCTAGATAAGGGGTGGGGCCGCATGTGGCCTTAAGGCTGCAGGTTTCCCAACGCTGGCCTAGATCATTAAAAGGTTGAATGAGTTGTCCAGGGTTACGTGGCCAGGATGTGTCAAAGGAGGGACTTGAACCCAGGTTTGTCTGGTTCTGAGGCTGGCTCTGTTCATTCTGCTTCTTCTCTAAGGGCTCCTGGCTTCCTCAGAACTGAGCACACACTTAATTCTACAATCTCTGTCACATAAGAACTGTTGAAAGAATTTCAGGGTATTTTATCCTGAAGAAAAGACTTAGGATGAGATGTCTGACACTGACTCCAAGGGTTATATGCACACAGCTGTATGGTCTCTCCTGAGCCGCAATCCCATCCCATGAGCTGCCTTTGTCTGTGTCTAACAGGTTCTCTCCTAGGTACCTCTCACCGAATGTGTCCAAAGCAGAACCCATTCTCTTTCTCCCCAAATCCATCTCCCTTCCAAATGGCCTTGGTTTTGTCCAGGGCAGCACCACCCTTCTAGACACCCAGCTTCCCAACCTTGGAGTCATCCTGGATGCCACACTCTCCCTAACCTGACTAGTCAATCGGCCAGTCTTGTCAATGTTCCATCCTCTTATCTCCTCCCTCCTCTCACTGACATAGCCAGCACCCTCATTAGGGACACCATTCTCTCTTGCCTTCTCATTGGTCTCCCTCTGTCCCTTCTCTCCTCTCTCTGGTCCATACTCCATGCACCTGTCACAGATTCCTAAAGCACAGGCCAGCCCAGGCCACTCCAGTCCCTCCCTCTTGCCCCTAGGATAAAATACAAATTCCTCTTTTTGTCATTTAAAGTGTTTCACAAGTTGTCTTCAGTCAGCCTTTCTAGGCTAATTTAGCACACAGTATTTCTTTATAATAACCAAACTGACCACCTTGCTTTCTTTTAGAATACACTTATGTTCCACCTCCCACGCTCATCCCTTTGTGCAGGCTGTCCCGGCTGGGATACATGCCTCCTTACCTCTGCCTCCTGGAATCCCTACCTTCCAGCGAAGTTCAGCCTGAGCACAGCCTCCTACATGAGAGTTTCCTGATCCCCCCAGCTTCCTGTTTCTTCTATAAATTAATAATAATGACTAAGACTTATGCAGTGCTTAACTATGTGGCAGGCACATAGTTATAATTATCATGTCATTTGAGCCTCACAACCATCCTGGGAGGTAGGTGCTAGTATTATCACCCCCATTTTACTGAGGCAAACCAAGGTTAAGTGACTGGACCCAGTTCACACAGCTAGTAAGTATCTGAGGCAAGATTTGAACTCAGGTCTTCCTAACTCCGGGCCTGAAACTATCTATTGCACCACCTAAGCTACATCTTCTATGTCTATTGTATTTCTATCCCCCTCCTCTCCAATGGATGGCAGAACTAGGAACAGTACACAGAAATGGCAGAGATCAGATTTAGGTTTTATTAGAGGAAGAACTTCCTAACAGCAGTCCAAAGGTGGAATGATCTGCTTTGGGTTGCCTGACCCTGGTGGAGTTTGGATGGCCATTTATCAGGGATGTTTTAGTGGGCTTTGTTCAAGATCGGATGGACCCAGATGCCCTATGGGGTCAGACAGAATGAATGGAGTTCCTGAGCTTCTGCAATTCTGTGTGAAAACTCCTCCTCCACATGCCTTTAACTTGAACTCTTTTCCCCTCTAGGACCTAAGCCCACAAGTCACCTTGGCTGACCTGGCAGAAGCCCTGGGACTTAAAGCACCATGGTAACAGAGAAGGAAGTAGAGGCCATCGGGCAGACCCTTGTGGATCCCAAGCAGCCCCTGCAGGCCCGTTTCCGGGCCCTGTTCACCCTTCGGGGGCTGGGTGGGCCTGGGGCCATTTCATGGATCAGCCAGGCCTTTGGCGATGAGTCAGCCCTACTGAAGCATGAGTTAGCCTATTGCCTGGGCCAAATGCAGGACACTAGAGCCATCCCTGTATTAGTGGAGGTGCTGAAGGATACGAGTCAGGAGCCTATGGTCCGGCATGAGGCTGGTGAGTGAGATGACACCCTTCCCTCCCCACCACCTGAGGCCCTCTGGGTATTGCCCATTCCTTGTCCTTCTAGTAGTACTCCCAGCACATTGGGGATGGGATCCAGTGTCAACAACAACATATCTTCATTAAGCTCCTAGTGTTATAGAAGAGTGTACTGGGCACTAGAAGAGCCATGGGAGAGGTTCCTGTTCTCACCAAGCTGGGTCAGGTGGTGTGAGTCCTTCAGGACCCTAGCAGCCGGGGCCATCATAGATTGGAGTTGGGTTTTCAGGAACGTGTAGGAATTCAATAGGCAGAGAAGGAGAAGAGGGGTATTCCTGGCAGTGGTGTGAGCAAAGGCACACAGGTGGGAAAGTGCAAAGACTAGTTCTGTTTGGCCTGAATGTGGAGGGGAATAATGGGAGGGAAGGCTGGAAAGGGAAAATGGTGCCAGGTTGTGGAGGACCTTAGGTGCCAGGCAAACAAGTTTAAACTTTATTGGGCAGACGCTAGGAGAAACTGAAGGATTTCAGGCAGAAGGAAAGCATGTGCAAAGGTTAGAAGACAGGCATGAACTTGCATTGGCCTGGGAGTCAGAAGACCTAATTTCTAGTCTTGGTTCTTCCACTAACTTACTTTGGACAGGACACTCTACCCTCCATCTTTCCTTCTTTCTTTCTTCCTTCCTTTTCTTTCTTTTTGTCTTTCTTTTTTTTCTCTTTCCTTCTTTTCTTTTTCTTTTCTTTTTCTCTTCTCTTCTCCTCTCTTCTCTTCTCTTCTCTTCTCTTCTCTTCTCTTCTCTTCTCTTCTCTTCTCTTCTCTTCTCTTCTCTTCTCTTCTCTTCTCTCCTTCTTTCTTCATTTTCTTCTTCTGTAACATGGTCTAGTTGATTGCTAAGTTCCTTCCTAGCCTTGAATTTCTGTGCTCTAGGGTCCATTCCAGCTCAGAATATTCTGTGTGCAAAGGACTCTCCCAACTTTGACAATTTCTGGCCATTTTTCTCTTTCAGGAGAGGCTCTGGGAGCCATAGGCAACCCAGAAGTGTTGGAACTCCTGAAGGAATACTCCAAGGATCCTGTCATCGAGGTAACGTAATACCCTTTTCTTTCTCCCTGGTGGCTGCCAGGTCTCATGTTATTTAATGAGCCCAGGTGGGGAGGGTATTGTAGGATGATAAGATTTAGAGCTGGGACAGAGTAGAAAGAGGGGGGCAATAGAAACTTAGCTAGAGAGGTTGAATGTTATTAGATTGTGGAGGGTTTGGAATGTTGGGCAGAGACATTGGAGATCATGGTCTGGCCCCCTCATTGTGCTTTCTTTTTTAAAATGCTCATTCGTTCTTTGTTAACATTGCTACTCCCTTCCCACCGTCCACTATCTTCTCTTGAAACAAGGAAGCACAGTTAAGTAAAACAAACTAAGACGTTGGCCACATCTGTTATTGGATGCCCACATTCACATCTGTAGAGCCCCAGTGCCCTGACAGAAGGAGGGAGACTCCTGGAGTCAAGATTGCTTTTGTGGCCATTTTGTGTATTGTCTTCTTGGTGCTGCTTACTTCTGCTTACTTCCCTCTGCATCACATCATACGAGTTTTACCAAGCTCCTCAGATTGTCTTTTCTTACAGAGCAGTAATATTCAATTACATTTCTGTGCTGTTACAGATTGTTCAGCTAGCCCCAGCTGATGGGTGCCCACTTTTCAATTTTGGGGTTCTTGTTTCCATAAAAAGTTCTGCTGTATATATTGCAACCCCTTCATTTTACAGATGTTTTAGCAGTGTTGGGAAATCCCCCAACAACCCCATGCCCTCCCCAACCCTCAGGATTCAGGTTCCCACTCCCAGCTAGAGGACAAGATAAAATCATAATCTTAAAAGTAGGGAGGCACTTAAAATGTCATATAATCCATCTCTTCCCCTCCCTCTTCCCACCATTTTGAAAGTGAGCAAACTGGAGCCCTTAAAGAGGGCAAATGAGCAGCATGATACCATAGAGCAGTGCATCACAGAGCTGGGACGGGATCCCTGGCCTTGTTGCTAGCTCCTAGGCCTTGACTCTCCTCCTTCATGCATGCTGCCTGTCTCTTCCAAGTGTGCGGTCACCTCGCTCCCCTGCACTGGACCCATCAGGAGTTCCCAGGAACATCACGCCTGCCACACCAGGTCTAAACTCCTCTGCCCGACATCTAAGGCATCTGTAACTCAGCTTCACATGGATGTCTTGCTGCTGTCATCATGCAGCATTCCCCCCTCTAATTCCCAACCCTATAATTTGGATATTTCTAAAATGCTTTGAAGATTCGTAAAGCTTTCCTTACAATGACCCTGGGAAGCAGGCTAGTGTTAGCATCCTCATTCTACAGATGAAGGCACTAGCTCAGAGAGGTGAGATCACTGACTCGTGGTCACACAGCTGTTATACTTCAGAGCCTGTATTTGTCCTCTGGTCTTCAGACTCCAGATCCAGTGCTGCTTCCTCTCTCATTGGGCCAGACCAGAGCTTGGGCTCTGTTGCTGCAGTAGGGTCCCTGTCAGTGAGGCTGGTCTGGGGGATTGAGGAGGTCCTGGAGGTTTCTCAGCATCCTTTCACTGTCCCCAGGTGGCAGAGACATGCCAGCTGGCAGTACGGCGGCTAGAGTGGCTGCAGCAGAATGGAGGGGAGCCCACAGGTAGCCCCTACTTGTCTGTGGACCCAGCCCCACCAGCTGAGGAGAAGGATGTGGGGCGTCTTCGGGCCATGCTCCTGGATGAGTCACGCCCGCTCTTTGACCGCTATCGGGCTATGTTTGCTCTACGAAATGCTGGGGGCAAGGAGGCCGCACTGGCCCTTGCAGACGGTGAGGAGGGACCCCAGGGTGAGATGAAGGGAGGGAGGAGGCAGCAAGTCCATAGCAGGCTTTTACTCCCCTGGTATTCTAATTTGCCTCTTACTTAGTGCTTGGGTGACAGAAACTGAGGAGGGACATAGCTTTTCCCCGACTTGCTAGATGACCTTGGAGCTTGGTTGTACCATCTGTAAAATGAAGAATTATCATTGTTCTTCTTTGTCTTGGAGGGATGTTCAAGGGATAAAATGAGATAAGAGGAGGGAGAAAATGTATTGGGGGAAAGAAAGTCTCCTCAGGCTCTTCTTAAGTCTCCCTCCTCTCCACTGGCTTCTCCTCCCTTGGGAGGACCGACTCCTCCCCAGACCCACTTCTCACCCACAATGAAATTCCCTCTTAGTTGCCTCCTCCCTTACCCATCCCTCTGGTCCTCCCCTTTCTGACTCCCTACCTAGGTTTACTTCCTCTGTCTTCCTCCTCCTTAAACATCATCCTTCAAGGTGACTTCCTCTGTAACTATGAGCACTGTCACTCCTAGATTATTCCCTAGGTGACTCATCCCTCAGGTAACACCCCCTCCTTCTAACCTTGATTCCCTGGGTGGCTCCCTTACCCCAAGATTGACACCCTGCCCCCCAAGAAAACCTCCCCTAATGTTCCTTCCCAGATGACTCCTACCTCCTACTCTCTCCCTTGGGTGATTTTCCTCTGACCTAATCAGCTTCCTCTCCTGATTCTTGCCTCCAGGTCTGTGCTGTGGCAGTGCTCTGTTCCGCCATGAGGTGGGCTATGTGCTGGGCCAGCTGCAACATGAGGCCTGCATACCCCAGCTGACAGCTGCCCTGGCCAGCCAAGCTGAGAACCCCATGGTACGACATGAATGTGCTGAAGCCTTGGGCTCTATTGCCCAGCCCGACTGTCTGGCTGCCCTTCGGGCCCATGCAGCGGATGCGGAGCGTGTAGTGCGTGAAAGCTGTGAGGTGGCCCTGGATATGTATGCCTATGAGAACGGGCCTGAATTCCAGTATGCCAATGGCCTCAGCCAGCTTCACCAGCCCTCTCCTGTGCTGGATGGATTCTCCTGACTTTGTGAACCTACTGCCACCATGCTCTGGTAGCTTCTGCTATCACCTGCTTTGGCCTCATCTTTCCTGCTCCTGGGCCTACTTTGTCCTCTTACAAGAATGACTACTCATTAGAATCAGCTGAAAGGGGCTGGAAACAGGAAATGACCTGGGTGGGTTAGAAAAGGTTAGGAACAGTTGGAATCTTCTGGGAAGGGGACATTAATCTTTTGGGAGATGCCAGAATCAATTAGGAGCAGAGCCAGTTCTTTGGGGATCATATCTACATCTGTTGGCATGAGATCAAGATCTCCTTAAAGAGCTGGTCATCTCTATTGGACTAGGGTCTTTTGGGAGCACTTGGGGGTCTTCTGGGGGATAGAAGAGTACCATTGGGATGGGATCAGGGTTTTACTAGAGGTGTTGGGATCTGTTGAGATAGGGGGATAGGGCCTATTGGGAGCAGATTGAGATCTTTGGAATTCTCTGTTGGGAGAATCTAATGGTAATATGGAATCTAGGTTTACTGGGAGATATTGGGATTGTCAGTAAAACTAGATTTGTTGGGGTCCCTTTGGAGAAGATCTGGAAAAGAATCTGGATTGATTGGGGGAAATGGCATATAGCTATTCCATAGTTGAGACCTTCTGGAGGAAGCCTTTTCCAAGTTGCTAATCTCCACCTGACCATATGTTCCAGACCATCTGGGCAACTTGGAAACCCACCCACATGTACTCCCTTTCCTACCATCTACTACCTGTCTGGAAGGGAAACCTTCTCTGGGCATGGATGGTGCCTGCCCAGTTAGATGATTGGGGTGGGAGTCTTTGAGGGACATGGAAGAGGGTAGATCACAAAGTGGGCAGAGTTCTTAAGTGGATTCTTCCCAGGGAAAGGAGAGCTGGGCAGGGGCCTCGGGGAAGAGGTGAAAGCAGGAGGTCTGGGCTTGAGTCCCAAAGCACAAAGGCCATCTGAACTGAATATTAAATTATTTATCTGAGGAAATCATGTGAAGTGTCTGTGTGGGGTGAGGGTGACTGGGAGGGAAATGCTGAAGGGCCACATCTCCATCCTGGGCTGGGTGTCTGACTTCTAGTCCCAACCCTTACACTCAGTGCTACATGAACTTTTCCTCTTGGGGCCTCCAATGACCACTAATGTTCCTTCTTGTTCCTTGAGTGTCTGGTTATCCCAGTTAGGTCATTTGCTGTAAAGAACCCTAGACCAAAAATTAGGAGACTTGGGTTTGGTCCCAGCTCTGCCATTAACTCAACATGAGCTAGTGTCTTTCCCTCGTTGCTCTCAGTCTCCTCATTTGTAAAAGGAAGGAGTTCAACAAGATGATTTCTAAGGTCTCTTCTAGCTCTAATAATCTCTTACTGGAAAGCGTCTGGGCTCCTTTGTAGAGCACACACCTTCCTCAGGTTCCCTTAGCAGTCTTTTCACTAGCCTTCCTGTCCCAGATCCCAAGTCCAAGATTCTATAGGGAAATAAAATGAAAGCTTGCCTGGGATGTGGTAGGTTTCCCATCCAATTTCCATTCTGTCTTAGGAAGAGGAAGAAGGGGTGAGGGTGATTGTTTCTAGAAGCAGTCATGTGGTGTACTGAGGAACCCTGGACCAGAGTCCAGGAGATGTGGCTTTAGCCCCAGCTCTGCCACCGTGAATGTCTGATCCCATGGCCTCCGTGCCCCACCACCCTCTTCCTGTCCCATCCTCCCACCCTTCCTCACAGTAATCTCCACAATCCTCTTAATCCCTAAGACCCTTAATGCTTCCGCTGCCTGCCCTTGGGGGTTACTCCAGCACTGCCAGCCTCTTGGGCACCATGCCCCACATCCCGGCAGGCAGACAGAGGCCTCCCTCTGTGAGACCACCTTGCTGAAGGGCCGGAATGGTGGGGACCTGGGGCCCCCGGCGCCTGCTGGAAGAAGAATCTGAGGACCAAACAAGGGAGACACCCCTATTTGAGGATTACCGACCGCCTGCCCTAGATACTGTGCGCCTGCCCAAGTATGTGCTTTACCTGCTGCTTGCTGCTCTCATCGTCGTAGCTGTGGCCTATGCCATCGTTGGGCACCTCATCAAAGACCTCATGCATGACCTGGCTGGTGAGTCCTTGTGGCCTACCTCCTCAGGGAGCCCTTCTGAAGACAAGGCAGGAGCTGTTCCTTCAGATGCCCTCCAACCTCCCAGGCTAGGACTCAGATGAGGGGAGTAGAGCTGGTGAATGCTAGCCTGCCTTTGGAGTCCTTGGAGGGCATGCAGCGGGACAGAAGGGAAAGCTCTGCCTTCAGACATCTCCCTTTCCCCTTAGCCTCCCTTCCCAGGGCCGGGCTCATTTGTGAACGTGATGGAAGTCACCTGGGGCAGATAGCTTATGGTGTGGTGGTTGTCAGTTGTTTCAAGTATGATGATCCTTTCTTAATTTCCCCAAAACTCAGAACCCCACATTTTAAAACCTGTAGTATGGAGAATATATATGACCAAAAAAACAACCATTAATGCTTTTAAATGCATTTGCATATTAATTACAATAACATCTACAGACATTTGGACAATAGTAATACAGGTTTTCAAGATCTGTTATTTACTCTGCAAAAGGTCTGGTGCAGAGAAGTCCAGAACCCCGACTTTAAATCCTGGTTCCTCAGTTTATCGGCTGTGTGACTCCAAGAATTTCAAGTTAGGGTTAATGTGACACTGTCGCTCTCAGCCTCTGCTTCCTTAGCTGTAAGATATTCATAATAATGCTTTCATTCTCTACCTCACTGTGTTGCTGTGGGGGTCAATCTGAGACAATATATGTAAAGCACCTTGTAAACAGACAAGCACCAGACCAATGTTGGTGTAGGGAGGGAAGAAAAAAACTGGTGAGGTGGCCCAGGAAGACTTCCTTCCCTGCCCTCCATCCTTTGGAGACTCATCAAGGGAGACTGCAGCAAGAAATGTGATTTTCCCTAACTGCCTTTGTCAAAGGGAGAACCTCAGCCAGGAGTCAAAAGACCTAGGCTTGGGGCCTGGGTCTGTGTCTCAGCATAGGTGTAATGCCTACTTTCTCTTGGTTTCTGCATCTGGAAAATGGGGGTGCTTCTCCTTACCCTTAGCTATCTCCCAGGCTCTTGGTGAAGGTGGGAGGAGAAGCTTAAGAGGAGGAAGGAGTTTGTCATATCTGTATTCTGTGTGCAGATTGGGCCTTTGGGCCGAAGCCAGACCAGCCAGAGTCCCCAAGGGAGCTGCCCAAGAGCCTAGAAGGCGAAGACCTGGAGGAACTGGATCTGGAGCTGGCCCTGACCTGGCGTGGAGAAGATCTGACCGTCTCACCAGAGGACGCTCCAGCTGGGGACAGGGAGGTCCGGCAGCCCCCCTGCTGGCCTCCCCGCCCTGCTCCTCGACGCCCCTCCATCATCACTTTCCAAGAGCCAGTGTCCCAGTGAAGGCTGGAGTAGAGAGAACTAGGAATGGCGGGGCCACCCTGATTCCCTGGGGCTCCGGAGGGGCATGAGGTCGACAAGCAGCTAAGGCTGCCAGAAGGGCCATGGATTGGTTAGCACTGAACGAAAGGAGGAAGGAGGAGGAAATCTCACTGGAACTGGATTGTCGTGATTCCTCCCTTTATTTGTCTACCAAGTAGTGTGTGGACTGTTGGTGGAAATTGAATTCCGTCCCGCCACTGGCCTGGCCAAAATCATAAAGTCTCAACTGGAAGGGACCTCAGAGACTATCTAGTCCACCTAACCAAACTCTGAAAACCCTCACTAGCAGTGTCCCCAATCCACATTGGGCTGCAAAGCCATCCAGTATCTCAATTCTTTATGCCCCTTGCAGCCTGAATGGTGATTAGAGGGCTTCACCCACAGAGGAGGAGGGAGCAGGCAGGAATGAGACCAGCACATAGGAAGGTTGCTGCTTTACGTATATGGAGTTGAGGGAGGTAGGACCTCCAGCAGCCAAGGTTTTGTGGGCTAGCAAAAATTTGCTAGAGGCAGACGCTGCTGACTAGGAAACAGTGCTTTATGGCATTCCCAAGAGGTCACTGTATCTCTGCTTACAGGGAAAGGAGGCTGTGCTTTTTATTGCTACACAGCTCTGATTTTTCTCTTTTTGGTCCAGACCTGAGATTTTATCAATAAGGGACTCATACTGTAGAAATTCTACTAATGCCACTGGCAGCTCATCTCTAACTTGAAAATCTCAGAACTACCCAGAAACACTGAGATGAACAGCTAGCATGTATCAGAATTCGGACTTGACCTCCAGCCTTCCCTAGTGGAAGGCCTGCTCTTTATCTACCACACCACACTGTCTCCCATGGCTCTGATTATTAAGAAATTTGTCCTCTCATTGAGTCCAAATTTGCCTCCTTTGTGACTTCTCCCTGGTTGTCCTGAGTTCTGCGTTCTGGGTCCAAGCTTAGCAGATCAGTCCTCTTTCATATGACAACCCCTCAGAGGTCTGATGACTGTTATAAATCCCAAAGTAGAAAACACTGCCAAGGTGGAAAACCCTGTCTCCTGAGGCTTAGTGGTCCTTCAGAGATCTCAGTTTCTCTGTTTCCTTCACTCCCCACCACCCCTCCAGCCTATCTGCAGCACACATCTGAGCCACAGAAGCCTCTGCTTTCAGTAGCTCCATAGGTTGGAAACAGTTGCATTTGGACATGGGTAGGGTAGAGGGAGTGGCAGGGCAACTTTCAGCATTTGAGATCTTCAGGATTGGGAGTTAGGGGTCCTGAATTCAAATCCTGCCTCTGGTATTTACTACCTGTGTCACCTTGGGCAGTTCATGCCTCAGTTTCTCCTTATGCAAAATGGACTTGGACTCAGTGATTTCTTAGGTTATGTTTATCTCTAATCTTTTGAACCTATGATCTTCCTGGACTCCTGCTGTGTTCTCATGGCTCTCAGTTCAGCATTCTGTACCGGTCTCTTACCATTTTGAAAGTGTGATTCTTCTTTCCCCTGCCAGACAAAGAGCTCTCTAGGGACACTGTGTCCTCTTGCCTCTCCTATAGAATAGCCAAGCACAGGGCTGGACCCACAGCAAAGCTTAGTGAAGACTGATGGATTGAGGCAATTGGGCCCCTGGGCTGCTAGCCTGAGGACTAGCTACTCAGCTAGTCCCATCTCTGCTACTGACACGCTTGGTGATCTTCAGGAAATCTCTTATCCTTTCCACTCCTCTGTTTTTCTTTTCTGTCAAATGAGAATAATGATTCCTGTGCTGCCAACCTTGTAGGACTTTTGAGAGAGTGTTGTGGTGTTGTGAAAGTGCATTGTTTGGACTCTGAGTTCACATCCTGACTGTGACACTGTGTGAAAGGAAGCAAACGACTTAGCCTCTCTGAGCATCAGTTTCTATAAACTGGGGACAGTAATGCCTGAACTGTCTACCTCAAAGGGTGGTTGTGGGAAAAACAAATGCATTGTAAAATAGAAATGGGAGTTCTTAGATAAGCTGATGGGTGTGAAATACTTTGGACAGTATAAAATGGTCCAGATATGGGCTCGTGTTGTTTCTCCCCGTCCTCCAGGAAACGTCTCCTCCACTAGTCCTCTGTCTCTCCATATTTCACCCTTTCCCACGCCTCGGTGGTTCTCTACTTTGGAAGCGGTTCAGGGGCAGGGAGGAGAAAGGGAAAGGAAGAAGAAGGAGAGAAGTTGATTACTTACTATCTTGACCTTCAGACCACGTGCCAGGGCTGTGGTTTCTCCGTGGAAGCCGGGGTGGAGTCCACCTTCACCCAGGGAAGGGCCAAGGCTAACAGGCTAATGGATGACTCATAGGATCATAGGATTTTGAACTGAGAAAGATTTCCAAGATCACCTGGTCCAGTTCTCTCTACCAGATGAGACTGAGAGAGGTTAAGTGATTTGCCCTGTGGCATCAAGCCGCTTCACAGAGCCTGAATGCAAACCTAAGACTTGCTCTGTGACTTTGGGCAAATCAATTTCCCTCCCTGAGCTTTGGTTTTCTCTTGATCCTGTGATCTCTTAGGTGCTTTTAATAATCTCTGATTCCAAATCCAGTACTCTTTCCAGGCCACCTCTGGCTCATCCCTACTCTCACCCTCTACGGGGCAGCGTTGTGTGGGGGTTGGTCCTTCAGGAGACACCCTTTACAAGATTGAGATTGAATTCCTTGCTGCTCCAACAGACTCTGCTCCTTCTCTCAGTGGGATTGTGCTCCTTCTTGGAACAAGGGCACAGGGGCTCCTTCCAGCTCCCAGTGGGGGCCCCTTTCTGGAGGCACAGTCTCCTGTACACATGGGTGCTGATATCCTACTGGTTGACAAAAGCATCTACTTTCCTGGCTTGTTGATATATTTGTGTTATCTTCTGCCATAGTTGTAAAAGGGAGACTGAGGTTCCACCCCTGGCTGGGAGAACGACTGTGTGGGGCTGTTAGGATCGAGGCCAAGGGAGAGTCTGAGAGCTTCCCCACAGCTCATCAGAGGCGTGGCCTAAGCTGATGAGATGTTTACACTCAGGGGGCCCCTGAATCTAAGGATGGGGAGGAATCTCTTTTTGAGGACCAGGACTCTCTCAGTACCAGAGACTGTATGTAATAACCTGTTCTGAGCAGGCTTTGTTGACCTCGATTGCTCCAAGTCCTTGGCAGGGCCTGGGGTCCAAACTGTCCCTTTTGGTCATTTGGTGAAGCCATCCATGCCTTCTGTGAGGCCCTCAGCCACTTGTGCTGAGCATTGAGTAGGGATAATGGATTCTGGCTTCCTGAGAATGGGACTGAGTTAATCGTTACCTAAGTCCAGAGTCTCTCTACTCCCCTCATTTCCCCTGCTCCCCTCCTGTTAACCCTTTGTGTGGAGGTAGAAGATGGCACACAAGACCTGAAGCTCCCAGGGACGGTATGGCAGAGCCCCTCCAACATGGGAAGGGTTGGTAGAATGGTAGGGAAGTGGTCCACGGAGAATGAAGAGTCCCGTTCTTTGGTTACCCTGGAACCCAGACACCTAGGATCTCAAAGGCCACAGAGGGTTAAAAGGGAAGAAAGGTGTGGTCCCCTGAGCAACTGGTAGGTGTGATTGAGAAGCGGGGCCTTCAGAGTCCAATAAATGATCACTGTCCTACCAACACTCCACACAACCCCCCAACCTCTGCCCCTTCCACATTAGCTTATCTGGGGTGGGGCCATTTCGGAGCCGTCTCCAGCTGCCTTCTGCAGCAGTCAGTGCAGACGGAGACCAGACTCAAGGACCCTGGTCAGACTGACCAGCCACAACCGCTTGACCACATGGAGCTCCAGGAATCCATCTTTGTGCTCTTGGCACTGTTGCTGTCATCAGCGGATGCCCAGGAAGGTGGGAGGTCAGGGATTGGGGAGGGGCAAGGATGGTGATACCCTGGGTAAGGGGTTGGGGAACAGCCCAGTACCCTGCTTTGGCTCTGGGATGCCATCTCCCTATTTTCACATGGAGAAATGGGTCTTTCGGAAGAGGGAGAAGAGAATGAGAGGGAAAGGGGGAATTATCCCAGAGCCTGGCACGGAACCGCTCACCCTCACACTGAAGCTCAACGTATCTCTCTTTCTCACTCTGTCCGTGGCAGTGATTCAGAGGAGTCTGCAGCCTTGGCTGACGGGTCTGACAGCTGTTGTGGTCTTCCTCTTCATCGTCTTTGTCCTCATGCTGGCCAAACGGTTTTGGTGTTCCAAGGAGAGGTGGGAAACCTTGCTCCCTGGATCTGGGGTCACCTCCCAGCTCCCTCTCTTCCACATGGATACTCTTCCTCTTTGTGACCTGGCCAAAGAGCCAGGCCACTTGTGTCGATCTCCCAGTCATACGAACCACAAACTCCCTGGCTGTGACTTTGAATAAATAATCTCCACATCTGGTAACTCAGTTTATTAATCTGTGAAATGAGGAAATTGGGACTTAGCCTGAGAAAGTATCCATGGTGTATGTGTGGGGTGGGGGTGGGGTGAGGGTGGGAGGGGAATCAGGCCAAGGAGAACCTCCAGATTCCCTTTTCTCCCCAGGAATGAGGAGGAGGAAGAGGAGCTTGGAAAGATCCAACCAACTCTGAACGCCTATGAAGACATTCAAATGAGGTAAAGCATGCATTCATATCTTCATGTGTGCACATGAGTGTATGTGCGTGTCTTGTTTTGTTTTGGGTATTGGGATACTTCTGTGAAGCAATATATAGTCTAAAGAAGCCCAGACTTGGAGATGCGAGATCTGTGATTCTCAGCCTCAGTTTCCTCACCTGTAAAATAGGGATAATAACATTTGAACGAATGGCTTCAGGGTGTCTGTGAAGAAAGGACTTTGACCGCTTTGAAGCTGCAGAGATGGGAGCGGTTACTGTTCCATGTTCTTGCATGCATGTCTTTGTGACTGTGTCCAAATGCAAATTCCCAGGCATGTACCGTGTACTTGTGTGCCCTTAGGTGTACATATGCATGGACAGATGTGCCCATTTGTTGCATTGTATGCCTGCTCATGTTTTGCATGGTTAGAATCATCTATGTGAGAGAATATAACACATAGAGGTCAGGAAGACTTGGGTTCGGGTCCAGCCTCCAACACATGCTAGCTCACTCACAGACAAGTCACATAACTAGGTGTCACAGTGAATAGAGCACTGGGCCTGGAGTCAAATCTAGCCTCAGAAGCTTTCTAGCTATGACCCTGGGCATATCATTTAACTGCTGTCTGCCTCAGTTTCCCCATCTGTAAATAATAGCACTTACCTCCCTGTTTTGCTGTGAGGGTCAAATGAGATAATAATTGTAAAGCTCTTAGCACAGTGCCTGGCACACAGTAGGCATTCTATAAATCATCATCATCATTCCTTCAGTGCCTAAAACAACTCAGATTTTTAAGTTAGAGAGGAGTTGCCAATGGCCTCTGGAGTAAAGTGGAGGCACATTTTCATACCAGGAGTTCCTCACACTAATGAAATTACACGTCCGCACCACCCTAGTCCTGTGTGCACATGGGCGAATGTGTTTGTCAGTGGTATATGGCCCCCAGTGTCCTTTACTGTACTTCCTAGTGGTTTGGAGAAAAAGGTGGAGGCAGAGAGGAGAGAAGTGAGCCTGAGAAAAAGCTTGGGTGGGAATAAGCTGAGTTTGTGGAGAAAAGACAAAACAGGAGAGGGAGGAGCCCAGCCTACCTGGGATGGAGAGGTTCTACAGAGGAGCAAGAATAATGAGTCTGGAGAAGGAGCTGGGGGCTGGACCATGGAGGCCTCAAATTGCCAGCCTAAAGAGTTTAGACTTTTTCCCATGGGCCATGGGAGCCATGAAAGGTTGTAGCTTCTGGATGAGGGTAGCCTCTCTTTTTTCCCTCTTCTCTACTTTGTCCAGAACCTTCTCCTATCTCCTTCCTTTCCTCTCCTAAGAGGTACCTGACTTTTTAGGTGCCTAGACCACTAACTGGGACAAGGGTATCTTCACTTGGGCTGTAACTGGCCTAGTCAAGAGGTTCCTGGTTCCCATCTTCCTCCCTTCAAATAGGCTGGCATTGAGATCTGGTCATCCTTTCTCTAGGGAAGGACCCGGGGCAGCAAAGGAGAAAAGAGGCCACACCAATGAAGCCTTGGAACCAGATGAAAAGGCCACTACCAGCACAGAGGCTAAGAAATATACTTTCTTGTAAGGGAGACCCTCCCACTATGGAACCCTTGGGGGGATGCCCTGATTTCTTCATGCTTGTCTCCTGAACTCCACCTCCAGCCTCTGGGGCCCAAGGAATGATTTAAACTGTAATAAAAGAATCCTGTTAAGCCCAGGCCCTATTCCTTCTCTTCTCCCTCAATGGGAAACATGGCAGAACCGGGCTATGATTCCACCTCCCTCTCCTCCCTCCTCTCCCGGCTGCAGATTAGTTTACAAATAAAGGATTATTTATGGAAAATCCAGCCTCTTTGCTGCCCAGTGATGATTGATTCTTATCTAAATGGTGATTAGGATACAGAAGGGACCTTAGAAGTCATCTGGTTCCACCCCCTCGGTATCCAGACGAGGAAAGGGAAAGCCAATGAGGTTAAGGAAAAGAGAATCCCAGAAGGAGACTCAGAAGACCTGGGTTTGAGTGCTACTGAGGCAGCTAGTTTGTGCAGCTAGTTTGGGCCTGGAGTCAGGAAGATCTGAGGTCAAATTCAACCTCAGATACTTATTGGCTATGTGAATTTAGGCAAGTCACTTAAGCTCTGTTTGCCTGAGTCTTCTCATCTGTAAAATGGGGCTGATAATAGCACCCACCTCCCATGGTTATTACAAGGACCGAATGAGATGATAATTGTAAAGAGCTTAGCACAGTGCTATAAAAGTTTGCTGTTATCACTGACTCGGGGTGACCATTTGCAAATTACGTTTCCCTGGGCTTTGGTTTCCTCATCTGGAAAATGAATGGTTGATCTAGATGATATCTTAAGTCACTTCCCGTGCCCCCTGACCCCTTCTTCAGTAATCACCTGAGGCCTGAGTTGCATATCCCCCAAATTCATTTTGCCACAATCTGGTTTCTCAATAACTGCTCCCTCCTGCCCATTTGCTTAGTGGTCCTGTGGCTAGATATGACACTAGCCGGGCACAGCGGTAAGAGGTAGGAAATAACCAAAATGCTCCGCTTGTGGGCCTTTTTGTGGGGAAAGGAGTAAGTGAAAAGTATGAATTAGAGGATGTTTTTTTTTCTTGTGGAAATGCAGCTACATTGATTTCGAAACTATAAAGAGAGCACTGCCTGTCTTCTGTTATACCAAGTAGAGGGTCTGCTTTGATGAATAGCAAATTCTTGTCAGGACAAGTCAAATCCCTTCCTTCTCTGTGACTCAATTTCCTCCCTTACACAGCTTCTCAGTGCAAGTATGAGGATACAGGAACTGCCAGGAAGGGATTTGAATGCCTTCTTCAAATATAAAGGGGTTATCGCCACTCATTGTTTCTATATCAGAGAGGCATCATGTGAAGAAGTATCTACAAGTGTTGGGTGCTTACCTCTCCGCCCTCCACCACCACTGCCCACGTTCTGTTTACACTATTATTACAGCTTCACTTCCCTGGACTTTGATTTGGTCAGGTAGAATAGTGGTGTCATACCCAAATAGAAAAGAATCTCTGCAGGCCGCATATTGACTTAGAAAACCACAAATTAACATTATCTATGTTGCATTGTATTTTTATTGATTTTGCTAAAACACTTCCTAACTGAATTTTAATCTGATTCAGCCACACTTGGGAGTTTATCCATGCTTGCTGCGGGGTGTTTGGTGAGTTTGATACATCACTTGTATCACCTATTTTCTTCCAAATTCTAAGCACCTATTTCTAAGCATAAATTTTTTGGTGGGGAGCCAAACAAAAAATGTGCTGTTATTTACTTTGGGGTGTAGTCATCTTGTAGGGTAGGAAAGAACTCTGGGCTAGAAATTAGGAGAGGTAATGGTTCTGATTGATTCAACAATAGAACACTTTTCTAGTTTGCCCTTTGTCTCTCAGCTGAACATTCTTAGTCTTTAAATAAAAAATTAACCCCTCAGAAACTGGGGAGTGTCAAAAAAAAAAAAAAAGAAAAGAAAAAGAAATGAGGAGACCTGGCTACAACTCCTACCTTTGCCACTAACTTGCTTGTTGTTTGTCCTTCATTCTCCAAGAGGACCATGATATCAGGGAGGCGATGCCATGACATGCAAGTGAATTGGATTTAAGTGAGGCCGGGCTGTGCAAAGTCACCAGCCTCACTTTTTCCTCCGGAGCCTTCTGGGTCCAGTGGCCAGATATGGATCAGATGACTGGAGATGGCCCCCACTAATTTGCTAAATGACCTTGGGACATGTCCTTTCCCTCTCTGAACCTCAGTTTCCCCAATTGTAAATGAAGTGGGTTGGTCTTTATTCTCTAAACCAAAGAACCTCACATTTCTGAATTTTGTGAGCTCTAGGGCCGTTGAGGTTTTTCCTTGTCACTCTATCCAAGGTTGCTGGGTTTTCTGCTATGGCCAGTATCATTTTTTTTTTCTACTTGGTCTTTTTCAGTTACAAAGTGCTAATTGCTGGATGCAAAGAAAAGCAAAAGATGGGCCCTGCCCTCAGGGAGCTCACATTCTAATGGGGAAGACAACATGTAAAGAACTATGGATATACAAGTATATTCAGGGTAAATGTGAGATAGTCTCCTATGGAAGGCGCTAGGAGAGTGAGAGAGGGGAGCACTTTCGGGAAGGGCTTCTTGCAGAAGGTAGGATTTCAGCTGTTGGACCTGCAGTCAGGAAAACTGGGGTTGAAATCCAACCTCAGACACTTACTGGCTGTGTGATCCTGGACAAGTCCTTTAACCTTTGCCCATCTCAGTTTCCTCGTCTATAAAATGGTGATAATCAAGACACTTGCCTACTCAGGGTTGTTGTGAGGATAAAATGAAACATTTATAAACTGTTTGGCAAACCATCAAGCCCTAGATAAATGCTAGCTATTATTGTTAAGGTAGTAACATACATGGAGAGGTAGGAAGAGTTTTAAAAGCCAGACAGAGAGGATTTTATATTTGATCTTGGGAGTAATAGGGAGCCGCTGGAGTTTGCCGAGTAGGGAGGTGAGTGGTCAGACTTGCCCTCTGGAAAATCATCTTGGCAGCCAAGGAGGGTGAGGAGTGGGGCGTGAGGGGGGGAAGGGAGGGGGGGACGGACCTGAGGGAGGGGGACCAAGCAAGAGGCTATCGCAATAGTCCAGGTGCAGAGTGATGGGGCTGGGGCAGTGTCAGAGGATGAAAAGGGATAGAAATCATAAACACATGGTCCGCAGGCCCTGAATGTTTTGAGTTCTTCCTATTGAAAGGGGGGCGGGGTGGGTGAGGGGCACATTTGTCTCCTTAAGTCCCCATAAGGACTGGGGCCATGTCTTCCCTTCACTCTGGGAGTTTCCAGGTTTATTCTTTTTTTTTTTTTGCTTTTTTTTTTTTGGCAGGGCAATTGGGGTTAAGTGACTTGCCCAAGGTCACACAGCTAGTACATGTGTCAAGTGTCAGAGGCCGGATTTGAACTCAGGTCCTCCTGACTCCAGGGCTGGTGCTCTACTCTCTGCGCCACCTAGCTGCCCCCAGGTTTATTCTTAACTCCCATTCTCCTGGGAATTTCTACCCTCTCCCACCTCAGCCCTCCCCAGAACAGAGAGATAATGGATCATATCTCTACTCATCTGCCCTTTACCCTTCAATTAGTGATTGATAGAGCTGATCGGGGGAGGAGAGGAGGGGGAAAATGAGGGAACTATGCCTAGAAAGGTTTATGGTTCATTAGCCTGATGGTAAGAGCCAGGTGATAATGAGGGTGATCCTCTGAAATGGACTGAACTCTGACCTTGGCCCCAAACTGAGCCCCTACCAGTAAATATTGAACCCTGACTCCACCCTTGGCCAAGAGGATCCCCTGACTTAAGTCAAAGAGTCTGGTACATTGTCTCCCATGTGTCGGGAGTGGTTTTGGGGGAGAGATCCTGTTATAGGAATCTGGGGCGAAAGGTATTAGATATTTATGGTCTGGGGGCTATTTATGACCAGGGCAAGAGACTCCAGTGTGGGCAGAAGCTGGTGGCTACGAAATGTTCAGTCCTGTCATTGAAGTCCCTGCTGTGGCCACCAGAGGGTACCAGAGGTTCACAGCTGAGACTTAACTCTGGTCCACATGGGGTTAGGGGAAGAAAGCCCTTTGATTGAAGCAGAGCGTAGAGTTGGAGGCCTTATTCTTAGGCAGATGCTTCTGTTGTAAGAAGACCCTGGGGAGTACAGATCTTAAGTTGGGAGGGGCCGTACAGGCAGTACAACTCTAATGCATGAGATACACAGTAAGTGGAAAGGCTGAGATTAGGACCTCCTGGATCCTGATGGATCAAAGCCCAACTCTCTTTCCACTACAGTGGGTGTGGGGACCCAAGCCCTGGGGTTCAGCCCCCTGTGAAAGAGGGTCCTTCTGTCAGTCTTCATATCTCTCCCCCAGCCCCTTTCCAACCCTGAACTGAGTGTTTTGAGGGCCAACAGCTTGATGTATAAGAAAGAGCCCCTGACCTGGGGGTAAGGAGACATCCTGGCTCTGCCACCGATTTCCCTTCTCTGGCTACAGTTTCCCCAGGGTAGTGGACTATAGCTCTTAGCTGCCTAGAGCTGCCCAAGAGTGTTATGGGTAGCACATTTCCCATCCATGTAGATATTCAAGAAGAAACCAGAAAATCATTTGTTGAGTTTGTAACAAAGGACATGCCTGTTGAGGTACAGCTTGGATGACAGGACTGAGAGGATCCTTCCAATTCTGCCAGCCTGTATCCTTTGGTTCCTGACTAAAGGCCTTTCCAGCTCTGACATTCTAGGGTTCTAAAATTTGGGGATGAGAACCCAAGAGTCCTGGACCCCAGTTGTTCCATATTCTCTTAGCCTCATCTAGTCAGGAGCCTGGGGGTAAGGGCATGAGGGATAGACCCTGCTCAGGAGGAGCAGGCAATTCCTAGGGTCCTTCCCTCCATGTCTGCTTCCTTGCTGGCAGCCATGCCCGCTTCCTTGCTGGCAGCCATGCCCATGATCCCTTCATGTCCTCACCAAATCTCCATCTCCTTCAGTCCTATCAGATACAAAGTAAATTCCAGAGTTTTCACGGTTGAGTCGATGGATGGTCCCTGTCCATGCCAGCCACTCACAAAATTAGAAAGTAGGTAAAGTATCATTAACTCACTTCTGGACCTTGGGGCAAGTTTCTTCTCTTTGGGCCTGTTTTGCCATCTGTGAAATAAGGAGGTTGGACTCCAGTCCAATTATCCATAGTCTCTAAGGGCTTTTAAACTCTGCTGCAAGCGGTAGCATGGTAGAGGAGGAAGGATTCTGGATTTGAAGTGATCCTGGGTTCAAATCCTGGCAGTACTTCTTACTACATATGTGACTTTGGGCAAGCCATTTAGCTTTCTTGGGCGGCTGAGTCTTCATCTGTAAAATGAAGAAGTTGGTCTCAGTGGTTTTTAAGGCTTCTTTCAACTGTGATGTAAGAAGCTAGCATGATATAGGAGGAAGAGCTCGGATTTGGAGGCAGGGAACTTGGGTTCAGATCCTGGCACTGAAACTCACTACTTGTGTCACCCGGAGCATGACACTTCAGCTCTTTGGTAATCAGTTTACTCATCTGTAAGATGGCCCCTTAAATCTCTTTCATCTTGTTATGTATTGCCCTTTAGTGGTCTAGATTTTGGGGCTCTCCAGAGACTTCACCATTCCAGAATCATAGAATCTCAGAATTGGCAGTTAAATCTAGTTTAATCAATCCATAAGCCTCCTTAATACACCCGACAAGTGGACATCCAGACCCTTCTGGGGCCAGGTGGGGGTAATCCGAGATGGATCTAGAGAAAGTGAGATAGGTTTAGGACAATGGACAGGTAGCTATGGGGATACTGGGCTGGGAAAAGCCGAAGTAGGTTGTGGGGAAAGGGTAGGATGAGAGAGCAGAGGTTTGTTTTTGGGACCAAGGATCACAGGATCATAGAGTTGGAAAGGTCTTCAGAGGTCATTGAGTCTTGTTTTCCAGATAAGGAAACTGAGGCCCAGAGTAGTAAAGTTACTTACAGGGGAAGGGTCTGTGTCAGGATTCAAACCCAAGTCTTCTTGACTCCAAGTCCAGTACTTTTCCCCAAAAAACACTCTGCCTTGTGGGTGAAGGAGCAGAGGTTGTGTTTTGGGGAGCAGGGGGAAGCAAATGTGGGCTTAGGGGATGGGGATAAGATGAAGGAACCTCTAGAGGCAGATTAGGAGGGACAGGAACAGGATCACAGAATCATAGCTTTAGATCTGGGAGAAACTTTAGAGGCCATCAAGTTGGACTTCATTTTATAGATGGGGAAATAGGCCTACGGAGATTAAGTGACTTATCCAACGTCACTTCACTTGGAACCCAAATCCTCTGACTCCCACATACCTTGATGAGGGGAGGAAGGATGAGATCAGGAACTAGAGGTTTGAATTATTCAATCAATAAACATTTATTAAGCATCTACTATGTGCCATTCACTGTGCTAAGTGAAGGCTTATGGGGGGGGCGGGGATGGGATGAGGAAGCAAAAATGGGTTGGGGGAACAAAGATAGGACGAAGCATAAAAGGTTTCTTTGGGAGGATTGTGATGGAATGAATGATCAGAGGTAAATCTGTGAGAGTTGGGATAAAATGAGAGAGCAGAGGATTGTTTTGAGGGTCATGGATAAGACAGGGGGAACAAAGCTAGGTTTGAGGAGCTAGGAATGGACTCTCATGTCTTTGCTCCCGCAGTCTGGCCCTCTCTCAAGGGGAGAGTTGGTTGCTGCCAAGGGGAAAGTCCTGGCTCCCCTGCTCTTTCCTTCCAGCATCAACAAACCCAGAGGGGACACTGGCTATACCCATATCTGGAACTGCAGCCTTCTGCCCTTGGCCTGAGTCAGCCATTTCCTGAGGGTCACTTTTAGGTCCTGGGATGGACTGGGCAGCGGAATGTAGGAGATTCTTTATACCCTATCCCTTCTGCTGAAGACATAGTTCAGTGTATATCCTCCTGACTGGCCAATCAAGAGCATTGTCCTTCTGTGCAGAGGGAAACGTAGGGCTCAAAGAGCCTCGTGGAGAGCTTTGCATACTATGGGACTGCTAAGACATTCAGACTAGATGTGAGGCCTGAACCTCGCATAAATCTCATGCTTCTCCAATTTGTCCCAGGTCTTGCTCTGTGTTACACTCCTGGGAGCCTTTTCTCCAGAGTCAGGTGGAAGAGCTCCCTGAAGAGGAGGGAAGTTACTGGGATCAGGCTGCATCTTTCTTGTACTTTGCCAGCACAAGGCTGTGTACAGAGGGCCTCAGAAAAATAAAGGGCCCTAGGAATTCAGGGCAAATTCAGTTGGAATTGGTGGTGCAGGCAGGACAACATGCTTTTAGTTGGGTGCAGGTGTGCCAGGCAACCTTTGTGTGGGGGTGGATGGGTGGTGGAAAAAAAAATAGGAGGTAGGGGCTGCAGTGGAGTGGGAGATGAATATGATCTTCATGGTGTCAAGCAGCCCAGAACCAGTATACTGGAAGACCTCCTCAGGAAGGAAGTGCATGTCCTGGATGCTGGTGCCCTGGGGCAAAGCCTTGATCACATCTTTATAGTTTTGGCTCTGAGAATGGGAAGCTTGACTTGACATACCTGGTCACAGGCAAGCAGAAAGTCTTGAGCACAGATGTAGCCACACACACACACACACACACACACACACACACACACGTGCATGCTTACAGAAATAGTCAGAGGCAGAGATAGCCACGATGAGGCACGTAGGGATACAATTACAGACACATATATGGAGGCCAGCCAGACTCCTCAGCCTTCACGACCTGACCCCAAAACTGAGTTTCAAGTCTTATTTCACATTGTACTGCCTTCTAGTCCTCTATGTACCAGCCCCACTGGGGTACTAGATGTTCTCTGACCCTTATGTAAGGTGTTTATTGCCCATGTCAGATCTGTATGTCCATGTGGAATGTTTAAACAGGATACAGACAGGTGGCTTGATGGGAGACAATGATAGCTATCTCTGGAATCTTGCCCACCTCTCCACAAGGAAGACTGTGATGCCTACATTGAAGGAAATAGGAGGGACCATGAGACTAGCCATTTTATTTTCCAGTGTCTAAGAGGGGGATACCAGACTAGATTAACATCTATTTATACCCCCTACCCCCACATGGCTGGTTTAGGGGCACAATTGGTTCAGAACAAAAAATGGCTATCTTGGCTGCTATTTTTTAAGGTGGGAAGGTGCCCCAAGTTTCCACCTGAAGGCTTGACTCCTCCCTAACCATTACTAGTTCCACAAAGACCATCACAAAAGGCAAGTAAACCCATTTATCCAAGCAAATAGCAAAGTGAACTTGGAGAACCTATACAGATTAGAATACAGCAGATAATTCACAAGAGTGAACAAGCTCTTTAGATGGGAATCAAATGAGACATTGTTCAACCAAGAGAAAGCTCCCAAGGGGAGATTGGATGTCCAGTGTCTTTAGGGAGACAAGTTGGAAATCAGGGACGTTTTGAGGAGCAGGCTGTCTTTACAGGTGTGTAAGACAGTCTTTTTCTTTCTCCTGGTGTCAGCCCTGATACCTGTGTCTCTTGAAGGAAGAATGAAGAATGTTTCTTCTCTTGTGCCGACTCTGCATAGGCATGTAGCTTTGTGTAGCTTTCTCCCCACCAATGAGGAGTCTCCAGCCTTGGCTAGAAACCTGGGTTAGAAACCTTGCCTGCTATCTTAGGCCACCATATGCATTTCTCAGACCATCCCATATGCCTGGAATGCCTTCTCTCCTCACTCATCTCTGCCTTTCAGAGACCTCTTCCTTTGAGGAACAACTTGGGTCCCACTTCTTCAGTAAAACCTTGCATGATTCTCCTCATCTTCCCATTCCCCCAGCTTGGTTTTCTCTTCCCCCTTAAATTGTCCCTAGAGCACTTGATCTGGTTCTCTCCTTTGCCCCCATCACACTCTGCCTTGTCTTAGACTTTTATGTGTGTATGCCCTATGTCCCATCCCTCCTTCATCTTCAGTAAAATGTAAGTTTCTTGAGTCAGTCAGCCAATAAGCATTTATTAAGCTCCAAATGCTAAGGATACAGAGAAAAGCAAAGACAGTCCTTACCCTCTAATGGGGTGGGAAGACAACAAACAAACGTATTTGTGAAAACAAGCTACATACGGGATAAATAGGAAATAATTCAGAGAAGGGGGGCATTAGAATTAAGAGGGGTAGGAAAGGATTCTTGTAGAAAGTGAGATTTTAGTTGGGACTTGGAAGAAGCCAGAGAAGTCAGGAGACAGAGAGGAGGAGGAGGGGAGAGCTTTCCAGGCATGGGGGACAGTCCAAGAAAGTGCCTGAACGTCTTGTTTGTGGAACAACCAGAAGGCCAATGTCACTGTACCGAAGAGTATAGTGAGAGAGTAGGGTTCAAGGTGTAGTAAGGGGTAAGGAGACTGGAAGGGTGGGGACAGGGCTAGGTTATGAAGGGCTTTGAATGGCAAACAAAGATTTTGCATTTGATGCTGGAGGCCCGTAGGAAGCCACTGGAGTTTATTTATTGGGGGTGGAGGTTGTGGGGAGAGATGATAGTCAGGTTGTACTTTAGGAAAAAATCATCTTAGGGGCTGAATGGAGGATAGACTGAAGTGGGAGAGGCTTGAGGAAGGCAGAGCCACTAGAAGACTATTGCAATAGTTGTGGGGGGTGGGGCAGAGTGAAGTGATGAGGGCCTGCAGGGGGCAAGGAGAGAAAAGGGCTTATTGGAGATATGTGGCAAAGGTAGGACAAGAGGCATCTTATTTTTATCTTTTTTTCTAACACCTTGAATATACAGTTATCCCTTCCACATTGTGAGGGTTAGGGGCACAGTGCCCCCTTCAATCTGGAAAATCTACGTAAATTTTTTTTGGCCTAAGCTTCATACCAGAGAAGAAATCTGAATTATTATTGTATTAAAAGATAAGATATGTTGGTATTATACAATACTATACATATATTTTATGCATTTCTGAGTTTCTAAACTTTTTCTGTGTCTTCTTCTGGTCTTCACATGTCGTCTGTGGCTTCTGCAAAGCTCCCCCAAAATTTCCATCTAGTTTCTTATGCCGATCTATGATATAGTGAAACAGCAATGGGGAAAGTCGAAATGTGGAAGGGATAAACTGTAATAGGTGCCTGAATCCATACAGGCAGGTACCCAGAGACATGGACACTGGCCACCCCCCCCCCACCCCCCCCACCCCCACACAAAAGAGACATACAGAGACGCACAGGCCGGTACAGATCAGATGGTACAGGCTAAGCAAACTAGAGTATGGCCTGAGAGCTAAGAGTGGTCTTCGCATTTTAAAATCCAGTAAAACTTAGCCTCTTAGCTCACAGGCCATACAAAAACAGGCAGTGGGCCGGCTGGGCTGTAGTTTGCTGTTCCCTGATGTACCAGACATAGCTTTAGACCTGGAGTCAGGCAGACCAGAGTTTCAATCTTGCTTCAGATGCTTACTAGCTGTGTGTCCCTGGGCAAATCACTTAACTTCTCTGTGCCTTAATTTTATCATCTGTAAAATGGGGATAACAGTAGTACCTACCTCCTAGGGTTAGTTGAAATCAAATGAGATCCCATGTGTAAACTTTAAAGTGCTGTATAAGTGCTAGCTGCCATGATCATCATTAACAGTACATTAAGTATCATTGAGACACAGACACAGACACAGACACACACACACACACACACAGACACACACACACACAGACACACACACACACACCCTTGACCGTGGCCAGCCATGTCTTCTGTGGATGGTTTCTGAGCCCGGTCACATGTCTGGGACCGCTGCAGAGAAAAGATTGCCTCAATTCAATAGAATTCAACCAACAGCCCCCAAATCCATTTTCAGACTCCAAACCCAATCCTGGATCCTCTTCTTGCAGAAGCTGCTTTCAGGTTTTTGAAGAATTGTCATGAAGAGGAGAGGTCTGGCCCTAAAGGTACTAGGAGTTGCAGCAGGTGATGGTCGTAAAGAGGAATGAGACGGCGAACATCTGCCATTAGAGCTAGTCTGGAACGGATGTCCTTGAGGTGAGTCTGGACTCCTAACTGGGGATATTATTGGAGGTGGTATTATTGGAGGTGGTATTCCTGGTCTGGTACAAGTAGCATTAGATGGGTTGTTTTCCAAGGTCCTAGTGATTCTTATCCTCATCCTCTTCTCTCTACCTTGTTTCTCTCTCTGTCTCTCTCTTCCTCCCCCTTTTTCTCTCCCTCCCTCCCCCCACTCTCTCTCTCTCTTTCTCTCTGCCTCTCTCTCTCTCTCTCCCTTTCTCTCTCTCTCTCTCTCTCTCTCTCATAAACACACACACACACACACACACACACACACACACACACACTTTAAGTTCCTTCTTCTTCAGGAAGCCTAGGAGAGGGCCAAGACAAAAGTCAGTCACTCAAACAGCCCACTCTGGTTGGTCCCTCCCCTCTTTGGTTCCCTTGACCCCAGTCGAGGAAAGGAGAGTCTGGAGGACACATGTAGAGTTGGAGCATAGCTTGTTTAATGTTTTATACATTTTTTTCTTTTTTTTGGAATATTTTTTCTTTTTTTTGCATAGGGAACAAACCATCGTCACTTTCAATAAATGGTATTTAGGTAGGCGCATCGGCTAGACCGTAAGGGCTGCATCATACAATGTTATAATCAAATAGGGTGTGAGGCGCAGAAGAGGGGGAGGGGAGAGAGGGAAACTGAGGCAGGAGGCAAGGGAACAGGTAGGAGGGAGGGGGAAGGAGGAAGGGCAGAGTTAGATCCCATCCCCCCATCCCAGTCCCAATATGGTGCCCTTGGAATTGGGCAGACTGTGTATGTATTTGTTGATGGGTAGGCCAAGGATAAGAGAGCTCAGTCCTGGGCCTGTGGTGATTTCCAATCTGTTGCATGGTGTGTGTGTGTGTGTGTGTGTGTGTGTGTGTGTGTGTGTGTGTGTGTGTGAGAGAGAGAATCTGTGTGTGAGGGCATTGTGGGATGGGTGCAGTAAGCAAGAAGCAAGAAACAGATTAACTAGTCCCATAATATTGATAAAATATAAAATGGAAAAAGAAATCTTGGAGAAAACAAAACAAACAAAACAAAACACGCACACAAAATAACAACTGAAGAGGACACCGGTAAAGCAAATTCTTTTTTTCTCCCCATTTTGTCGTGTTCCCAGAGAGATGTCTCTGGTATTGGATCTTACTCTATGTAACATCTCTCCTCCCTCTCCCCCCACCCCCTTTCCCCTGTATTTTGTCCTTGAATGATCAAAATGAAAGCTATGGAAACTGTAACAGAAAAGTCTGGGGTTGGGGGGACTGTCCCTCCTGTCTCTTGCCAACTCCTGTCCAAGGCATTGAAGAGAAGTCAGAGAGCCTGGGCTACTCTGTTGAGTCAGGAGCTGGGAAAGGATGAGTCTGGGGTTGGGACCAAGGGTATCTTAAAGCCTTTGGTTTGTTTTGTGGTTTTTTGTTGTTGGTGGTGGTGGTGGTAGTTGGGAGGGGTCATTGGGGCCCAAGTATTTGGGAGGATAGATAGATTTGAGGCCAAAATTTGGGGATCCTTGGAGAGGGTAATGCCAGAACAGGAGACCAAGGGAGCTAGAGACTGGTTTTCTTTAGGAATCACATAGAAGGGTGTGGCCTGGATTGCCCACCTGTTCCCTTGATGGAAAGCTCCCACTACTTATCTCCTTATGCCCCTGCTTCAGTCCAATAAACCCAGGGGCTCACTGGTAAAGCAGAATCTTACCCTTCCTGGAGGACAGCATAGATGGCCTCTGGAGGCCTATGGCTCTGAGTAGAGCATTGCTTTGGGTGGGGGGTGGGGGGGAGAAGTCTTTGATGGACTCAGTGCTTCCCATCCCCTCCCAAGACCCATTTCCTCCAGACTAATTTTGCTCCAGAGTTCCCCCATCTCACTCCAGGCCTAGAATGTGCACTCCACAGGGAAGAACAGATATGGACTCCCATTCTAGCTCCCAGCCAGGGCTGGGATTCTGCCAGGCTGTTTTTGCCACCCTTATGTTCCTAGGCACTGAAAATATGGAATCTACAGCTTCAAAGACCTCCAGACTGAGGAGCGAGTAGCTATACTTAAGTGCTTTAGATCACCCTAGAACCTTGCCCTCACCTGAGTCACAGCATGGTCTTATGCTTTCAGGGTTGAGATATACCCTCTTAAGGAGGCCGATCACCCTCCTTCCCTGCAGCTTCCTAAGCAAGGACTGAGATGGCCAGATGAGAAACACCCCTCAAAGCCAGGCCAGCAGGGACTTGCGAGGCACTGCTTGGGAATAATTGGTTTTTGGTTTGGATGTCAACAGTCCTGCTGCTTTGACTTTTGGTTGGCTTTCCCTCCTTTCTTGTCCCAAAATCTTGTCCCAATCCCTCCCTTGAAAAGAAACAGAAGCCTTCTTATTGTGTGGCTAACTTTAATCATGGATAAATGATGGAGCACCAGAAGGACCTTAATCCAGCCATAATGGAAGGTAGAGAGAAGACTATGGGGGTGGGAGACATATTTTGTGGTGGTGGGGGGGAACTGAGGCTGATAAGAGATTCTAGCAGCCAATCTACCACTTCCCAGATACCTGGTGGGCAGAAGGGGGAAGATGCATGGCATGGTGTGGGAGAGGATACAGACAGGAGGAGATAAAGGTGGGAGGAAGATGTTCATCCCCTCAAAAATGAAGAGCAAAACCAAGGTTCTTGGATGATGTGCCAGTTAGAGAAACTGACCCCTCAAGAGCAGCAATTTATAATCCATATCACAAAAAATTGCGAGTGGATGATAAAGTTTAAAGTACCATCAATGAGGCCTGGGATGGGGGTGGTCAGATGGGGAAGGAGGCAGCTTCGATTTTATCCATTTGAGATACTTCCTAAGGAACACTATTAGAGGACTCTGGAATTTTTTGGTCTAGGTGAATAGGTCTTTGTGGGGCTCACCTCTCTCACTGCACCCTCTACCCCCACCCCAACTCTGGTTCTCTTATCCAACTTGGGGCTGTGGTCACTAAGATAGCCATTGTAGTGCATGAATGCTAGGCCAAGAAAAGCCAAGCTTGAAGGCCAAAGCCATCTGGATTTGGAGGGCCTCTGAGAAGGGTGGAAGTCTTGGGCCTCAGAACACTGGTGTTTGGTGCTAGGTGCTTAGGGAAAGGGTCATATCAGAACTCCATCTCAGAACCTTGAGGAAGAGATTACCATCTCACTTTTTGGGGTGCCCACTGCCTGGTTGCTTAGATTTCTCTCTCCCCTTTGTGCCCCTCCTCTGCTTCTGTATCTGGATGAGTGTGAAGTTCAGGGAAAGGAATAAAGACTCATAATACTTTTATCCCCTGAAAAGTGGGGCCCCTCATCCCCTGATGCCCCTATAAGAAAATCATTTTGAGGGGGGAGGGATGCCCCTTTCTTTCTGTACTCTCTAGGGCTGAGGGAGAGGAGAGGCTAGTCAGAGATTTCCTGGGCCCTCTGCCATTCCTCTGCCCCTTTCCTGGCCTCACTGAATCAAATAGAGCTTGTCTCCCTTCTCCTATCTTGCCTCTGAAGTTTATTTCCTTCCTGGGTGGGAGAGATTGGGGAGAAGGAAGGGGGGGCCAGACTAAACTGCTAAGGAAACAAGGTTAGGAACCACCTTCCCACTCACAAAATAGGGAAATGGAAGAGATTTAGATAGGTCAATGGTGGACATGGACTATGTATATATGTATATATATAGTGGGGAGTGGGGGGCAATTCTCTCAGGAGATGAAGTTAAGGTCAGGACTTGGTTGTCGTACCTTCCTCATCCAGAAGGAGCCCCTGAATTTCAACTAATGCAGGACCAACCCCTTCAGGGCCTGGTTCCCTGGATTTTATCCATTATTGGACCTTTAGGGTGGTCTCTGATGTGGTTCCCTTTGAAACTCTCATAAATGTTGTCACTGAGGGTGCATGAGTACGTGTGTGTGTGTGTGTGTGTGTGTGTGTGTGTGTGTGTGTGTGTGTGTGTGGTCATGCCCTGAAAGGTTTGAAGCTTCTAGGAACCAACAAAGCAGATGAAAAAGCTACCTGGTGGTGGATAGGTTAGTGCAATGAGAACCCTCGATCACTGAACCAGGAAGAGATGAGCCATTTGGTCAGCCAAAGCCATACCAGGTTATGGGTGGAGGTGGCATTCAGAGTTTCATATCTTGGTGAGTGAAGGAAGGATAGGCAGGATGATGGATGCCCTGAAGGCAGATAGATAACCGGTGACCAATGAGATATCTTAAACACAGGGGAACTGGATGGGAGCCTGTATTCCTCTGTTCATGGGGCACATGGGAGTGGGGACCTGGCCAGTGCTGAAGAATGAGCTCCCACATTTCCCTAAGCACCTGGATGGTAGGAGGTGGTGAGAAGTCGAGAACTAGGGAGGATTTGGTCTTTTGATCAAAATCTCCTTTGGTTTTGGGAAGGGTCCATCAGCCTTCAAATCCAGATGCTTATCTACCAAAGGAAGGACATCTTTTCTCATTCCCAACTCAAGATGTCCACAGCCTGAGGAGTGAAATGCACTGACTAAGCACTTACTGCCAGGGCTGCTGACTTGGCACATCCTCTTGTACTCTGGGAGGGCAGAGGGGGTGGTCATGGCAGCTCCTGGCAGGGGACTAGACTTCCTTCACTCAACAACCTCAGTGCCACTCCAGTCTGGATCCTCTTAGCTCTATGTTTTATGTCCACTATGCCTCAAGGCCATTGTTTTTGCATGAGTTTCCATGCAGACAATGGGTTTCCAACCTCTCTTTCCTTTTCCACAGAATTTTAATCAAAAGCTCCTGTTTATTGGCAGGAGAAAGGTCCTCTACAACTAAGAAGAGACTGGGACAGAAAAAGGAGAGAAGAGAAAAGGATGGGGTCATGTATGGCCAGGGGCCTCACTGACAAAAGCCCTGACCTGTGTTTAAGACAGCTGAAAGATGACAGATCTGAGTCTTGAACAGCTGTTGCCTCTCAGGAACTATTTGTGGAATGAGTGAACAGAAGAGGAAGTGTTTGGCTTTGGGAGCTTCTGGCTTGGAGGAACCCTACATACCCTTCCTGAGTTAAGGAACACTGATGTTTCATGAGGTCCAGGCCAAGATGGAGGGAGGGAGCTGGACAAAATGACCTCAGCAAGACCCTTTCTGACTTGACCCTTAGGGTCTCTCCAGGAACCTGCTAGGCCACTTCCTCTGGTTTAGCTAACACAAAGGGGCTTTCTTATTTAACTCGGTCACATTCAACCTGATTCTCAGACATAAACTCCCACAGCTTTCAGATCGGGGAGACAAGATAGCATGGAATTGTCATACCCTTTACCCCCACTGTTCTGGTCTTCAGTGGCACTTTTGAAAGAAGACATGATGGGATGGAAAAGGAAGAGAATTACTGAAATCCAGGATGAACTGGGGGTCTCACTGGGCAGAAATGGGAGCCAGTGGCTCCAATCTTCTGCCTTGCCCAAGAGCCAAAAGCAGGTGTCCAGGGAGGCCCAGGAAGATGATGGCAGGGTGGGAGGTGGGTGGGGGGAAGGTGTGGTGGTGGTGGTGGTGGTGGTGGTGATAAGGAAGGAACCATGGAGCCATCATGAGCAAGAGTCTCAGACCTGTCCAGGCTCCTTAAGACCTGCATGGTGAGCTACAGTTCCATGGTGATCCCTTGTTCTCATTCCTAGGCTCAGCTATCACCCCACTCCCCAAGAATCATAAAAGATGGGGCTATGTGGGCGGGATGATGAGTGGCCCTGACCCAATGATGACATAGGTGATTGCTGGAAGCTGGACCCTGCCCCCGCAAAGAAGAAGAGTACCCTAGAGAAGAGAGGACCAGAAGCTGGAAGGCGGTTCTTTCCCTTAATTTCATAGCTTAGATCACTAAATTCAGCCCTTCACTCCAAACCCTGAACCCCTATAACCAGGGGTGAGGGGTAGGGAAAGTATCAAGGGAGGAGAAACGCAGAACATGCTTTGCTTTGGTCAATTAGAAAAAAAAACACTACACAAAACTGCCCAGAAAAATGAGATGGGACCATCAGCCTCCATTCCAACGCCCTCCCAGATCAAAGCAGCTTCTATAGGACCCTCCTCCTGTCTCTCCCCATGAAGTCACTGAGAGTGGTTAGCCAGCCTAGGAGCAGAGACTAAACAGGTATTGCATATAGAGAGATAGAGAGATAAATATATACTTTTGCCATACTAGATGCATTTGTATTCACAACTGGAAGACATGGAGCAAAGGAGAAGCTGTCAGGACAGGAGCAAAGTCCATCCCCAAATGGCCCACCAAGTGGGGAATGAGGAGAAGGGAAAGGAAGGGCTTTGGCAAAACTTATGTGGGGGTGGGGGAAGGTGTCAGATGAAAGAGACACAAGAATGACCATCTCTCCTGTGTTAAATGATAATTGTAAAACCCTGAGCCCTAAATGGGTGACTCACTTCTTCCTGCCTGCCTAGGAGATGGTCAGAACTATAGAATTTTAGAGCTGAAAGGGATCTATCATCTCTGCTAGTGTAACACCCTGGGAGATAATTGTCCCAGCTAGAGTGCCACCCTAGGAGGCAGTCAGACATGCTAGGGTGACATGCTAGGGGACATATGTTTCAATCAGGGTGATACCATGCTGGAGGCAGCCATCCCAGTTAAAGTAATACCTTGAGGGACAAGTGTTTTTTTTTTTCCCCCAGTTACGGTGACACCTAAGATGACAATCATCCAGTTAGGATGATATGCTATGGGACAGATGTTTCAGTGAGGTTGCCATCCTAGGAGGCAGTTATCCTAGTTAGGGTGACACCTTAGAGGACAGGTATTTTCAGTTAGGCTGACACTCTAAGAGACAGCCACCTCATTTGACGTGACCCCTTAGGAGGTGGCTGTCTGTTTGGGTGACACCCTAGGGGCCAGGTTCCCAGTTAGCATGCTGCTCTGGGACTCAGTTGTTTCTTTTAGGGTCTCAACCCTAGAAGACAATCAACTCGGAGCAGCACCCTAGGAGGTGGCCATCCAGGATGGTAGGAACACAGCCCTCCTCTTCCACGGACAATCCCTTTAGGGCTTGGATGCTAGTTTCCAAATCAAAAACAAAAGGCCTCCTGGACCCTTCAAGCTTAGCTTTGGGCAGATAGCTGAGAAAGGGGCAAGAGCTAGAAAGGCTTTGGGGTGGCCATTACATGAGGAACCCCTCTTTAGGCCCAAGAAATATGAACAGAGATGGACGGAGGTGAGGCCCAAAGAAGGAGCTGAGGAGGGCTGGATGCTGGATGGGTTGGAGTTTTTTGTTTGGTGATTTTTTTTGTTTTGTTTTGTTTTTTACAAATAGAAGTACATCCCCCTTTTCCATTTTTATTTTTTATTTGATTTTATTTTAACTACACGAGCAGAGCATGCAGCTATCTCTGTGCGGTGATACCGTTGAAAGTTAATACTTATTCTTGGAAGGCAAGGCACATCATGTGATAGAAAATTTCGTGCAAATTAGGAAACATGAATTTTTTTTTCACTTTTTTATATAATTTTTTTTTAAAGAGGACGGGGCAGGGGAAGGTGGAGAGGGGGAAAGGTAGAGCCAGTTATAGTCTGCCATGCATTTATCAGCTCCGAGCTGACAGCTTGAGCTAGGTCACACGAGTTCCTGGTTAAGCACCATGCAGTTTTATTAGCTTGGAGTTCTCCCCTTGACCGCCAACTTGCTAGCCCAGCTTGGTTCCGCAAGGTCCCGCCTGGAATGCGGTCCTTCCCCACCCCACCCCTAAAACCCTAGGGAGCTAGGGTTGCCTGTACCGAAGGTTCCAATGCCCACCCCACCCCCAACACAGACATACATACATGTGTACGCGTGTGCACGCACACACACATACACACACACACACACACACACACACTTCACCCATCCACCCCCCAAGAGAGGCTCACTTCAGGTCCCAAAGGCCAACCCCATCCAGTGGCTTGGAGACCTCTTGGGGGTGGGGAGGACAATAGGGTTAAGTGCACAAAGATCGCACCCTCTGCCACTGGGTGACAAAGTTGCCATCAGGGAAGCTCCAGAGGATGAGAAGGATGGCACAGGGTAGGGAGAGGAACTGAGGAGGGAGCTTAGGAAACTCTGGTCTTTCTGTTTTGGATCAACTGGGTTTGCCACGCCTTTGTGCCAGTTTGAGAGGAAAGTATGGTCTCTGGAAGAGGTGGCAGTGGGTGGGTGAGAAGAGAGAAAGAAGGAAAGTGGGATTGGGCCCAAGAGTGAGATTCCCATGGTGGGGAGGAGCCCCTTCGGCTCAGTGCCCCACAGATGGCTCAGACCCCCCCGGAGGGAAAGAAGGGGCCCCTCCGAGACCAGTGGGAAGGAGTTCTAGAGAGGTTAGATGGGTCTCATAGGGCCCAAGGGCACCCCAGAAATGGTAATCCCAGGCATCTCCTCCCTCCCCTGATGACTGGGGGCGGTAGGGTCAGAGGTGAGAGCAGGAGGGAGGCCTAGGGCTGGCTCCCTGAGCTTAGTGTTATCAGAGCGTCTCAACGGAAATGCTTAACAGATTGCCCACCCCAGGCCTGAGCTACTGCTCACTCAGCTGGGGCATATGTTTTTAAGGAGGGAGCAAATGGGAGGGGGTGCCTGGGCACAAGGGCAGTAGGGAAAACCCAGTCAGGGCCAGGGCACTGCCTTCCTTGCCAGTCGTGGTTTGGCAGTCTCTCCCTCTCTGCCAGATCTTGGCCTACTCTGGACCTGGACTACAGGACCTCTCTCCATTCCCCCCTCCCCTCCCTAGTGGGGTTCACCCCAGCTCTTGCAGGGATTAGTCACAGAGTAGGGGACTAAACCAAGTGACCTCTCCCTTTCCAATCTCTCTCATACTCCCAAGAGCCAACAGGGAAGACAAAAGTGCAGTGGGGCAGTTCCCCTTGGCCTGGCCTGGGCTGAGCTGGGGAGAAGGGCAGGCATAGGCATGAGGGGAAGGAGGCATGGAAATGGGAAGGGCATCACTCTTGGTTTTAAGGCACTGGCAGAGGGGGCAGTGGGGAACTGGGGGAAAGGGAGCAGTTTCCCTGACCCCTTTTAGCCCCAATCTCCACTGTCCCAGACGGGCGGTTGGCTGGCAGGGGCAAATGCCCACTCTGTCTTTCAGTCTCCCATCTCTCTGGTTTGGGCTGTGGGTGGAGGTAAGGAGATGAGGGTTTTTGAGACCCAAAGAGATACCTCGTTGAATAGGGAGCAAGGACCATTGGGAAAGGAGGTGTCCCCTTCCTCCTTCCCTAGGGAGAGTCTTTGTATCCCTGGAAATCAGAGAGGCCTGAGGCCCAGACACCAATGGGTGAAAACCAGGGACCCCAGCATCTCTTAGTGGCCCTTGGTGAGGTATCTCAGTGATGGCGCAGAGGGAACCAGCAGGGCCCAGGAAAAGGGGTGGTTCTGAGGAGTTGGCAGGAAGGGAGGTGGAGGTGCCTTGAGTGGGCATGGAGGGCGAAGGGCCATCCAGATCTTGGCTCTAGGCCATCCATGATCACTTGGCGCTGTTGTGAGTTGGGGGTGTGGGAGGGCAGGAGCTGAGGGCAGCGATCCAGGATTCAGGCACTTAATCGCGCACACTCCACAGCCCAGTTAGATAGGGTGGGGAAGGAGATTGGGAGAAAGTTTTTGTCAGAGAGGGTGGGGACCTGTTATTCCCATTCCCAGCCCATAACCTCTCCTCTCTGGGAGGCCTGTCAAGATCCTTAAGGGTAGGACTAAAGTCTTGGGAACAGCAGGTGGGTAAGGGGCATGTCTTATGGTGGCTTCTCCTTCCCTTTCTGTCCTCCAAAAGTGCATCTTTTGCAGCGCGTACAACATCATCCCCAGGGCATTAGGCTTTGGGGCACGGGTTTTGGCGGGCCACCTGTTTCCTTAGTCCCTTCAGTTTCCAGGTCCCAGGCTCCAGGGCACCAAGCTATTGTGGGACTGATTGCATAGACCTTTTCTCCCAAATGGGGTAGGCATGAAGAAAGAAAGAGTCCCAGGCAGATAGAAATACAGAAGTGAGGGGGGTGGTCCAGGACCAAGTTTAAGCCAAATTAGATGTCTCTGTATATGGTGCAGGAAATGGGGAGTTTTCAATGAGTCTTTTGGGGTAAAAGAATTTGGTTGGGGCTCCTTTTTTTAAGCTTAGACCATGCTGAATCCTCTCACCAAGGGGCCCTGTACCACCAAGCCCTGCCCACTCTGTGTAACTCTAACCAACCTTCTGACACTGTCAGTGGCTTCCTCCCTTACCTTAATTCCCCAAACATCTTGGAGAGCCACTTTCTCCCCTGCCACCATTGCCACCCTTACAATGTCTGGAACCACCAGGAGAGACCCTACTGTGCCCATCTCCGCTCCTTACCCCTTCCACAGCACATAGAACATTAGGCCCCATAGGTGTGTCTGCCACTTATGACAAGTACCCTGATCCCCAGGAGGCTGGGGAAGATGGGAGGTTGCTGCTTGACCTCCTTGGCAAATAGCAAGCATCATGGGCACCAGCCTCTTTGGAATGCTGCCATCTGGCCCCAGAATGGGAGTTCAGGGGAAGGGGATATCAGCTGATTTGTCTGCAGTCAGGGCACATGGGTAGGAAGAGAATGCACCTGGTACAGTTCCTTTACCTCAAGATGCCCCTCCGTGGTGGGCCTTAGGGATATGCTCACCTCTCTCTGGTTAACGAGTCTGGACAGTGGGTCTGGGAGCTAACCCAAAGCACAATTTTGTTTGTTTTTTTAATCTGCTCATCCCTGGGCAGAGGGATGGCCGCTGGTGCCAATGGGAACTGCCCTCAGCCTGCCCAATGCCAACAGGAGCAAGCAGCCATCTGTCCTGGGAGCAGGCATGGGAGCATGGGTCAGGGTGGGGGGACAGGCTGGGCATCCGGTCCTTTCTTCAGTTGTGGCAGGTGGAGAGGAGATGAATAAATTAGAAAGACACCGTTTTGCATAGGCTGCCCCCCGGGGCCCTACGTCTCTGGGCAGTGCCCGTTGGACGCAAGGGGCCTGTCCCTTGGCCGGGGTGTCTGTCGCTGGGGGACTAGGCGACGATGTTCCTGACTGCCAGGCGCGGAACCTCACTCGCTCTTCGGAGAGAGTCTCTGACTTTTCTGTCTTACCTCTTGTTTTCATCTTTGTTTTTTGTTTGTCTCTTTTTGTTGTGTTTTTGTTTGTTTGTTTTTTTTTGTCGGGTTGGATGTTGGCGGGGGTGGCTGGGAGGACGTCCTCACTCGCACTAGCTCTCCACCGAAAACGTGGGCCGGGGGGCTGCCTTTCTCCCCCCGGGATAGCCCCGAGACACAGGAGAAGGGACATGTGGGGAGAACCTTGTTTATCCCAGATACCAGGACTGGAGGAGAGAGAGAGAAAAAAAGAGAGATAGAATGAAGTAAGGCTGTCTGCAGAGTAACTGCTGACATTCCTTCATACCCACACCTGCATCTTTGCCTCCTTCCTCTCCTCAAGTTCTCACCTGCCATCTCCCTCCCCTGTCTTCTGATGGCCCCACATTTGCGTTCCCTCCTATTTGCTTCCCACTTTCAGCTCTGACTCTGCCACTGATTCACTGTGTGACCTTGAGTAAGCCACTTCTTTTGCATCTAAGTTTACCATCTACAAAATAAGAAGTTAGACTAGATGACTTCAGAGACTCCTTTCACTTCTAATGTTTGGTTTTCCAAAGTCACTTCCTGGTGATGTTCTATGTTCTATGTTCTATGGCCCATTTCCCTTGGCCATCCTATGGCTCTGTCGAAGACCTGCCAAAAAGCTAGTAAGACTGGGGGCGGGGTGCAGCCAAAGAGAGGTAAAGTGACTGAAGAGAGGCAAGGAAGCTGGACAACTGTGCAGGGTAGTAGGGAGGGGTCTACAAGAATGGGGTCACAACCTTGCCTCTGAGGAGGACCTTTTAAATCAGTCCAGCCTCTTTCCTTGGTTCTCCAATCCACCCAACAATTAGGCTGGTCTAGGACATGGTGTGTGTTGTTTTTCTGGGCCTGGAGTTTGGACACAAGAGATAGTAATAGACCACACCTCAACCCCAAGAATCTCCCACCCCACTACATGAGAGGCTGTGCAGTTCTGACTTCAGTAAAGCTATGATTTCTGTGGGACAGCCTCAACAAGCAAGGAAAGCCCCCAAGGGCTTTGCATGGCCAATGCATGAAGAATTCTTTGCTTACAGCAATCCACAAAAGCAAGACAAATCTCGAATGGTTCTTGGTCTTGAACAGCCACCTGCTGCTCTTGTCTCAAGGGTGTCAGGGTCAGGAAGACAGAGCTAAGAATTCTCACCTCTTCAGGTACGCTCACCCCAGATAGCGGATGCATCGCCAAAGCCTTGATTCTACCTTCACCACTTCTCTCCACTCACTCAGGTACCACCCTAGAGCTGGCCTTTGACACCTCTCACCTGGACTACCGCAACATCAGCAGCCTTCTAATCGGTCTTCCTGCCTCGGGTCTCTCCCCACTGTCAAAGTGCTCTTCCTAAAGTGCAGCTCTGACCGTGTCTCCTTGCCCAATCTGATGAACTCCAGCGCCTCCCCAGTATTTCCAAGACCTAACAAAGTCCTCTGGCATATAAAGATCTTCACAACCTGGTCCCTTCCTACCATTCCAGTCTTCTTTGTTTTACTATCCTCCATGCATCCTAAGATCTGGTAATACCTGCCCACTTGCTGTTCCTTACACCAAACAATCCATCTCCTAACTCCATGCTTTTACAGTAGCTGTCCTGCATGCCTGGAATGCTCTCCACCTCTGCTTCTTGACATCTCTGGCTTCATCCAAGGCTCAGTTTGAAGGCTGCTGTACGGAAAAGGGCTTTCCTAATTTCCCCCTCCCTCCTGCACCCCGGTCCTATATCTTCAAAGGTAACTTTCCTTCTACTTTGTTGTTTGTTCAGTCATTTCAGTTGAGTCCAACTCTTTGTGATCCCACCATGTGGGGCTTTTTTGGCAAAGTCTCCAGCTCATTTTACAGATGAGGAAACTGAGGCAAACCTGATTAAGTGACTTGCCCAGGATCACACAGCTAATAAGTGTCTGAGGTTGGATTTGAAGTCAGGAGGAGAGTCTTTCTGATTCCAAGTCCAGTGCTCTACCCACTGTGCCACCTAGCTGCCCCATACTCTGTATCTATCTTATATGTACAAACCAAGAAATGAGGTCACAGAGTTGGACATGACTTTAGAAGACTCAACGATACAAACCTAATTACTGACATGTTGTCTCCCTACCAGTTTTCTTCGAGGCCAGGGACTGATTTTTGTGCTTCTGCCTTTTTCTGTATCCCCACTACTTGGCACAGTGCCATTACAAAAGTAAGTGCTTAATAAATGCTTATTAATTATCTACACACATTAACATAACTGATGTTAATCTAAATATGAGATCCTCATCCAGTGATCCATAAAGAGAGAACATGTTACCAGAGGGAATGTGCCATATCAATCTTGACATTCTCACTAAAAATGAAGCCATAAGAGATGGGGAAGAGGAAATAAACCCATGAGTTCTCTTTGGCAGAGCTGTATGGAGTCAACAAGAAACCTAACACAATGGCACACTTGCTCATCTTTTATTGTGGCGCTCATGATCAGCAATTGCAAAATAGCCGTAATAAAGAAAATGGCTGCCTATGTATCCACATTTGTTGCAGAGGGTGAGAAAGTACAAAAATTCTAGGACAAACTCAATAAGAACCTCCAAATTAAATTGTGAATTTTAACATTTGGTAACTGCAGTGAGAACTGCAGCTGGGTGATACAGCAGAGAGAGCGCCATGCCTGGAGCACGAAAGGCTCATTTTCCGGAGTTCTGGCCTCAGACACTGTGTGACCCCGGTCAAGTCACTTAACCCTGCTGCCTCACTTTCCTCAATTGTAAAATGGGGATAATAACAGCACCTACAAACTAGGGTTGTTGCAAGGCTCAAATGAGAAAGCTCCTGGAGCAAAGTGGGGGCTAGATATGCTTATTCCCTTTGGCTGCCATCTCTCTCCATTTGGCAAGGCGTGCCACCTAGTGGTCCGCAACATTGCCAATAACGTTGACTTGGAGTACAAACTCATTTGTAAGATCTCAGAGAAGAGGATGCTAAGAGATCATGAGCAGCATTGTCTCATAAAATAGTGGGAAATGGAGGGCAAAAAAATACAAAGGAAGCTCAGTGAGAGACCCAACTAATAATGCCTGAGGAATCTAAGAATGAAATTGAAGGGAGAACAAAGAGGAGGAAATTCAGAAAGATCAGTAAAGAGTTTTATAATTAGGTTTTCCCACCATTTTTTCACATGCTGTGACCACATTTGAGTTCGAATCTCCTAGTCCCTGGTGTGCTACATAAGGATGCATCAGTGGCACCAAAGAAAACAAAACTAGGAAGAACAGATGGATAAGCCTGGGTTTATACAAAAGCGGTCAATAGGGGAGAGGATACAATTTCCATAGCACCAAGGGATCCGTTTTCTAGGTATCGGAGAGATGCTATTAAAGAATTGGAGAAGGGGCAGCTAGGTGGCGCAGTGAGTAGAACACCGGTCCTGGAGTCAGGAGGACCTGAGTTCAAATGTGACCTCAGACACCTGACACACTTAGCTGGGTGACCTTGGGCAACTCACTTAACCCCAATTGCCCTGCCTTCCCCTCTCCAAAAAAAAAAAAAGTTAAAAAAAAGAATTGGAGAGAAAAAAAATCTCAGATCTGATAGTTGCCCCCAAAAAGTGACCAGCCACTTTGCCATTTATATAAAATCATGAGAATAGTCTACATCCTATTAGCCTACATCTCTAGTTTGAGTATAAGAAGGGAACAAGCAAGGTTTTACAAATAATAAGAATATACAGCATTCCATATCTTTATAGTCACACATCTGACTGAAAGGTGTAACAAATTTATTGTTCATTGACTATAAAATAGCATTTGATTTGACGTAGCAAAATGTTGCCTTGAAGGCTCTCCTCCAACAAAATGTCTCCCATGCGTTTGTCCAAGATCATAGCCTTCTAAAAGAGTAAAGACAGCAACTAGTATTTCTGTAGTGCTTTGAGATAACGCAAACTGCCGCACATACAGTATCTCAGGTAGGTGCTATGAGGAAACTGAGGCCAAGTTAAGTGACTTGCCCAGTGTTAATTGGCTCATAAGTGTCCAAGGTGGGATCTGAACTCAAGTCTTCCTGACTCTAAGACTACTCACCTTACCACTTGGCCACCTCAGCAGAGATAGCTTTATTGAGTGACCCTCTGATTATTAATATCAAGTGAGAGATGAAACATGAGACACATATGCTTGCCAAACGTGTTGGGCTCCCAGCGTGGAAGATATCCAGCACAGGGTCCATATGGAGAAGGGTTCCCTATAGATACTGCTGTTTGCTGATGTCATCAAGCTCTGGAACTCTGAATAGCGCCGAAAGGAGACCTAAAATCACTTCAAAAGAGTTGAGTCTAACTACCCGTAGAATAAAAACCAATTATACGAAGACCACGTACTAGCAAGACTAGCAGATGTAGTCGTACGGGTAACCTCAACAGGTGGTCCATCAGTACACGTGGCCTGGACGAGTAATGCCAATGGCCAACGCAATGGGACTCGAATGGAGGAACAGGATGGCCTTGGGAAATTGATCACAGGGCTTCTCCCTGAAACAAAGGCCCATCTTTCTAACACTAAACTCCTTCTGGTGAGGCTGCAGGACTGGGAGCCATGGCACCAGAAGGGCAATGTAGAGAGCAGGGTCAGCGAGAGTGGGATGCAGCATGCTACCCACGGGCATGGCATGAGGGATGCCATCAGATACATGAATAACTGGAAAAGGAGGTAGACTCCTCAAGCACAGGGGGCAAGGTGTACCTGATTGCCTGCACGCTCCACTGGTGTCCCTGAAAGGCGAGGAGATTGAAAAGACGGCCCCCAGCATGCTAGGTGGATGCCCTGTGGAGGATTTGTGGGAGGGCACAGACAAAAGAGAAGGGGTTGGAGGAGTTAAAAGTTGCGTCTCAGGCACCCACCTCAATGGGACCCCAGATCATGGGATCACACTATTCTTACACTGCGGGAGCACTGGCATACCTGTGGATGCACTCTTTAGGTGGGAGGGTGGACTAAATCCTAGAGCCCAGGTCACAGCTGGAATGGCCCTTTGGACACAGAACATAATATACAAAATTCAACAACTGAGAGGGGTCTTAGTCGTGTTCTAGCTGTAAGAGAACTCGAGACACTGCTTAGTTCAACCCTCTCATTTTATATATGGGGAAACGGAGGTCCCTAGAGGTAAAGTGTTTGCCCAAGGTCACAAAGGGGGAGGCTGTAGACACCAGACCAGGCCTTTTCCCACTGCTTCACACCGCCTCTGATCTCTGAGATTCTCAAATGGGAGGAAACAGTCAACTTCTAATACATGCCCACTTTGTACACACACCTATACCCAACACCCTATAATGATGCCTCATATTTGTGTTACACTTCTAACTTTTCTAAAGTGCCTCTCCCCAAGACATCACTTTGTGCTCTTTGGAGGTAAGTAGTAATAACAACTAGCATTTATACAGCACTTTAAGATTCATAAAGCTAGCACGTGATTAAGGCCACATTTGAACTCAGGTCCTTCTGATCTAGAGATGGGGCTCTATCCACTGAACCACCTAGCTGCCCTTAAGATTCATAAAGTGCTTTACCAATATTATCTCATTTGATCCTCCTGGGAAGTGGGTGCTATCCTTATCCTCATTCTACAGATGAGGAAACCGAGGCAGACAAAGCTTAAGTGACTCGCCCAGGGTCACACAACTTGTAAGTGTCTGGAGGAGGCTAGCACTCCATTCACTGTGCCATCTAGCTGCCTCCCGCAAGTACGACCATCTCCATTTTTGCAGATAGGGCCACTGAGGCCAACAGAGGGAGCAGTGACTTGCCCTACTACTTTGTAGAGAGCTGCCCTGCTTCAGCCCCGAGGCTCTAGGTCTCCTGACTCTTGTGTTCCACAATGCACGCATACACTACACTGTATTACATCACGACATGTGTGATCCTCAGGATAGGTGTGAGAATGGGATTCACTGGCACAGGAGATTTCTGGTGAGGAATGCAGATGCTTCAATGTCGAGTCTTATAGAGCTGCTTGGGGCCTCTGCCCACGGTCAGTCAGCCAGCATACGTCACAGGTGGGTGAGTATACCCAGGTCTTCCTAAGCACCAATAACAATCTACGCTGAGGTTTTCAAAGTTTACCAAACACTGTGAATAATCGGTTTGGCACAAAGCATTCATTACGCTATAGCTTTGTATCCTAAGAGTACCCGGTATTGTCGTGATAAACTACTCTTATCGGCTACTATGGGCCACATTGTAGAAAAATGCATGACAGCATCAACGCGTCCCCTTTTAGCGCAATTCAGTGTATTCTTGTGATACTATGGATTATCCTATCAGCACACTGATTACACAAAGCGTGGTATCATTGCAACTCTCAGGGCTGAGGCATTTAATGATCACGACACGCCCCTCCCTGGCCTAGGCCTCCCAGGGGCCAACGGGGACAGGGGGAGGGCTTGCAATCCAGGGGTAGGCTGAGGCCGCCCAGCCCGTTTGGCACCGGGATCCCTGCATCAGACACTCAGCGGTTTGTCCAGTCTCTGCGTTCCACTGCCCAACTCCCGAGATTGCTTCGCCCTTGGGGTTCCCAGAGGGAGACATAACAGCTGCCTGGGAGGAGGTACCCCAGCGGAGGGTGGGAGTGGGGGCCACCAGCCGGACCCGATTCCTTTAAAAGGAACCTTCCGCCTCTCGTCCGGCCCCGGCCGTACAGTCAAATCGAAGGCAACCATCCGGGAAGCCAGGGCGACCAATCAGGTCGGCTGGAGAAGCAAGCCTGCTTCTGTGCCCCGCCCCTCCGTTTGTTGCTAGGATGGGGGGGTGGCGTAAGGGGTGGGGAGGGGGTGAGTGGGGAGCCTCAAAGCCTACTTTCTAGTTATAATAGGGGGTGGACCCCCTGAGTCAACTGAGGAACAGAAATTCGAGCCCTCGTCTCAGCTCTTACACCCCCCCCCCGCCCCCACCGAAAGCAACCTTGCTCCCTTCAACCAGCCTTTACCTAGAGAATCAGCTCAGCCATCGATCCTCCCTCACTATTGTTCCCTGAGCCTGGTTCTCCGGCCCCTCCCCCACCCCAAGTTCAAGTTCATCTTGCCATTACCTCATGTCTGGTTTCCGTTGGCAACCAGACAGGCTTTAGGTGTGACCCTCCCTCCTCTTGCGAGCAGTTCCCTAGCCTTTGATGCCTGGTCCTCTTCCTTCCTTCCTTCTCTCCGGCTCCTGCCCTTTGGGATCTCTGGGGCCAGGGTCCCTCCCCTTCCAGCGTCCCCTTCCCCACCCCACCCCAGATAACAAGGGCTCTCTCTCCCTCTTCTTCAACATCACCCAGGAGCCTCCCTCCTGAGGAGCCCTGCCCAGAGCTGGATCCTGAGGAGGAAGCAGCGTGCGTGGCGCTGCGGAGGGACTCCGCGCTAGGCGTCACGACCCCGAATTAACACTAAGAGCCGGCTTTTATGAAGGCTGTGGAACGCTTGGCGAGCTTTTCTGGTCCTCACAACAACCCAGTGAGCTAGACAGCGTAGGCATTATTATCACCCTTATATTACAGGGGAGGAATCTGAAGATCAGAGAGGTCGACGTGAGCTGTGTCGGAGGCGGGATTTGAACGGAGGTCTCACCACCTGCCTATGGGAAGGGCACTCTTACCACTACCTTACACCGGCTTTTTCATTCTAATCACAGCTCCTCTAATGACCCACACTGTGTGACCTTGGACGAGTCATTTCCCTTTTCTAGGTCTCCTCTCTGCACGTGTGAAATGAAGAGGTTAGACAAGACCTTCCATTTAACGGTTCAGGGTCCTTTTCAGAGCTGACATTTTAGAGACTTAGCATTTCAGGTAAGACATCAGAGCCTCAACCCAGGCCGGAAGGAAGGCAGAGTGGGTACCTGGACATTCTGAGGGGGGACCCCTCCTGTCTGGCCCCTTAGCAAAGGAAAAAGCAGCAGCAGTGCCCTCTATTCCTTTATGGCCCAAAGATGGGTTCTAGGGCTCCTTGGGAAACCCTGGGGCTGAGATAGGCAGACTCTATTCCTACTGTCATTAACACACATGGGGGCATGGCTTTTGGAGACTCTCCGGAAAGCTTTTCCCGACTATTTCAACCTGTACTCTTCTCCAAATTCCTCCCTGTGTGCCACACTCTTTAGTACCTAATTATTATTCTGTTTCCCTTGGTTTTATAATTGTTTCTTGAGTGTGAGTTTAGACTGTGAGCCCCTGAGGGCTGGAACAGTGTCTCCTTCCTGGTTTTACTCCCCCAGGGCTGAGTGTTCAGTCAATATTTGTCGATTGGCACCATGAAAGCCTCTGCATAGCAAGTTGTTTTTCTGCCTCGACCATTAGAGTGAAATCAACTGTGGGGAAGGGGTGGCTCCCCCAGCTGGTGGCTCAGAAGGTCCTGAGGGCCTGCCCATCACCCAGGGCACCCTCCTCCCATAACACTTGCTAAAATGGTCCTTAGGACATAGGATGCCAGAGGTGGAAGAGACTTTCAGACAAAGAATATCACGGCTAGAAGGGGCCTAAAAACATAGAATGTTACAAAGATGAGAGATTATTATTATAATCTAAGGCTTCAATCATTGGGAGATACTGACTATAAAGAAATCATTCCATCCCTATAACTTCTTTCATTTCCACTTCCATTACAGACTATACTTTGTCTCTGTTGGGGACCTCTTTGAAGACCATTATTTTGGTTTTTATGACTATCAGCAATCCCCAAAATCCTCCTGGGAAAGAAAGGTTTGAAAAATAACACAAGCATTCTAATGACAGAAAAAACAAAGCTGAGATTTCACAATTTGTATGGAATTTAGCCAGCAAGGCTCACATCCTTGGGCAGTCCACCTCCCATCTTTATGATTCTACCCAGGATATGTGCCTGGTCTGAAATGCATTCCCTCTCCCCCATCCATCTCTTAGAATCCTTAGCTTCCTTCAAGCCTTAGCTCAGATGCCACCTCCTACAAGAAGCCTTTCCAAATCCCCCCAAGTTGTTGGTTCTTTCTCCTCAGATGACTATTTATTTATCTAGGTAGATGTTGTGCTCTCTCTTTTCCCTTCTTCAGCATAGTATAATGAAAGTTCCTTAGGGGTAAAGACCATTTTCAATTTCGTCTTTGTATTTCCTGACACAGCATCTAGAACGCAATAGTTGCCTAATAGACATTCATTTAGTTGAACTGAAAGTTAAAGCTTCAGAACAGACAACGTCAGAATTGGAATAGACCTAAGAACATGGAACACCAGACATCAGAGGACCTTAAAACACAGAACACTGAGTGTCAGAGCTGGAAGGGGCCCAAGTGATCCTTTAATCTAAACCCCTTGATTTTACATTTGGAAAACCTGAAGCCAAGACACCGGAAGCGATTTGCCAAAGATGCACAATGAGCAAGAGAGCCACGCCTAGAGACAGTTCTGAACGCAGGGCTCTATTGGTAGCCTTGTGGTAACTTGTGGTGACTTTGTTTTCCTTTGAAGACGGCCCATGAAAATCATTACAATCTGGCTTCCCCTGGATATATATTTGGTGGTGGGGAAGGCAGGAATGGATAGGACAGTTTAATTGTCTCTGACACCCCATATACCACAAGAATGGCTCTGGGTCCTACATCCTGCTATGTTCTATACACAGCCTGAGCCTGCACTGTCTAACCTAGAGAAGCCTGGGCCCCTGAACCCTCAAGGATTTAGTGGGCCACAACCTGAAACCTCAAGGATTCATTGTGGGACCATAACCTTAGCCACACCCTGGGGGAAGAGGACTAGAGACCCCAAAACCCATAAGGGTTTGTAGGTCTAAGGATACCTATGTGAGAAAGGCGGGTTGACCAGTGGAAAACCTTAAGAGACATTGGTCAAATGCCTGGGTTGACCAAGAAAGTGTCATCTGGACTGGGCAGGAGTTGTCCTCCTTTCTCCTTTTTATTAGTTTTGGTTTCTAAAACAATGAGGACACTTCCAGCCTCTGGCTGTAGGGGGCAGGAAGCTGGGTGCCTGAAGTTCTAGGAGATGGAGGCAGCCCACAGCCGCATCCCAGGGGAGCCCAGGTGGTGGTGGGGAGAGACACAGTAAACACAATTACACAGACACATATAGGCACACAGACACCTTCCCCCACCTAGGCACAGACACATTCACTACAAACACACATATATAGTAACATTCAGGTATCCTCCATCCTTAAATGAAATATCTATCCTTCATTGACCCTACTACTTTATCAAGGTATGGTTCCAAGTCTTATTGCTTCTACTTTCAAAATATCTTTCATCATACGTCCCCTTCTCTCTTCTGACACTGCCACCACCCTGGTGGTACTTACTGGCCCTCGTCTCCTCACACCTGGACTATTTTAATAGTCTGCTGGCTGGCCTGCCTGCCTCATGTCCCTCCCCACTCCACTCCATCCTCTACTCAGCTATCAAAGTGATCTTCCTAAAGTCAAAGTCTAATGACCACGTCTCTCCCCTCCATTCAATAAACTCCTGTGCCTCCCTATCACCTCCAGGATCAAACACAAACCCCTCTCTTCGGGGCTTTTAAAGCCTTTCACAATCTGGCCCCTTTCTACCTTTCCAATCTGTTTTTCTTTCTGGTAACTGGGTCTTCCTATCTTGTCCAGGCTGGAGGTGGAGCCATCATTTATGGGCCCACTCTCATTGCTGGTTGGTGATGAAACTTTCAATTTCTTGGTTTCTGTTCAGGACCTCTCTTGAGGCAGTCTGGTAGCTCCCTGCTCCAGGGGCTTACCATACTGACGGGATGTAGTTCATAGTTCAGACACCCAATCCCCTTTACCACTCCTGTTACTCAGAACTCCTGAACTCCAGGGAGCCACCAGCCTCAGCTTCCCAGAAGCAGGGCTGACACGTGTGTGCCACCATGCCCAGCCCCATTCCCTTCCTACACTTTCCTCCCTTCCACGTACTCTGTGATCTAGCAACATTGGCCTTCACCCTGTTCTTCAAATAGGACAAGGTTTTTTTTCCTACTTGTCTGACAGCTCTTTCTCAGCCTCCTTTGCTGGATCATCCTGCATATGTTGCCCCCCAAGGCTCTGCCCTGGCCCCTCTTCTCTGTCTCCAGTCACCCTCTTGGTGACCATCTGCTCCCATGGGTCCAATTATCTTCTCTATCCAGATGATTCCCTGATCTAGAGGTCTGGTCCTCATTATTCTTCTGATTGCCTTTCCAGGGCTCAGGTATACATTCTTGATTACTCAGACTCCCTGACCCCACCATGCATAGCCAATCAACGGCCAAGTCTAGTTGACTCTACCTCCACCACATCTTACTCTGTTCCCTTCACTCCACTGACACCACAACCACCCTGGTTCAAGTTCTCACCCCTTTCACCAGGACTGCTGCAATAGCTTCCTAATCAGTCTTCCCAAATAAACGTCCTCCCTTCTCCAATCCATCTCAACAAATCAATATTCCGAAAATGCAGGTCTCACTCCTTTGCTCACTCAATCCCTGTGGCTCCCTATTCTTCCAGGATGAAATGCGAACTCCTGTATTTGCCATTTAAAAGCCTTCATGACCTGCCTCCAGGCTACCTTTCCAGGCTTATTACATGTTACTCTCCTTCATGCACACCCCAGTTGGGCCAAACTGGTTGCCCTATTCTCCCTCCCACGTGAAACACGCCATCTATCATGACCATGTGTTTACACGGGCTGTCCCTCCACGCTTAGGATGCACCCCTTCCGCACCTCGGCTTTTTAACATCCTTTGTGACATTCCTTTCAAAGCTCAGCTCAAATACCATCTCCTATATGAGGCCTTTTCCTGATCCCTCCAGGAGCTAATGCCTCTCTCCCTCAATTACCATCTATTTACATTGTATATGCATATTGTACATATTGTTGCCCACAGTAGATTGTAAGCTCCTTGAGCACAGGGACTGTTAATTTTTCTCTTTGCATATCTAGTATCTAACACAGTGCCTGGCACACAGTGGGTACTTAATAAATGTTTGCCGATTAATCAAAGTGACCATCGATGCCCTACTATGAGGCCGTCTCACAATAAGATAGGGTACACTAAACATTTTTTAAGTACCTGCTAGGTACCAAGAACTGTGCAAAGTGCTGAGGATACCAATAAAAAGGAGCTCACAGTCTAATGGAGGAAGCCCATAAGGGAGTAAGCAGAAGGGGAGAGGCGTCAGAGTTCTATTTATTAGGATGTTTTCCTTTTATCAAGCCTGTGCACATGCCATTAGAAAAACAGCAAGGTACATGCTGTTCAAATTCTGAGTGCAGATTTGGCCTCAGACTTTTACTGGCTGTGTGACCCTGGGCAAATCACTTACCCTCTCTGTGCCTCAGTTTCCTCATCTGTAAAGTGGGGATAATAATAGTTACCTGTGTCCCAAGGCTGTTGTGAGAATAAAATGGAATATTTTCAAGGTACTTTGCAAATCCAAATACTATATTAACACAGCTGAAGAGAGACCTTATTTGGCCTCGAAGTTCCCCAGTACTTTGGCTTTTAAGACCTCTTTTCTCTCCTGCCTGTACCCCGTAAGCCCCTTTGCTGGGGCATTAGAACGACGGTGGCATCCCCTGTGTATGTGTGAAACAAAGGGGCAGGGCCAATCTTCAAGGACCAGAGAGAGGGAGATTCCCAAACACAGGCTCAGAGTCAACCCTGAGAGTCATTTCTGTCCCTTATGACCCTCCTCAGCATAGTTACGGTTTCACTCCGAACCAGGCTCTCAGCTCAGCACAGGGGGGCATGAGTATTGAGTGAAATGGGACGAGTTAGGAGTCACAGAACCGGCACTGGAAGGGCCTTTGGGGAGCAAGGTGAGGAAAGGCGGACACCCCAAACAAAGAGATTTGAGCAAGGCCACACAGCAGCTGGAGGAGGGGGATGGGGAGAGGACAGAAAGACCCGAGCTCAGGGGTCTTGGTCAATGCTATTGACTATTACGGGATGTTCTCCGTGGCTCAGGGGACGTATGTGTCCTGCCTTCCCTTAGACCTCCCCTCCACCAGCCCTGGAAGCCCATGAGAACATTCTGCTTTCTCACACCCTTTTGAGAAGCAACATGGCACGGTGGATAGAGAACTGACCGTGAAGCTAGAAAACCTGGGCTGCCACCTACTCACTATGTCACCCTGGGCCAGTCACTGCTCACTCTAGGCATTGGTAATGGGGAGCTTCCTCACCAGTGAAGTCACTGGTTCACTCCCTGTCCCTATCCCTGAGCCTCACAGCCAGCTGCCCTTCTTGCTTAATTTACTAAACTCCACTTTCCTAGACCACGGAGGAAGCTCAATCACCTCCCAAGGGCCTCCGGCTCAATCTTCCTCACAGGTGTCCATTATTTGGGGAGTGGGGGTGAGGGAGGGGTCAATTGAGTCATCATAGCCAATTGTGGTTGCTCACTTGGCTCTTTCAATGGCAGGAAGAAGCCCCAGTCTCTGCTGGGGAAAAGGCCAGTTTGGTGCATTCTGTCACTTCTGGGGAGAGAGGCAGACAGTGTGAGTGGTGTCTGTGGTGTAGGAAGGAGTTTGACTGAGAAAAGAAAGTGCACGGGGCCTCCTGGAGTTGCGTAAGGCTCTGGCCCCTTCATAAACACTTGTGCAGAAAGCTCCAGGGAAGTCCTCGTGGCGGCAAAGGAACCCAACTTCATACTTCTCTAAGGCAGGCCTTGATCCCTCTGGAGACCCAGGCAGTAAGGTGCAGACAGCTACTGCCTCTGGAGTTGGTAACCTGGCTCTCACCCCTTGGCACTGCCTTTATCTCCTTGATTCTGATTTCCCCGTTAGAATTATTGCCAGATGGGCTGTGTCTGGTATCTGGCACACTGGGCTTTGGGAACCCCCATGGGCTGGCCCAAAGCTATTGTTAATGGAGTCCCTTTGAGGATTCTGGGGGAGGGCCTAAACCATAAGATACAAAAGCCCTTTAGCCCAGATGTTGGGAGCTGGTAGGGAAAGCTGGTCATCTCACATCATGTCCCCGTTGAGCCAAGAAATGTAAAACTGGGGTCCCACTAGCTGCTAGTTGGCTGGCCCTTTGCCCCTATGGCACTTATGAAAGCAGAGACCTGTCAACTTTTGTAAAAGGGGAGCTGAGCTCAGTTTTAGAATCTGGGCTTCTCCCTTTGGGGACCTGGGGTTTTGGAGATAGGCTCAGTGTCTCTAGTCCAGAAACATCCTCCAGGACAGGGGTGGGGAACCTGCGACCTCAAGACTGCATGTAGCCCTCTAGGTCCCCAAGTGCAGCAGCCCTTCACAGAACAAATCCCCTTAATAAAAGGATTTGTTTGGTAAAACTTGGACTCAGTCAAAAGGCTGCACCCAGGACTAAGGCCATATGTGGCCTTGAGGCCACAGGTTCCCCACCCCTGCTCCAGGATCTCCTAACCCTTTGTATATATAAAGCCCTACACAAATGTCCTGATGCCTATCCACCAGGGTATGGATAGAGACATCATCTCAATTCACTCAATAAATGTACCATACCCCTTTGCCCAGCATACAAGTTTCCAGACTACACTCATAGACTGAGTGTTAGATCATAGAATGCCAGGGCTAAGAGAGTCCTTTGAACACAGAATATCAGAGCTAGGAGGAACTTTAGAGATAGAATGTAGGCCCTTGGAGGGACCTTAGAACAGAAAATGTTGAAGCCAAAAATGACCTTAGAATATAGACTATCAGCCCTGGAAGTGACCTGAAAACCAGAACATCAGAGCGGGGAGAGACTTCAGAGCATAGAATGTCAGCACTGGAAGCACAGTGAGTTTTGTTTTTTTTTTTGCAGGAGGAAGGGATGGGCAGTTGGGGTTAAGTGACTTGCCCAAGGTCACACAGCTAATGAATGTGGCAAGTGTCTGAGGCTGGATTTGAACTCAGGTCCTCCTGACTCCAGGGCTGGTACGCTACTCACTGTGCCACCTAGCCACCCCGCACAGTGAGTTTTAATCTGAGAATGCCTTTAGAACATAGAACCTAATAAAAATCCAAGTTTCTGCAGTTTTTTAATAGTCGCAAGGTCCTCCCCTGCCAACAGTCCCATGGGACAGGCAGTACAAGCATTTTTCTAGATAAGGAGAAGTAAGTGATCACCCACATTCTCACAGCAATAAGTGCTGGGATCAAGTGTCAGGAACCACTTTCCTGACTATAAGAGCGACACTTTTCCTATCACATCATGCTAGAGCTGGAACAAATATGTTAGGATATATCACATGGAATGTCAAGCTGGAAGGGACCTTCCACACCAGCTGCTCCAACCCCCTCATTTTACAGATGAGGACACTGGAGCCTAGAGATGTGAAATGATTTACCCAAGGTCACACAGAGCCTGAGGCAGAGCTTCTAGCAGAACCTGTCTCTCTTGTCTCTGACCCAGTGCTCTTTCCACTACCCCATCCTGCCCTCTCCACTCAACTAAAGGTCTTTGCTCCCCCACCCTCCATTCCCCAACCCCCTCCTCCAGGCCAACACTCTAGCTGCCCTCCTTTCTTCCCTTATTCCTAGGATTTGAAGGTTCTACGAGTAATCTGCCATCCCTGTTGAAGGGGGAGACGGAGGCATGGTGGTCCGGAGCTACCAAAAAAACCCCAAACCCCAAACCAAACCAGGCCTGTTCATTCCTGGCTGCCTCAGTTTTTAACAACCATTTTGTAACACAGTAGTTTCCCTCCTGTTCTTCAGGGGTGCCCCTTGCTGGTTATTGGTGGAGTGGAAGGCACATTGGGTCTGCAGTCGGAGGACAGGGTTCAAATTCTGACTCTTGGTACTTATTAAGTTGTATAATCTTGGACAAGTCACTTTCCTTTGCTGGGAACAAGTTTCATTATCTATTAAATCAGGAGGTTGGACTGAAAGAACTTTCACCGGCCTTCTAGCTCTAAGTTCCATAATTTTATGGTCTGTCTTGTGGTCCCACACACCCTACACAGGTTTCCCCAATAGCTGGCTTTAGTTTGCTATTTGGGCAAGGGTTGGGATATGGGGCTGAGACCTGCCACCGCTGGCTCATCCCCTCTTCCTCTTCATGCCTCAGGCTGGGGAGGTGAGGGACACCCCCAGTTTGGCTGAGTGTGGCTGGGCTGGCTGAGGATCCTTCCTCTGGGTAATATAATAAGAATAGAAGACTAACGATGGCTAATGTTGCTGCAGTGCATGAAGGCTTACGGAGAACTTCCCTCACAAGAACCCTGTGAGGTGGGCATCCAGAGTGCCCCTTTTTCCATGTCATCAGTGAGGACACTAAGGCTAAGATGTGACTCCCTCATGGTCATACAGCTTGGAAGGGTTGGGACCAGGATTCAAACCCAGGTCTTCTGACTCAAGTCCAGTGTTTTTCCTATTCCGTCCTGCTGCTTCCAGGTACTAGATGGCCAAGGGCTCTCCAAACCGGGAGGCGGTGGCCCCTGCCTACAGACTCTTCCCTTCCTAACACACCAGCATATTCTCCTCTCAAATGCAGTCATTTGCCCCCCAAGTCTAGATGGAGGTGGGCAGAGTTCTCAGTCCCTGCCAGGGTGGCACACTCACCCCAGACTCGGCTCTATGGGGGGTAATGAGTAATGAAAGAAAAGCTTACATTCCTCTAGGCATTTAAGGCTTCCTAAGCTCCCTGTTAGCGTCTAGTGAAAACCGTTTTGTCCTTCTTCACACTGGAGGAAACTGAGACTCTATGACTGTCTTTCTCCAGCTCACCCCACAGCTAGTGAGTGGCAGAGACCCCAATCTGAACTTTCCTGGCAATTAGGCTGGCCTCGACTCTACATCTGGCCAGCTGTTCCCCCAACCTCCAAGAGCCGGGAGAGACCTGGAACACAGAAACTGGATAGTGGGTGGCTGACGAGCCCCAAAGGGGAGACGGAAGGGAGCTGACACACATTTTCCACCCCAGACCAGGTTCTCCACTCCCCTGCTCCCAGCTCCCTCCCAGGCCCTCTCAACTCTTACCTGTGCCTGATAAATCCCCCCTGGATCCCTTGGTCCTAATCCCACAAAGGGACGGTTTGCAGGGGGCGTGCTGGGCGCAGAGTAGGCTGCGGGAAGGAGAGAGACCAAGAGCCCATTAGTGGGGGGTGAGGCTGGGAGCCCCTCTCAAGGCCATTCAAGCCCAGCTCTCTCTCTCTCCTGCTGCTGGGGAGTCAGCTGTCCACCCCCAGCAGTGCCTAGGATCTCAATCTCCCCAGGCTTAGAGTCTAAATTTGGACCATTTTATCTGGCGGCATGGTGAAATTGCAGACTTTGACACCGAACTCAGCCAAAGGGATACCGCCCCCACACCCAAAAAAGCCCTCAACATGTTTCCCGGAGGTATATGTTGGGGGAGGTGGGGAATAAAAGGGGAGGGGGAAACCACCTTCCACAGCGCCACCACGTGGAGCATGCTGGTGTAGCAACCATTTCCCTCTACCCCCCATCCATCTAGGGGACCTCCTGGGTCAGTGAATGAGAAGAGGGAGGGAGAGGATAAAAATTTCATAATTCATAACTACTTGTGAATTATTCAGTTGCTTCCCTTGCCCACCCATCTCCCTTACCCCTCCCCTTCTGATGCCTGGACCTGCATCCCTCTCCGGGCTCTATGAATAATTGAGTACATTTTATTTATTAATTTTCCTCTATGCAAGTGCATAGGGATGGGTGTGTGTTTGCATCCACACATATATTTTAATATAGGCGATTAAATTTCATCGGTGAGTAAATAATTCACTCCCGGACGCTGCCTGGGGAGGCCAGCCTCAGACAGGCTGGGACCAGAGGTTGGTGGGACAGATTGTGGGGGTCAAGGTATTGGAAGAGGATGTCTGAGAGCCGGGGGCAGGGTGGGGGAGAGAGCTTTCACTGGGGCTTTTGTTAAGTATGAGAAGAGCCCGGATGGGGCTCTGTAAGGAAGAGTCAGAGGCAGCAGGGCAAGGTGGAGAGAATGCTGGCCCTAGGGTCTGGCCCCTTCTGCCATTAGATCACTGCAGCATCTTGGGCAAGCCAAGGCCCCCTCTCTGGGCCTCAGTTTCTTCTTTTGTATAGTAGAGTGAACTAGAAAGTCTCTAAGCTCAGCAACTCTGTGTTCTAAGGCCTGCAGTCCCTCCCTCCCAGGGCTAACGTTCTGTCCTAAGGTCCCTCTCAGCTCTGTGTTCTGAGTCCTCTGCCAGCTCTGACGTTCGGTGGTCCTTTCCAATGCCAAGATTTTCGTCAGTTTCTGCCTATGACTAAGGGGGGGTGGGGCAGCGCTGAACTAAGAGTCAGGAGTCCTGGGCTTGTGTTCTGGTTCTGGCTCGAAAATTCGAGAGGCCACATCTGCTTCTGTGTGCTCTACTGAATCCGTACTAGATCTGATTTATCCAATCCCAGAGAGACCCCAAGATGGAAAATGATGGTTTCTTTCCTTTGTCCCAAGGGTTGGGGGAGTGAAGAGAAGCCAGGAGACAAGGGAAGCTTCCCAGTGGGTTGGTTACAGGGCAATAGATGCTCAACATTATGCTGTGTCAGGGATGTGTGTGTGTGGGTGTGTGTGTGCGGGTGTGTGTGGGTGTGTGTGGGTGTGTGTACGGGGGGGGGGGGGCACCGTTCATTTGGAACTGATTGACCTCTCATTTCATTAGTTCTTGATTGAGAGTGTGACAGGAAATCCCCAGGGGAGTTTAGGGGAGTGGGATGGAGTCAGGGAAAGGGGGCTGGACACAGTAAGTAGACCGAGGGATGGAGGTCCTGTACGGAGGAAAGAGGTGACCAGATGGTCCTGAATATGAAGACTGGCTAGAGCTATGGGGTGGATTAGTGGATTCAGAGCTGGAAGGGACCAGAGAACACAGAACATGAGACACAGTACAATGAAACTGGAAAAGACTTTAGGATATTGAACACAGACTGTCAGAGCTGGAAGGGGACACAAAACAGAACATGGGCTGAGAAGATCCTAGAACACAGAACACAGAACACAGAATGTCAGAGACAGAACAGAAGCCATTCAATGGAGACCTGGAAGGGGCCTGAGGAACTGCCTAGTCCAAAGCCCTGATTTGACATGTGGAGAGAGCTGAGGCCCAGAGAAGAGAAGCCAAGTCTTGCCCAAGCGTATTCCACAAAGGTGTATACACACAACACATGTTGGCAGCAGAGCAAGGACCAGAAGCCCGGCTCCTTGACACCTGGGCAGCATGGTCCCTCATACCACTTGCCTCCTCTGGCCTCGCCCTTCCCTCTCTCAAGAGATGGCAGGATGCCCTCTTCCCTGCTTACCTCAGCCCTTGGTGTTGTAGGGAAAGGAGGGGGATCAATTGCAGTGGTGTTTGTGACGGAGACGCCCAGCACCAATGGGGCTGAGACCCACCAAGCTCATCCTGCCTGAGTGCCTGGCCATTGGAACTGGCCTACGCACCAGCTGCCTTCCATACCCTGGCTCTGCCGGCTGCTACCTGGGGCCCTCAAGATGCTGAGAGCCCCTGGTATGATTGTGACCGGGGCAGAGGGATGAGGAAGGAGGGCTGAGCTGTCAGGGAGAAGGGGGGGTGCCCGGCTGCGCTGCGCTGCCCACCCCGCCCCGGGCACCGCTTCCCTCACGCTTACTGGGTGAAGTCGGCGATGTGGTTCCTCCCTCGGAAGTTGTGGTGGTAGATTTGGTGTCAGGGGAGATAGCCAGCCGGGGCATGCCTGGGGGCGGTGGTGGTGCCAGCATCTGGGTGGAAAGGTAGTGACTGGGCATTTTGACTTGACCACTTCCATTTAACTGGGGGGAACAGAGAGACAAAGTGGTTAGGGGGGGAAGGCAGGGGAGCCCGGGGGGAAGGGCGGCAGGAGTCACACGGGCCTTAGCCCGCCTCCCCCCCAGGTGCCCGGGGCTGTCCCCCTCCACCTCCTGCTGCTGGCACTGACCATCCCAGGCATTGCCCTCGTTTGGTGTCTGTAGGCTTATTCAGTCCTATGCTCTCGCTTCACTGCCTGCCTGAGTGTCCTAGGCCCTGAGTTCTCTTTGGGAGGCGCCCAGGGCCAGTAGGGACAGTGGCAGGGCAGGGAACTCGGGCACTATGAGTTTAGTGGGTCTCAGGAGGAATTCCCTCTCAACGTCACAGAGACACTGCTTCATGGGGTGTTTTCACAACATATAAAAAACTGAGGGCAGGGCTGAGGAGTTCAGGGGTGAGAAGAAGGTCGAACAACTAGCAGGTGGCTCTCTCTCTTCCCTCAAACTATGGCTACAAAGACAACATTCACATTTCTCTCTGGCACTCGATGCTCACAGCCTGATTCTTGAGTGAACCTCACAACGGCCCTATGAGGTAGGCAAGCAGGCAATTATCATCATCCACAGGGTACAGAAGAGACGACTGACTTTCAGAGGTGTTAAGTGACTTGTCCAATGTCACACAATTAGTGTCAGAATGGGGACTGACTTAACCCAGGCCTTCCACTCTTTAGACCAGTGTGTTTCCTGCTGCACCATGCGGGGCCCCCAGATGGCGGCTCCTCCAAATAGCCCCTCACTTCCTCTCTTCCTCCATGCTGTCTCAATTCCTCCCTCCCCACCACTCTCAGCCCTCTGGTCCTTACCGGTCCTGGCTGCTGATTGGATGGGTCACAGGCCAAGGAGACGAGATCTTTGAGGGGGTCCTGGGGGTTGAGATGAGGCGGGTATCGGATGGCAGTGTGGGGAAAGTAGGTGGAGGCCGTCTGGGGTAGAATGGAGGTGGTTGGGAAATGCAGCGTGGAGGAGGGGTGAGGGCTCCGGGCGATACCTGCGGAGAGAGGGACGGGCCCTCAGTGCTGGCCCCTGGCAGGCACCGGCTGACCTTTCCACCAGACTTAGAGTATCTCAGACTTGGAAAGGACTTCCGCTGTCATCTAACCCAACCCCAGCCTGAAGCAGGAACCTCCTCTAACAAGGCCTCTGCTTAAATGTTCCCAGCCATGGGGAGGCACTCACTGTCTCTCAAGACAGCCCCTTCCACTGCTGGGCTTTGAGCTTTTTCTGCTTTGAGCAGAATTTGGCTTTGGTGGAACTGCTACCCAGCTGGTCTTAATTCTGCCCTCTGAGGGTAAGCAGGGCAAAAATAACCCTGTGTGTCAGGTAGGTCTCAGGGTCAATGCAGAATATCTAAGGCTTTTATGAGCAACAGAATACTGGCCTGGAGGAGTCCTAGGATTCAGAACCAGCAAGGACATCCAGCCCAAGTCCTTCACTTGACAGATGAGGCCACTGAAGCCCAGTGAGTGACTGCTTGACTCTCACACACACACCCATGGGTGTAAGTAACAAATGTGGGTGGCAGAGCACAGAAGCAGAATCTGAATGCAGGTCCTTGGACACTCTCTCTACCATATTCCACTGCCTCCTGAGGCATGGGTCTGGTGTGCAGGGCTGAGGAGAGGTGGAATGGGCAGAGAAAGATGAGGTCCCAACCTCTTCTTTAGACATAGGGAGCAACTTCCACCTCAGAGAGGGTCAGTGACTTGTCCCCAGCCACTCCGGGTGAGTTGAGCCTAAACCAGGACTAGAGGCTGAACTCATTCCCCAGCCTAGCTTAGACTGAAGCCTGGGAGGCTCTAATAGGAAGGATCTGAGTTGGATGACAAGAAGGGCCGCCTCATGACCCATGAAGGAGTGGAAACCCGGGGACTGGCTGGAGGTTCTTACATCTCATTTAGAGATCAAGTTAGAATGGAGGTGGCCCTAGGAGTGGCTTGAGCACCATCATGCCTGAGGTAGAAAGCAGGAGATGACCTTTCTAGGGTCAGGGGCCCTGGCTAATTCTGGGGATGGGGGGAGGCCGGAGCTTAGTCTTTGTTTCAGTTATTTTTAGTGGAATCTTAAAGGTTATCTAAATACACTGTTAGAGCTGGAGCTTAGTCTTCAGAGCCAGAGGCTTCCCCAGGCCCAAGCTATGGCCCTGGGGTGCGCCTTCTTACCACTGTGCACAGCGATGACAGGCCGGTGATGTTGGGTATAGCTGGAGAGGCGGGGTGAGTCCTGAGGCGATGGGCTATTGAAGGGGGACTTGTCCATCTCAGTCTTCTTCACTGTGGGTGAGATTCCTGGGAGGGGAAGCAGAGATGGTCACTACAATGGCTTTAGATTTGAGGGGTGAGGCCGATGATGGGGTTATCTGTAGGAGGAGCCTGGGCTCTTGGCTCTTGTTCTGGGGAGCTGGGCTTTGAGGCTCTAGGTACCTGCCTACTTTCATCCATTGTACATTATGTATGAGGCAGTGTGGCAATGTGGATGAGGGCTGGCCTTGGTATAAAGGAAGACCCAGCCTTGAGTTCTGACACATACTAGCTATGTGGGCACGGGCAAATCACTTAGGATCCCAGTGCCCTGACAACTCTGTGACACTCTACAGTACAGATGTGTGTTAAGCTGCACACATTCCACACTGGGAATTTCCTACCAATGGGATTCCAGGGATAGACCCCCCCCCCAAAAAAATAACAAACAAACCATGCTAGGCACTCTATGTATGCTGAAAGTACAAAGACAAAATGAAAACCTAGTCCTTGTCCTCAAGGAGTGGGAGGTGGGGAGGGGACACAACATCTAATTAGAAGAATACAATTTCATTTGAGGAGGAAGTGTCAGGCAAGGCCTGGACCCAAGAAAGGCTTCTGCAGGAAATGGCTCCTGAGACAGGATCTATGAGAAGCTGAGGATTCCAAGAGGCAGCCGTGAGGAGCAAAGAGCAATGAAGGAGCGGTGAATTCTTGGCTGTGCTCTCCTCAGCAGCCAGAGGAGAAGCCCCTGCCAGGGCCCAGAGGGGGCTGTCATCATTTACAGTCATTAGACTGTAAGCTCCTGAGGGCAGGGGCTGCCTTTTCCCTCTTTTCGTGTCCTTTGCCCTTTTCAGAGTGCCTGGCACATAGTATGTGCTTAATAAAGGTTTATCAATTGATCAATGGTGGACTGGATGATCTCTAAGGCCCCTTCCAGCTCCCAAATCTGAGTTTTAGGATTCTCCTAGCTTTCCTCCAGAACCCACCAGGCCGAGTTCTGCTACTTACTGGTTCTAGGACTTTGTCTCTCAAAGGCTCAGTTTCCCCATCTATAAAGCAGGGATTAAGACTACTTGCCCAGCCTGGTGTGATGCAGACTGAATGAGATAACGGGCATGAAGATGATTTGATACAGGATATTAACAGCTCTAACGCCATCATCATCATCATCATCATCATCATCATCATCATCATCGTCATAGCTCATCCTGGCTTGCACCCTCTCCCTAACCTTCCCTTCACTACTTCAGCTAAACCAGGGCTTTCCCCCCAAGCAGAATCCTGGGATGACAGGGAAGAAGGGGGAGGGGAGAGGAGGGAGGGATGAGGAGAGAGAGTGAGAGCACCGGGTGGATGGGGGAGGGGAGAACATCCTGGAACAGTCCCACGGTTACCATCATTGCTACAGGCCGGCTTCTAGGGCCATGTGGCGCTAAGGTAATAAGGTTAGACCTCACTCAGACACACACTTACAAGGATTTCCTAGAACATCTTGTTCAGAGATTGAAATAGCTATGCCTTAGTGGCTCAGGACCAGACCCTGGGGCTGGGATGTTGGCTCTCCGCCCCAGCCTCGAAACTTATCCTCTGACTGGGAGCATTAGGAGGGTGTGGAGAAGGCCTGGGGTTCTGTGGGACCCAGACATGACTCTGGGAGTGTGTTTGGAGGGGGGAAATTATCTTTGCATTCAACTCAGTCAACAAATAATGAGCAAGCATTGATTCAGGGCCTCCGATGTTGGAAGCACATTTGACAGCTGGGGAAATTAAGGCCCAAGCAATGTGGTGCAGGAGAGAGAACAGTGAATCTGGGCTTGAACCCCACCCTTCCTCCTTACTGCTTGTGGGGTGTCACTCAATCTCCTGGGTCTCAATTTCCTCATCTAGGAGAAAAGGAGACTGGACTAGAAGCCCCCTAAGGTCCTTTTCAGCTATAAGTCTGTGAACCGAATAATAATAATTATTCGTGCTTTTATAACTCTTTAAGGTTTGTGAAACATTTCATTTGGGCCTCATGACAGCCCCAAAAAAGTGGCTGTTATTATCCGGGCTTTACAGATAAGGAACCTGGGGCTCAGAGGGGTTGCGATTCGCCTAGGGTTGTCCAATTAATAAAGCAGGATTTAGGCAGTCTGGGGCAGGATTTGAACCCAGATCTTCTTGACTTGAAGGACAATATTTATCTGCTTCACCAACCTACCTCTCTATGAACAAAGAGGTAAAAACCATAGCCTGTTGGAGGTGGAAAGCTCTTTAGACATGTCAGAGCCAGAAGAGACCATCTAGTTTATCTCTTTTAATTTCCTAATTTTACAAATGGAGAAACTAAGCCTTGAGAGGGGAAGTTGAGTGGTAAATCCACTCTTGCCCAAAGTAATCCGGCAAATCAGTGTGGGAGCAGGGATTAGAACACAGGGCTCCAAACCCCTCATCCAGGAGACTCTCTACTATGTTGGAATCTCAGACTCAGTATCAATCTCCCTTGTTCACTCAGGGTGGGGAGGGGATAGTCAGGAAAAAAAAAAAAGAAAGGATTCAAAGGGAAGAGCGTGGGGAGGGAAGGAGTTGGGGGCAGGGGGAGCTGGACAGATAAACTCCTAGGCCTGAAATCTTCCCAGGGGAGCAAGGAAATCACAAGCTAGAGACAAGCAAGCACATGCGGGGGGAGGGGGAAGTATCACTTTAATTAACTTAAGCCCCCTCCTCCCCCCTTCTTAATGAACAGCTAGTTCGGGCTGTCTAGACAGGAAGGCTGAAAAGCATACCAGAAAGCAATCCAGCCACAATCATCTCAGACACTCCAGAGGGAGCTGGTTGGGCTAGGCTGGGAGCTAAGGTTACTGGTCCCTGGGGCTGGGCCGGCAGGGAAAGAGGAGGATGGATGGGATTTCTATTCCTTCTGCCCAATGGCGACAAATTATTATAGCGCTGAGCTTGGGAGAGGCCAGGTTTAAAAGGACAGCAGCATCCACTCGGTTCAAAGGAAGTCAGAGTGCTTTATACCTGGAGTGTTTGTTTCACCCTCTGTGTGAAACTAGGGGGTTCAAATTTGCAGGGTCGGGGAAACAGATTTAGAGTGGAAGGGCCCACAGAGGGCATCGAGGACAGCCCTTCATTTACAGATGAGGAAAATGCAGCTCAGAGAGATGATGTGGTTTTTCCCAAGGTCTTACAACAGATCACCCAAATTTAGGTCCTCTGACCAAACAGACCAAACTCTTTACGTTATGTCACAATAACCCAGCTTTCTCAACATCTCATAGGCACACTAAAGACTCCTCCGTCCCATTTACAGATGACACAAAGCGAAGAGGGATGCTAACGTCAAAGATGACAGGATCAAGACCCTAAAACATTTCTCTCAAAGGTCTGGGATTCTGGGCTGAAAATGACACAGCGAAATTGAATAGAGATAAATATAAGCTCCCCATGTGGTCTAGAGGAAAGAACAGAGGATTTGGGGTTGTTTGCAGGTTGTCTATCCCATTAGATGTGAGCACCTCTGGGACAGGTATTTGAGGGTTGGGGTTTTTTTTTTTGCCTCTTTGTATCCCCAGATCCTACTATGGTGGCTGGCACATAGTAGGCACTTTGGAAATGCTAGTTGACTGAATGACTGAGTCAGAAGACTTTCCAGTTGTGGTGCCATTCCTTACAGGCTGTGGGGCCTTGGACAAATCAATTGACCCTTCTGGACTTAATTTCCTCGTCGGAAAAATGAGGGAGTTGCATCAGATGTCCTTTAAGGGCCCTTCCAGCTCTGAATCTATAAATCTACTTCAGTTTTTAAAACCAAAAAAAGGGCAACTTCACAAGTACAGGATATATCTGGCTTAACCAGTAGTTTATGTAAACATCCAGGGGTTTGTTTGACCACAAGCTTAATCTGGGCCAACCACACTAATGAGATCCATGGCTTTGTCTATAGAACTCTATTGCCCTGATGTCACCTGCAGTCACCCCCAGCCCCTAACTGGAGGCCTACAACCAGGTGTGGGGGTCACAACTTAGGAAGACCGCTAAAAACTGGATTGTGTCCAGAGAAGAGTGACCAGGATGGGGAGGGAACTAAACACCAGCACATACAAAGATCAGTTAGAGGGACCAGGAATGTTTATCCTGGAAGAAGAGCCTTGGAGGAGATATGATCACTGTCTACAAATAACTGAAGGGCTATCATGGGAAGCAGGGAAAAGATTTATTCTGCTTGGCAAACAACAGATAGAACTAGGGGGAGGGAGGATTGGAAGGAATCAGATTTCAGTTCTCAAATTGATGGAGATAATGTTAATAATAATGCAGATTAAACCTAAAAATAGAAAAAAAAATTCACTTTCAGGTTAGGTGACTTGTTCACGGTCACATAACATAAGCAAGACCTTTCCAGCTGTGAGTTGTCCAACAATGGCACCAGCTGTCTGAGGAGGTGATGAACTTGTTCCCTGGGGAAGAGGGGATGACCCCGCCAGAGCAGATCCCTAGGGTCTGAGCTGGAAGGGAATGAAGAGGTCATCCAGGCCAACTCCTAGACAGTCTGATGCATCATAAGAGGGATTCCTCTGGGGGAGGGAGCGGGGTTTGGACTGGATGACCATTGTAGTAGGACTATTGAGGGAAGAGGCTACTCTAAGACTCTAGAGGCAATTCTGGGAAATCTAAAGGAATGGTAGAGGACATGAGCAGAAAGACCATTGAGAGATGAAAAGTCAATGAGACCCTGAGGTATGGGACACTACAGAGACAGATGTTACAGGAAGAGACATCATAGATGATGCTGTGCGGGAGACTACTGGGATATCAGAGGATGGCCCAAGTGGAAAGATCCTACAGATGCACAGAGTGGTACCTCCAGAGGTGAAGACATACGGAAGAGATGGGGGGATTGTAGAAATAGCTGAAGGCCCAGTGGAGAGACCCTGCAGAGACACACAGGGATGGGAGCTCAGAGACAAGGCTTCACTGACACCCGGGCAATCAGAAATGGGGATTCAGGGAGAGGGGGCCATAGAAGTGGCATTGTCCAGTTAGGAGCCTATAAATGCAGCTAGGTGGGCCCTACGGACAAGGGGAGGGAGGGAGGCAGAGAACTAGGCAGGACAGACTGAATTCAAGAAGTATTTTAAAGTTTCTATCATGTGAAAATGGCAGTGTGATGATGGGTTTCCCTCCCCGCATGATACAAAGATGAAAATGCAGTCAGTTCCTGCGTTCAAAGAGCTTACACTCTGGGGGTGAAAGAGAAAACGTATTCAGATAGATAAATATAAGGAGCGAGAGGAAGAGAAAGGAGAGAAGACAGAGGAAGGGAGAGAAAAAGAGGGTCAGAGACAGAGGGCATGGACTGTGGAGATCCTGGAAGCCTTCCCGGAGGAGGTGGCACCAGCGGAGAGAAAAAGCTGGGGATTCGTGAAAGCGGAGGTGACGAAGGGCCGCATTCTAGACTTGTGAGAAGGCACGATCGCTGGACCGAAAAGGGGAATGAAGGACGATTGCGGGGAGGGCGTAATTGAAGGCGGGGCGAGGGACGCACCTTCCTAGCTCGGCCACAGGGGGCCTCCAGCCTGTCTGGGAATGTCTGCCTAGAACGACAATTCCCACAAGCAACTGCTCCCCAAACCCCGCCCCCGCACGTCTTCGGCCGCGACTACCAATCCCAGGAGGCCCTGCGCCCTCTCCAGTCTCCTCCTAAGCGGCGGCGCTGCACAGCCTATCGGGATACGTAGTCCGGCCGGCCGGGAAGCTCAAGAAGGCCCCGCCAGCCGGCGGCTCCCGGCCCCACCTACCCCCCTCCATGTCCTCCGTCCAGTTGCGGCTGCTACTCGTCGGGGAGTTAGGTGACGTGTAGTAATCCCCGCCGGGGCTCGTGTCTACGTCTTCCTCCAGGGAGCCTGATTTGTGTCGTTTGCTCCTACGGAGGGAAAAAAAAATTCAAAGTCCAGTTACCCCATGACCTGGGGGGAGGGGGAGGCGAGGTTAGTTGAATCGAACTCCGGACATCCGGTTCTGACAGGAGCATCATGGGAACCCTAGAGTGTTAGCTTAGGATGTCCGAGCTGGGGGCTGGGGGATCCCAAGCCTACATCGATGAGGAAACTGAGGCCCAGAGAGGGGGAAGGGATTTACTCCCCTCTCCCCATTCATGTTACATATGAGGAAGCAGGCTCAGGGAGGGGAAAAGATGGGTCTCCCCCACGTTTTATATTTGGGGAAACTAAAGGTCCCCAAAAGGGAAGGGAAGTGCCTTGCTTCCATTTTATCTATGAGGAAACTGAGGCAAGATAAGGAAAGGACTTGCCTCCCCCACATTTTACATATGGGGAAACTGAGGCCAGGGAAGGGAAGAGATTTGCCCAAGCCCATACAATGAGTCAGTAGTGACAGCTGGGCCTCCTAAGCAAGGGCTTTTCCCTGAGCCCAAGGCCTAGGGTTTGGAGCAGAGGCCAGACACCTGGTGGTTGTGCCCATGCTTTGCAAGGATCCATTAGCTTATAGATTGGGAACTGGAAGAAACCTTAGAGGCCATCTGATCCAACCCCTCATTTTACAGAAAGGGAAACTGAGGCCCAAAGGGGCCAAGTGACTGAAGGTCACACAGAGGCAGGATTCTGACAAGGGCCTTTTACACCAAATACTGTATTCTTTCCACTGCACCGCTGGAAAAGAAGGGAAGGTCCGGGAGAGGGTTAGGGAATGCAATGAGGAGCCTGTTGATGCATGTGTTATGGTGTGGCTGCCCCATATGGGAGCCCATGTAACCTTCCTGGAGGAGGAATGGGGGTACTGGGTGTAGGTTATCCTAGATTTCAGTTCTTTAAGCATCCACAATTTTGTCACTATGGACTTCCTTTCCATGGACTCTACAGAGTACAGCCCTTCTGCAGGCCTTAGCAGTTTAATGAGTTTCTACAGCCAAAAGATATTAATTGCCTCGTAGTAATGAGGTTCTCCGTTCATGAAACTGGTCCTCACAGAAGAGACACAGTCTGTGGTTGGGTCCATCCTCAAAGCCTTTCCGGCACGATAGGACCCGTCAGAGGAATTTATGCTTCACTGACATGGTCTTTGAGAGGTAGGTGCCATGTCGTTGTCTGTCCTTCATTCTCGAATGATGAGATAACAGAGGAGGCCATCGGTGGAAGATTAATAGCAATAAAAGCAAGATCTGTAACCACAGACCCTTGAAGTAATAACCCCTCACACCTGCACAGTACAGCAATCACTTTCCTATCTAGTTCCTTATTTGAACCACAGAACAGTCTCTTGAAGGAGGAAGGGCAGGAATTAAAGCCATTTTATAGATGAGTAAATTTGAGGTTCAGAAACTGTACTAGGTGGCAGAGTCAGCACTAAAAGCCAGAACTCTTGATTCTCAATTTCTGGTCTCTTTACATAACACATAGAACACCATGGAATTATGGAATGGCAGAGCTAGGAGGGAGGTAGCTGGAGACCATCTAGTCCAACCTCCTTATTTTACAAAGAAGGAAAATAAGGCTCAGGGGAGACACATAGGAAGATAATGTCAGAGCTAGGACGATAATGATAACTGCTTATGTATGACTATATACTGATATATGACGGCATATTTATATAGAAGGCACTTTGTGTACATTATCTTGTTTTGATCTTTCAACAATCCTGTGAGACAGGTCGCATAGTATCATCGCCCTTTCACAGATGAGATGACTGTGACTCATAGTTATTAAGTGACTTGTGCGGGGACCCAATAGCAATTAGTAAGTAGCCAAGCTGGGATGTGAACCTAGGTCTCTTGACTTGCAGTTGAGGGCTGCCCCTGCTACCCCTTGCTGCCTTCTGTAGTCCCTGACAAAGTGCCTGGGGTGGGAACATACCCACTGGAGGAGGTGCTGGGCAGTGTTCTTCTCATGCCCGTGCTGGCAGGATTCAGGTCATAGGCCAGGTGCCCTTGTAACTCGCCCAGGGAGAAGTTCGGTCCCGTGCCTGTCACCACAGGTGCTGCAAAACCCAACAAAGAGAGGGAGGGAGATGAAGTACTGGGGTACCGAGGAGGAGCTCCCTGGGAAACAGGAGGCTGCAGATAGTATTACCCCAATCTCACAAATAAGGAAACTGAGGTCTAAGTGAGCCATCCAAAGTCCCAAAATGAGATGGCAGGAGAGTTAGGAGCAGAATAGTTGAATCTTTAGCTCTGGAAGGGATCTTTGAGATCGTTTAGTCAAATCTCCCCATTTCACAGATGAGGAAACTAAAACTCAGAGAAGGAAGTGATTTGCTGGCAGTGCCATAGTAAATCAGGAGCAGAGGCGGGCCTAGAAACCCAGGACTCCTGCTCCCTGGAACAGCGCTGTCTCTGTTCTGTGCTGTGGCCTCCCCACTGCCTGCAGGAGCATCAGTTTAGGAGATACAGTTGTTTTCTGAAAATATTTCTATTTTTAGGTTGGTTGATAGACAGCAGTTTGTTGGAGTTAGACCCTTAGGAGACAGACAGTGGGACAGGCAGACAGTTGCCATTGGGAAAGGGGAGAGGGAAGTGGGCACTGGTCACATTCAAAGCAGGACTACCCCCAAAATGGGTAGGGTTTGAAACAGGGAAGCCCTGGGGTGGGGGAAGAGAGGAAGCCTCTCAGTGATAGGAAGGGAAGACTAGCCGGAGGGAGCTTCCCAAGGCCGGGCCGAGGGAAGCAGCTGACAGGAAAGACCCAGCATCTTTGGGGAAGTGGCCAAGTAGGCAGAGTAGTGAAAGCAGTGACATGGGGAAGGAAGGATTTTTGTTGTTAGTCTTAAGGTTTATTTGAGCTCAGCTACTTAAGATGCTCCCTGGCCCTTGTGGGTGAGGCTATGGCCCAAGGGGACCCAGATGTGCCTCTGATTCCATTTTCAACATGGGCTGAACTCACAGCTCAATGAAGGCTCAGTCTGCTCTCTGAACTTCTCTGAGAGGGAATGAGAGCCCAGCAGTGGAGCCTAGGAATAGACTACGATCATTCCTACAGTGTGTGCCCTCTTCCACCATCCCCAAACTTCACCTTCCATCCCTTAGCTGAGCCTGCAACCCTCCACTGAGCCCAGCAAACCCTTCACTGAACCCCCATCCCTCTCACTGATCCCCCATCCCTCATTGTGCATGCTGTCCCTCTCACTGAGACCCCATCCTCTCACTGAACCCCTATACTCTCATTGGACCCTTATGCCTTGACTAAGCTCCCACTCCCTCACCAAGCTCCCATCTCTTCACCGAGCTCCATCCCTTCACTGAATTCTCATCACCTCCGAGTGCCCACATTCCTTTCTTGAGACCACATCCCTGTATCCACCCTTTGTTCCCTCACTGAGCTGACTACCCTCCTCACTCAGCTCCCATCCCCTTATTGAACCTGCCTCGATGAGCCCCCAACCCTTCACTGAACCCCACCCTCCTCACGGAAAAGTCCTTCCCCAAACCCATCTCCTTCCTGAGACCCCATCCCTTCACTGAGTCCCATGGGTTAGAGCAGGGTCAGGGCACAAATGGTGCTGGGGGGGGCAGGCAATTACTCACTCCGGGAGACCTGGATGAGTTCGGTGACACTGAAGACCCCAGATGTAACAAAGCTTTCCTGGAAGTCTGTGGTGTCTGTGAAGAAAGAGAGACAGTGGACAGTCAGAGGGAGGAAGACACCATGTGGCATGGCCTGGGGTGGGGTGGGGTGGGATGGGATGAGAAGCCACCAGTTCCAGCACCTAGTCCTGTTTATCCTTTTGTTCATCCTTCAAAGAATCCCAGGAGTGCAATGGGCTTGGGGTGATTTCTGCCTGCAGCAGGAAGGGCCACATACCTTGGCCAGAAAGGAGCTGGAGAGGACCTTAGAATGTAGAATGTCAGCGCTAGGAGGCATCTTAAAGATAATCTTGTCTTTCCTCATTTTGTGGGTTTGGAAACCGAGGCTCAGAGAAGAGGAAAGACTTGTTCAAGGTCTCACAGGGGATTAGTGGTGGAGTGGGATTAGAACTGGGGTCTCCTGACTCCCTGTCACCTGCCTGTCCCTCTGTGCTAGGCTGTGCCCCCTCCCCCCCAGCACTATGGTAAGATCTTGGGTCCTACTCCAGCTTGCCACTTCCAGTAACACCATTTCTCTGCTCCCTGGGGGTTCTTCCTTTCTCACAGATTCATTTTCACCCATTCTAAAGACTGGAAATGAAGGTCCTGAATGATTATGGACCTGCCTCATCGTGTAGCCCACCAGGTTAAATCAGGATTAGAGCCCTCTTCTTTTTCCTCCTTTTACCAATTCCCCTTCCAACCCCACTCCATCCCTCATGGTCACTGGGGATGCATGGAGCAATCCCCCCAAATTCCCTTGGGGGTACAGTGGGGGCAGTGCAGCACATATACCAGTGATTTCTGGTTGGGCCTAAGGCCCACGTGCCATGGATGGTCAGGGGAGATGGTTGAGGTTGTGTGTGTGTGTGTCCGTGTCCCCCCCCCCAATTTTCCCCACCAGGGGGCAGCAGTTGCATGAGTCCCTAAATTTATGCTTTGTCCCAGCATCCCTTAGGTATTGTTCTGGGCACCTCCATTACCACCTGAGATGGCCCTCCTGGAGACAGTCTGTCCTTATCCTTCCTAAATGCAGTCTCTCCCTACCCTCTCCCCCTACGCCCCCTTTCACATCTCTAATCCTAGATTGTACCGCAGGCTCCTTAAGAATGCCCTATTTCCTGCTCCCCACACTCCTTAGGAATGGTCTGTCTTGTCCTCTAACTAGGGGCTTTCCTCAGACTCCCCAGAAGACCCCATCCACTCTCCTCTTCAGCTTTTTTCTCTTTCCAATGATTCTCATACTCTGTCTCTGGCCTTGTTTCTCTTGAGCCCGGGCCCCATGCTTGAACATTCCCTCTCTATGTCCTGGCATCTCAAAATCACGTCATTACCCTCTCAGAAGATACATTCTTCTAATTTCCAGCAGCATTGCCAGTGATAACATCATTCTTCCAGGGCCCGTGAGACTGAAAATCCCTGAGCCATTTTTAGTGTACGGACACTGTTGTTTGCATGTTGTCTCCCTCATTAGATTCTGAGCTCCTTGTAGGCAGGGCCCATGTTCCGGCCCTCTTTGGATCCCCGGTGCCTAGCACAGTGCCTGGTACACAGTAAGCGCTTGATAAATACTGACCTTTCTTCCCTTCCCTTTATCCTCTTCATTTCCTTTATTCGGTTTGTCTCGGAATTCTGTCCTCTTGTTTCTTCCCTCAAAAATGTCTCAAAATAGTTCTCTCTCCTCCTCCTCATTCCTATGATCCCCACCAGGATGCATCAGATAGAGCCTACAAACTTCTGGCACCTTCTCTCCATCTCCAATCTTTCACTCTTCTCTAATCCATACAGATAGGTCCTCTATAGTGAGTCCCCCTGATCACCTCCACCCAATATACACCAGACTTAGCCCTACTTCCAAAAGTACATACTGATCTGAATCTTGGAGTGCCCCTCCTCCCCATCGCACCCATCCTTCAGTGCCCAACTCAAGTCCCACCTCCACCACAAAGGCCTTCCTGATTGCCCTAAGCCCAACAGTGGCCTCCCCCTTCTCTGGGCTCCTTTTTTGGGGGGGAGGGACAATCAGGGTAAGTGACTTGCCCAGCTAGTAAGTGTCTGAGGCCAGATTTGAACTCAGGTCCTTATGCCAGGGCTGGTGCTCTATCCACTACCTAGCTGCCCCTCTGGGCTCCTCTTGTAATAACAAGCTAGTATTCATATAGTACTTCAAGGCTTGCAAAGCACCTCACTAACATTATTTCATTTAATCCTTGCAATAAGCTGGGAGGTAGGTTCTATTCTCACCTCCATTTCACAGGAGAGGAAGCTGAAGCAAAGGTTAAGTGACTCGCCCAGAGTCCTAGCTAAGAAATATGTGAGGCAGTCTTCCTGACTCCAAGTTCAGTGCTCCATCCACTCCCCTGCCCAGCTGTCGTTTGTACCACACAGTCTAACACCCAGGCACTGTAATGGCTCTTCAGCTCGACAGAAGCTCCCGGAGTGCTGAGGTCTTCTTTCTCTTGCCCAGAGCAGATCCCTGGGCTACTCTGGTAAATCCTTATTGACTAAATGACCTAAGGCAGAACTTTATGGTGTTAGAATGTTCTCCTCTCTCAGTGCATTCACTCCAAGTTGGAAGGGGCCTCAGAGACCGTGTAGTCCAGCCCATAAACCTGACCAGGAATCCCTTCTACAATTCCCTCCCAGCCTCAAAGTGGTCAGCCAGCTCTGCTTGAAGACCGAGAGTAATGATGGGGGGAGGGGGAGGAGAATTCACGATCTCTTAATGCAGACCATTCTACTGATGGATCACTCAAATTGTTAGGAAGTTTGGTTTTCTTTTCTTATAGGAAACCTAAGTATGTCTTCTCTAACTTCCCCTCATTGCTCCTCCCCCCTGGGGCCAACCAGAACGAATATAATTCTTCGACATAACAGCCCTCCAGATATGTTAAAACAGCATCCTTCCTTACTGTCTTCTCCTCTCCAGGCTAAACATCCCCAGTTCCTTCAACGCCGCATCCCCCCCCCCCCCACAGTGGCCTGGTTTCCAGTTCCCTCTTGGGACCAGGAGGATCCTTCACTCTTGCCCAGGGCCAATATGAGCGGGAAGCCCTCCCTCTGAAAGGGGTCAGGCAGGGCTATAGGCTAGGGGTGGGTGTGAGAAGGCACTGAGTCTGGGACTGGCTGACGAAGAAATGACTGCTGGTCCTCTCTTCCCCACCCTCCCCCCCAAGGCCTGCCAGCAGTTTCCTCTTGGCAGCCTGTCCCCAGCTGTCCCACTGAAACCAAAGCATTTCCCCTCTTATGGCCTACCCAGCCACCAGTTCCCTCGGTCCCTCCCTCCCTCCCTCCTTCCTCTGCCTTGGCCTCTCCCTGGCCCAGGATTTCCTGTTTCTGCAGTGGACAGGCTTTCTCTCTGGAGGACTCCCTGGCTGGGGAGGGAGGGGGTGGGACCTGACTTCCTCTGCCTGACAGGCTGAGTCCAAGGGGAGTTTCTTGGTGGAGTGGACAAAGGCAGCCAGTGGGAGTAGTGAAATCAGCAGTGGACTTGGGAGTCAGAATCTTGGATCAGCCAGCCACATATACCTGTTTGACCTTGGCCCTGCGGCTTCCCCGCTATGGGGCTGTTTCCTCTCCTGTCATATGAGGGGGTTGTACTAAGTGATTTTTAAGGTTCCTTCCAGCTCTGACATTTATGAACCAGAAGCGTGGTGGTTTGGGATTTGTGGGTTCTTGCTGGCAAAGGAGGACACATTGGGTGATAGGGAGAGAAGGGAGGATTGAGGCCCTGGAACCTCCATCCACAGGGATCTGCCAAGCTCCTTGCTAACCACTGGGTCATATGACCACTTAGGGTTATAACCAGTGTCTACTGTGCTGGAAAGCTAAACACGAATGAATCTGCCCCTCAACTTCCCACCTATACACATCTTTACTTTAGCAATATCTGTCTTACCTTTGATCATATACTTGTGTTGTACAATAGTCCCTGTCTACTTGCCGAGGACAGGGGCAAAGGCTTCTCTATCCCTAAATTTTTTTTCACACTGTCTGATAAGTGGATCTGTAAATAATAAGACAGAGACTCAGACTTCATCCCTAACCTGGGCGGGGGGGCTGTGTGTGGAAGACTGGGGCAGGCCAAGTTCAGATTCCTGATGCTCTAGAGGAGGGAAGGATAGTTTGTTTTTCAAGGACTGAGGCCTTTCATATATATATATGTATGTATGTATGAGATATATATATATGTATGTATGTATGAGATATATATATATGTATGTATGTATGAGATATATATATATGTATGTATGAGATATATATATATATCTCATTACAGGATCATACAGGATCATTTAGATAGAACTATATAGGACCCTAAAGGTTTTACAGGGAAAACTGAGGCATAGGGAGATAAAATGATTTGCCCAAGGTCACACAGGCAGTAAGTAGCAAAGCTGGGAATTTGAACCCAGATCCTGTGTTCTTTCTAGTACATCACAGGTTAGACGGGCCCTTAAAGATTACTTGGGAAAGTGAGGCTAAGAATTAGCAAATGCCACATCTGGGGTTATATACAATAAGGGAGGAGCACCGTGTGTCTTGCCATCTCCCCGTCACTAACGTCCTCATTCGTCCACTTACCCAGTGTGATGGGCTTGCTGTCTTCTTGGTCAGAGCCCATTCCTGCCCGGGGGCTGCCGCTCTGCTCTGAGTCTGAAATGAGAGAAGAGAGACACGGCATTGAATACTCCTTTCCCCCACAAGGAATGATAACAGTAATAGTCACGTTTTTTAACTCTTAAATTTTCAAATCACTTTTATACACATTACCTTGTTTGACTCCCACAACAACCTTTTGAGATAGGGAAAGCAAATAAGTCTATGAATCTATGATCTCTGTTTTACAGATGAGGAAAAAAGGGCATTAATGGATAGAGTACTGGTCTCAGAATTAGGAAGACCTGTGTTCAAATGTTACCTTTTGGTGGACATGTGACTCAAGGCAAGTCACTGAACCACCGTGATCCAGATAACTTTCCAAAGACTTGTTTACTAAGCTACTGACTGGTTTTGGTTTGCTTGGGTGGAGGGACCTCCCGCTATAAGAATTCCCACCTGCGGCCAAAATCACAGATCCTTCATTTATTTGTATATAAATGGAGAAACTGAGGTTCGGTTCAGGTCGAGTGACTCCTCACAGTCATGGATATAGTTACTGAGAGAACAGAGAGGGAAACCCTGATCCCCTGACTTCCAGTCTGGAGCATTTTCTAGTGTCTCTCTACCAGCTGGCCCCAGGGCTGCCCACATGCCCGTCCCTATTCCCTTGGAGTAGCTTAGGTGCCAACCTCATGGGTTCCAATCCTAGACGATCATAGATTTAGAGCTGGAAAGCACCCTGGAGACCAAAGAGTCCCAACCTCTTATTTTACGGATGAGGAAACTCAATCAGGGAGGAGACAGGAGACTTGGCCAGGATCACATAGCCAGTAAGTGTCTGAAGAGGGATCTGTCTTCCTGATTCCAAATTCAGTGCCCTCTGCTCCCAGCTGGCCATCCTTCGGGCATTCCCAGCTTGCCTCTCTTGCTATGGTTGACCTCCCTCCGCCTACTTCTCTCTTCCCTCTGGGGACGGTGTGCTAATGCCCAGTCCGATTTCTTGGCTTCGTTAGGGGATCCTGCCCTCTTCCAGACGCCAGACAGGAGCAGGTGAGAAGGTGAGGGCCTGGCCCTCATTTGGGGATGGAGTTGGCATGGTGGGCCTGTACGCAGGGGTAGGTGATGGGGAAAGGCCATCCCCTACCACAGATGGTTAAAAAGTTAATAGCTGGTGACCAGGCAGGGTCGGAGTGCTGGGCCCGTTGCCATGGTGACAGCCTTACACTAATGGCTCCCTGACGTAATCTGATTTGCTGAGTTAATGGACAGTCTCGGCGGCCTCTGCCCGCCCGCCAGAGCTCCCTCTCCTGCCCAGACGGTGATAAATGGGCTCCCTCGCCTCCCCAGCACCCGCCTGCCGGCTGCCCGGAATCAAGGAAGCTCCCGACCTCCGGCCCAGTGGCGCCTTTAACCAGGCCTGGCTTATGCTGAGCCTCCTCCCTCCTTTCTCTCCCACCCAGAGGGTTCCTGGACCCCGGAGGACACCAGGAATCATAACAACCCCATCGAAACTTTACAGAGAGTGTTTCTCCCAGCCACCCTTTGAAGTGGGTGTTGACAAGTACTGCTGCACCCGTTTTACAGATGTGGAAACCACGGCCCAGAGAGGTGAAGGGGCTTGCCTAAGTTCACACAGCTAGAGAGTGGCAGAGCCTGCATGCAAACCCAGGTCTCCTGACTCCAAGTCTGGAACTCATTCCACTATACCACATGGCCCCACATTAACCCCCCAAATGCCTGACCTTTGCTGGTATAGGAAGAGAGAGCAGAGATTGATCAGTCAGCCAATCAATAAGCCCTTATTAAACACCTACTATGTGTCAGGTACTGTGCTAGGTGCTGAGGATACGAAGGAAAAAAAATAGTCCCCACCCTTGAGGAACTAACATTCTATTGAGGAAATCAATAGGCAAAAATCTTAGTTCGGTTATAAGCTCTTAATTTAAAGCTTACTTTAAATTCCATCTTAAAACAGCACTAGGACTTCTGGGACACCCTCTGTCAGTGTATTCAAAATATGCCAAGTAAATACAAGGTAAATTCAGCAGGAAAGCGCCGGCAGCTGGGGGGAGATGGAGCGCACACATGTACACACGGGCAGGAAGGAAGCTCTGAGTCATCCTCCTCTCCCCTGGCTCTCCGGTCCAAGCATCGGCTCTGTGTTTCTCAGGGTAATTACAATAACTGGTGAAATGCTGCAAAGTTTGCACGGTGTTGTATACACATGATCTCATTTGTTCTTTACAACGGCCCTGTGAGGTTAAGTGTGGCACAATATGTCATCATTCCCACTTTACAGATGAACAAACTGGGGATGAGACATTAAGAAACGCACCCGTTTGGACGCGGGTACTGTCTGATTTGTTAGGGGGCTGTGGGCACATATCTGGGAGCGTGCCTGCCCCACGTGTACACGCATCCACACATAGAACACACGGATGAATTCTCACACACACAGGACATACTCATGCCCAGGCACAGAAGCACATACACATGTAAAGTGATTGGGTTGGACAAGACAAGAGGATACAGAAAATCAAAAGTGGAAGGGACTTTGGAGGGCATCTAGTACGATTTCCATATTTTATGTTTGAGGAAACTGAGGCCCAGAAGGAGTAGTGACTTATCAACCCACGGTCATACCAAGAATTAGTGGCAGAGTTGGAACCCAGGTTTCTTTCCTACCAGTCTTAGTCCTTTTCTGGGGAACAATGCAACTAAATTGCGCATAGTCATGCGAAGAACCAGAAGCAGTCTCTAAGGTCCCTTCCTTAGTCCCAGTCTCTCCCAGTGAGAGAATTTCCTGTTGTGGAAAGAGCATTGGATGGGGAGCCGGGAGATCTGGGGTCTAGACCCAGCTCAGCTATTAACTCCATTAGGCAAGTTAATTTCCCCATTTGAGTCTCAAATGCTAAGATGAGAAGGGTGGACTAGATAATAGCCAACATGTCTTTAATTAAGAAACTCCATGATTCTATGATTCTCTTCTAGCTCTTTACATTCTGTATTTTAAGGTCCCTCCTAGCTCCAACATTATATGTTCTAAGGGCCCTTCAAGCTCTGACATTCCGTGAGTCTGTGAGTTAGATAGGTACCTGCTTCCTGAGAAGGCACACACACATCAGCCTTCTCTTCCTCTAAGCCTCCAGCTATCCATTGTGCCCTCATCTCCTGGAAAGTTACCCATGAACCAGTGCAGGGGCCCAGGTCTGTCATCTTTGCTTCCTCCTCTTCCTAGCCTTGCCCAACTACCATGTAACTTCTTATCACAGAATCTCAGCCTAGGTATCCTCCATTCCACCCAAGCAGGGGTGATGGGCATTCCTCAAGCCTTCATCCCACCCTGCCCCCCCCCCCAAAGTCACCTCTCTCTGCATCTGGAGATTAGGCTGGTCCAGGATACACACCTTGCAACATGTTCCCTGAGTGTCCCTTCCCATTTCAGGGGTTAGAAACATGGGGCAGGAGATCCTTGCTGGGCTCTGGACTCCCCCCTTCAACAACTGCCTGTATCAGCTCTCAGCAGCGTGCACGCGCGCACACACACACACACACACACACACACACACACACACACACTGTGATCCCCTTGCCTTCATCTTATCTAAAAATAATCAGCCTCCTTGGGCCATGAGCAGACGCTGAGCTCAGCATTATTGGTTTCTAGAGCAGCTTGGATTAGAGTCCCAGATCTACTTCCTTTTTCTCAGCCTTCTTCCCTGCTCCAACAAGAGGGAATCTAGACAGGGTAAGGGGTAGCTAGGTCAATATTGTTGGGAGAGAGACTATTCCCTATTTTCTAGCTCGGGTAAAATCCTGTTCTAAAAGGTATATGAAGTCTTCGAGACAGACCACATTATTTTCTTCACACCTGTCTATACAGCACTCTCTCTTTATCCTAGGGACCTATTCTCAAATGTGTCCAATGCCTTCCTGCATCGGGATCTTTGGTACAACTATTCCCCTCCCCATTCTCTCCACCACTAACCACCACCCCCATCTCTGTCTGACACATTCCTAACCTTCCAGGGAGCTGGGATATGATGGAAATAGCACTCCATTTGGATCAGTAGACCTTGTTTGAATCCAGGCTCTGCCACTTTCTAACTGTGTGACCTTGGTCAAGTCACTTCTACTCCCTGAAACTCGATTTTCTCCACAGTAAAATGAAGGGATTTACTAGGTAATCTCTAAAGTCCTTTTCCATTACTAACTTTCTGTGAGTCTATGATCTCCATTTGTCTTTCTGGTCCTTCGAGGTCCAGCACAAATGGTGTCTGTTCCCTGACGCCTTCCTGGATTGTCCCCAGTCCACATCCTTTCCTCTTTTATGAAGGGTAACCTGGAGGATTGGGAGGGGATTAGAGACCATTCCTTACAGGATCAAGTAAAGAAATGGGAGATGCTTAACCAGGAGAAAAGACTCAAAGAAGACATGGTTGTCTGTCTTCAAATCTGTTGTTGTTTCAGTTGTCTGACTCTCCACAACCCCATTTAGGGTTCTCGGGGCAAAGATATTGGAGTAGTTTGCCATTTCTTCCTCCAGCTTATTTTACAGATGAGTGAACTGAGGCAAACAGGGTTAAATGATTTGCCCAGGATCACACAGCTAGATTTGAGGCCAGATTTGAACTCGTGAAGACGATGAGTCTTCCTGATTCCAAGCCCAGTGCTCTATCCACCGTACCGCCTGGCTGCTCCTATCAGCTAGCTGAGGGGAAGTCATGAGGAAGAAGGATTAGGGTTATTCTCCATGACCTCTGAGGGCAAGACCAGGAGCAACAGGTGGCAGATACAGCAAGGCAGATTTCTATCCTTTATAAGGAGAAATCTCCCAACTGTGAGAACTTTCCAGCAATGGTAAGAGGTAGACTAAGGGCATCATGAGCTTCCACCATTAGAGGTGTGCAAAAAGACTGGATGACCACATACAATGAATGGTGTGTGGAGAACTCATACTCTGGGGAAGGGTTGGACAAGATGTTCTCTGCAGGGCCTTCTCGCTCTGGAATTCTTGACCTCCCAAAGTACCGGCTGTCCCTCTCTTATGTACACATCACATTCTGGCTTGTGTTACAATCGCTGGTGAACATGCTTTATCCTCCCCACAAGATTCTGAGCTTTTGACTAAAGACTCAATTTATTGATTTAAAGTTTACAAAGTATCTTTACATGCGTTCTCTAATTTGATTCTCCAAACAACCTCAGGAGCTAACAATGATAACCACCACCGTTATTACTTTGTCTGTAGCGGCTTAAGGTTTACCAAATGCTTTTCGCACAACAACCCATGTGAGGGAGGCAAAATATTATTTTACGGGTGAAGGAATTGAGGCATATGAAGAGTAAAGAATTGCCCAAAGTCACAAGAGACCAAGCTATGGTTCTAACCCAGTTCCCAAGAAGAATGATCTTTGGACTCGGAAGGAAAGCACAAAAAATGGTTAGAGATGAAACCCAACATAAATGAGGAAATGATAAGTGAAAAACATAGTGGCCCTCATCAATTTCAAATAATCAGGCATGAATAAACTATATGCTCAAAGAACAGAGAGAGAGGATTGCTGACCTACTATCAAGTGACCTTTAAAATACTATGGAGAATGGGAAGGAAGGGAATAAAGGGAATAAACATAAATTAAGCACATACACTGTGCTAAATGCTGTGCAGATATTATCTCAGCTGATCCTACAAGGTGGGTGTTTTTATGATTCCTGTTTTACAGTTGAGGAAACCGAGGCAAACAGATTAAGTGATTTGTTTAGGGGCACAGAGTTAGCAAGTCTGAGCCTCAATTTGAACTCAGTTCTGCCTGACTCTAGACCCAGCACTCTTTCCACCTAGCTGAAGGTTGTAGATGAGCAAAAGTCCTGGGGCATGTTTTTAACAGAAGAGTTTTCAAATTATTAGTCCAACTATTAGCTTGACTTCAATACCTGGGAAAACTCTAAAATGTATTATTAAAGGGATGGTTTGTGAGCATTTAGAAAGGGAAGCAGCAATCACTTCTTCAGAGAGACTAGACCTAACATACCTAGGTTTCAGCAAAGTATTGGATTTGACTGTCAAATGCTATAGGCATAGACAAGAATGAGAGGTATGGGCTAAGTAATAATATAATTAGATTGATTCAGAAGCGATTAAATGGCTGGACTAAAAGAAGAGCAATTAAGTGTCGATACCAGCTTGGAGGGAGGCCTGGAAGTGGCGTACCCCCAGGTATCTATCCTTGGTCTTGTGTTGTTTAACAGTTTTATCAATGACCTAGAAGAAAGTATAGACAGTGTGTACAGTGGATGGAACAGTGGACTTGGAATTAGGAAGATCTCATTAGCCCCATGGGTTCAATTATCATCTCTGTGCAGATGTTTTTTTTTGTTGTTTAGTCGTTTTGTTTTCAGTTGTGTCTGACTCTTTGTGCCCCATTTTAGGGTTTTCTTGGTAAAGATACAGGAGTAGTTTGCCATTTCTTTCTCCAGCTCATTTTACATATAAGGAAACTGAGGCAAACAAGGATAAGTGACTTGCCCAGGGTCACATAGCTAGTATCTGTGGCTGGATAAGTGACTTGCCCAGGGTCACATAGCTAGTATCTGTGGCTGGATTTGAACTCAGATCTTCCTGACTCCAGGCCTGAGCACTATCTACTGTGCTATGCAGATGATTCCCAGACCTATACAGCCAGTCCTAACCTCTCCCCCAATCTATAGTCTCACATCAACAATGAATTACCTCCTGAACATCTTAAACTGGATGTCCCAGAGGCATCTCAAACTCAATATGTGCAGAACAAAACTCCTCATCTTTTCCCTCCAAACCCCACTCCCTCCTTCTGAACTTCTCTATTGCTAATGAGGCCACCACCATCGTCATCTTTGACTCCTCACTCCCACTCACCCCACATAATCCCATCTGTTTCCAAGTCTTGTCACTTCTACCTTCACGTTTCTCATATGTGAGCCTTTCTCTCCACCAACAGAGCCGCCATCTTAGTGTAGGCTCTCATCACCTTAAACCTGGACTACTACTGCAATATCCATCTGGTTGATCTCTATGCCCAGAGGGATTTTTTTTTCTAAAATGCAGGTCTGAGTATGTCATCCCTCTATTTACTAAACTCCAGTGGTTCCCTGTTACCTCAAGGATCAAATAGAAAATCCTCTGTCTGGCATTCAAAGCCCTTCACAACCTGGCCCTTTCCTACTTCACCTTTCTAGTCTTCTTTTACACCTTACTTTGCTCCATATACTCTGTGATCCAATTCTAATGGCCTTGTTATTTTTTGCACAAGACACTCCCTTTCCTGACTCTCTGCCTTTTCACTGTTCGTATCCCATGCCCAGGCTTCTTTTCTCCCTCTCCCTCTTTGTCTCCAGTTTTCCCTGGCTTTCTTCAATACTCAGTTCAAATCTTACCTTCTTTAGTAGGCTTTTCCCATTCTCCTCTCTCATCTCCTCCTCACCTCTTGCTGATCTCTTCCCTCTGAGATTATATTTCATTTATTCTGTCTTATCTTGTATATTTGGGGTGGGGTTTTTTTGCACATTTTCTTTATTAGAATGTGAGCATTTTGAAAATAAGGACTGTTTTTTGTCTTTCTTGGCATCCCCAATGTTTAGTATGCCAGGTATGGCACATAGTAAGCACTTAATAAATGCTTGTTAACTGATGGGCTAACCTGAGTTTGAGTTCTATGCCAGATACTTATTATCTATGTGATTCTGGGCAAATCGCTTCACCTCTTTGAATATCAGTTTTATCATTTGTAAAATGAGGGTGTTGGACTTAATGACCTCTGAGGTTCATCCCAATTCTAAATCCTCTAACTCTCTGATCCCATAGTCCTCTAAAGTTCCTTCTAACTCTAAATCTATGATCTTATGGCATGCTTATCAGATTTGAAGATGACACAAAGTGAAGAGCAAGAGCAAGGTCGAATGACAGTAACAAACAATCCAGAGCAAGGGTGGGGGACCTCCTCAAGTGCAGCCCTTTGACCGAATCCAAACACATGGGACGTTTGGATTCGGTCAAAGGGCCACCCTTGAGGACCAAGAGCTACATGTGGCCTTGAGGACACAGGTTCCCACCCCTGATCTAGAGCAATGGACTGATTCCAGCAAAATAAAACTTAATTAGGATAAATGTAAAGTTCAGCACTTGGGTTCAAAAAATCAATGATACAAGTACAGGATGGGGAAATGTAATTAGGGTGACTGGATTTGTGAAAAAGATTTGGGAGTTTTAGTAGACCATAGGCTCAATATGAACAGGGTATACTGGCAAATGTTTAACAGCCAGCTTTCTTAGGAGGAAACTCTATACACTTGACACATTTTTAAGTTGAATCTGCATTATTAACATTTTCTCCATCATTTTCTTTAGTCTACAGTGACAACCAACAAAACAACTCAAGCTTGATTTGTAGCATTTGTTGATTTCCAAGGTGTAAATGCTTACATAGAACATTTAACGATTGGCTCTCAAAGTTGACACTAGCTGGCACCAACACACTTCTGATATATATGAGTCAAGAGTGCGATAGGCTGCATCGATATGGAAGCATAATATCTAGATCAAGGGAATTGATAATCTCACTATATTATATCCTATTCAGACTACATGTGGAGTGTTGTGTTGGGTCTCTAGAGTCCAAGTCTAGTGCTTGGTCAGCTATACCCTTTTATCTCTTCGGAGGGTATTTAACATTTAACGCCCATCAGGTTGGCTAATATGACAGAAAAGGAAAATAACAAATGTTGGAAGGGATGTCAGAAAATTGGGACACTGATGTAACTATTCTGGGGACCTATTTGGAATTTTTATAGCCAAATGTCAATAAAATTGTCCATACCCTTTTACCCAGAAATACTACTATTATGTCTATATCCCAAGAGTTTTTTAAAGAAAGGAAAAAATCCTATATGTATAAAAATATTTATAGCAGCTCTTTTTGTGGTAGCAAAGAATTGGAAATTGAGGGCATGCCCATCAACTGGGGAATGGATGGACAAGTTGTGGTATATGATTGTGATAGAATACTATTGTCCTATAAGGAATTAAGGATTGCTTTTAGGATTTTATTTTTAATTTAGGATGCTTTTAGAAAAACCTGGAAAGAATTACATGAACTGATGCAAAGGGAAATGAGCAGAACCAGAACAATGTATACAGTAACAGTAATATTGTATGATGATCAGCTGTGAATGACTTAGCTATTCTCAGCAATATAATGATCTAAGACACTTCTGAAGGACCCCATGATGAAAAATGATATCCACTTCCAGAGAAAGAACTGATGGAGTCTGAGTGCACACTGAAGCATACTTTTAAAAAAAACTTTCTTTATTTTTTTTGGTATTTTTATTGGGGAGGAGTCTGTGTTTTCTTTCACAACATGACTAATATGGAAATATGTTTTGCATGACTGCACATGCATAACCTATATCAAATTGTTTGCCTTCTCATGAGGGGGGAGGAGAGAATTTGGAACTCAAAATTTTAAAAAATGAATTTTAAAAATTGCTTTTACATGTAATTGGAAAAAAATAAAAGATTTTTTAAAAGTCATACCCTCTTTTCTCTCTTAATTGTGACAATCTAAGCAGCAGGAGACCAGAGTGATACTACCTCAGTAGGTCCTCTGACTAATGATAAATAGACCTTTATGGTTTATAAGACACTTTATATCCTTTATCTCATTTTATTCCCACAACTCCCCTGTGAGGTAGGTGGTACAAGTATTATTATTTCACAGGTAAGGAAATTACAATTGAGATGGCATTCCCCAGATCCAATGACTTCTCCAAGGTCATGTAGCTGGAATGGGCCAGAGCTGGGACACGAACTCAGGCCTTCTGACAACAAATACTGTACTTTTTCCATTCTACCTTTAAAAGTTTCAAAGCATAGTCCTCGGCTTCCACAATCTGGGCTTTCTTTACCTTTCCAGTCTTAGAAGGGATGACACTAATTCTCTTGCCCTCCCCTATACAAAACTTCCACTCTAGCCAAACTCCTTGTCCCCTAAACATGGAAAACTCAGTGCTGCCTCCTTGTCTTGGCCTCTCCTTCACTGCAGGTAACCACCTTCATTCAGGTCAAGTCCAGTTTCCTCTAAGAAGCCATCCCTGGCCACCCCAGGATGGAGTTATTGTGTGTTCCCTTTGTAGGACCCATAACAAGCACTGTCTTTGCCTTGACAATCTTTTTTAAGTGTATTAAGCCTGATTCTTAGGATCATAGATATCAAGTTGGAAAGGTCCTTAGGGACCATTTGGTTCAATCCCTCCATTTTATAAAGGAGGAAAAGAAGGTCCCTGAGAAGTTAAGTGACTTGTCCAAGGTCATATAGGTAGTAAGTGGCAGGGTCAGGATTTGCATGATTGCCAATCCAGCTGTCATTCCACGCTACCACTGTTCTCCATGCCTCTGCATACCAGAGGATCTAAAAGAATGACTGAGGATGACTAAGGATTAAGTGACGGAAGAGAAAGAAGAATGCTTATCACCGTCAAAGAGTCTGGTTACCATGTCTCAGATTTAGAAGGATCTCAGGGGCCGCTGAATCCAACCCATATTGGGACACAAGTTCCCACTGACATCTCCCTTGCCAAGTTCCTGATTATCCTTGAAGACCTCCAGGGAGAGGACATGGGGCAGTGGAAAACGCTGGAGTTTGGAGACCGGGCTCAGATTTTCCCAGCACCACTTGGCATCAGTGTATCGTGGGTAAGTCCTGTAATTTCTCTGGGTACCAGCTTCCTTAGCTATAAAAGAAGGGGGTTAGACCGGTGGTGCAGTGGATAGAGTGCTGGGCCTGGAGTCAGGAAGAGTTCAAATCTGGCCTCAGATGCTTACTAGCTGTGTGACCCTGGGAAAGTCACTTAACCCTGTTTGCCTCAGTTTCCTTACCTGTAAAATAGGGAAGGAAATAGCAAACCACTCCAGTATCTTGGCTAAGAAAGCCCCAAATGGGGTCATCAAGAGTCAGACACAAAGGAAAAACAACCAAAGACTAGATGGCTTCTAAGGTCCCTCTGAACTCTAAATCTATAATCTTAAAATGGGGAACCAGGTATCAACTCTCGTGGCAGCTTTTTCCTTTGTCCACTCTCTCAGCTGTTCAACAAAAACCAATTAAGTAGCTACCAGATGTAGCGCTTTGTGCTGGAAACAGGGATCGAGTCTAAGCAGCTGCCGACCTCCTAGGGGTCAGAGCAGGGGTGGGGCCAGTGGCTGGCCAGCTCTGATAGGAAGCTTTTCCTCATACTGAACTGAAATCTGAATCCTCGTAATTTCCACCCACAGGCCTTTCTTTTTGCCCTCTAGAGTCAAGCAGCCCAAGTCTGCAGTCTCTTCCCCAGGACAGCCCTTCTGGGGTGTGATGATCAGAACCATGTTCCTCTTAACCCTTCTCTTCTCATTTTCTTGCCTCTCAGAATTTCTTTTCTTCAGGGGCAGCTGGGTGGTGCAGTGAGTAGAACGCCGGCCTTGGATTCAGTAGGACCTGAGTTCAAATCCCGTCTTGGACACCTGACACTGTTATTAGCTGTGTGACCTTGGGCAAGTCACTTAACCCCAATTGCCCTGCCTTCCCCCTTCCAAAAAACAAAATGTGCATGTGCTCGCGCGTGCGTGCGCACACACACACAGACACACACATACTTCTTGTCTTCTAAACTTCCCTTTTATGGTCAAGGACACCACCATCCTCTCAGTCACCCAGATTTCAAAGCTCATCATCATCAAATCCTTACCCTGGCTCACCCTCCATATTTAATCAGTTACCAAAAAGTATCATTTCTTCCTTCATAACCTCCCTTGCATTCATCCTACTTTCTCCATTCACACAGCTATGTGGAACAATGGACTGAGCTCTGGACTTGGAGTCAGGAAGGCCTGAGTTCAAATCCTGTCTCACACGTTTACTATTTATCTTCCCTTGTCCTCAGTTTTTCCATCTGTAAAATGAAGATGATGATAGCTCCCACTTCCCAGAGTTGTTATGAGGATCAAATGAGCTAACGTAAAAACTGCCTCAAAAACCTTAAAGCATTATATAAATGCTAGCTACCCCCCTGCCTTAACTGTCTCCCTACTCCAAGCCAACCTCTACAAGGCTGTCAGAGTGAGCACAGCTCTGACTGTGATACCCCTCCCCACCTTCAGTAAATTCCTATGGCTCCCTATTACCTCCAGGAGCAAATGTAAAGTTCTTTTTTTTTTTAACTTAAAGCTCTTTACAATCTGTCTTATTCTTACCTTTCCAATCCCTACAATCTAACCATATTAACCCACTTGGTTTTCCTTTCATACAACACTCCATCTCCCATCGCCACGCCTTCACATTGGCTGTCTTCCAGGTCCAGAATGTTCTTCCTGCTCACCGCCAACTATTCCTTTCCCTATCTTTCTTCAAGATTCAGCTTAAATTACACTATTTGTTGTAGGCCCTTCCCAGCTGTCCCAGACACTAATGCCTTCCCCTCCAAAGTGGCCTTCTATTTATCTGTATATATTGTGTACATATATATTTCTTTCCATGTTGTCCCTTCCATTAGAATATAAGCCCTTTGAGGGCAGGGGTTGATTTTGGCCCTGGTGCCTGGCACACAATGGGTGCTTAATAAGTGTATTTCATTTATTGATTTTTTCATAGTAAGCATCCCTATTTCCTCCAACAGATCCTCATGTGACTTCCTTCCTTCCCCATCCCAGTCTTCCTCCTTTTGACATGTTCCAGCTTGGCAGTGGCCTTTCTAACACAGGAGCACCTAGAAGTGACCATAATATTTCAGCTGTGGCCCTATATGAAAAAGAACACTGAATCTGGAGAAGACTGGGCAGTGTGGTCTTGGGAAAGTCACTTAACTGCTCTGTGACTCAGTTTCCTCATCTGTAAAATGAGGATAATGGTCTCAGTGCTACCTACCTCACAGGACTGTTGCAAAGATCAAAAGAGATAGTGGATGTGCTTTGTAAAGCTTTGTGTAAACCAACAAGTACTATATAAATGTCAGCTACTATTCTGTAGACAAAGGAACCATCGCCAGCCTTGATCACTCAAGCCATCACCTGCCCTGGCTCCTGAGGTTTTGGATGATTCCTGTGGGACAAAAGCCAACGCCAGTAAAGCTGGCTCAAGCCCTTCAGGTGGCAACAGGCAACCAGTAACACCTGGCTGAACTAGAGGGTGGGGCAGAGGAGACAAGAAAGGACTGACAATCAGCAGCAAGCTGGGAGAATATCCCAATGGTGTACAGAATGGGATTGGCCAGAAAACAGGCCGGCTCTGAACAACTCTGCTCAGAGGTCTCTCCATCTCAGGACCAGCCAAGGGCTGAGAAATAACCCTTGCCCAAAACCAGCCAGACACGTTCAAAGCTGGGGAGATGCCCAGCCAAGGACTTCCATCCAGTTGGGCTTGAACCAACCTGGGCATTTGGTCTCGGCCCCTCCCTAGCTCCTCCTGCTGCCTAAGGCCCTCTGGCCTCTAGTACATGGGCCCAATTCAGGGCAGGGAATGCTCCAGTGGGCACTAGGCCATGTGACTGGGGGCACTTGGGGCATTTTCCCAGGGAGCAGTGGGCTGCAAATACTGCCTAGTGGCTCGGCACTATGGGATCCATCCAGCCTCCTTTGGCCTGAGCACTCTAACTCTGACCATACTTCACCATTCCAGATACCAGCCTCCCCTCACTTAACCATCTTGGAATATGAGTCGGCCAGGCCCAGAACAAACCCTACATACAGGACGCATTATTCTCCAACACCCAAGTTCGCCACTGACTTCAGAGGAACTTGGAGCTGTGAGAAATAGGAAATGGGAACTTCTCTAGAATGATGGAATATCAGACCTGGAAAGTACTTTAGAACAAAGACTACTAAAGCTGGGAGGAAGCTTAGAATGTAGAATCTATGATGTCAGATCTAGCAGGGCACTCAGAGCACAGAAAGTCCAGTCTGGAAGGGACTTTAGCATTGTCTGACATAGCGTTTCTCAACTTAAGCTACTGTTTAGGCGGAGAATGATCAAAATTTTGTATCTCAGACTTCTTCAGGCTCTTCAGGATCTTGGGCAGCAGAGACTATGAGCCTGGAAGAAGGAAGAAGCTTAGGCGGGTAATAAGGAAAAGGGCATGGTCCTTCAAAGGATTTGAAAAGTAGAGATTTTTGACAGCGAACAGTTTTCAGTCTAGTAAAACTGTGCTATGGAGTTGGCGATTTGGAAACAGTGATTGTTTACCCTCTTCTCTGGTGTAGGAGCCCCTTCTATAGCCCTCACACTGATAGCCATCCAGCTTCTGCTTGGGATACCTCCAGAGACGGGGAGATCACTGTTTCATGAGGTAGTCCATGGCATGGAGGGACAGTTCTGCTCCTTAGAAAGCCTTTCTTTATAAAGAGCCCAAATCAGCCTCTCTGCAACTGCTCAGCTTCCTTGAAAACTCAGTTCAAATTCTTCCTTCTACAAGAAGATTCTTCTGGTCTCTCTCTATCCCATTTCCCCCAGACTCACTCCTAGTGCTTTTCCTTGGACATTACCTCCAATTAGAAATACATACATATACACACATACATATGTGTGTTTGGATAAATACATACATATATGTATATATAACTATATCTTTATATGTAAAATATATTATTTCTATAGCTTATATAAACATATTTTATGTAACATAACTATATTTTCTATATAGTTTGTGTGTATATATGTGTACCTGTGTATATATGTATGCTTATATGTTTGTATGTATATATACACATACACACATACACAGCCAGAGAGACTTGCTTGCATGTTATTTCCCCATTAGATCATGTGCTCCTTGAGGGCAGGGACTGTGCTAGCCTTTCATTGAATCCCCAGAACTTGACTTCCTACCATTGGAGTCACAGCAAATAGTTCTCCTTCTTCTCAAAAATAATTAGGATAATTATTAGGATAAAGGGCATTGGGACCATCTATCAACCTTCTTCCCTCTGGACATCAAGCTTCTGTCAATGAAGCCTAAGATTACATGAATTGTGTTGGTTACCACATCACACTGTTGGTTCACAGCAAGCCTCAGGTCAGTGAAAACCCACAAATCTTTTTTTTTTTAAACATGAATCACTGACTAATCCAGGTGTCCTCTATCCTTTACTTATGCAACTGGTGTTTTTAATGGATTAAAAAGAAAGAAACCTCAAGTCCACGTCCATGTTGCATATTTCTTACTAAACTGTAAGCTGTATCAGGGCAGGGACTGTGTCTTATTTGAATTCGTGTCCCCCGTAGCACTTCCCCTAGGGCCTCATGCATCGTGTCACATAACAGAGGTTCATGAAAATCCTCCTCATGGATGAACAGATGGGCATAAGAAACATACCCATGGACAAAACTTGTGTTTCGTCAACCCAGAATTATGGCTGAGGATGTCAAAGAGGGTTAAGCAGTAGAAGAGAAGAGGTTTATTGTAGAATCTCAGCATTGGAAGGGACCTCAGAGGGTATGTATCTATTCCAACGCATGTCTGTAGGGAAATACAGGAGAAGGGGAGCTCATAACAATAGTTGTCATTATAGAGGGAGACGGAGCAAGTGTGTGTTAGAAGTGGCACTGGAGCTGGAGTCTTCCTGGCTTTCAAGCCTGTGCCACTGAAAGAGAGGATAGAGAGGGAGTGAGAGAGAGCACACTCTTCATAGCAACCCTGTGAGATATATACAAGGAAACAGGACAAGAGAAGTTGGGTGACTTGCCCAGGGTCACACAGCTAATAAGCGTCTGAGCTGAGATTTGAACTCAGGCCTTTTCTGTCTCTAGCTTCTGCTCTCTACCCCCAAGCCACATGTCTACAACAACGTAATTCCTTCACTTTTGACTTCCTCTGAGCAGGCAGGTATTCCCCCTTCCTCTTCCTCTACACTGCCTCTTTCCCAGAAGGAGCATTTGCATTGGTTTGCACAAATTGGAATATGTCTGTGTGGCGGATCTGGGTCTAAGAGCTACGTGACCAAAGCACCTTTACTTCTCTCCAAGACTTAGTTTCCTCCCCTGTAACACGGGTGCAATCATGCTTGCTACTTATCCCAAAGGAGTGCTGTGAGGGAATCACTTTGTAAACCGTATAGCCCTATAGAAATCTTAAGCTATTATTTTTAGCATATCAATTTATTTCCTTTTCTGTGTGTTGTGGATTTAGAATCAGGGTGGTACGCAAATTAATGAAAACGATCCATTTGATTTAATCCCCAGAACTCTGGTAATCTGGGGGATACAGCTTGGCCTGGAGGTTGTGATTGGCTGCCCAGAGCCCCCATCCAGGGTGTGGCTTGTCCTTCAGCTGAGGGGAAGCTTCTGGGGCCAGGAAATGATGTAGAGGGGAGTGGGGTATTTTTAGCAAATAGTTCTTTGCTCCTTCCCTCGCTTACTCAGCCCCAGGACAGCCTGTACTTTGGAAACAGGGAAATGACCCTCCCAGCGATGGGGACACCACAGACACCGTTGTCATGGCTCTCTGGGGCTTTGCCTGGAATGGCCTTCCTCTATCAGCTGGTCACTCTTCCCTTCCTGAGCCGTTTCCTGGATCTTCCAGCTTTCCCATGAAACACTCCTACATTAATCATGGGAGCTTCTTTTACTCAATTCAAGCAGAGTAGAGAAAGAGCTGGATTTGGGGTCAGAGGCTCTGGGTTCTAATCCCAGATCCACCAGGTATGGCAGAACCTGATGGCCTTTGGGCTGAATTTCTTCATTTGTAAAATGAGGGAGTTGGGCGGTATGATGAGCTCTGTGGTCTCTTCCAGCTGCTGATCTTTACTGTTGTGCTCCAGAAATGTAAAAATAGTCATTACATAGATACGGACTGCTTTTAAAGCAGTCCCCGTTGTCCCGTAGCCTGAAAACAAGCTTTCCATTGACCTGTACGGGACGCATGTTAGAGCTAATGCTAGAGAGCTGGCTAATGTCCAACACGGACCAGTTAATATCCAAACCACATGCAAACTCACATAGCCACTAGAATTGAGAACGCACCTTACATTTTCAAAACCAGATTCTTCGAGGTAGGATCTCTGAATCATAAAATGTCAGTGCTACAGAAGATCTGAGAGGTCATCCATTCCAAATGCTTTGTTTTGCAGAGGAGGGAATTAAGACCAGAGATGGGAAGTGATGTTCCCAAGGTTGCACAGAGTCTTAGGGGCAAAGCCAGGACTACAGCCTAGGTCTCCATAATTTCCATGGTAGAAAGAATATCTTTTTTGCTTTTTGCTTTTACCGGGTGCCCTGGCTGTTTCCTCCTGCACCTCCCCTCTCTTTCCCCCAGTTCTCTCTTTTCCTCAGGAACACTGTTTCATAAAGTGCTTTAGGATCTTTGTTGGGTAAGCAGTCTCTGAGGCAAGCTCTTAGCCAGGCCTGACTGCTTTGTCCTTGGCACATCTGTCCCTGCTGGGCTACTTCTGGAGCAGCAGCCCGGCTGGGCCCCAGCTCTCTGCCCTACCACGGCAGGATCCTCTCCTCCCCACCCAGGGTCACCTTCCACAGAGGCAGGATTAATCATGGCGCTAGGGATGCAGCGCTCGAGGCCTGTTGACATTGATAAATCATCCACATCTCACTGCGCCTCTGCTGCCTATAAAGTCCCATCTTCAAAGAGCCAGTGGGTGGGTCCAGCAGGCTCCTTCTGGCCCTGCTCTGTTCACAGAAATAGACCCATTACTACCTTGCCCAGCCCTGTTCCCCCTGTGGCTAATATGGCCAAGGGCAGAACTAGCTCTGGGGGAGGCAACTTACTGCAATGGAAAGGGGGCTGAATTTCAATTCAGGATCTTCTTGGAAATCCCAGTTCTGTTCCTTACTACCTTGGGTACATTCTCTATCAGCCTCAGTTTCTTAATCTATAAAAGGAGGGGGCTGGATCTAATTAATTAATAAAATTAATAGCTAGCATTTATAGATCTGCAAAGCGCTTTACATATTACAATGTGATTGTAACAATGAGTTAAGTGACTTGTCAGTGGTCATAAGCTTAGCAAGTGAGGCAAGATTCAAACTCAGCGAGTATTTATATAGCACCCCGCAAACTTGTGACGGGAGTGCTATTTTTATCCCCATTTTAAAGATGAGAAAACTATGGCTGAGAGAGGCAAGAGCCTGGCTCAGTCACACCCTAAGAAGAGTGTCTGAGGCAGGACTTGAACTCAGCCCTTCCTGACTGCAAATCCAGCTCTGTTCACTGCAGTTCTGTTGAGTCTTTAATGTGGGCCTGTAAGTGGAACATGGGACCCAGACACTGCCCATGGAGTTCCCTATTTGTTTCAGATTCACCTATTCTCTTGGGGCCTTGGGTTATGTCGGTCCAATGATAATAATATCCCCAGTCTTCTCTCCTTTATTAAGGAATTGCTTGGGATCAAAAATAAAAAGGAAAGATCTGGGGTAGGTTCTGAAGACCTGAGTTCAGGCCCCAGTTCAGCCACAATTTTGCTGTGTGACATCCAGCAAGTCTCTCAGTGCCTCTCGCTAACCCTAACACTGTTCCCCACTCCAGCCACCTTCATCTCAATTTTGTGTTATCTTCCCCCATTAGAAGGGGAGCTAATTGAGGACAGGGATTGTCTTTCTTTTTGCTTATCTTTGAGTTCTTGGCATTTAGCAAAGTGTTCAATAAATGCTCTATCTTTATCTATCTATCTGTCCATCTATCTATTAAGTAAGCCTTTGTAAAATTAGGAGATTGGACCAGATCATCCGCGTGGGCTGGAAGATAATATGGATCAACAATGAATCCACATGAATACGAATCAACAATATCATTTTTTAAATTTCTCCAGGACTTGTGATCTCCTTGCTGTGGGGAACTCCCAGTGAGGAAATTCCCTCTACCAATACAGTCTACCAGTGGGCAACTACTCTGCCTCTTAGAGTTTTGGATAAGAGTTGCTGGTACCTCTTGCTCAGAGTCAGCCTATGTCTTAATGGTGAGACTTAACCTCATCTTTTCCTGATCCAAGATTGCCCCTCGATCCATTATACCATGCTGCTAACCCAACAGGTGTGATAGGGTGGCCAAAAGAGCTCGCATGACCTCAGGCTGCATTAGGAAAGAAGAGAGGTTCAGAACAAGTGAGATGATAGGCCCCGGTCATACCACATATGTAGTACTGGGTTCAGTTCTGGACACCGAATTTTAGGAAGACCAGAGTAGTGAAGATCTTCAACATTAGGAAAGGTGAAGGTTGGTTGAAAAAACTAGGGCTGTTTAGCCCAGAGAAGAAAAGACCTCAGGGAACATGATGGTTGCCTTCAAGTATCTGAAGGATCATCATGTGCAGGAGGGATTAGCCTGGTTGTTTAGTTCCAAGAGGGCACAACCAAGAGCCAGGCATGGAAGTTGCCAAGAGGCAGATTTAGGTTCAAGGTAAGGAAAACCTTCCTGAACAATTGCAAAAGTGGAGTGAGCTACCTCAAGGGGATAGTGGACTCTTTCTTGCTGAAGCTTGCCAAGAAGGGCCCAAATGATGGAACGCTTGTTGGGAATGTTGTAGAGATTCTCGGGTCAGATATAGGTTGAACTAGATGGTCTCTTAGGTTGATTTAAACTCTAAGACTATAAAAAGAGACAATGAAAGAGGATCTTTATGGGCCCTTCCAGCTTGGGCATTTCATGTTTTATGTTCTAAGATCTCTTCCGGTTCTGATATTTCATATGTTCTATGTTCTGAGTTACCTCCCGACCCCCAAATTCTGTGTTCTAAGGGCCCTCCCAGCTTTGACATTCTCTGTTCTAAGGTCTTTTCAAGCTCTGACACCCTGTGTTCCATGGGCCCTTCCAGCTCTGGCATTCTCTGTTCCAAGACCCCTTTCAACTCTGACGTTCCATGATCTAAGGACCCTCTCAGCTCTGACTTTTGATGAACCTGATATCTATCAATAACTCCTGTCCTTCAGTGATGAAGAATAAATGACTCCTTAACCGAACAAAGTCTTACTGGAATTTTTTTTTTTGGTGCCTGAAAGACAATTATTTGTTCGCATTAGAAAGACCCTATTCCTTGATTGCAAGTGTCATGTGAAAATAGGCAGGGTCCTGCTTGGCAGATGCAAGCCCTGTGGAATTTGCAGAGACTTGTGAAATTCCAGGATCTTACTACCTCTCACTGGCAAGCACTAATGACTGTCATGACCCAAAGCACCCCTTACTTCAAACAAACAAGTGATTACTGTAGACAATAGAAATGCAATTACAAAACGTACTAACAGTTCTTCCCCGTTTAATTTGTTCTATGACAGACAAAGCTGCTAAGGTAGTCTGTGTAACCTGCAGGCAGGTCCATCCTACCTCAGAAGGGGTATTTCGGATCATGTCTCAAAGCCACACAAGGCCCTACCCTGTTAAAACCCAGCTTGGCCCAGGGATTTGGACATATCAAGGGGCCAAAACAGACTGAAGGTTGAACAAACATGGTGCTTCTCCAGTCTACAGAGCAACTGTGAACTTGTTAGAATTGCATCCACCACTGAGACACACATTTGCTACCATGCATTCGTTTGTGCATGGCTGCCGCTCTGCTCCCAGCTTGGGCCTGGGAAGATGACAGAAACAACGGTATGGTATAGCAGAACTGGCTTAGTTTGGTTATTTGGGTTAGGGTCTCATTTCCGTCCATTAGAAGCTGTGTGACCTTGGACAAGTCACTTAATTTCTCTGAGCCTTGGTTTCTTCATGTGTAAAAGGACCACAGTAACACATATCTACAGTAGTTCTGAGGTCAAATGTGATACTGGATATACAACTGTTTGTAACAATAAACAGCTAAATGGGGGCAGCTAGGTGGCGCAGTGAGTACAGCACCAGCCTTGGAGTCAGGAGGACCTGAGTTCAAATCCAGCCTCAGACACTTGACACACTAGCTGTGTGACCTTGGGCAAGTCACTTAATCCCAATTGCCCTACCTTCCCCCCTCCAAAAAACCAAAAATAAACAGCTAAATAAATGTTATTGCGTGTATATATGGGGGGTATAGTAGGATAATAATAGCACATATGTCCCAGGGTTATGAGACTAAAATGAGTTAATATTTGTATTGCACTTTGCAAACCTTAAAGCACCATATAAATGACAGCCATTGGTATTGTTACTGTTATCATTATATGCAAAGACTCAAAGGATTTGAGATTCTATCAGCTTGGGAACTGGGTGTGAGAACTCCTACCTAATCTCAAGCAGTTTATGATTTAACAGATGAATCTAGAGAAATGCTTGAGTTATATAAGGGAAAGAAACAAGTATTTATTAAGGACCTACTGCATGTCAGGCACTGTGCTAGGAACTTTACAAGTATCATTTAATCTGATTTAATAAGTAATATTAGCCCAATTTTACAGATGAGGAAACCAAGGCAAACAGAGGTTAAGTAACTTGTCCAAGGTTATACAACTAATAACTGTTGGAGCCTGGATTTGAACTCAAGTCTTTTTGACACCGGGCCCAGTACTCTAGCTACCTCACTGATAAGAGTTTATTTTTTAAAAAATATTTTATTTTTTCCAATTACGGGCAAAAACGATTTTTAACATCAAAAAAAAATTTTTTGAGTTCCAAATTCTCCTCTCTCCCTTTCCTTCCTCTTCATTGAGAAGGCAAGCCATTTGATATAGGTTATACATGTGCAGTCATATTGCTAGAGTTTAGGTGACTTGCCCAGGGTCACTCAGCTAATTATCAGAGGCAGAATTTGAATCAGTCTTTTTGACAGCAAGTTCATCTCTGTATCCACTATGCCATGCTTTCTCCATTGGGTGCCTCAGCTAACATCCTACTCTAGCAACCCTGGACTCAAAAAAGCTATAATAGCAGAGTACAACTTCTGAAAGGTCCCACCAAGCTGAAAAGCCTTTGTATGTGGTCCCCAGGGAGGACTGTCTTGTACATCTGCTTCCCAAGGAGCAGTCCAGATGAGTTCAGAGAAGGTTATCACCAGGCTGGCTTCTAGGGTGATGAATGTTTTTGACCACAACAACCTATGAAAACCACTTATTAAGGAAAAGAGGAGCCTGCAATTTGCATGGGCAGAAGGGGCATTCCACTCTGTCCACCCAACTAAATCACAGATCCTTGGAATTTTAAAATATGCCATAGCTAATGCCCAACAAACTAATTTCCAACATTAACTGGCTAATGTCTTACATTACACACCACCACTCAGTAAAACCAAAATAGTGGAAAATTGACTCCCTATACAAATACTTTCATCTCTGTTCCTCTTCCCCACCTTCCCCAATGATCCCTATGCTCAAAAATGTGTTTTAGGGGAAAAGTGGTCCTGGGTGGGTAGCCAGAAGGAAAGGGCATCAGTCTGTTGCTCAAAAAACAATCTCGCAGAGAGTTTTCATGATATCGGGTAGCTTCTGTGTTATATCTAGTTTTATATTTTTGTTGTTGAGTCATTTCAGTTGTGTCTGACTCTTCATGACCCCATTTGGGTTTTTTGTTTGGTTTTTTTTTGACAGATACTGGAGTGGTTTGCCATTTCCTTCTCCAGTTCATTTTACAGATGAGGAACCTGATGCAAACAGGGTTAAGTGACTTGTCCAGGGTCACACAGCTAGTAAATGTCTTGAGGTCAGATTTGAAGTCAGGGAGATGAGTCTCCTGATTCCAGGTCTGGTACTCTATCCACTGTACCATCAAGCTGTCCCGTATATTGCCCTCCATGTTATCTCTTCCATATTAACTCTCCTCCACGAGTGCTGTAACTTCCTATGTATATTTAAAAGTTAAGGAGATGATGTAGTACCATGGGAAAAACACTGGATCTGGAAGTGGTGTACGTGGCTTCAAGGCCCGCTTCTGCCACTTACTACCTGTGTAACCTCAAGCAAGTCTCTGACCCTCTCTAAGTTTTACTACCTTGCCTGTAAAGTGAGGGGGTTGAACTAGATGGGCCCCCAAGGTATCTTTCAGCTCTAAATTCTACGGTCCTATGATCCTAATTGAGTTTGGAGACCTTTGAGTATATAGAAGAGAAATCATACTTTACAAAGAGGATTCCTTTAGGGCATGGATTAGACCACGGCTGCTGACGTCCCTTCTGACTCTCAAATTCTGTACTTCTGGGATACAAAGGGAGTTAACCGGCTCTCTTCAACCTTCACTAAAAGGGGTAACAATGCAAAGACCTGATTCAGGCAAACACATGATCTCTATAGGTAAGAGAAGTACCAGGAGGTCTCAAGTATGACCAGGGCTTAATCTGCAGAACAGAAGATGCAGGTGAGTTTATACGCCACCAAACTCCTTCATTGCCTCATGGTAGTGTGGAGTTGAGCACACCTTATCGAAAGAGATGTGGAGAGCTCAACCATACATCTAGGGACTGATTGCGTTTCTACCATCCAAGGGCCAGCCTTGCTAAGTTTAAAGACTCTTATCACTGAACATTTGGCTACTTGGGAATGAATTTTTAAGAAGACAGCAACTCACAAATGTCTTCTCCTAAGATCCAGAATGGCTGCGACCCTCATCACTAGAGAGAGTGTTTGCCCTGACCAAATCTCTAACACAGGACTATTTGAAGTTCTTACTTTGTAGGGGGGCAGTATTGCCAACTCCAGCTGAAAGAGCTCTGGGCTGGGAAGCAGGAGACCTGGGTTCTAGTCTTGGAACTAGGCTAACTCTATGTGTGACCTAAGGGAAGGCACCTTTCCTTTCTTGGCACAAATTTCTCCAATTTGCCAAAGTGGCACCAAACCACCTCACAGTGCTTCTCTGAGGATCAAAAATGTGGAAGAAAAGAATGGTGGATTGTGAGCATGTTGTTAAATAGGCATTTATGGAAACCTCAGTGTTTGAAAATAATTTTTTTTTTTAAGTAGGAGAGATTCTCAGCAGGCTGGATTGGTTTAGCTAGAGTCCCGTGCAGAGGAAGGGGGATGGACTGGATGACCTCTGGGGTGCTGCTGGCTAACGCGGCAGTCCTGCCTTGCCCCAGATCTCTTGTCTCCTTTCCTCCGTTCAGGCTGACCAGATGAACTCCTCTGAGTCTGGACCACACTTTCCATCTTCCTCTCCTCCGCCTGCAGCCTGGGCCCGAGCCAACCTGAATCGGAATCTCTTTCCAAAGAAAAGTTTCTTTTCTTTCCGCCACCCTCCTCCTCCCTCGGGCCCCCCTCGTCCGTTTGGCCCGTGGGTGTTTCGCTTTCTTGGCTTTCGGCTTAACGGGGGTGCTGGGTTGGCATCCAAGGCCGGCCCCCCTCTGGGATCGCCCAGCCCGCGGACACGCTCCTGTGGTGCCCGGTCCTCTTCCCCGGAGGAGCGTCCCATCCCTCCTAGGCGCCCCCCTTCTCTGCCTCCATCATCCCCGCCCTCTCCCTCAAAAACCTCGCCCAAAAAAACTGCTAACGGTGCTAAGTCGCAGCTATTTTGGTCTTGGCTCGGTGGGGCGAGAGGGAGACACTGGGTTCCCCGCCTCGCCGTTTGTCTCCGGGGCTTTTCTTGGAGGGGACAAGATGGTGGGCCTGGAGGAGGTGAGGCCTTTCCTTTCTTTCTTTAGCCCCACGTGTCGGGCCCGGCTGCCGCGGATGGCTGCAAGGTGGCCCGCGGCACGTGGGCAGCGGGCGGCCTACCCGGCCAGGCCGCGCGCGCTGATGAAGTCATCATCCGGGGCTGCTTCGGCGGCAGCCATTTTCTCTTCCCTTCCCCCGTTCTCTAGGAGGCAAGCCCTTCGGTCTGGCGGCCATTTTGTGTTCAGAAGGAGCTGGCATTGGGCACGGGGAGGGGGTCCCCGGGAAAGGAGGAGGGGGGTGGGGGCGGTCCGGAGCTCCTGGTGTGCTGCCCGATCGCCTCCCCTCCCTCCAGGCTTCTCCGGAAGGAGTTAAGTTCTCCTTGTGCCAACAGGGTGTAGGCCATGCCAAGTGCCCCGAATAGGATCCACCATGGTCCTGCTCCCGCGAGACCTTTCGCCCAGTTCTGCCCCCTCCTTGTGCCCATGTGTGCCCGTTCTGCCTTCCGATGCACCCCCCCCAACTCAAATGAATAAAGTGGAAAGACTGTGAAACACAAGAAGGTTCACACACACACACGCTGTGGTGGCCCGCCAGTGTCACATGTGCCAGCAGCCCGACACACTCACTGGTGGGGGAATTATTAGAAGCACAAGCAGGAGAGAGTGCGGGAAGGCGACACACTTTAAATAACTCGCTGTTTACTTTCGAAACAAATTCTTGGCTGGGAGAACCACTTTCCCCCCCTCCCTCTGTCCCCCCTCACTTCCTGGCAGCCATTTCAGGAGCCGAAGGGGAGGAGGAGGCGGGATGGGGAGTAAGGAATGAACCTGGGGTGGGGGGAAACCCACGAGGAAGAGCACTGCCAAGGGGCCGTGCATGTGCGTGCACACACGCACACATACTCACACACATGTGCGCCGCACGTCAGGCGTGTCTAGGCACATGGATGTGCTCACTCAGGGATGGAACCGTTTTTCTCCGGGAAGCCATTTTGGTTATCCTGTGAACCTCCCCGTGCCCGCCCCCCCCCCCAGAAGCCGCGCCCCCATGCCAGGGGGGAGCCCGTGCCAGCTGCGGGCCAGAGGTGGCAGGCAGCAAGGGAAGGAGACGTGGGCTGTCTCCCCTTCCCGGGCTTCACCCTCCTCTTCCCCCCCTCCCTTTTCTTTTTCTAAGGAAAACGTCACCAACTTTGGCAGGGAGGGTGGGTGATTAGAGAGGGAGAGATGACCTGTGCCAGGGAAGGATGGTTGGGGGAAGGGGGAGATCTGATGGGAGGCTGGCAGAGGGGAGAGGGAAAGGGAAAAAAACCCAAACTGGCTCTGAGACGAGAGAGGACCATCACTGAGAGCTGGAGGGGGAAGGAGACCAGAGCTGGCTCACACGTGTGCACACACACAAACACACACACACACACCCCTACCCTCCCTGCTTTGGTGTTGGATCTGATCCTAACTTCGTGTACAACCTCAGACCAGTGGATTTCTCTCTCTGGGCCTCAGTTTTCTCATCTGTAAAATGAGGAGATAGCACGAGATAGTCCTCAAATACCCTCCTACTCCCTGCATGTTAAGAAGTGACTTTGGGAGCCAGGCTAAGGGGAAGACAATGAGAGCACAAGGTTGGAGGACCGCAGGGACATTCTGGGGGGCAGGGGAAGGTTGTCCCGGCTCTGAGTGGCCCAGTGAAGGAACTAGCATTGATTAAGCACCTACTATATATGCCACTGTGCTGGGTTGGGGCTTGGAAAGGTCGGAAGTTGGGTCTTAGGATGCAGGTTGCCCAGCAGACAACACTCTCCCTCTGCTTCACACATTTCCCTGTTTACGTTGCTTGGGGATTCTCCCTTGCACAGGTGTGGCCAGGTCAAACTTCAAACCAGGCCAGGTGTTTCTCCTGATGCCAGGCCGCAGGTGGGGCAGTGAAGGGGTAGGGCAGAGAAACGGTCTATTCTACCGTTTTCTTGTAGGGCTGTCAAGGTTCTCTGAGTACCACAAAGATGTCTACTTGGGAAGTAGGGTAGATGAAAAAAAAAGACCTGGAAAGTTTGGCTCACTCCAAGGTCAACAGGAGCCAATGGCATGACATACTACTAGTCAAGAAAGCTAAGATGGCCTGAAGCTTCATGAAGCCAAATCTCACATCTCACGTCCAAATGAGAAAGAAGATGACCTTCCAGCACCTGACCTATCTGGAGGGTTGTGTCCAGCTCTGGATGGCACATTTTCAAGAAGGCGTTGACTGACAAGCTAAAGGCTTAGTCAGAAGAGGGCTCCAGAAGTGGGCAATGGAGCCTTGAAAGAGTTGGAAAACCAAAGCCCAGGATGATAGGTTGAAGGAATTCAGGTGTTTAACATGGAGAAGAGAAGGCTTGGAAGCAGACTGGAGTAGAGAGAGAAAAATGACCACAAATATCTGAAAGACTGTCAAGCTGGAAGAGAGCTTTGGCTTATTTTGTTTGGCCTCAGAGGGCAGAACTAAGATAACAAAGGGAAGTTACAAGGAAGTAGATTTCGGCTTGATACAAGGAAGAACGTTCTACAATCAGAGCTACACAAAAGGGGCCTGATGGGCAGGTGTTCATGAAGCTGTCAGGTGACAGAGAGATTCCTAACCCGGGGTAGGGAGAGGAGTTAGCAGGAAGGTTGGACTAGATTGCCCCTGGGTTCTCTCTGTGTTCTGAGAGGCTAGGGATCTGTCTATGACATGAGGACAGTTAAGATCATCTCCCAGGGCCTTTCCAATTTTAATTTTGTGGTCCTGTGGTCCTCTAGGTCTCTGTGGGGATGGGGAGGGTGGGGAGATAGGTTGAGAGTGGGCAACAATTAGCTCTAGGCCCTGGCACGAAGCTAGAAGTGCTAGAAGTGCCTGAGTACCCAAGCATTAGACCAACTACCCAGTCCTGGCAATATCATGGCTCCTAACCATGAGATTTTTTTCTTCCTCTTTGGACTCAGATCTTTCCCTCAGACTGACTTCCAGCTAAAAGGATTTCCTCTCTGCCCACTTCAGAGCTGAAGTTCTCAGTTCATTTTTTTTAAAAAAAACATCTTGATCCTCACGGGTTTTTCTCTGTCCATCAGTCAACAATCTCTTCCACAAATATTTATGGGTAGGTGCTTGGGGCCGAGGTGGGGGGAGATGGAAGGTTATGAGACAGTTGAACCTTATCTCCCACTGAAGGCAGAAGTCCTGCTCCAAAGTCTTGTGTTGGGGTGTGGCTCCAAATCTGATCAGTCCTTACAGGCTCAGTTCAAATTCTACCTCCTTCCTGGAGCCCACCCTGATCATTCCAGCCATCACTGATCTCTCCCTTTCTAGACATCCTGAAACATTTCTTATCTGGACCACAAGTCTGGCCGCTTAGTTACCGTGATACCTTGCTGACCCCACAGGTTACTCCTCTGCCATCTCCAGCTTTCCAGCGACCAGTCAGGCTGGTCTCCTGGGATCACAGAGATGGAAAGAAACTTGGAGGTGATCTATTCTAGCCCAATGCTCTCACTTTACAGAGGAGGAGACAGAAGGCTGTGGGATGGAAAGGGACTGGCCCAAAGTCACAGTTCCTTCATGCCATGTAATATCAAAGGTCAGCCAAGATCACAGAATTAGAGTTGGAAGGAGACCTGAGGTATCATCTAGTCCAATCCTGTCATTTTATAGAGTCCAGAGAGGCTAAGTGATCTATGCCAGGTCGCAAATGTGTTTGAGTGGCAAAGTGAAGATTGAAAGTCTCCCTCTGAGTTTTCTGTTTCTAAATCTAGTGATCCTTCTTTTCATCAAGCTGGCTGCTTAGCTAAAAGTTAGTCTAGATAAATGATGGAAGGTTTCTTCTAGCTCTGAGATCTTATGATTCTAAGGTTCTTAGACTCATAAAATTCAATGACTCCAAGTCTTGTATACCTAACCAGAACAAGATCCTTTACTAAAGAGTGGGACTTTGAGGCAGCTGGGTAGTGAGGTGGATGGAGCACTGGCCCTGGAGTCACGAGGACCTGAGTTCAAAAATGGCCTCAGACATGTACTAGTTGTATGATCCTGGGCAAGTCATATATCCTTATTGCCTCAAAAATAAAAATAAAAAAAGGACTAGGACTTCTTCTCCGGTCCTATTATAATGCATAATGGTAAGCATGTATTGGTGAGGGGAGGGAAAGAGGAATCTTTTGGGGGTAATTCCTAGCATGGAAACTCCCTCCATAGACACAGGTCAGCAATTCCTCTGTAACTTACAGTTGCCTGGGGACAATGAAAGGTTAATTGACCTGCCCATGGTCACACAGCTAGTGTGCATCAGACTTCAAGGCTGGTCCCTCTATTGGCTGCACCATATTGCTTGGGCTAGGCACATGGCAAGTGAATAATAAAAGACTTATTGACATGACTTCCTGGCCCCTAGGATTACTCCAGGTGTCCCAGTCTGCTAATCTAATCCTGACTTAGGAAGGATGCAGAAATGGTGGCTTAAAGGGTGAAGATACAGAGATAAAATGGCCAGGAGGAGGGCCCCTCCCTAAGAGCTCAGCAAAGAGCAGCTGGGAGCATAAGGCAAGTGGTTGGGGCTCACTGGAAAAATTAAAGCAGGAGACGTTTTTCATCTTTGGATCCCCAGCACTGTGTAGGGTACATTACACATAGCAGGTCATTTAATCAATGTTTATGAAGCTTATTGAGGACAACAATGAGACCTCTCTGGGGCTCAATTTCCCTATCTGCAAAATGAGCATGTTGAACTCAAGGATCTCTAAGGATCCTTACAACTCTGGTGTTTGATGATCAGTGAATCCATCTACTGATCAACATTCATTTAAAAGCCTACTATGGGTCAGTCACTGTTCTAGGCACTAGGGATCCAACTGTTTAATAGTTGTTTATGAATCTTGCTAGAATAAATCAAAAGCATCAGAGACATATTAGAAAGAGATGATAATGACATGGAAGAAACAGACAGATGGACTGTTGAGGGAAACATGGTGATTCAGGTGTGGATGAACATAGCTTACCAGTGAGACAGCTTGAGTGGAGCAGACTTACCAGTCACCCAAGACCCTGTCTTCCTAGTCTTGTGCTTTGGCAGTTGGGTAGGGGAATCAATCCCACCTTCTCTGAGACCTAAGCCCTTCCAAAGATCTTTGATTTTTCCTCTGAACATAGAACCTGCATCTGGGTGGAGCCAAGAAGCCGGGAACACAGAATCAGTCAATTTTAGCATGTGAAGGACATATGTAAACCTGTCACTTGACTGATGGAGAAACAGACCTCAGAGGGCAAGGGTGACTTGCCCAATACAAGAGACGGATTAGGACCAAGGTTGTCCAACTCCCAGGCTGCAGCTCTTTCCATTTTCCATTTGTGAAGCTCTTTTTTCTCATCTCTTAGGCTCATCAGAACACAGATTTAAAGCCAGAAGAGAACTTGGAGATCATCTGGTCCAATTCCCTTATTTTACAAATTAAGAAACTGAAGACAGAGAAGGGACTTGTCTAAGGTCACACTGGTAGTGACAGAACAGAATTTGAACCCAGATCCTCTGACTCCAAATCCACCTTCCTTTCCATTGTCTCCTCCTCACCCACAGCACTTCTCATTCTCCATTCCTTGGCAAACTCCCTAAGAGATCTTTGTATTTGACTCCTTCCTGGGAGTCATAAGATACTCTTCTTGCCTGCTCCTAAGATCTTCTCCACCTCCATCTGGCAACCTACCAGAGATCATCTCCATTCTCCTGCCTTCATGTCAGCTGCCCATATTGACCCCTGGCTCTCGGCCCACCGGGATCAGGAATTTCCTGGTATTTATCCTACAGTCAGGCTTCACCCAGGTGGCACAGTAGATAGAGTGCTGGACCTGAGGTTAGGAACACCTTAGTTCAAAGCCAGCCCCAGACACCTACAAGCTGTATGACTTTTGCTGAGTCACTTAACCTTTGTCTTCCTCAGTTTCCCCATTTGTAAGATGGAAATAATAATAGCAGCTACCTCCTAGGGGTGTTGTGAGCATCACATGAGACATCTGTAAAACATCTGGGAAATCTTAAAGAGCTATAGAAGTCCAATTTTTAGTATTATTATTTCACCTGGAGTGTTAGGGAATTGGAGGTCCTACTGAAGCAGCCCAAGAAAGCAGCCATTCTCTCTCCACTTTATCCACTGCTTCCTTCTGGTGGGCCCACGGGAGAGACAATCTGTGACTTCCTCACTGGGATCCTTCCTGCTTCACAATAGCTCATGCGGCTGTCTCCTCTAACGAGTCAAGAGAGCCCATGTGAGAGGGGTACGCTGAGCATGCTCTGTGGGTTTTAGTAGGTCTCCTTAAAGGAAGAGCCAGGGTGAGGGAGACGGCCCCAGACAGGCCTCTGCCATCTCCAGCTTTCTCCTGGGATCGCAGAGATGGAAAGAAACAGATGAGGGGAGGGCACCGTGAAAACTGCCTCCGCGGGGTCCATATTATGTACCTGGACCTCTACCCCTCCTCCTCCTGTCCTCTACTCCCTCACACACACACAATGGCCCTGGGCTGTGCAAATCTGTACTGGATCCTTAAAACTAAAGACAGGTGGAGGAGGAAATGGAGGAGGAAGGATATAAGGCCTGCTTCCAGGCCGTCTACCAGGGTGGATGGATGGTGCTGATTGGTTCAGTGCTATAGACCTTGCCTCCCAAGCACCATCACTTCCAATTCTCCCCCCATCCCTGCCTGCCTCGGCTAGTGAATCCTTCACCCAGAGGTGCAGGGACATCAGAGGTGTGGAGAGAAAGCTGGATTTCTAGTCAGGAGACCTGGGTTTGAGTCCTGACTTCTATTTATTCACTCTACATATTTACCCTGGGCAATTCACTTCCCCTTTCCTTTGCACCTCAATCTCCTTACCTGTAAAATGGAAGTAATATTATTTATACTATCTGGCTTCTAGAGCTCAAACAAAAAGAACACAGCAAACTTTTAAGGCCTACAGAAAAGTGAAGTGTTATTACCTAGCCCCTCCCAGAAACCTGCACATCGATCCCTCCTCCCCTTTAGAAACCAGCTCCGGGCACAAAAGGGCTCTCTGGGAAGGTTTCAACGTTGCCTCTGGAGCCCACTGCCCAGGCAGGAATCCAGAGGGGCCCATTGATCTCCTGGCAATCAATTCCACTGCAATGCAGAGCCGAGGAAGTGGGAAGGGATTACAAAGGGCCCTGCCTTCCACCACCAAGCATCTGGAATCTCTGGCTTCTGCAGCCACCCTAGGCCTCGTTCTACTTCCTCCCACAGGCTAAGACCTAGAGCCCACAAAAGGCCACAAGTCCTTGTTCTCGACTATCGGCCTATCTTCTGGAGCCTGGCCAGGCTCACCTTTCAGAAAATGGCCCTATCACTCTTTTTTTTTCTGAATAAGACTATCCTACCCAGACTCCCCCAACCTACTTTGCCCCATTAAGAAGCTCACTAGCTAAAGGGAGAACAGAATCTTGCCCCCATAGATTACTGGAACGGCTGGAGGTGCTTCTGTAAAATAAGGCCCCTCCCTTCTGTCCTATCTCTCCCCAGCACTCCTCTGATCAGTTATGGGGGAGTGGGGGGGGAAGCAGGGGTAGGGGGAGGGAGGGAGAAGACCTGAGTTCTAATCATTGGCTCACGGAATGACCTTGGACAATCAACAGTCAATCCATAATTTTTTATTAAGCAGCTACTATGTCACAAGCACTGGGCAACAGGTTGGTCATTGTGTGGCCTTGGACAAGTCATATGCCCTCCTCAGGATCTCAGTTTCCTCAACAGTAAAATTTGGAGATTAGATTGACTGATCTCTAAGGCCCTTGCCAATCTGAAAATCCTATGATCTTATTGGCTAAGACCCCTCTCTGGGCCTTGGCTTCCCTATCCAGAGTATTTTAATGGATAATGCCTAAAGCCCCTCCCAACTCTAAGACTATGAGAGTCAGCTTGGCATTGTAGATAGATTGCTAGGCTTGAGTTTGAAACCCGTTAGCCATATGACCATGAGCGAGTCAGTTAAGTTCTCTGAGCCTCAGTTTTATCATCTGGGAAACGGGGACAATAATATCTACCTCACAGGGTTGTTGTGGGGCTCAAATTAGATGAGGATTTTGTACATTTTAAAATGCTATATAAATGTCTGTTGTTGTTATGATCAGTCTAGGATTCTCTGATATCTTTGTCATCAGTCTCACCCTTGGGGAATCTGTTCCTTTAAGAGCCTCCTCCCGGCTGGGGATGGTCCAGGCTGCCCTTATATAACCCCCCGGCCCAGCTGGCCTTGTGTAACCACCGCTTATATAATGATTCCCCAGAAACAGCCTAGTCTGTCCTGCCTGTCAATCTCTGACCAACCTGTCCCTGTCTGTCTGGCCCAGCTGGGGGGGAGAGGTGTCAATAGGGGGAGGGGGGAAGGGGTAGCAGTGGGAAGGGCCTGAACCATAGAGGGGCTAGGGAGGATGGTGTCTGAGGAGGAAGAGCAGGAAGGGCAGGGAAGAAGCCTTCAGGGTTCTGTATTGGAATCCATCCCAGCTCAAAGGCTGGGAGTTGGGTGTGGCTCTGGCTCTGTGGATGGGTTGCCTGAGATTCTCAGTTTGGGGAGGAGTGAGGTACAGAAACAGGGGAGCTCAGGCCTCCAAAGAGTTTTCAGGATCAGCCATGGGAACCTTAGCATCAAAGAACTGACAAATCTTAGAACCATAAAACTTTACAATCTGAGACTCAAAGCATCTTAGAATCATATGGCCACAGAATTTTGGGATCATCACAGATTGTTAGAATCTGTGCACTCTAGAATCTGAAGATTATAACAAAAATGTGGCACTGTAAACTAAAAGAATCAGAAAACTTTAGAACCTTAGAATCACAGGACCATAAAATCCTAGGTTCTATAAGCACAGATTCCTAGAATCACATAGTCAAAGAACTCAAGATCCAAGAACTGTAGAATCTCAGAATTATAAGAATCTAGGATTCAGAGAACTTTGGACGCTTAGAATAGTAAAACCATAGAATCTGAGAAGCACAAAACTTTGGAATACTGAATCACAAAACCAACCCTGTCATTTACAATTCCAGGACCTTGGAATACATTCATAGAATTTTAGAATGACATAGAACCTGGGCAAGTTTAACCTGTTTACCTTAGTTACCTTACCACAGAATCCTTTAGAATCACAGACACTTGGAATAATTCAAACACAGAATCTTAGGATACAGAGCTATAATCTTAGAAACATAGATGCTTAGAATTATGCTGTCATAGAATCATATAACCATGGAATCTCACAATAATAGAACCTTAGAAACGTATAATCATGGAATCTTAGGACTGAAGAAATTTAGAATCTCAAAGCCATAGTCTTAGATCCATAGATGCAAATCTTAGAATTATAGAATCAAGAAGCCATACAATTGCAGAATCACAGAACCTTGTAATCATATAATCACAGAATTTTAAGGCACAGGAACTTAGAATCCTGAAGCTATAGTCTTAGAACCAGGAAAGGTTTAGAACTGTGCAGTCTATAGAGTCTTAGAATTCTAGAGCCTTACAATCTTAAAATCATAGAAGATTAAAATTGTGTAGTCATGGAATGTGGGACTGCTGATAAACGTGTACTCTGTACTCCTACATTAGGTCACTTGTCATCCCCCAAACAAATCCAACACTTTCCTACCTTTGATGTTTCTTGTGCCTGGACTGACTTCCTATTTCTAGCCCCCATTCTCCCTTCTTTACCTGTTAGCATCCCAGCCATCTTTCAAGTCCCAATCAAAGACCACTTCCTCCATGAAGCTTTCTCTAATGTCTCCCCACCCCCAAGTGGAAATGATCTCATGTGATCTTAATCATATATTATACTCTTCATTTATTCTAGATGGCTCAGGGGACAAAGCACTGGACCTGGAGTCAGGAAGACCTAAGTCCAGATCCTCCTTTAGACAGTTACCGACTATATGAACCTGGGCAAGTTTAACCTGTTTACCGTAGTTTCTTCAACTGTAAAATGATGATGATGATGATGATGATGATGATGATGATGATAACACCTACCTACTAGGGTTGTTGTGAGGATACAATGAGATTGTATTTGTAAGGTACTTTGTGAAATTTAAAGCCTCATATAAATGCTGTTATTACTGTTACTATTATTAGAAGATTTAGTGAGGAACTGTGGCTCAAGCTAGAAGCACTCTGGGGACTGAAAGAAAAGAACTGTCATGCAAGAGATTAGGATTAGTTAGGGAAGACTGCATGGAGGAGGTAGCTCTGGAGCCGGCCTGTTTGCTAAGTGGGCTGGGGTTCTCTTGCAGCTAAGTCAGAAGGGGACAATACTGTTATTTGGGCCTAAGAAACTCTTTTCTCCAGGCTTGGGCCTTGAAGAGAGGAGGTATTTGGAACATATGAGGAATGACCAGATCTTCTTACAGTACATCCTTCTCCCACCCACAAAGCATGGGCATTTACTCCCTTAACCTTCTGTCCTGAGACCTCTTCTTTGGTTTCATTTCTTCATTGCTAATGAAGTCACCTCCAGTGGTTAATTGGTCACCTCCAAGTAAAAGACTCCCAAATCCATATCCAGCCCTAGTCTCTCTCCTGAACTCCAGTTTCATGTTACAAACTGTCTCCACTTGCATGTTCTACCTCAAATCCAATGTATCCAAAACAGAACTGGTTATATTTTCTCCAAAACCTATTGTTCCTCCAACCTTCTCTATTTCTATTCACCATCTTTCCAATTACCCAGGTTTACAACCTTGGAGTCATTCCTGACTTTTCCTCTCCCCCCCACCCCCATTACCAATCAGTTTGTCAACCAGAGTGGGGAACCTGCAGCCTAGAGGCCACATGCCACACTCAAGGACCTACAGGGCTACATGTGACCTTGAGGCCGAAGGTTCCCCACCCCCGGAAGTTGCTTGCATCAATTTCTTCCTCTCCAATCACCCAGCCTCTCTCCTAGTTTGGGCCCTCACCTGGATTATTACAATAGCCTCCTAATTGGTTTTCCATCCCCCATCTCATCCTCTATTCATCTATAAAAGTGATATCCCCCAAACCCACACGTCACTATGTCACTTTCCTACACAAAAATCTTCAGTGGCTCCCTATGCCTCTAGAATAAAATACCAAATCTTCAGCCCGACATCTGAAGCCCTCCATGACATGGCTTCCCCCCACCTTTTCAGTTTTATTTCCTGTTACTACTGCCCTTTATCTCTCAGAGACACACAGCACAGCCAGACCATGGCAATCGAGTCAAACTGGCCTGCTAGCTGTTCCCCATTCGTGGCACACAGGGGTCCCCCATCTCTGGACCTCATCCCTTCCCCCTACTTCCTAGAATCCCTATTTTTACTTAAATTATAACAAGGGTAGTGGTGGCTTCCTCCAGGCCATCCCTGGTTCTCCTCCTCAGCTTCTCTGGGGATGACTCTCTGTATGCTTTTGTATCTACACCACCGTGGACGTGCTGGAGCCCACAGTAGACTGGAGAGCTCTGGAAGGCAGGACTTGTCTGTGCCTTTTACCGAGGCATTCTCAGTATATTGGGCGCTTAATGCTTAGCCACTTGAATTGAACAGAGTCTTAAAGCATGTGGTTTCGACTCAGGACTGTTGTGTTTCTCCGGCTGTGATCCAGTCTCCACATCTCAAGAAAAGACCCCTGGAATTCAATGAGTGGCCACGTCCTCGCATTGAATTGGTGGGAAATCCCTCTTTCCCCCCGGCTGGCAGAGGTGTCCTGGGGAGGGGGTGGGGACCGGGGGGACACTGGAGCGTAGACCAGGGAGCCCAAGGGACCCCGAGATTGTGCCCTTGAAGCGCCCCCTTTGACTGGGGGCGTGGACAGCCGGCTGCCTCTGTGCGTGCCCCCCGCCGCTGAGGGGAGGGGCGGGGAAGAGCCAGGGTCCCCAAGACTCTCCTCTCTTTTCCTGAGGCGGAGGAGGCCCCGGACCCCCGCAGGCTGGTAGGGGTTGGAGTGCGGCGGCCCCTTTAAGGGAGGCGGGGCAGGGGCGGGGGCGGTCGCTGTCCTCAGGTGACCCGATGGAAAAGCCAGGCGGGGAGGGAAGAGGCCGGGGCCGGGGGAGGGGGAAGCTGGCTGGCAGCGGCGGGGGGCGGGGCGGGGCGCGGAGCCCGCTCTTCCCGATGGATGCGGCTCGGCTGGTGGCAGAAAGAGCCCTTGTTCGCCGCCGCCGCCTTGCTCCTGACCTACATTCCTCCCCATCCCCCAGTGCGCCCAGCCGGGCCGGGGGTGATGGCAGTCTGGACCACACGACCACCCTGTACTCGGACCCGCCGGGTCCCGGGCGAGAGAGAGAAAGAGCCACCCAGAGAGACCAGCAGAGAGGGACACACAGCCACACAGACAGAGGGATACGGACGAGGAGACACCCAGGGAAGGGGGACAGAGAGAGCGTGGGAAAGGGACACAGAGACACCCAGAGAGGCAGAGGGACACCCAGAAAGACAGAGATGGGGAGAGAGATGCACAGACACCCAGGGACAGGGGGACAGAGACACCCAGAAAGACAGACGGGGGAGAAGGATGCACAGAGACAGACAGAGGGACACAGACAGGGAGACACCCAGGGACAGGAGATCAGAGAGAGCCTGAGAAAGGGACGCAGAGAGAGACACCCAGAGAGGCAGAGGGACACCCAGAAAGACAGAGATGGGGAGAGGGATGCACAGACACCCAGGGACAGGGGGACAGAGACACCCAGCAAGACAGACCGGGGAGAAGGATGCACAGAGACAGACAGAGGGACACAGACAGGGAGACACCCAGGGACAGAAGATCAGAGAGTGCCTGGGAAAGGGACACAGAGAGAGACACCCAGAGAGGCAGAGGGACACTCAGAAAGACAGAGATGGGGAGAGGGATGCACAGGAAACATAGAGACCCTGAAGGATGGGACACGGGGCTAATAAATGCTTGTTGTTGTCTGACAGACAATGAGATAGTCAGGGAGAGACAGACGGAAAAATGGAAAGGAGATACCACTGGAGAAAGAGACAAAAAGAGACAGAAGGGTAGGGACAGACAGAGATAGGGTGAAAGAAACAGGAAAGAAGAAGGGAACAGAAAAATGGAGAACCTGAAGCAGACAGACTAGGAGAGAGATGGTAGAAACAGGGAGACAGATAGACAGACAGGCACAGAGCCAGAGAGATATCCAGGGGGAGAGACACATCAAAAGACAGACAGACAGAAAGTAAAAAAAAAAACCAAAACCCAAGAAAGAGAAAGACGCAGAGATAAGAGAGACACAGTGAGATGGAGAGAAGGCAGAGAAACTGGAGAGAAAAACAGATATCCAAGCAGAAAGAGACCAAGAGAAAGAAGGGAAAACAGAAATGAAGAGATGGAGACAATGAGGGAGGAAGACACATAGGGGACAGAGACAATGAGGGATGGAGAGACAGAGAGAGACAGCAGAGCAAGGGCACAAAGAGAGAGAGACATTGGAGCAAAGACAAACAGATCTAGGCAAAAAAAAAAATAGACACTGGAGAGAGAGAGGAGGTGGGAAAGAATAGGAGGTTGGCCCAGGAACTATTAATAGGATTTAAAGTAGAGGATATGCCAGGTAGGACTAGGATCTAGCTGGTGTGAAATCCCATCTAGGGACTCTCTGGGGTGAGCCAGTTCCCCAGATCCCCTCCCAATTGGTAGCTCCACTCTCCCATCCCCCTTGGTAATCGGAGGAAAAGGAAATCTAGGTCACCACCCTGGCAGCAGCCCACAGCTGTGGATATGGATGTGGTGGTGGAGGAGGGGGAGGGCCTCAGGGTCTAGCTATCCTCCCCCCCTTTTCCACTACATGAGGAAAGAGGCCCCCACCTGTCAGCCCCTTGGTTCTAAGTCTGCTTCATAGTACATATGGCACTAGGGGAAAGGGACTCTGGGTTCCCTGGTAGAGAGAGGAAGAGAGGAAGGAGATGAACACTTTCTTCTCTCCTCCTCCCACCCTCTTGCCCTCTCTCCTCTCCTCTACCCTTCTCTGGTGCCCATGGTAGCTGTAGCACCAGCAGAAGACAAGGGACAGAAATTCCACTGCCTGGTGCCAGCCCTCACCAGAGCCAGGGAAGCCCATTTCAAGCAGATTGGGCAGGAGCTGAGAGCTAGGACATCCCTAATTGGCCAACCAGGCCCTTGGGAGGGCACCAGCTGTTTATTGTAACCAAATGCAGGAGAGCCGTATGATCAATCAGTACCCATTGTCCTAGGATTCCCAAACCCAGATGTACACACAGACACATCCAGAACCCCAAATAAATATGCAGGGACATCCATACCCAGAAAGATGTAAAACAGCCCCAAACATACTCATATGCCCAGATATATCCACCCAAGTACACTGCCTCCCATCCTTATAGACACATCCCCATACAAAAAATAGGTTCACAGGCGCCTTCTTCTCTGGTTCCCTTGAACCCCATCTCTGTCTTAGTCTTTGTCTCTCCTCCCTTCCCTGGCTTCAGTTCCTCTTCCTGGGCATGCTTTCCTTGCCACCAGCCATGCCATCTGCCTGCTCTGGCACCAGGCTTTCCTGGCCCCTCCTGCATCCTGCCTCTTTGTAGGACATTTCAGTTCACTAACTGGACCCAGGCCTGGGGACTTGTCCACCCCTGGGTAAAGCCAGCCTGGACAACTAGGTGCCAGCTCCCCCTGGCTCAGCAAGGAGGCAGGAGGACTGGGCTCACTGTCCATTTTAATTGCTTTAATTGGGTCTTTAATTGCTTCCAGTGGGACCATGGTTTGGTCCCATAAGGAAATAATCTTAGAACCACAGAAGTTCATACTTAGATTAGAACTGGGAGGGACTTTATAATACAGAACATCAGAGCTGAAAGAGAGCTTAGAGATCATTAAATCATCCTCCCACATACCACCCCCCCCCAATCCCCCAGCCATCTTACAAAGGGTGAAACTGAACTCAGATAAGGGGAGTGATTTATCCAAGATCACACGTTAGGGAGTCACTAAAAGAATCAGGTCCCAAATCCAGGTCTCCTGGCTCCAAGTGCAGTGGGAACTCCATTCCCTGATGCTTTTTTGCTTTGTTCTCTTCTCCCTGGACCCTACTCCCATATTTCTTTCTTCCTTCCTTCCTTCCTTCCTTCCTTCCTTCCTTCCTTCCTTCCTTCCTTCCTTCCTTTCTCTTTCTTTCTTTCTTTCTTTCTTTCTTTCTTTCTTTCTTTCTTTCTTTCTTTCTTTCTTTCTCTTTCTCTTTCTCTCTCTCTCTCTCTCTCTCTCTCTCTCTCTCTCTCTTTCTCTGTCTCCCTCTCCCTTTCCCCTAAGGGTCCAGAATATTCCTGTTCAATTTGCAAAACTGGAGCTTGTACCTAGAGGTAATTATGATTCGGGGGTGGGGGATAGGGGTGCATAAGACTTGGAATTAGCAGACCTGGGTTCCAATTCTTACCTTGGGTAAATCATCTCTTCTGGTACTCATCTTCCTCACCTGTCAAATGGTGGTGATGGAGGGGGAAGGGAGGCTTTAGAACGGATGATCCCTCAGGTTACTCCCAGTTCTAATTCTCTGTGATCTGCCATCCATACCTATTGCTCAGCATTCTAGGACCAGACCCAAGGACACTAGAACAATCCCTTAAAACTATACATTCTAGATCAGATATTATTATCCTGGGGTTCCTGGATCCCCAAACACTCTATGGATAGATTTCAGGGAATCTGTGAGCTTCTTTTAAAAATTACTTGATAACCATATTTCAATATAATTGCTTTCCTTTGTGATCCATTTATATCCATTTGTAAACATTATTCCGAGAAGGGCTCTGTAGACTTTCCCAGACTGATCGCCAAAGGGATCCAGGACCCCAACAAGGTGAAGAACCTCTGTTTTGTATATAAATATGCAGAGTGGCACAGCAGGAACTCGACTTTAGGACCAGTAGTTCAAAAGTCTCCACCCTATGAAGCCCGTACACTTGCTGTTCTAGACCACATCTTCCTTTCTTACTCCTCCCCATGAAGAAGGAGGACTCACTTTTCAAACATCTGCAGGCAGTGATCATGTCCCCCCTAAGCCTTCTCTTTTCCATGATAAACACCCTCAACTGCTTCAACTCATCTTTGGAAAGCCTAGTTTCCAGTTCCTTCCCCATCCTGATTGTCTTTGTCTGGATGTGCTCCAATTCGTCAATGTCCTTCCTCAAATGGGGCACCCAGGATTGTTCAGAATCTCCAAATGTGGCCTGACCAGGACATAGTGAGACTCCCTACTTGTGGACCCCATGCTTCTATAAAAACAGCCTAAAATTGAATTCAAGCTTTGGGCTGCCATTCCACCCAGATGACTCATCTTAAGCTTGTGAGCTATGCACACTAAAACCTCCAGATCATTTTCCGTGTTATGTGTTGTCCAGGCATGTCTCCCGCACCCTCCCTTGGGTGGCTGATTTTTTGAACCCAAGTGTAGGGCTTTTACATTTAACTTTATTAGATGTCTTCTTATTAGATTTGGACCATTGTTCAGGATGCCACATAGCTAGCAAGTGATAGAAGTGGGACTGAAAGCTGAGGTGACAGATTTTAGCCCCTAATTGTCCTCTTTCTCCAATGTGTGAGCCTGGTTTCCCCAACTAGACTATTTAAACCTGAGGGCTGAGAATCGACATTCATCTTCTCTACCCCTCTGTAGTGAGCACAGCGGCTCTGGCCTGGGAAGCTCTCTAGAACATTTTGGCTGTCTGATTAAAAGGCCAAGAGTGAGGGCCCTTCTGGGGAGCACATATATGTAGGGCTGTGAAAGGTGAAGAAAGGATCAGGGACTGTCATCTAAGGAGGCATCCCAGGTAATGTGTGGGGCTGTCATGAAACTGGGCCCTGCCCTAACACAGGGGACCCAGGACCTATCCTCCCACTCCTCTCCAGCTGATCTATGTTGAAAAGTGGGGTGCAATGCAAAGAACTCTAGACCAAGAGGGGACACCTGGCTTATGGGCTACTCATACTGGATGACCTTGGATAAGTCACTTCTCTGGAGCCCAGTTTCCTGCTCTGTAAAATGTGGGGGTTGGATTAGTTTTATGGGGACCTTCCAGTGCTAAGAATATAAATTCCCTCTCAATAGTGGGCAATAATCCAAGATAAAGGATGGAAGGGGAGGAGAGTGGGAGGCAAAGGAAAGAATGTTCCAGCTGCCCCTCCCCTGCCCAGCCCCCAACCCCTTGGAGCCCTCAATTACCTTGGGCACCAGGCCAGGATGGCAGCTATAAACCCATTATCGGGCAGGGGGTATGCCAAAGGGGGTGGAGGACAGGTGGGAGCTACTGAGCCTACTTACCCAGACCCCATTCTCAGGCTCGGGAGTGCCCTCCTGGAGAGGGTGAGGCTGGAGTGACAGCAGGGAGGCCTGAGATTGAGGAGAGAGGGAGGAGGCAATGTTGGGGAGGGAGGGGCCCAGGTTTCCATTTCTGCAAATATGCATATGAATTTATTTGAGTATCCTTTTGCTTCCTACTCTCTCTGTCTCTCTGTGTCTCTCTCTCTATTTCTGCTTCTGTCTCTGTCTTTCTCAGTGTCATCTACCCCTTCGTGAAGAGACTATAAGACTCAGCTCTCTCCTCCCTAGTCTCTGGGGTGGCTCAATACCCTGAATGTACACATAATGGTCACACACACACACACTCAAACATAGAAATTCAGAAAACACACTTGGAAAGACAACCACAATCTCAGAAAGTTAGACTCAGCAGGGATCTTAGAGATTATGTGTGCACATGCCCGAGCACACGAACATGCCCCCAGTCCCCACACCTGGCTCCAGAGCTCTCCCCAGTGCGCAGATGGGGAATCAAGAACTAAACTGTTGGTGTGCTCTGCGATTTCTTCTTTTCTGGGCCTCAGCTTCCTCAGCAGTAGGATGGGTCAAGTCCCACAGGCTCTACCCAGCCCACCTGGGACAACTGGAAGAAAGCTGCTTAGAGCTATAGAAATCTTGATGATTGATGTCATCATTAATAATCCTGTTATTCGCAGTGAAACCATCCCATTTCTCATCAGGGGCTTCATATATTTTCCCCAGCCAATCTCTCAGTAGGATCTTGACTACACCTGGGGGGGGAGATTGGATTCCCTGCTTCCAGTTTCTCCCTGCTGCAACCCAACTTCGACTCGGACACCAAGGTAAACCGCTAGTCTGACAACGTAGTCCCCTCGGAGGCTACCTCGCTAAAGAAACCTCACTATTTTCTGATTACCTCCAGGCTAAAATACAAACTCTTCAACGTGACTTTCCAGCTGAAATGCATGTTTTTCCCCTTCTCATACTCTCTGCTCCAGTCCTTAGTGATACATCTCCTGCCTCATTCCTCTGCCTCCTTGGAATCATTCCCCCCTCACCTTCAATGCTAGAATCCCTACCTTTGTTCAAGGTTCACAACACTGCCTCTGAGGAGCCCTTCCAGATCCTTTCCGCTGGTCTGAAATCTTTCTTCCTCAAAATAACATGGCTATGCTTATTTGTGACTTACTTGTTTGTATGTTGTGCTTCCCATCAGCCATTTCCAGGAGTGTGAATGTAAGCTCTTTGAGGGTGAGAACTGGTTTTTCATTTTGTCTTTGTATGCCCAGCATCTAGCACTCTTCTTGTATACAGTAGGCACAGTAGACAGCATAATTAATGCTAATTGGATTATATTGGATTTGGAAGGGGAGCAAAGATTGTGACCCCCGCATTTTATAGATGAGGAAATTAAAGCCTAGAGAAGGAAAGTGTCTTGCCTGAGGTCACAGGTAGAGCTGGCACTAGAACCCAGGTTCCCCAAGGATATCCCAAGGACTTGTATCCTTCTATCATGCTGCCACCAAAAAGGTGATCAGGGCACTGGGAGAAGAAGTGGATGTCATTGTCTGCTGGCCTGACCTAGGCAACAGTTAGGGTATGGCTTGGGGGGACTATATAGTCCAGCTTCTCACCCTATATATACCCTATAGCCTTTTGAGGCAGGAAAGGGGTGGACCATTCAGCCTTTGCTTGAATATCTATCTCCAAGGACCATTATTGGACAGCTCTGGTTTTTAAAAGGTTCTTCTTTAAATTAGGGTGAGTCCCAAAGTCTCATGATATGGAATGTGTCCAGAATGAAGGAGACCATGGTCCCTCTGTGATTGGAGCACTCTGGTCAGCCTCCATCCTGAGTATTGTGTTCAGTTCTGGAAGGAGGGTAACTAGAGTAGGGAGGGGACTGGAAACCAGGCCATTCAAGGATTGTTTGAAGGAACTAGGGATGTTTGGCCTGGAAAAGAGAAGATAGAGGGGGAAACAACGGGCATCTTCAAATACTTAAATGGCTGTAAAAGGAAGAAGGAGATTTATCCCGGGTGACTTCTTTCAGGGCTCAGCTCAAATCCTCTCTTCTGCAAGAAGTCTTTCCTGATCTTCCCCTCTGAGATCATCTCCAATTTATTGTGCGTATAGCACATTCATGCATAGTTGTGTGCATGTTTTCTCCCCCATTACACTGAGACCCTTGAGAGTGGGGATTGGTTTTTTTTGCCCTTCTTTGTATCCACAGCACTTAGCATAGTGCCTAGCACAGAGCAAGCACTTAATAAATGCCTGTTGACTTCATTTGGCCTCAGAAGAGAAAGTTGGGGAAGCTACCCAGAAGCCATTTGATACTCGATGTAATAATTTTTAAAAATTCTAACAATTAGAGTTGCCCAGAAGTAAAAATGGACTGTTTTCAGGAGATAAATCCTCATCCCTGAGGATTCTTAGAGTCTGGAAGACCCCGTATAAATGTAACCCTCTTGCATTTCTCAGTTGGGATCCTGCTCTTAGGGAGGGAGTGTGGTACAGTGGGGTGAGCCCTGGATTTGGAGTGAAAAGACCTGGATTCAAATCCTGACCTGCATACCTTGGGCACATGACTTAACCTCTTTGAGGGTAAGTTGTTCAAGTATAAAATTAGGGAGTTGGCCTACATGTCCTCCGGGATCCCTTCTAGCTCCAGATCTATATAATCCTATGATTCTTGGTCTCTTGGTGAGCCCCCATCCCCCTGAGCCTTCCCTGTGCAGAAGGTAATCAGCTTATCTCTCAGCCTTGAGGCCAGTCCCTGTTCTGTCCCTAGACAGAAGGGAGCCTGAGTGTCCCTCCCCAGCCTTCATTCCATAGCTGGCACCCTACCTCTCCCCCCTCCCAAATCAAGTGGCTCCCCAGCCACTAACCCCCTCCTCCCAATCCCTCAGTGATGACTCTCCTCAAAGGAAGCCACAGGTCAGCTAATCGAGGCTGGAAGGCCTCTCTCTCTTCCATCTCTCTCACTTCCACAGACTCAGTGCCTCCCGCCCCCAACACCCTGCTCTCTATAAATAAGTAATGGCAGCAGTGTCTGAGACAGCCGCTCCGTATAAACAAACCTCACAGAGAAGCAATGTTCCCAGCACAGACAGCAGATCCATTTGTCATAGGGCCCAGCCGGAACGCCAGCTACCCTGGGCCCAGGCTCCAGCCCTTGAATTGCCTGGCGTCTCCGGCCAAAGGGAAGTTCCGCTCTTCCCTATCATGTGCTGCCCTGATGGGGCTGGGGGCTGGGAGGATGGATTAGGAAGAAGATGGGTCGATGTGGGAGGGGGGAGCTGGGTTTCTTTAAAAGATGGGCAGTCAACATCTCCCTACTCCTCGGTGCTATTATCTCTGACATTTTAAAGATGGAGTTACCGAGACCAAGAGAGGTCAAACAGCTTGTTCAGCCAAGTTCACACAGTGAATGCAGGTGATAAGATTTGAATTCAGTTCTCTAGCTTTTTAGCCCAGGGCTCCGAACGCCTATAACAATGACAACAACCACCAACATTATTATAGTACTTTATAGCTGACAATGTGCTCTATACACATGGTCTCATTTGATCTCTCTCCAACCTCGTGGGATAGAGATCTTATCATCACTCCCATTTTATAGAAAAGAAAATTGAGGCCACACAACTACTGTGGCAAAGGGATTTAAATTCTGGTCTTCAGACTCAGTGGATAGAGAGCTGGGCCTGGAGGCAGGAAGACCCGAGTTCAAATTTGGCCTCATATATTAGCTGTGTGACCCTGGGCCAGTCACTTAACCTCTGCATGCCTCAATTTCCTCAACTGTAAAGTGGGGATAATAATGGCACCTGCCTTCCAGGGTTGTGAAGAACAAATGAGATAATGTTTGAAAAAGCACTTAGCACAGCGCCTGGCACATAGGAGATGCTAAACAAATGTGCATTCCATTCTTAGGTCTCTGGATTTCCACCAGGCCACGGCTGATTCCCAATATTAATAGCTGACATTTATATAGTACCCTATAGCTACAAAGCACTTTCACAGCCATCATCTCGATCGAGACTCACAATAACCCTTCCAAACAGAGAATGCTAGGTATGGCCAGTATTACTATGCTATGTCTAATCGATTTCACAGATGAAGAAACTGCAACCCAAAGAGGGAAGTGACAAATCTAAGGTGACAAGCAGTAGGGGCAGGACTGGAACCCAGCGCAGATTCCAATCCTCTCCAGAAAGAGAGGGAGGGAAGAAACAAAAGCGGAGCAGACCCAGGACTCCTGGGTTAGGACACACGGCTCCTTGCTGTCTGAATGGGTAAACTACGTAGTGTAATGGAAAGCGCTCTTGGTTCAAATCCTGGCTCTGAACTTAGCGGCTGTTTGAGCAAACCTCCCCTCTCCGAGCCTTAGTTCTTAACTCTATAAAATGCGTATAATTTAACTTTTACTGTCTATTTCATAAGGCTACTATGAGGACAAAATGGGGTAATGTGTTAACACCCTGTATCAATAGGAGTTATTATTATATTCTATGAAGATTCCTTGGTTTTCCCACACTTGCCTTCCCCATTCTCAGATAGAACCTGGGACTCGGCTCACCAGAAGAGGTATTATAGGGAACCAGGGATAGGAGAGAGCCAGTAACCATAATGCAGAAATGGCAAAGGCCCTCATCTCCATCCCAAGCCCCTCCCAGCTGCTTTTCTCCGCCTCCATAGGCTGCTGCTGCTTCTGTTCCAGACCACAACATCCCCATTTCTTCACCCTCCTTTAGATAAGAGACCCAACAGAACCCTTAGAGGACCACAACTGAATTGGAGTTAGAGTCGGAGGGGATGGAGGCCAAAAGCTCGAGAGGCTAACATCTCCCCCCCAACCCAGATGCACACAAACCCTCACTTGTCCAATTATTCATGAACAAATATTTGAGGTCCCTGGCCTCATGAATCTTACATTCATTCATTCTATTAGGTCATTAGACATAGGCACGGATAGCTATAATCACACTATTCCATTGGCTCTAACGTCAGAAAAGTCTCTCCAAAGCTCACTAGCTGCGTGGCATTGGGCGAATCTTTTAACCTCCCTACATCTTTGTTTCCTACTCTGTAAAATGGGGAATAAGGTGGTACTCGATGACCTCCAAGGTCTCTTTAAGCTCTCGATCTATGATCCCATGATCCCAAGTACATTAGAGAGGTACAGAAGAAGACGTTCTGTCAGGTTCAAAGGGGAAGGCCATGCCTAGCTGAGGGATAGGGTCAGGGTGTGCTACACAGAGCATATGAGATGGGCTTTAAAAGAGTGGTAGACAAAGAAGGGGAGGGAGGGCATTCCAAGGAAGAACATTATGAGCCAAGGCACAGAGACAGGAGAGCACAGAGTTGGGGGGCAGGACAGAGAACTGTTCAGTATAACCAGAACCTATACTATAGTACTTGGAGGGGAACAATATGAGATAAGGCTGGAAAGATACAGTGCCATCATACTGTGGAAGCCCTTCAAGGTTAGGTAAAAGGGTTTGGACTTTACTTGGGAGCCACTGAAGATCTTTTGAACACAGTAATGACATGACCAGATCGACATGTAAGTAAGGTTACCGTGGCATTAGTAGGCAGAATGGATTGGTGGGGAGAGTGGAGGCAGGAAGACCTCTTACAAGGCCATTGCAATGGTCCAGGGAGTAGAAGGAAGGGTCTGTAATAAAGCGGCGGCCATAGGACTAGAGAAGAGGGGGCAATTGTGAGAAATTGTGGAGGGGAAAGTGACCAGACTCACTAACTGATGTATAGGAGAGATGAGGAGTGGGAAGGGACAGAGAGCCCCATGCTTACTGCCATGGGTGCCTTGGTGAACGCTGATGCCACAGGGAGAGATAATGAAGTCAGGAGGTATGGTGGGAAGGATAATGAGCTGTTTTGGTTTTTAACATATTGCTTTTGAAGTGCTGATGGGACATTCAGGTGGAGATGTCCTGTTGGCATCTGGAGATGAAGGTCAAGAGCTCAGAAGAGAGATTAGGCCTGGAGATAACTGATTTAGAAGTCAACAGCATAAAGATGCTAGGTGCCATTGAGGGAACGAATGAAATCTAAAAGGGGCAGAGAGAAGAGAGCTAAAGACAGACCTTTGAGAAACACTTATTAAGGGATCAAGAAGATGGAGAGGAGCCAGCAAAGGAGGCAAAGAGGTTGCAATATCTCTTGAAACTATGGGAAGAGAAAGTGTCCAGCAGGAAAGAATGGCCAGCAGTGCCAGAAACTTTAGAGAGGTCATGGAAGATGAGAACTGATGAAAGGTGCAGTGGATAGAGTGCTGGGCCTGGAGTCAGGAGGATCTGAGTTCAAATGTGACCTCAGACACTTCCTAGCTCTGTGACCCTGGGCAAGTCACTTAACCCTGTTTGCCTCAGTTTCCTCATCTGTAAAATGAGCTAAGAAGGAAATGGCAAACCACTTCAATATCTTTGCCAAAGAAAACCCCAAATGGGGTCATGAAGAGTAGGACGCAACTGAACGACTGAACAATAACAAAGATTTGGCAATCAGATCATCGGTGAACTTTGAGAAAGCAGTTTCAGCAGTGGTTGGGGTGAAAGCCAAACTATAAGCAGTACAAGAAAACAACTTGTGAGCAGATGGCAGCACAAGGTGTATTCAGTTTTTTTCAGAAATTCAGCGATGATGAGGAGGAGAGAGATGGGATGGGCCTCAAAAACCAAGGTGAGGGTTCGGCTTTGGTTTTTAAAGATTTGAGAAGCTGACTTTGCCATATAGTCCTCACACTCACAAACACTCGGACTTGGGAATACATGGACGTGTAAACACGTTTGTCACAAATGGAACCTCATATGTGTGTATACACAGAAGCAGGGAGCAGCGTGTGGATGGACTGTTTGATTTTGAGTCAAGGGATGTGGGTTCAAATACCCATAGTTCTTTGAGGTTTGCAAAGTGCTTTACAATTACTATCTCCTTCGGTACTCACAACAACCTGGAAAGTAGGTGCTATTATTATCCTAATTTTACAGATGGGGAAACTAAGGCAGAGATTGTGCAGGATCACCCAGTTATTAAGTGTCTGAGGCCAAATTTGACTCCAAGTCCAGTGTTCGATCCACTGGGCCACCTAGCTACACATTCCCTATGTAATGTTGGGCACGTCATATAATATCGGTCAAATGAGGGGCTTGGCCTAAGTGGCCTCCAGTCTCTTCCAGCTCGAAATCAAGGAGCCTGTGGCTTTTCATCATGAAAAACACTCTTAAAATATATGTAGATACACAAACATGTTTTAATAGTGCAAAGACAATCATATTCTTCCACAAATAGGCACGAACATGTGATACAAAGAAAAATGTTCTGACACAGACATACAACACATTCTTACACGCACGCACGCACGCACGCACGCGTGTGCACGCACACACACACACATCAATACCTATTGTTCACAGATTCACAAGCACATTTACTCCTACAAATGGACACACACAGAGACACTTTGACAAATAGACAGACGCACGTACAATATCTCTCAGTCCCACGGCTCACCTTATCATGAATGAGTAAATGAATGAGATGAAAAGAGTAAAGAACTGGGTTTAAATCTCAGCTCCAGCTTAAGACCACAGAACCACAGACTCAGAACTGGAAGGTACCAGAGAGTCCATTTGTCCCAACCCTTACCTGAGCAGGACTCTCCCTACCCTCTTCATGGTATTCTTGAAAACTGGTCATCTACCCTTCACTTGCAAACCCTCCAGTGGAGGAAAAGCCACTACCTCATTGCACTTCAGTTTCTCCTTCTGTAAAAATAAGGCTAATAATCCCGGGCCTGTAAACCTCATGGGGCCATGGCAAGACTCAGAGGAAAGACGGAATGGGTGTGAATGCTTTGAGTTGTAGAATGGTATATAAATAAATGTGAGGTTCTTTGCACCACCCTAGAGTGTGTGTGTGTGTGTGTGTGTGTGTGAGTGTGTGTGTGTGAGTGTGTGTGTGAGTGTGTGTGTGTGTGTTTGTGAGTGTGTGTGTGTTTGTGAGTGTGTGTGTGTTTGTGAGTGTGTGTGTGTGTGTGTGTGTGTGTGTGTGTGTGTGTGTGTGTGTACTCGCTCACCCACCCGAGCCTATGTTTTTGTTTGGGAGACAATCAAGGCTATCCCCTTGGCGAGGCCTGAAGCCACTGCAGCCAAGAGCTAGGGCTCCTCCCAGGCCCCTATAGTCTGGGCCTTTTCCCACACCAAACACTAGGCCTAGGGAAGACGGAGACACTCAAGGTCACTGGCAGATTGATTCAGGAAGTTTCCTTGCTCTCCAGACCAGACCACAGTCAGTGGTTCCAACACATAACAGCAGAAACAGGAAACAGGCAGGGATGAGGGGTGCTCAGTCAGTTTTTATTCTGGGCCCAGGCAGTGGGGGTAGGCTTGGGTAAGAGGACCAAGTCTGACCCTTTCCTTGGCCAGAGACCTTTCTCTGAGCCTCCTGCTTATGAGACCCTCCTCTTAGCCACCCAATGCAGGAAGCTGCCTTGTCAGATAAATTGAGGAAAATATGAGAGTCAAAAGACCTGGCTGGATCTGAGGCCTGACCTTGCCACTGACCAGCTATGGGACCTTGGACAAGGTCTCAGTTTCCACATCTGTAAAAGGGGTTGGACTTCAGATGGATCTTAGATGACTTCTTCCCTTCATTTTACAAATGAGAAAACCGAGTCCCAGAGAGGCGGAGTGACCGGCCTAGGGTTTAAATAGGTGGTGTGAGAAGTAGGATTCGAACCCGGGTTCTGAGACTCCAAAGTTAGTTCTCTTTCCCCTGTGCTACCTTCTTCTATTCTAGATGTGATCCTATGATATTAATAATAGCCAACAATTCTGACTAGTTCACAAATAATTATTCCCATTTTACCAATAATAAAACTAAAGCGGGGAGGTTCAGGGCCCACAGTCACCCAGTTAGCAAGTGACAACAAAACCAGGACTATAAGACAATTCTCTGACTCTAGTGGCAGGAATGCCTTTCAGCTTGCCACACTGCTTGCCTTTCTCTTGTCCTGTACCCAGCTCTGTGGCATGCATCCCACTAAGGTAAGGACACAACACCCCCTTTGTGTGTTCTCTGTTACCTGGCTTGAGACTTCTCCCCCCTGCCAGGTCCAGTCCCCAGCTCTGCCTCCCCAGGCTCCCCAGCCTTTATCCCCAACCCTACTAAGAGACTCAGACAATTAATTATCCACAGCTGGTACTCATCCCCAGCTCAGGCCAGCCCCTCTTGGCCCCTCCAGTGCATCCTCCTCACCCCCAAACTATCCTCATGGCCCTAGCATCCTAGATCCAGCCATTCTAGGGGGGCGACCCCCATCCCCCTTCTCATCCTCCCACCCGACTGCCCGCTTGGGAGTCTGGCATAGACAGAGACAGAAGGAAGAATGGGCACAGGAGGCTGGGCACAGTGTGCTGGGCAGATGGAGGCCATCTGGCTGTGCTGGCAGCCGGCTGACGGGAGGCAGATGCGGCTGAGCCCAGTGCTGGCACCCCCTCCCGCCTGCCCCTCCCCCCTGCCGCCGCTGCTGGCATCTCTTAGGGTTTGGATTTCTCAGGGAAGGCCTGTGGGGGGAAGGGAAGAGGTTAAGAGCCAGCCAGCAGGCTCTCTCTCTCTCTCTCTCTCTCTCTCTCTCTCTCTCTCTCTCTCTCCTCCCAGCCCCCACTTCCCGTCAGCCCAGACACATCTGGAGTTCAAGTTCAGGGGCAGACCTCTTGTCCCGGTAGGCTGGGCCAGGGCTCCTGGCTAAGGGCTGAGTTTTGCCTTTACTGGGGTTAGCCTGGCCTCCCCACACCTCCTACTCTCCCCAGGGTTCCCTAGCTAGGCAGGGTAGGAAGCCTGCTCTAGAGGAGTTAAGGTATGGGGTCTCGTATCCCCGCTCCCTACAGATTATTGGCCCCCACTTCCAGATTCACCTCATAGCACTCCCCCTTACCACCTTAGAACAGACACCAACACACGCTTCACTCCATCCCTGGACTTACTACATGTAGAGGCCCTGCCTGTGCTCTCCCCAGAACTTGAAACATCACAACCCCCAAACATCCGCCCCAACTTCTCAACATGGCCACTAACTCACCTCGTCACACACGTCTACACCAGTCTATTTCTCCCTTTTTCTCGCATGCAGACCCAAACTACATGAAACTATTGCACACACCCATGCCCCCAATAGTAACAGAAGTTTACTAAGTATTGGGAGGCAGGTTGATACAGTGGAAAGAAGGCTGAATTTCTGAACCAAAGGACCCTTGATTCAAATCCCCACTCTTCCTCTTGGTACCTGTGTGACCTGAAGAAAGCCATGTGACCTCCATGCTCCCTACTTTCTTCATCTATAAAAGGAAGGGTTGGACTAGGTGACCCACAAACCCACACAGGCCAGCCCAGTGCACCCTCAGACCCACGTAGCCAGCATGTCTACACCATAGCCTCATAGAATCACAGGTGGCTAGAGTTGGAAGAAGCTTTAAAGATGATCTGTTCTTTCTCATTTTACAAATGGGGAAACTGAGGCCCAGAGAGAAAAAGAGGTTTGTCCAAAGCATACAATTTGTTAGTGGCTGAGCCAGGCCTTGAACCTGGCTTGGCTCACTCTGAGGGCTTTTCCCCTGGACCATGCTGCATTTCTCTTCACCACTGCATTACTGCTATGTCCCTAACAGAATCTAGACCTAGATCCAGCTTGTCTTATCTCTCTGCCTGTCTCTGTCAATCTGATCCTCCTCTGTAAAAGGAGGGAGTTGGACCCGATGATCTCTCTAAGGTCCCTCAGAGCTTACGAATCCTCTGACCCCATGATCTCTGTTTATGTATGGTCATGGCTGTGATTTGATTTACATCTTCTACCTGTCTCAATGTGTCTGCCTGAGCATCCCACCCCTACACCTTTGCACTGGCTGTCCCCTATGCGTGGAATGATCTCCCTCCTCGCCTTTACCTCTTGGCTTTTCTGGTATGTCTCCTAGTGCCTGTTATCTGAGATGACCTCTCTTCCACCTTGCATATATCTTCTGTGCACATAAGTTATTTATACATTGTCTCCCCCATAAGAACACAAGCTATCTGGGGGCAAGGACAAAGTTTTTGCCTTTCTTGTTACTATGTGCACCACGCACGTAGTGCCCAGCACACAGTAAGTGCTTAATAAATAAATGCCCGTTGACTGACCGAACCTGTGCACACCTGTACCTTCACTTGTCCATTTGCTCGTCTCTGCTGGGCTGTTGCCTTTCCATTATCATTCATTTATTCATTTAAGAAATAGCTACTATATAGATGCCTATTCTATATATAGCTGATTCTCGGCCCTTGGGAGTTAGGGGAGAGTGAAGAATAAACTGGTCTTTGTCCTCAGGGAGTTTATAGTTTAATAGGGTGACAGACAAGGGCCCAGAACTACTCATCCATCCATCCATCCATCTACCCAACAAATATTTATTAAGCATCTACCTTGTGCACAAATCTGTGATTTCACTGACATGAGGAACAACTTTCTGTACCAATTCAGTGTTTCTCAAACTTTTGGGTCTCAGGATCTCTTTATACTCTTCAAAAGTATTGACAAATCTCCCCCTCCACCAAGAGCTTTTAAATGGGTTATATCTTCAGATATTTACTTCATTGGAAATTAAAACATCTGAGTGTTATGATGAAAATAGCTTGGCCCTCACTGAGGCCCTTAAAGGGGTCTCAGGGACTCCCAGTGTTTCTTGTACCATTCTTTGAGAATTGATGGCCTATGGCCCAGAAGGGGTTAAATGACTTGCCAAGCTCACACAGTCAGTAGGTCTCGAGGCTTAAATCCAGATCTTTCTGAGTTTGAGGTTAACTCTCCATCCACTACTGCACATAATTGGGAAAGGAAGAGTGAAAATGCCCCTACCTTGAGGGAACTACACAAGGCTGAGTGTGAAAACAGCCAGGGGAAACCACGTGTTGGGGAGGATGGGAGAGCTGGTGTTAGGGAAGGAGACAGGATCAGGGAAGGCTTCCTGAAAGAGGGGCCATCTGAGCCTCGCCTTTTAGGGTGGGGAGGTCTACAATAGCGGGGCTGGCGCTCCTCCTCGCAGCCCCTGCCCGGCTCCCCACCGTTCCCGGGCGAACCCGCCGAGTCAGCAACACCGGGAAGGGAAATTGAGCTGCCCTGATGCAGCGGCAGGCGTGAGCTTGTGTGAGTATGTGTGTGTGAACGTGGGAGTGTGTGCTCTGGTGCACCCCGCCCCCCCCTCGGCTCCGGAGGTCGGTCCCAGCACATCGATCGGGAGAAATTGATTACCATTACACCGCAAGGGTTTTGACTTTCATCAGCGACCTCCCCGCCCGCCCCAGGAGCCAGGAAGCCACAGAAGCGTCTGCCACAGCCCCTCCACGCCCCAGTCTTCAGCTGCACCCCTTCTCCCAGCCCACCCTGGAGCCAGATGGACTGATGTTTCCAAGGCTCCCTCCCCCCATCTCCGAGGAAAGGAACGGGATGATGGTGGGGCCAGCTCCCAGTAGGCACAGACTTTCCCCTCCTGATGTCTGAACTTCTCCAGTCCCTCAGCCCCCCACAAGTGTGGTTTAGTGGAATAAGCACCCAATCTGAGCCAGAGCTCCTGCGTTCAAATTCTGCCGCCGAACCTACAGCCTGTGTGATCTTAGGCAAGTCACCTAACCTCTGTCCGCCTCATTCCTCATTCCTCCCAGGTTCTTTCCAGTTCCCAAGCCCTGATGCCCTACTGGCCTCCACACCATTGGCTTCAGTCCATGGGCTTCACGTTCTTCCCCAGGCAGGTGCCTTCCCGCTAAGGGCTCTGCTCTTCCCAAATGCCACCTTCCTACCTCATTGAGTTGTCTTGCAGAAATGGCCATGATACAGCACTTTGCCTAATACCGGCTGTTTTGAATTCTCACAACAGCAAAGTGAAGTGAGTAGGGAAAACGAATATTCTTTTTCTCCTTTTTTCAGGTAAAAAAACTGAGGCTCAGACACTTACCACGGTCACATGCACAGCTAGTAAAGTGTCTCTGGGATGGCTCTTCCGGCTCTGAAAGGTCATCTCATCCAATCCCCGAATTTTACAGGGGAGGCAACTGAGGCCCAGAGATGCCAAGCAACTTGTTCACATGGGCAGGAAACGTCAGACCTGGGATTTTAACTCAGGTTGCCCAATCCAGCACTCTTTCCACTGCCCCCACACTGGCTCAAGTCAAGCTAGGGTCTCACCCTCTTCTGAGGCAAGCATTTCTCCCATTATGCCATATTCCCCCTCTATGGAAATGTGAGCTAGTATCAGACTCATTCCTTATACTCAGAGCCCGAGTAACGGAGCAACAACCAAAGTTAGTGGAATGAGTGGCTCCCCTCCCCCAAGCTAGGGTCCTCCCAGGGCCCTAAGCACAACCTCTTTTAATAGTTTACACTTAAATCTGGAAAGGGCCCTTTCCCAACAGAGATCTCTTTTGTTCTTGAACACCACAGCCTCCTCAGGCAACCACAGCCTCCTCAGGCAGTCTGGGATTACTATCCCCAACTAAACAAGAGGGGAAACTGAGGCTCAGGCATAGGAAGTATCTTACCCACTTACCTGTTCCTGCTAAATCAAACACACTACAATTTCCCTACCTCTATACCTTTGCTCAAGCCCTCTTACATGAAATGTCCCTTCCTTCCCTCCTTTCTTCCTTCCTTCCTCCCTCACTTCCTTCCTCCCTTCCTTCCTTCTTTCCTTCCTTCCTTCCTTTCTTCCCTCCTTCCTTCCTTCCCCCTTCTTTCTTTGCTTCCTTCCTTCCCTCTTTTCCTTCTCTTCTTCCCTCCTTCCCTCTTTTCCTTCCTTCTTACTCCCCTCCTCCTTACAGAATCTCCAAGCTTTCTTCAAAACTCAGGTACTAACTCTTACACGAGGCCTTTTTCAGTCTCCACCCACCCCTTTACCATTGTCTCCTTCTTGAAATCACTTCGTACATGCCTTTTTTTTTTTTTCCCTTCTGTGTATGTGTTGAATCCTCTCCAGCAGAATGCAAGCTCTGTGAGGGCATTCCCAGTATGTTGCATTGTTGCATACTGTCTTAAATATGCTGACGTTCATTCAATTGCTTGTATCTGATAAATGTTCCTTCCTTGAAAGCTGATTATCTAAGGTCCCACAGGGAGTCAGAGGCAGAGCAGGAAATTCCGTCCTGTCCTCTGACCCACCTTCTAAGGGGTCCTGATGAATGACCCCTATCTCATGTGGTAGGTAGAGTTAGGTGAAAGGGTGTGGGAGAAGGACTCTGGAGTGGAAGTCAGGAGCCTGGGCTTCTGTCCTGGCTGAATGACTGACTTGCGTGTGTGACTTTGGGAGAACCCCTTTGTCCTTGCTCAGCCACAGTCTCCTCATTTGTAAGATGAACGGATCAGACTTATCACGAGGGTCCTTTCCAAGCCTTTGCCTTCCATGTTCAGAAGGCCTTCCCATGTCTATTTCTCTAGGTTCTAAGGGCCCTTCTAGCTCTAATATTCTATCATTTAGCTAGAAATTACTAGACAAATGGAAGAGATCATTGTATTGATTATTATCTACTATGTCTTCTTGTCCAGTCCCTATATCCAATCTTCCCTCCAGCCTCCCTGTCTTATTAGCACAGAGGTAGCTTACTCCCACCCCCACCAATCCTCAAGAAGCAGACAAGGGTGGGGGCTACAGTGGGCAGAGGGAGGAAGCCTCTGGGCTTGGCCCAGGCCTCCCCCTTCTACTCCCATCAATCATGAAACTGAGGAGAGCGGTAACAGCCAGAACCCAGCCCTTATTAATGCCAGATGCCCTGAGAGGTGGCTAGGTTTCTCCCACCCCCTTCCCAACCGGTACACTTCTTTGAGAGGTAGCTCGATGTAGCCAAAAGAGTCCTAGTTTGAGAGCCAGGGTGCCTCATTTCTAGTCCCAGCCTCGTCACTGACTCACTGTGTGACTTTGGGTAGTTTACATCACCTCTCTGGGCCTCTGTTCAGTGCCCAGTAAAATGACAGGATTTAACTAGGTGGTCTTTAGGTTGCCTTCCAGCTCAGACAGCTTATGTTTTAAAGACCATTCCAGTTCTGACTAAGAGGCCCATCCTAGCTCTGATGTCTTACTGTTCTTATGATAATAATAATAATAATAATTACTTGCACCTAGTATAGTACATGGCACATAGTAGGTGCTTAATAAGTGGTTATTGACTGAGTAACTGGCGGTAACACCCCAGGCCATAGAGTGTCTGGATGTTTTCTGCCATTTATCCTTCTCCACAAAGCAAAAGCTAGGGCAGGGTGCCCACACTATTTTGCAAGCGAAATTGAGGATGGGACCCATGTAAACAGCCCTGGGGTGCTAGGAGAGTTTGCCAGAATAGGACAAAAGGAATGAGAGGATAGACCTTAGAGCTAGAAGGGCTCCTGGGAACCATTAAGTCCCTATCATTTTACAGATGAGTAAACAGAGTCTCAGAGAAAGAATGAGAGTTGTCCAGGGGCACATAATGAATTTGGGTCAGAACCAGGACTAGAATCCAGGTCTTTAGATACTCAGCCCAGGATTCTTCAGCATTTTATGCTGTTTCTTATTACAAGAGAGAAGAGAGGGAAAGAAAGAAGGGAGGAGGGAGAGAGAAGAGTAGGGACATCCTAGGGGAGAGTGGAGACCCAAGAGAGGCCTCCTGGGAGACCAGGAATAGGGTGAGGGCTAAGGGCCCCCAGGCTCCAGAAGCAGGGGAGGGAGCAGGGAGCTGGGGATGGGGGAGCGGCCGGCTGGGAAATTGTGCTGACACCAGCAAAAAACTCTCTTCAAAATTTTATCAGCTCAGCTCTGAGGTGGTGCCTCCTGGATGTGGAGGGGAGGGGGGAAGAAGGGAGGGAAGGATGCAGGCGGGAGCTGCCAGAGACAAGTTCCAGATTGATAAAGTGGGGAAACAACGGAGGCTGCATCTTAACGAGCACTTGGCCTTCTCAGCCACTCCAACCAACCCAATCCTCCCCCTCAACCTGGACCCAATAACCCTTTGGTGGCAGGAATAAGCCCTCTCTTCTGTCCTCTGTTCCAAATTCCCCCCACCCCAAAGCCCCCTAGTCATCCTCCTGCCTCTATACAGGACTACCCACCCTGGGTTCCAGGCCAGTGACCTGCCCTTTCTGAGTCTCAGCTCCCTTAGTAAAAACTGCACATCCCATGAGGTCATGGCCAAAAAAGCATCCTGTAACCCCAAAGGCTCAGTAGAAGTGGGGGTTCTTCTTATGCAAACATCTGCCAAGTCTGTGAGAGCTAACCTAAATCCCTACTGCTGTCAGAGAAGTTCCGGGGAATTTGAATAGTCACAGCCTAGTCAGAGAGAAGAAAGGGCTTAGCTTTCTTGGCCACACTCAGACCCTGACCTTTCCCTGAGGGAACAGCTTGCAGCTCTCCCCAAGCCCCCTGGCTCCAGGCTCCAGAGCCAGAGGTGGTGGGAGGAGTGGAAGGTGTTTGGGGAAGGAGGGGGGAATTTGGAGGAGAGACTTTCAGAGGGCCTCCAAACATGCCCAACTGCGGAAGCTGGGAGGAAGGCAAGAGGCCTGCTCTGGGAGTCAGAACACCTGCCTTCCCAGTCCTGGTTTTGTCATTAACTTGCTGTGTGCCCTTGGGCAAGTCCCGTCTTTGGGGGCCGGGTGAAACAAGAGAGTCCGACCCAAAGGTCTCAAGTTCATAGTATAATAGAGCTAAGAGACTTCGAAGTGAGTCTTAGGAATGGACAGTGATTTGCCCAAGGTCACAGAGGGAGGCAGAAGCAGAAACAAAGCCAGGCCTAGAGCCCAGGCATTTTCCAGCTCTAACATTTTATTTATTTTTGATTTCAGAGTAAATTATGTCCTGACTCCAATCTAATCAGTACCTACTCTCCTCCCCTCTCCATTCTACTCACTCAGACTTTCAGAATCATTTCTCCCAAAACTCTGTTCTGCTCTGTTATCTTCTATGGCTCCCACTGTCCACAGGAGAAATATTCAACTGCTCAACCTGGTATTCAAAGGCCCTCCGAGATGTGGTCACATCCTTATCTCCCTGATCTAAAAGCACCATCAACTCCAGTCAAACTAGTCTCTACCTCTTGAGAGCCACTGGCTTAGGGCTACTTCTGAGCAATATCAAGGTTGACTTGGGGTGGAAACATCTGAGGTAGGGAAAGATCTGTCTTAGGGAGAGGGATTCATTCGATTCAATTCAATAAACATTTATTAAGTGGCTACCGTCACTCTTTGGGAGACTCAAACCAGCTGGAAGTTTTGTTATCTTTCTAACCTCAGTCTGTCCTGCTGCAGGAAAAGGCCCATTCCTCTGTCCCTGTCAGGGTAAAAATAGGGGACACAGCTCGCTCCGACCAGAGGGTCTCTCCTCAGGGCCTTGGGGCTTTTGATCAGGTCGAGTCCTCCTTCGCAGAAAATATCTCCTCTTTTTTTATTCATTATCTTCCCATCAGTTTTGCTTGCTGAAAATTCCCCTCATAGAAACAATCTCCCAGCCTCAGATTAATAATATACCCTCTCTTCTACCTCTACCCAACCTTGGCTCCTCAGGGCATTTAGCCTGTGGCCACCAGAGCCCTATCCTAGCCACCTTCTACAAAGCCCATTGGTCTTGCCTGGTCCACCTTAAACAGTCCCCCGGCCTCCTTAACAGCTGGTCGGCTCGGCTCAGGGAAAGTGACGAGCTAAGAAGGTCTTATCACCGGGAGTATTTACAGCCCAGAGTTTGTTACCAATTAGACAGATCAGGTGACTCTGAAGCCTGGACCCAGACACTGGGGGGTGGAGGAGGGGGTGGGGGGAGGTCAAGGTCAGGGAAGCGTGGGAGGAGGGGAGGAGGCTGAGGGCTTCCAGGCAGCAGGGACAGCCAGGATCTATCTCTGGGCTGACTGAGATCTCAAAGCACAAAAGGGCCCCCTCCTCACACCCCTCACTCCACCCTCCTGCCCCTCCTCACTATTTCTGCTTCTGAAAGGCAAGGTGATTTAGTGGAAAGAGTGTTGGTCTAGATCTAGGAAACTTGGGTTTGAACCCTGACTCTGACACTGTTACTAGCTCTCTTATCATAGGCAAGTCACAACTTCCCTGAGTCTCAGTTTCTCCATATGAAAAAATCAGAAAAATAACACATTGCCTAACTCACGAGATGGAAAGTGCTTTGGGGGCTCCTCTCTTCTGGAATATCTGTTCCCCACACCCAGAAACAAACCCAGGGTCCTTTTAAAGGACCTCTTTTGTAGATGGCTAGACAAGTAGACATTTCTTTCCCAAAATACACTCACTGTTGTCTCTACCCCTCTCTTCTCTCCTGCACCACCAAAGCTGTCAGCCTGGATTGACTTCTCCTTTCCTCTGGCCTGCCACTTTCTGAAGAAAAGCCCAGTTCTGCTCTGGTATCAGGGCAGCCTGAGTGAGCTGTGGGTCAGGGTGTCATGTCCCACAAAAAGGGATTTTTTAATGGCCTCTCATAGATTTAGGACTGGAAGGGACCTTAAAGGTCACTGAATTGAACCCCCTCATTTTACAGATAAGGAAACTGAGGTAGAGATTAAGTGACTTGCCCAAGGTCACCCAGCTAGTAGCAGAGGCAGGATTCAAACCCAAGTCCTCTAACTACTGTTTCTTTCTCTCTCTCTCTCTCTCTCCCCCCCCTCCTCTCTCTCCCCTCCCCCTCTCCTTCTCTCTCTTTGTCCCTCTTCTTCTCTCTCTCTTCCTCTCTCTCTCTCTCTCTCTCTCCTTCTTACCTTCTCCCTCCCCTCTTCTCTCTCTTCCTATCTCTCTTCTTCCTTTCCATATTCATCTCTCCCCTCTTTTTCCCTCTCCCTTTTAAAATCACTCTTTCCCCCTCCTTCTTCCTCTCCCTTTTAACCTCAAGTCCTTTCTGCCTGTTTTATACATCCTTGCTTACTGGTATCCCCACTTCTGTCCTTAAATCAAGCAATGAAAGCCTGGGATCTGAGCTGAATTCTAATGTCTAACCCTTCGGCCTGGATTCTGGTCTGGGTGAGTGTGTGTGTGTGTGTGTGTCCTTACCCCATAGATCCTTTTCTGCAAGCAATCTTGAGGGGTATCTATTTCCATTTATGATCAGAAGATAAGGTAGATATGTGTGCCTGTATGCCCATCCCCCATTTGCGTGTTGGTGTCTAGATCATGTCTGACAGGTGTCTGTGTATTAGGTAATTTTGCCCAACACATTTGGTACGGGTGGCCTTTGTAAGCAGACTTAGAGGAGGTAGGTCTGGGTGAAGTCTATGTGGCTTGATAGTTACTGGGTATAAGTATATATCCTCTACTAACATTTCCTTCTGTCCTATGTGGTCTGAGGGTAACCCTGAGTTCTTGAAGGCCTTACCAGCCAAAGGCCAACCCTGAAAGGTTTTACCCATCTGAAAAGGCTTCAGGTACGGTTCTGATGACAGCCTGAGTGGCCGTCTTCAGAGAACTGGCCTCGACTAAGCTCCCCAGTTCCAGCTTCCAGGCCTTTGCTTCAGTCCTTCCTCTCTCCTTATCTCCACTGGTGAGAATGCTACCCACCCACCGAGGTCTCATTCAAGTATCATCTCTCGGAATTTTTCCTGGATCTTCTTGCCCAGAGTACACGCTGTCTATAACTCCTCATGGAGCACTGGGAACATGGAACATAGAGTCTTAGAAACAACGGGGACCAAATCTCTCATCTTACAAGGAGGGACACAGAAAGCCACAGGGACCACTTGTCCAAGGTCACACAGAAAGCTGGCAGCAGGGTTGAAGCTAGAACCAGGGTCGTTTACCTCTCGGTGATGGTGATTTATAACAGCTAGCATTGAGACGGCACCTTAAGGTTTACAAAGCGCTTTACTTTGGGGTCAGGAACAGCACCTATATGTTTTCCCATTTGATCCCCCCAACAACCCTGAGTGATGGATGACATTATAAGGCCCATTTTGCAGATGAGGACTGGGCGACAAGGTGGCACCATAGTGCACAGAGCGCCAGGCCTGGGGTCAGGAAGACTCACCTTCCTGAGTTCAAATCCGGCCTCAGACATGTCTAGTGGTGTGACCCTGAGCAGGTCACTTCACCCTGTCAGCCTCAGTTTCCTCATCTGTAAAATGAGCTGGAGAAGGAAATGGCTGACCACTCTGGTATCTCTGCCGAGAAAACCCCAAATGGGGTCACGAAGAGTTGGACACGACTGAAAACAACTGGACAACAACACAGATGAGGAAACTGAGGCTGAGAAAAGTTAAGTCATCTCTCCAGGATCACATGGCTAGTAGTGGCTGAGACAGGATTTGAACTCAGCTCCTCTTGATTCTGATTCTTCTATTCCACCCAGGTACTAACATCCCATGGTTCTTTCCATGATTCTATGTAGCTTCTGGCCTGGGGCCTCAAACTTACCCTCTAGTCCAGAAAGTCAATTCCAGGATTCAAGAGTATGTATCTTTACTCCTTTTTCCTTCCCTTCAGGACTTTATAGATGCTGTTCCTGACCCCATTAAACCTTGGTCTGTCTACGTTGAGGGAGAGGGTGGAAACTGGTCCCACCTTCCACCCATTGTTCAAACTCTAGGAGGATTCCTAGAGCACAGAAGAGTCAGAAGGAACTCAGGGTACCTTCCACTCTGTTCCCTGGTTGCTCCTCTCCACCAGATTCTTCTCAAAACTTCCCCTCTCCTAGAAGCTGCCCCATATTCACCCTCATCTACCGGGTCTAGTCACTCAATCCCACCAGCACATAGAGCCACTCTGTCGGGTCTATCCCCTACTGACTTTGGTCTCATGTCTTGTTCCTTGTATGTACTTGCTACGCAGAGCCAGAACGGACGTGGAGCAATTGAGGAATTATCTCTGGATGCCAACATTCGGCTGTAAGCATGCCCTTCACACAATGTCCACTATCCCTCCACTTGGCCTCATGCTCCTCCACCATGGCCCATCGTACAGCTAGGCAGGACGTGCCCTGGCTATCCCCCATCTCCGTGGCATTCCTCTCCTGGGCTCCCCCCTTCTCTCCAGCTTCCTTTAGGGCAAGGGTCAGAATCTCTAAGAATTCTTGATCCCCCTTAACTAGTTCTGAACATACAACTCCCCCTAATGAATAATCTCCAAAGCTCCCTATTACCACCAGGATGAAAAATAAAATGCCGTTTGCCTTCTAAAGTCCTTCCTAACTTGTCCCCTTCCTATCTTTCCAGTCTTCTTAAACCTTATTCCCCCTTATGTTCTTTTCGATCCACAACACTCACCTTTTTGCCATTCCTCACACAGGATATCCTGTCTCCCAGTTCCATGAACTTTTCATTGTCTGTCCCTCACTGTCTGGAATTCATTCTGTCCTCTTCTCCATCTCCTGGATTCCTTCAGGTCCCAAATAAAATCCCGCCTTGTACAAGAAGTCTTTCTTGATCTCCCCCTGAGCCCACCATGAACTCCAGTTTATCCTGTATACATTTTGTTTGTTCCTACTTGTTTGCATGTTGTCTGTCCCCTGCCCCTATTGGGATAGAGACTGTTTTGGCCTTCTTTGTAACCCAAACACTTAGCACAATGTCTGGCACAATGGTAGGCACTAAATAAATGCTCGTTGACTTGAATGAGCTACCATTTTTCCTATAGCAACTGCTGTTCTCCCTGCTCTGCAATTTGTCCTAGCTGTAGTAAGTCCTAGTTACAGTTCTCATATTTGTACTGGCTCCACTCTAAGACTGGGGACTCCGTGAGGGCAGGGGTAACATCTTCCCTCTCAGATTTGGGGGGGGGGGACAGTTCCCTGAAGACAGATTCCATGTCTCCTTCAGCTGAGAATTCCCTTAAGGAAAAGCAGTGGCTCTCCCTCAGACCTATCTCCATATCACAGGCCTGGGTGAAGTCCTAGGCCAGGGGTGGGCCACATGTGGCCTTGAGGCCCCCAGTTCCCCACCCCTGTCCAGGCCCCGCTTCCAATGCTGACAAGGCTGTACTGCTCCCCACCTCCAACACATATACACACACTCGGTGCGACCCATAGGTGGGTCCATGCTGGGTGTTCCCTACCTCTTTCTCTGATGAAATAGGCCAGGTACAGGTCAAGCTCCTTCACTGAGACACTGATGTGATGGGGCTGGACACAAAGCACGGGGTGGCCACACTGGGCAGCTTTGACCAGCCGCTCCCCATCGGTGCTCTCCAGGGGGATGCCCTTGAAGAGGATGACCATGACGAGGTCAAGCCGCCACACCTTATCTGCCTGGCGCAGGCAGTCGATTCTCCTCATCTTGCCCTTCTGGTCGGGGTTCGAGAGGACGCATCCTGGAGGCTTCTTGCCTGTGATGGCTAGGACGAAGTCCTCTCGGCACTCGGGCCGGATGTCCTTGCGCAGCTTGGCCAGGAGTCGGGACGCCCACTTCTGCTTGACCTCAGGCTTCTCTCCCAGCAGCTCATCCTTCACTGCCCGCTCCTCATCCTTCGTCATGCGCTTCTCATGCTTCTTGAAATACTTGCGTTTCCGAGCTTGTAGGTTGAACCAGGTGTAGGCAAATGCTCGGACATGCGGCAGCAAGGCCTCAATAAATGGGTGGAACTCATCCTAGAATCAGAGAACACAGAATGTCAGAGCTGGAATAGTTCTTAGTACAGAGAACACACAATGTCAGAGTTGGGAAGGCCTTTAGAACACAGAACACAGAATCTCAGAGCTATAAGGGCCCTTAGAATATAGATCACAGAACATCAGAACTGAAAACATAGAACACAGAACATCAGACCTGGAAAGGCCCTGAGAACATAAGACATAGAATGTCAGAGCTAGAAGGATCCTTAGAACATAGAATACAGAGTGTCAGACTTGGAAGGAATCTTTGACTATGGAAAGTCAGAAGGAAAAGGGACTTTTGAAAGTAAAATATAGAATGCTAGAATTGTAAAAAAAAATCATTTAGACCAATTTCCTCATTTTATAGTTAGAGAAACTGAGACCCAGGGTTAAAAAAAGAAACTTATACAAAGCAAGTTAGGAACACAATGGAAAGTCACACCCCGGTAGGTCTACTGATACTTAGTTCAGGGCTCTTGCAAACCTTAATTGCTAGTTGTTACTACTACTACTACTACTACTACTACTACTACTACTACTACTACTACTACTACTACTATATCAAGCTTCCTCACTCCTTAAGAAGGAGAGGTCATGTGGCAGAAGCAGTAAGCCCAGGAATGAGCTGGGTGCCTAAGACCTTGTTGGAGGACTGACCCTGGACCCAAGTAGAATGAAGAATTTTTATCATAGATCTCCTAACATATGCTGTTTTCATTTCCCACCTCCCTTCTTTCCACCCATCTCACTTCCCTCTTTCCTTCTCATTTTTTGACTCAACAAACATTTATTAATCACCTACTATGTGCAAGGCACTATGCTAGGGGATAGGTGAAAAAAAAGGGACACAAAACATAGTGCATGCCCACAAGGAGTTTACAATGTAATAAACTAGTCAATAAATTCAAATTCAACAAACATTTAGGATGCTACTATGTGTGGAGGTCAAGGACAAAAAGAAAGATTCCCATATACACCAAAATATTCATATCAGCACCTTTTGTAACGGCAAAAAACTGGAAGCAAAAAGCAGATTCCATCGCCTGGGGAGCAGCTAAGGAAATTGTGAGATCTGAATGTAATAGAATATTACTTTTATAAGAAATGACAAATATAGAGAATTCTGAGAAGCACAGGAAAATATACAAACAGATGCGAAGTTAAGTAAGCAGAATCAGGAAAACAACAAACACAATGGCTACAAAATGATAAATTTAACACAACAACAAAACCCTGAAGCTAGATACTATGTAATGATGATAACCACCAAGTCTGGAAAGAGAAGAGTTGAGAAAATGAAGCTCCCTCCCTTCATGGCCGAGCAAGGGGATTATGGGTATGGAATATTGCATATATTGTCACACCCAGTCAACAAGTTTGTGGTGCTACTTTTTTTCTTTTTAATTTTTTGTTACAAATGATGACCTCCTGCAGAGGGAAGGAATAGGGAAATATTTAGAAAGGAATGAGATGTAAAAACAAAAGACATCAATAAAAATCAGACAAAATTTTTTAAAGAAAAAAAATACTACTATATACAAGACACCATGCCTTGGACTACCTTATAAATTTGAAGATGTGGGGTAAAGAGTTGATTCTCTAGGGACTCTTGGGACTAAACAGTGTAGCTTAGTCTGGGTAGATTGCTTGACTCTGGACACCCACTTAGGGTAATATAAGTTTGGATGGCTATAGGTTTCTGGAAAAGGTAGAGGTCCACCCAAGAGGGAGGTGGAGTCTCGACTCTTTGTGGGTCTGGATATCAGTGGGGTTTTCCTTGCTGTTGTTTTAATCAATTTAAATTATCTATCTTGTATATATAATGGCTTGTTAGCTAGAAGGCTTGCACCAGAGCTGAGAAACCTTTTCTGTGTTTTTGTGAAAACAGAGACCTAAGGCAAATTCTGATGTTCCCAAGGGAAACATTTAGTAGGGGCACAAACCAAAGAGTAGGATTACTGACAAACTCCTAAAATTGAACCTGATTTGTGTAAAATCAGAGCATTGATTCTGGGCAATGAACTATACAAAAATGAAAAAAAAATGAAACAGCCCCTGCCTTGAAGTTTCTTATGTTGGAGATGGGAGGATATGACATATAGACACATAAGCATAATCCAAGGTAGATTGTGATGAAGGCAGAGGAGAGATCCAGACAGTGCGCTAGGAAATTTTGGAAGAGAAAGAGGACACCTCAGGAAACAGTAAGACTTCACGGAGAATAGCCCTGAGCTGAGCCTTGAAAGAAGAGAAGTCTGAGAGACAGAGTTGAAGAGAGAGTGTATTTCAAGGCAGGAGGTATGGCCTCGGCAAATGCAAGGAGGCTGGATGTCAGAATCTGTTCACAGAATGGTTAGTAGCCCAGCCTGGCTTAATCTTGAAGTGTGTAAAAGGAAGCAATGAGAAATGAGAATGAAAAGGTAGGTTGGAGTCAGACCGTGCAAAGCCTTTAAATGCCAGGGCAAAAAGTTTTGCTTTCTATTGCAGAGACAGCTTTACAACTGAAGGTTATGAAGATCACTCATTTCTTCAGTAAATTAACATTTCTTTGGCTGACTGTCCATGCAAAGAACTGTTGTAAAATTCACATAACATAATGTATACCAAGCATTTCACAAACCTTGAAGCAGCAGATAAATGTTCCCTATTACTATTACTATCCTTATTGTAGTAGGAGTGGGGACTTAAATTATTGGGCTATCTGTTGGGACCCTTTCTCTGCAGGAGCAGAGCACCTAATTATTTCTTGGAATGCCTCAATGGTAATTTTACCCTTCAAAAAAATGGCAATATTGACAAGGGGGCCTAATTCTGTTCTGGAATTGATTCTCAGCAACAAGACAGAACTAGTTGCTATTGTAGAAATGATGGGAACTTTTGGGGAGGTGACCACTCCATCTTAGAGTTTCTGAGACAGGAGGAAAGGCTAAGGCACCTCTATTCTAACACATCATAGTTGGAAGGGACCTTACGCTGTCTGTCATTCACCTGAGCAGGTTTCTTCCCCTCATCCCTAGAATCCCAGAAGGGTCATTCAAGCTAGGGAGCCAGTCTTGGTAGCAACATGCCTGTAATCCCTGCCCCTGCAGATGGCTTGAGCTCAGGAGTTCTGAGCTGGAAGAGAGCTAAGCGGAGGAAGCTGGACACCACTAGGCTGCTTATGGAAGGACAAACCAACCCAGATTGGAAACAGAGCTGTTCAAAGGTTCTGTGCCAGCCAGTGATGACAGTAGGCAGGACCCCGAGTGGTATCTGGGCTAGGTAAGGAGACCTCCCCCGCCCCCCAAAAATGAGTGGTCATTTGCCCTCAGCTGAACACCCCAGTGAAGTAGGAACTATTATGTCTCAGAGCATTGTCTTCTGAGATCTGCATCTGGATGGCATCAATTGCCGAGGTTATTGTTAGCAAACATTTATACAAAGCTTTAAAATTTGCAATCTTTTATAAACATAATCTCATGGCTCTTTTGAAGAATTTGGTGAAGTAAGGAGGTAATACAGGAATTATTAGGAGATGAGAAAAGTGAAGATCAGAGAGGTTAAGTGATTTGCCCAGGATCGAAAAGCTAATAAGCACCAGGGGACAGGATTTGAACCTGGATCTCTGGACTCCAAATCCAAGTACTATCTCTCTAACAAGTTGTTCCTTCCAACAAACCTAAATCTCTCTCCTCCCAGCTCTTACCCATCACTCCTAACTCTACCCTCTGGGCAGTCAGGAGGGCTGCTTTCAAACACTAGCTCTGCTACTCATTCCCCATGTATTTCACCTCCAGTGCCTCAGTTTCATTATCTATAAAATGAGGGAGTTGGGCCAGAAGTCTTTACAAAGAGGGGAATAGGGCTCAGGACAAAGTTTCCCCCTTGGGACAGAATTAAACTTAATCTTTATCCCAGAAAATCACTGGGATACAGAAGAGACCTCTAAAGAATTTCCCTAATATGGTCAGGCATACTTCCTCTCCAGGGCCATCCATGCCCCAAAAGGGCATCTGTTCCAACCTCCCACAGCATGTAGAAATTCCTTCTATAGAATCTCTGACAGAGCCAATTTCTACTTGGCATTCAAGGCCCCCTTCTCCCAAATCTGGAGCCACCCTACCTTCTCTTAGGGAGCTCTCTCTCAGGCTGATTGGTGGTGTGGGTGGAGGTAAGACCCAGGTAATGACTACTCGAGGAAGACTGGAAAAACAAAGATAGAAATTGATTCCAAGACTCTGAAGGCAAGATTACTTTTGGTTGGAGGAATCCTAGGAGGCTTTCTGGAAGAGGTGGGCTATCTTTTTTCTTAATAATAATAGTTAGCATTTCTAAAGCACTGGACATCAACTAGGATTTGAAGAAGAGGCTTTCAACTGACTTGGGAAGAGAGTGTGGGGGTGAGGGGTGGAGGAAGGCATTCCATCCAGGGAATGGGAAGCACCAAGGCAGACAGGAGAGGTCCGAGTGCTGTATCTAAGGTCAGGAGACCCCCAACGTTTCCTAATTATAGCCAGCATTTAGGTAGCACTTTAAGGGTTGGCAAAGTGCTTTACAAATATTATTATCTCATTTGAGCCTCCCAACAACCCTGGCAGACAGGTGCTATTATAGTGTCCATTTTTACAGAGAGGAAGTAAAACTTAGAGATGCTTAAGTGGCTTACTCAAGTCACATAGCTAACAAGTGTCTCAGGAGGAATTCCAAGGCTAGCACTCTATCCACTCGTGCCTCCAAACTGCCTCACAACTTACAGCTTACGTGGGCATGAGTAAATCACTTCAATTATCTGAGCCTCGGTTTTTTCATCTGTATAATAGGAATGGTTATAGTACCCAGATTACCTATCTCATAGGTTTGTGGAAGTCAACAGAGATAATCTATGTAAAGTGCTTATATAAATGGCAATCATTAGATTGCCTAGCCCTGGGGGTGGAACCAGAAAATTTCCCAGTCTGCCTGGAGCAGAGGGGATATGTAAGGAAAAAAGGGGGAGATGAGCTTGGAACCAGACCTTAGAGCATCTTGAATACCAAGCTGGAAGAATTTACAGAATAGGATAGTGGGGGAAGAGTACTTGGTTTGAAATAAGGGATATACTAAGGGATGTGAAACAGTATGGGGCTTTGGTTAGGTTATTCTGTTGCCCTGTCCAAGAGGGAGGTGAAGGGTAGGAGGCAGAGAGGCTAATGCAATGGTCCAAGAGGGAGGGAATGGATGAGGGCTAGGCTGGATTGTGGGAATTTGAAGAGGGAGGCTGGTTTGTCAGTCATGGAAAAGGGCATAATAGTGGGATTCAGGAAATTTTAGATTCTAGGTCCATATCTGTTACCATGTGGTCTTGGGGAAGTCTCTTCCCCTCTTTGGTTCTCAGCTTTCCTCATTTGTAAAATGAGAAGTTTGAATAAGAGGAATTCTGAAGTCTTTCTCAGCCCTGACATTCCCTGTCCTAAGGGCTCTTCCAGCTCTGACATTCCCTGTCCCAAGGACTCTCCCAATTCTGACATTTCCTATTCTAAGGGCCCTCCCAGCTCTGAAATTCTGGGTTCTATTAACTACTGAGAAGATAAAATTGACAAAATTTCCTGACTGAAGAAACCTACTCTTTGGGTGCTTCCAGGTCAGGAGGAAAAAAGAAATTTACACACAGAAAGAACTAATATGGTTTGTATAGAATTAAGATCAGATAGGGCTATGGAGGTGGAGACGGTGTGTGCTGCAGTAGCCAAGACAGACATTCTGCCCACGACGGCGGAAATAATCAAGGCCAAACCCTCTATCTAGAACTCAGACAGACCTGGAGCGGGGTTTTCCTCAGCCCCAGGTGAGGCCCTCAGTTCCTTAGACCCTAGGTCCTGCCTAGGAATTAATTCTGGGTCCCTGTCCCTTTCCCTCCCCCTCTCCCCCACAAGCACTGTATTCTGAGGCAGTCGAGAGAGCAGGCCCAAGAGATTTTCTAATGCCTTTAGGTGAGTGGAGGCAGCGGCCAAGAGGAGCCATCCAAGGAAGCTCCCGATGCCCGCACCTAAGGCACCTGAGGGAGAACTTTGCCTAATCTATCCCATTGTATTACTCTTTATTGTAACAAACTTTATTGCTAGCTTTTGTTATTACACCACCAAGTCATCCTTCCTCCTATCCCCTCCCAGTGAGCCATCCCTTATAATAAAGACTCTTTTAAAAGAAGTAAAGTGAAAACAATCCAACAACACTGATTGAGAGATAAATTGTTCACATTATATTCAGTGTTCCAAACATCATATAAGTTGTTAAATAGCAGAGTTGTGATACAAATCCAGATTGCTTGAATCCAAATCCTATCTTTTTTTCCAGCAGACTGACCATAGAATCACTGCAAGTCAGAACTGAAAGGGTCTTTCAACATCATCTGGTATAACTTTCCCATTTTACAACTAAGAAAACTGAGGGCCAGAGAAGAGAAGTGACTTACCCAAGGTCATGTAGCTAATATGAGGCAAAGCTAGAGTTTAGCCTCGGGTCCTCTGTCCAGATACAGAGGGCTGAGGGCTGCTTTGCCCAAACCTGTCCCCTTCTCCTCCGTTCCCCTGCTCTTTGCTCAATGGCCCCACTGTCCTCCTGGTCAGCTCCCCAGGTTGTCAGCCTAGCAGTTGGGACTTGTCCCATGCACCCCAAGAATCAACTCACAGGGATCACCTCTCCCACAGTCTAGCACTTGTTTCTTTCTCGCCCTCCCCTGATCTCCCAGAGCTTCCGGCTTGTCAGCCAGGCCAGGCCCAGGGCCCAGGCTGGGACTGTCCCCTCTCTCTCTGCCCCTAGGGGAGGCAAGTCCAGGGTCCAGCCTGCAGGAGGAGTTCCTTTCTCTTATGGCCTTCTTAGCCAATGCATTAACCTACCCTTCCTTCTCTGGTTGTTCATTCTTCCCCTGTGACTGAAGGCTAGACCTCCTGGGGGTCAGGGAGGGGTAGTGGTATGACACAGAGCACAGATTTCAACCCCATCAATTTTCCCCCGAATAGAGAAGTTCTTAATATAGCCTCTAGCCTCCCTCACCACCCCTTTTCTCCTTGGTGCCAGCTGGGCTAGGCCAGTGGGGGAGGAAGACAGGATTGGGGACGTGGGTGCCAGGGATGGGGAGGGCAGCAGAGTGCCCATGCGAGCTACTCTCCCCACCGCCTGGATTCCCCACAAGTGTTGTTACTGCCTTTGGGACCCAGGGGTGGAGGTGGTAGTAGCTGGGGGGCAAAGATGAGATGCTGGAAGTGCTGCAGGGATGAGAAATGGCCTCTTTCTCTGACCCACCCCCCCCCAGCCCCTCTCACTGTTCTCCTCCCCCTCCCTGCCCCCAGCACTGCTACCCTCCCTCCTGAGCCAAGGTGTCTGGATCACAGCAGTTAGAGTTGGAAGGGCCCCCACACATCATCTTGTCCAATTCTCTCACTTTACAGAGAAGGAAACAGACCCAGAGAAGTTAGAGATTTGCCTAAGGCCACAGTGAGTAAGTGACATGGAGGATATGAATCCAGGTCACCTGACTTCCAATCCTGTTGGGCTTCACGAATGCCTTTCCTGGAGTCCCCAAACAGGAGGTAGAACTCCACTGCCCCACCCCTCTCCCTCAGCCTTGAACACCAGGAAAGGGAGCAGAGGGGATCTAAGGTGACTCTGAACTCTAAATCCCTGACCTTGGGGTTCCTGGGTCCCAAGGGACCAAAGCTCTTGGGTAGGCGGCAAAGGGAACAGTTATGGACCTCTTTAAGGTTGCCTAGAGGACCCTCACAACAACCAGATGCTATTATCATCCCCATTTAACAGATAGGGAAACTGAGGGTTGAACCTAGGATTTGAACTGACTTCTTCCAGACTCCTGCACTAGCCATTTTAACCACCAGAAACACCAAGCATCTTCCCCTCATTTCTTACCAGGTCTAAATCACTGAATGGGTGTTGCCTCAGTCAAACGGAGACCTGTTAAAGACCTTAGCTTAAAAAGGCCAAAGCCTCCCACTTCCAGGGCCATCTCTAGTGGTCCTGATCTATATCTGGCCGCTGGACCCATAGGGCTCAGGAGAAGAAAGTGAGGCTGGTGACGTTGCACAGCCCCCTCTCACTGAATCCAATTCTAGTACACAGCATCGTGACACTCTGATGTCATGGTCCTCTTCAAGAAGGAAGGACGATCACAACAAGAAGACATTTCTTTTTCAGGGAAGCAGGGGACCAGACAAGGTGACTTTGCTGTCAGTCCTAGGCAGGGTAGAGGGACCCTGCAGAAAAGACAGGTCTGTGCCAAGAGCTCTGAATAGTGTGGCAGGTGGAAGGAGGGTGGCTTAAACTCTCATCACCCTAAAGTCAAGTGGGGACAAGCACATTGTAGAAGGTGGGGGGACTTGAGAAAGAAAATCTTTGAGGGCTCCAGACTTGCTGGAGCCCAGCACAGCTCTCTTCCAGCTCTAAACTTCTACGGAGTCTGACTTTATGAGCCTCTTTTAAAGAAGATAAGGAGAGGGGGAGGGGAGCAATGGTCACAGAATCTGTGGTGGAAGAAGGGAGCTTAAGGAGCCATAGAGTACAATCCCCTCATCTGATAGAACAAGTTAAGGAAGCAATTGGTCCCAAGTCCCACACTGCCCCTCTTCTGAACTCCAGGCCAGCTTTGAGGACCCCCTTCCCCTTTCTCCCTTTCCCCCTCCCCTCCCTCCCTCCACCATCTTCCCCCTCCTCACACCCTAGAGCCAAGGAATACAAATCTACTGTAAGTAGGATTCTCTCACACTGGGGATTCCTGAGGCATAGCTGAGTAAGAGGAGAGTGAAATTGGGAGTCAGAAGACCTGGGTTTGAATTCTAATTTGTTTTCCCCAACAGGCAGCTCTGTGAGAGAGGGAGACTCACAGAATGTTGGAACCGGAAACTTTACAGATAAGGCCCAGAGAGGGGGAAAGGACATGTCCAATGAGTCAATGGTAGGACCAGGACCAAAACCCAGATGAGGCAGGAAGGTGGGGGGGAGGGGACACTGAGACACCCACATGGCACTGCAGGTAGAGCACTTGATTGGGCATTAGGAAGATCTCTGAGTTCTCATCCAGCTTCAGACACCAGCCTCAGTTTCATTATCTTTAAAACGAGGCAGTTTTCACTGGCCTCTAATATTCCTTTCTGCTCAAAATCTATGATCCTAAGACCAGTATTTCTTCCATGAGTTTAGTACTATTCTCACCATAGCTTAGGAAACTTAAGTAACACAGCTGAGAAGTATTAGAGCCAGGATAAACCCCCATTGTTGATGGTCTGCTGCTGTATATGATCATTTGGATGCAGGGGTCCAAGGTCAGAAACTGCAGGAGGAATAGGGATAGTTTATACAAAAGCAGCCATGCCCAACCCTGGGGACAGGGTGTCCCAGGCTGAAATGACTGCTCCTTACCTTCCCCTCCCCCCGCCCCCCCCCAAACTGCCTACCTCAGGGAGGGGAATGTTGAGGAACAGAGGTGGTGAGAGGAGGCCCTTCAATGCCCAGCTGGCATATCAATGAAATCCCAGTGTCCTAGGCCTGAACAGGGGAGGAGGTGACGCTTGTTCCAGATAAGAATCCCCTGACATCAGGTGGCGTTAAGCACAGGACTTTTATCTCCCCTCTATACCAGGACATTGATAAGATATGGAGTTCACCAGTGGTGGGATCGTACCACAGTCAAATCAGAAACATGGGGGGTGGGGGTTGCTCTCAAGACACAACCAAGGGGGTTGAAGGGTGCTTGCAGACCATTGTGTTTGTCTATGTAAAAGCATCCATGATCCTGTCTAATTGAGGCCCCGCCTCCCTCCTCCTGCTGCTGTTCAGTAGTGTCTGACTCTTCATGACCCCATTTGGGGTTTTCTTGGCAAAGATACTGGAGTGGTTTGCTGTTTCCTTCTCCAGCTCATTTTACAGGTGAGGAGCTGAAGCAATCAGGGTTAAGTGACTTGCCCAGGGTCACACAGCTAGTAAGTGTCTGAGGCCGGATCTGACCTCATGAAGATGAGTCTTCCTGATTCCAAGCCCAGTGCTCCATCTGTCCCTATATGGAGTCATCACCCCCTTCACTGAGCCTCCATCACACTCAGAGTTCCTCTTCTCTCTCTGAGTCCCAAGCCTCCTAACTAACCCCTCAAACCTCACAAAGTTTTGCAGAGGGCCTAGTACCTAGTAAGTGCTTCATATATACTTGTTGGCATCTTGACTGAGTTCTCCTATCCTATTTATTAGGCATGATGCCCTCAATGGCCACCCACTCCCCAGTCTATGGCCATGTTTGCCATGCTCTTGGCTGAGTTCTGAGGTAGGACTCAGAGCCTAGGCACATGGAGGAAGAGGCCAGGGCAGTTCAAGCTGTGAGCCTTGGGGTTGGAGGGGGAGGGGCTGGGGCACTGAGTGCTTCCTCTGCTTCTCCCCTCCCCACCTTCCTTGGGGCCTCCAGCCTGGCACTGGCTCTCCAGGAACAAGGCCTGAGGAGGCATTGGGGAGGGGCCAGGCCCTGGGGGAGGCCAAGCGTCAGTGGTGACCCATCCTGGCACCCAGTGAAGAAAGACAAACATCGGATAACTGGTCCACACGTCTCAAACCCCACCCCCCTCCCCTTTCCGGTCCCAGGGGAGGTCAGGTCAGGTGAGAAGAGAAGAGGCAGGCTCTGGAATTCACCTCTCCCTGCTCTGGAGGGAGCCAACAGTCTCCTCCTCCTGAGATTGCTGGGACAGAAAGACGTTAGGTAGTCTCTGAAGCCAGTTAACTCGAAAACAGAGAAAGGCCTTATTCCCTGACTCCCTGATAAAGCTGGAAGAAAGACTGGACTCTCCTGGGCAAATCACTGACCTTCTGGCTCTGAGTTTCTGTAAACTGAGCTGCAGTTGGCCAAGATGAACTTTAAGCTCCTCTCCACCCCTGCCATGCTATGGTCTATGTTCTTAGATCCTTCCTGGCAGTGACATTCTGAGTTTTGGCTCCATATTCTAGATAATATGTTGTGTACTGTCATTTTGGGGGGGTGAGGAGAGGGCTGGTTAGGGCAGGGCAGGGGGGATGTCACATGGAATAGAGATTAGGCTTGTTCAGCTGGGCTCCAGAGGGCAGGAGCAGACAGAAGTCCTAGAGAGGTAGAGAAGGAACACTTTCTAATGGTTCAGAACTATTGGAAAAGGGGACAGGGCTGCCCCGGGAGTGGGGGGGACAGTGGGTTCAACGATCTTCAAGCCTCTACTGTCTGGCCACTCCTTTCGAGCTGTTGGAAAGGGGCTTTTTGCACAGGAATGAGCTAGAATAGGGGTCTTCTGAGGTTCCTTCCAACTCTGGCCTCCCAGGTTCTACGCCTATGACACAAGGCATGATTGAACATCTCTGACATTTGCAAAGGGAATGCTAGCTGGAGGTGATCCAGAAGGAGGGAATGGGAAGTTCCTTGCAGCGTAAAATGCAGTGGTAAGGATGGAGGGGAGGCAATCTCTCCTTCTCTAGAATGCTTCCCAGGCCTCCTCCAAATCCCTTGCACATATCAGAATTCCAAGTAAGAATTCAGGCACCTCCGGTTTACTATGGATCTGACTCAAGTCACTGCCGTCTGATGTCTGAGACAGGAAAATCTAGACCCAATTTGGGGCCTGGAAGCCTCCTTCACTCCTCCACTTCCTAGAGGGCAGTAGAGGTTGGGGGGTGGAGGGATGGGGGGATGGACAGCCAAGTCTGTGTCTCCCAGCAGCCTTGTAACCAGTCCGTAGTTTGGAAAAGGAAACTTCCGAAGTGAGTAGAGCACCAGACCTGGAGTCAGGAGGACCTGAGTTCAAATCCAGTTTCAGACACTTGACACACTTACTAGCTGTGTGACCTTGGGCAAGTCACTTAACCCCAATTGCCCTGCCTTCCCCTCTCAAAAAAAAAAAAAAAGGAAAAGAAAATTCCTTGGTAGCTGAGACAGACAGTACAGTGCAGAAGAAGGAGCTCTGAACTGGAATTCGAGAGACCAGGTTTCACTGGGACTTCGACAATCTACTTCGTGTCTCTGGGCCTCAGTTCCTCCAACAATAAAATGTGAGATTTAGGCTAGATTATCTTTTTTCTAAAATCCCATGAAAGGAAGGCACCTATTCAGCATCCTGAGGATAGATGCCCCAAATATATAAATATATAAGACTCCTAGGCAGTATTTATCAAGTTCATCTGAAGGGATATGGGAATTATCTGGTGGTTGGGTTTTTTTGCTATCACCACTTTTGGATCTGAGGGCCAGAAGGTGAACCAAGGTCTAATTATATGAAAGCCCTCCCCCCCACTCTGCATCAGACACCTTGTGTACAAGTTAAGGGCTGGGGCGGGGGAGGGGGGGGAGGTTATGGGGAGGAGGTGGGGGGAACTGTAGAAAGCCACAGCCAGGATTAAAAATTCCCCACGGAGAACCCACAAAGCAGAGGGAGAGGGTTGGCTGAGAGTTCTAATTAAGGAGGAATTCAGGGGCTGGGGGAGGGTCTGGAAGCCACCATGGAAACAGGATTCTTTGGTGTGTGAGATCCTTGCCTAAGCGGGATTTTAAAGGGAACCTCATAGCAGCCACAGACCCACTTGTTTGACCTTGGGCAAACCCTCTAGGCCTCAGTTTCCTCCCCTCTCAAGTTAAGAGGCCGAGGGAGATGGTCTGTAAGGTTCCTCCCAGTCATCTGACATTCCTTTGTTCTAGGTGCCTTCTATCACTAACATTCTGTGATCTCAGATCCCTTCCAGCTCTCACATTTGGGGCTCTGTGTTCTCAGATTAATTTCTCCTATGGCATTCTGGGACGATATGATTTCCCTGTATCTCTCTTCCCCCTCCCCGCTCCAGTCCCAAACCTTGAAACCTGCAATTGAAAGCTAGACATTTCCACTCAGATGTCTTACAAGCACCTCAAACTCAACACATCCAAAACAGAATTAATCTTCTTTTCCCTTAAACTTATCCCTCATCCTAACTTTTCTATTTCTGACAAGGGTAACTACTCTTCCCCTCAAGTTAAGAAGTCTTTTTTCTACTCATACCACAACTACCCTTGTTCAGAACCTTGCCATTTCTTGTCTGGACTATTGTAGTAAATTCCTAATTGGCCTCCCTATCTCCAATTGCTGCCATCCATCCTCCACACAGCTGCCAAATTAATATTTCAAAAGTGGGGGTCACTCCCCTGCTCTAAAAATGTTCTTGTGGCTCCCTATTGCCTCTGGGACAAAATACAATTTCTCCTCTCTACCATTTAAACCCGTTCCAATCTGGCTCCAGCCCACTTTTCCAGGCTTATATACATATTCTTGGTTTCAGTTAAGCTGGCCTACTAGCTTTTACCCCTAAAACGTCATTTCACCTCTCACTTCCGGATCTTTGCACAAGTCTGTCTGCCTCCACCTTACTCCCAAGCTCCCCTTCTTCACTTCCAGCTCTTGGAACCCCCAGCTCCTTTGGAAGCTCAGCTCAAACACCATCTCATTTTAAGAACTCTTTCTTGAGTCTCATAGTTTATTAGTCTTGACCGTGTCCCGTGCCACACCCTTCCCCCAAGCATGATTTATCTATTTTGTCTGTCTACCGTATTTGAAAGGCAAAGTGTAATAGTAGGAACCAGGAAGAGCTGAGTTCAGATCCTGACTCTGACACCATACTGTCGAAGTACTCTAGACAACTCTCCAAGACTATAAAAATCACAGAGAAGTGGTGACTTGAATTGGTAGACAGACTTCCTCATACCAATGAAATCTCCAGTTCTGTCTCTATCCCTGTGGCCTTTGTTTCTTTGTTTTTGTTTTTTGGAGGGGGGAAGGCAGGGCAATTGGGGTTAAGTGACTTGCCCAAGGTCACACAGCTAGTAAGTGTGTCAAGTGTCTGAGGCTAGATTTGAACTCAGGTCCTCCTGACTCCAGGGCCGGTGCTCTACTCACTGCGCCACCTAGCTGCCCCTGAAACCTTTGTTTCTCGAACTTTGCCCAGGATAGAATATAAACTCTTTGAAGGCAGTGGATGTCCCACTTTTGTGTTAGTATCCCCAGCAACAGGCTCAGCACCTGGCAACTGGGTGCTTAATAAAGGCTTGTTGACTGATTTATTAATTGTTGTCTCCAGTTAGAAGGGGGAGGTAGCAGTAATATTTTGACTGCCCACCCAAAGTCTGTCCGTAAGGGTTGGTCAGCTGGAGCGGGGCAGGATGAGAAGGTTCTGGCAAAGCCAGGAAAAAAGGGTAAAGGGGGATGGGATACTTTGGACGATAGGGAAGGACTTTCTTAGGATTGGCAGTTGTCTCTGAGAGCTCATGAGATGGGAGACTAAGAGTTCAAGACTTGACTCTTCACTATGGGCTTGTTGACTCAGGTCTAGACCAAGAGCAAGGCAAATTGGGCACACCAAATTGAAATAGCTTGGGGGAGGAGGAAGAGGAGAGAGGGAAGTAGGGTAGCCCTGGGCCCTCTTACTCCCCTTACCAACCTGGCCTCCCTAATTTGCCTTCCATTCTGCATAAATTTGCAGGCTTCATTCTAAACCAAATCATTGGAGGGGTTGAAAGGTTAGGAGGGAAGAAGAAGCATGGGGGTGGGGGTGGGGAAGGAGGGATGGAGAGCTGGTGTCCTTCTGCATATTAGAAAACTGATTCCCCCACCCATCGGTGTTCAGAGACTGGGCTGAATCTGAACAGTGCTTAGAGAGCTGACTAGGAAGTGCTAATCCTGCCTCAGAGTCTGACCTCTAAAGCCCTAGGGCCAGTATCTGGGTGTCTCAGACACACTGGTGGGGCCACCTACCCACTCCTCCCTCCCCACCTCCTTGATCCCTGCCCCATCTCCTCTGGGGGTCAGTTTGAATTGGAACAAAGTGGCCCCTCCCTCCTCCTGCTTCTCCTCCTCCACCCTTCCCCCCTCCCCCCAGGCCCTAGCCTCCTGGCAGCTGTGTTTGGCTCAGGCTGGGGAAATAAACCGCCTTCCAACCGGCTGGGCCAGGGGCGGATGTGGGACTGCAGTCCCGGGTTCCACTGTTCCAAGGTCAACAGTGTGGACTAGTTCTCCCCAAGTCTCAGTCCAGGATCCCTGGTTTCTGCCCTGGGCATTTCCCTGGATCATCTGGGGCTAGGAGCCTTCTAGGATGGTGGCAAGTAGGATATCACCCATTCAGCAAAGAAGTTAAAGTTAATCTTTTCCTAGATCTCAGCCTTAGTTTACTCATCTGTAAACTGAGAAAGGAATGTATCTGTACCATGTACCCCACAGGGCTAATATGAGGAAAATACCTTAGGAGTCAGAGAGTCAAATAGCATTTATGAAGTACTTACTAGGTACCAGGCACTATTCTAAGCACCAGGGATACACAGAAAGGCCAGAGAGACAACATGCAAACAAGATCTATACAGAATGAATTGGGAGGAATCTCTGAGGAAAGGCGCTAAGGTTAAAGAGGGCTGGGAAAAGCTTCTTGCAGAAGGTTGAGATTTAGCTGGCACTAAGGAAGCCAGGGAAGCCAGGAAGTGGAGATGAGGAATGGGAGTAATCCAGGTAAAAAGGAGTTGTCATTATTATTATTATTAATTATCGGAATGAGGCTTACAGCATGTAAGGGACCAATGGGGTACTCCGGCAGCTAGGTGGCGCAGTGAGTAGAGCACCAGGTCTGGAGTCAGGAAGACTCATCTTCCTGGGTTCAAATCTGGCTTCAGATACTAACTAGCTATGTGACCCTGGGCAAGTCACTTAACCCAGTTTGCCTCAGTTTACTCATCTGTGAAACGAGCCAAGGAAGGAAATGGCAAACCACTCCAGTATCTCTGCCAAGGAAACCCCAGATGGGGTCACAAAGGGTTGGGCACGACTGAAAAATGAATGAAAAACAACATACAAGGTGTCCAAATTCTTTGGATGCTGGGAAGAGCCCAAATGATTCCAGCTCTCACATCTCGGGTTCCATGTTTTCAGACCATTTTCTGCTATGGCATTCTAGAATGATATGATTTCTCTGTGCCTCCCCATCCGCTAAGTTCCAGTCCTAAACTTCCAACTGTACCTCAAACTCAACATGTCCAAAACTGAAGTCCTTTTCTGTCCCCTTAAACTTATCCCTCCCCCTAACTTTTCTGTTTCTGACAAGGGTAATAGCAATCTTCTCCTCAAGTTGCAAACCTAGAAAATGATGACTAATATCCCTCTCAACCTACCAGCTTCCTGGTTTCTGGTTCTTCTCCCTCATCTTCCTACCTACACGGCAGGAGGGGAGGCTGAAGAGCCCACCTTAATTCAAACCTGGAAGCCTAAGCAACAGGGCCCATCTCACTTGCAGCCTCAAGGCTGCTCCTCAGTGAGATTGAGAATGAGAGACTGTAGATAGCTCACTGCAGCCACTGCCTCTGCTGAGGTCTCCTTCAAGGACATGGGCAGGTTAGATTGTTAAATGAGGCACTTTGATAAACAGAATATGGTCATCCACTTACTAGCTAAGAATGGCACCTTTTCTACCTTCCCACAGGACTCCATTCCCTCTACAAAGGATTCTGTTTTCAAAGAGCTACACCCTTTCTCAGTTTCCTTCTTTTTGCAAAGGATACCATTCTTTTTCATAGGACTCCATTTCCTCTGCAAAGGATTCTCAAAGGGATACCGCCACTCTCAAATACAGCCATTCTCAAAGGATTCCATCTTTTCTCACAAGATCCCACCACATCCAAGACAGATTCCAGCCACCCTCTCGATAGATGTTTGTTGAGCTGAATCGGTTCTACCCTCTCTCCAAGGACTTCCATTCCCCTCTGATTAGCACAGATCAAGTATGGTCTCCTGTCAGTCTCTCCAACCCAAAGGGTGGGGAATATAGTGTTGGGGGTGGAGCCCTTGGATAGAGCTCAGGGTAGAACAAGTCACAAGGGGAAGGAAGCCTTGACCACAGCAAGGTGGTATAAGGTGATGGCAGGAGTCTGTACTTCCTGTACTTCTGAGAGATGGACTCCTAAAGCAGCAGCATAAGAGATAAGAGGAAGGAGCAGGAGAGTTAGGGACTGCTCCCACCCCCAGTTTTCCCCATAATCATTGAAATGGCTAGGCATAGGCTTGGCTCTTGCCTCTGACTCCTTGTGTGACCCTGGGTAAGTCACTTCTCTCTTTAGGCCTCAGTTTCCTCATCTTTGAAATAAAGGGGTAGGACTAAATCATCTAGCTGGGCCCTCCCAACTTTGAGATTCTAGGATTGTGCATGTGTATATATGTTTTTAGTGGGTATATGTGTGAGCATAGGTGTGTATGTGGGCCTTTGGTTTGGTATATGTGCATTGGTGTGTGCAGGTCTGTCTGTATGTAGGAGGGGGTTAATGTGTATGTTTATATATGGGATTGGGTTAGGAGATATGAATGTGAGTGAGCATATGTGTATGCATATGTGCGTGTGCGTGCGTGAGTGCGTGTGTGTGTGTGTGTGTGTGTGTGTGTGTGTGTGTGTGTGTGTGTGTGTGTTGGAGAGGGGAGTGGGTTAGTGTACTTGTGAGGCTCCAGGAGAGCCTGCCAAACTGCCAGGCTCCCAACCTCCACACAGAGGGAACGTCACAGGAGAAGGTTAAAGGGAAGCAGCTTTTCGGATCCGTTTGATGCAAGGCAGGAGGCTCAGGGCTGCACGTGACCTGGGGTGGGTGATAGAGAACAGAATGCTGACTCGGCCAGAATGCCCACCATGATTTACTAGGCTAACATTGAGCATGGGCAGCAGCAGCAGCAACACCACAGTTAGGCTCTGGGACTGTCCCTGCCTGGAAGGAGAAGCCTGGGACTATTTCACCCTCCCTAGTCTCCCCTTTGGGACTGGCCCAGCCATGTCCATACCTGCTCTGTAACCACACAAAGGCACTGGGAGCCCCCAGAAAGCAATAGCATTAGTTTCCTGATTAGGGGCCTGGATTTTCTCGCTATTGACCAAAACAAGTCTCTAGATTTTCTCAGTCCTGCAATTAGCCATTTTTCCTGTTTCATAGTCCCGGACTGAGTTGTTCTCCTGCCCTGACCCTAGTCCCAGACTAGGCCCCCAATTCTGATCCCAGACTGAGCCTTGACCCTGATCTAACACTTAACCTCTAACCACAACCCTAAATTGAAATCCTGACCCCAGACTGTGCCTTTACATAAGCACCTGCCCTTGATCGAGAGACTGACAGTGATTTTCACTATTTAGGATCAAGGAAGCCCATTCCCTGAGTAGGAGATACAGCTCAGAGTACAAGATGGCTGCTACACTGTATCACAGAATCACAGTATCTAAGAGTTAAAAGGAACCTCAGAGGGTAACCAGATCAGTTCTATTGTCCAGTCCTGTTCAGGGGACCAGATGTGCCCTGAATTTCCAACCTCAAACCAAATTCCTTGGCTAAACTAAAGGAAAATAAAGGGAAATCCATCCCTACTTTTCTGAAAAGGGAAATCATGGCGAGTGTCCATGGACATCATACCCTTCGCCTGCTCCCAAATTTTCCCTGTCAGAACCAAGATCTTAGGCTTGGAACATAGTATCCAGGATTAAAAGGAGAAAGGACTTGTCTTTCTACATTACTCAGTGTCCAGGACTCAGTTGCTTTCTTGGGCTCAAAAGAGAACTAAAGATTCTGGAATATCATGTTCTTGACCTTGGGAAACTTGGGGGTGGGGGATGGGGATGCTAAGGCATAGGAGGGGATAAGGGGATGTTTGTAAGGTCAGTGGCATTGAATTCTTCAAGGTGGTGAGGAATAATAAATAACTGGTCTCCAATCTGCCCCTGGCTTACAGTGTGTCCTTATTGTTATCATCTTCATTGGGATTAAGTCTTGCAGTTTGCATGGGTCCTCAAACTCTTAGGAGGTTGGGGAGAAAGAATGAATACTGCTCCTTCCCTGAGTAAGTCACACTGTGCGCGAAGTCCCTGGACTTCAGTTTTGGGGATGAAGGCCAGAAAATAAAATAGGAGAAACCCAACTGGACTATATGGTATCCCTTCCAGTTTGGATAGTCTATGAGTCTGAGCCCCTGCACATGGAGGCCTGGAACCTTGGAATCTCAGAGCTGGAAAAGACCTTAGGAAAGTAGCTAATCTTAGCACAAGCAAAGCAGGAACCCCCTTGATGACACCCACCACAAGGGGTTATCCAGCCTCTGCCTGAGGAACTCCAGGCTGCCTCCCAAGGCAGCCCAATCCACTTTTGGAGAGCTCTAATTGTTAGGAAATTCTTTCTAATATCCAGCCAAAATCTGCCTCCCTGCAATTCCCCTCACTGGGGCCCAGCAGGACCAATTCAATCCCTCTTTCACATGACAACCTTTCAGACGAATGCAAACAGTGATGAGCTCCTCCTCAAAATCTTTCTTTTTCCAGACTAAACAGGACACAGAGTTTAGGGGAGGCTTCCCCTTTTTCCCCTTGAGCCTCAGGTATGGGAGAGACCAAGTTGGAGGATGGAAGGGGGAGTGGGAAAAAGGTTCTAAAGCGATACGTAGGGGGAAGATGGAGGATGGGATGGGAGGGACTGCTAAGTCTGTCCCTAGCTGGCCACTCAGTAAGATCCTGGGGAAATCTAATGAGGGCAACCAACATCAAAGGCAGCCTGAGGTTTGGGGAAGGTATATGCCTAGCCCTCCTGGAGGAATTGAGGGATAGCAGCCTCAGGCATCAGGTAGGAGGTAGAGAAGAGAGCTACCTCCTCCCAGGCCTGAGTCTAGTGGGAGGGGGGCAAGGATGAGAGGTGGCAGCTGTGTGTGTGTACATTATGAAGTTCCCCCAATTCATCAGAGCATGGCTACCTGTGTCTGTAAGGGTGTTCCCCATCAGTGTTAGGAGGAGTCACCCATAGCTGAGGGAGCAGCCTCCCACTCTGGAAATCCAACCTGCCAATGCTAGTTGGGAAGAATGAGCTCAAAGGTGGCGCAACATGTCTCACAGCCCTACTAAGCTTCGTGAGGGTAGACACTGGGCCTTAGCTAAAACATATGCTTCCACATCCCCACCCCTCCTTTCCACAGGAGGTATCTAATAATTGAATGAATAAAGGACACCTGAGAGAAAAGGAAAGTGGAGGGCCAGGAATCGGGAGGAGGGAGGAGGGCAAAGAAAATGCTAAGAGTGTTGGAGGGACACAGGCTAAGTGCCTCCCCCCAACATGTTAAAGGAGGGGAGGAAACCATGCCATGGGGTAGTGTGGTAGAAGGATATTCCTGGAGGACAGGATACAAGAGAGATTGGTCCCCCCAGTAATAATGAGGATGACGGTATCGATGATGACAATAGCTAGCATTTACATAGCACTTCAAGGTTTGAAAAGTACTTTACAAATAGTATCTCATTTTATTCTCATTGTATTCTGGAAGATAGGTGACATCATCATCATCATCATTATTATTATTAATCATTATTTTATTATTATTATCTCCACCTTGCAGATGAAGAAACTGAGGCATGCAGAGATTTAATGGTTTGCCTATTATCCTTGAGCTAGTAAGTGTCTGAAGCACGACTGGAATTCAGATCTTCCTGAATCCAAGTCCAACACTCTTACCCACTTTGCCATCTAGAGTTGGGGGGCTTGGCCAAGAGGACCCTTCTTTAGGTGGAGAAAAGACTAATCTTAGGCTGAGAAAAAGAGAAAGGCTCTTTAATGGTGTGAAGGAAGGGGAAATAAATAAAGAGGATCCCGTCCCCCAGGGAGGCCCAGCTAACCATCCTAGCTCCAACTTCTCCTTGGTATCACTCTGGGCCAGGGAAGCCAAGCAGGAAACTCTAGGCCAAGTCGGATTTGGACCCAAAGACAGAATAACGTGGCGGTCTTGGGTGGGTGGAGCAGCGGCTGGGCTGGGCGATGGGCTTGGCCCTAAGCCCCGGGCCCTAGACCCCGCCAGCTCCCAGCCTTGTCCCAGCCCAGGCCACGATTCATGGAAGTAATGTAGCAGCTCTCCAAATAGTTCCTCTTAAGAGTAACAGTTTAAAAATAATGTTTGAGTCCAGTCAACTACAATTCCCAGAATCCTCTGGGACCTATGGCTAAAAGCCTTTAAGGAGATATATTCATCAGCCCCCTGATCTCGGGGCCCCTGGGCCCCCCCTCTCACCTGGAGGAGGAATGGGGGGAGGAGGAGTGCCCTGGGGAAGCTGGCACAGCTCTGAGCGGGAAGTTGTGCCCAGCTCCTGCCTCTCTTGCCTACAGAGCTTGCCAGCCTGACATTCCCCCCTCCCCAATCCTCCTCCTTGGCGGCCTCTTCTCTCCCAAACATATCCGGGTTCAGGGATTGTATTAAAAGGGGATCTATTTTGGGTCGGGCACAGGTTTTAAAATTAGACCACACACCGAGCCCCAGGGAGAAGAAAGACAAGGGAAATAGCTTCCGTTCAACTCAGCTCAGTTCCAGGTCGAAGAAAGAGCCCAGGCCCAGGGATCAACAGACAGGGGTTCTAGTCCAACCTCTCCCACTCACTACCAATGTGACCTAGGCAATTCCCTTTTCATGTGGGGGGCTTCACTTTATCCATCTGTAAAACTTGGTGGTGGGGTAGTCTCAGAAAGTTCCTTCCAGCTCTAAAGCACTCAACTTTTCTGGATTTCTGTTTCTTTAGATGTAAAATGAAGTTTTTGGACTAGGTGTGTGTGTGGGGGCGGGGGGGGGGGGCGGTGTTCGGCAGGCTCTGGGAGCAATGCAAGGTCCCCTTTTGGTGGCAGGAGAAAGGCTTCCTAAATAGGAGAGTTGGAATTGGTGCTAGGACTTTCTCTTTTTCCTAATTGCACTCTAGTCCTTGGGTTCCTCGGGCAGAGGGTTTCCTGTGAGTAGAAGAGGGACATCTGTCCCCTGTCCCCCCCCCTTTTCCCCTCCCTTGGCTCTCAGAGGCCCCAGATTCCAAATTCCACACATACACAATCACCCAGGGTGTGGTCCATGCCACAACAGCTGCTTGGAGCTGAGTTAAGGAAAGACCCCCTGGGTACTAATCCTAACAGGAGTCAGTGCAAAGATCTTGACCCCTGGGCCTCTTATCCTTTGCCCTGACTCCTTGTGGGATGTCCTTGATTCAGCCTGGGTTGAAAGAGGGGGTGGGGATGAGGACCTCTATTCCCATCTCTAAAAGGTTTCTGAACCCTCATCCTTAGGAGATCCCAACCAATCTTTGGCCTGGCCTGGGGATAGATAGTGAAACCAAAGGATGACTCTGACTTAAGTTAAAACATGGAGAGTGGTCAACTGGCAGAAACTCAGGGGTCTAACTCCTCATCTCAGACAGTGCCTTGCCTTACCACCTTTGAGCAGAGCTGAGCTAAAACAGTGCCTCGCTCCTGAAATCCAGCTACGGTGAATTCCTCAGAATTTATCCCAACCTTATCTCACTGAACAAGTCCGAATGGCCAAACCCTATCCAAGGATTCCTGATAGCTCAACATGAACACAGTACAGAACTAAGAAATCAGTGAAGCCCACTCAATAATACAAGAATAATAGTTAACATTTGTATTAGTGCAAACTATGTGTCAGGTACTATAATATGCACTTTGCAATCATCTCATTTGATCCTCACAACCTTGGGAGGTAGTGCTATTATTATCCCCATTTTACAGATGTAAAATTGAGGCAGAGGTTAAGTGACTTGCCCAGGGTCACACAAAAGACTGTGTCTGAGACTGCATTTGAACTCAGGTTTTCCTGACTCCAGGCCCAGAGCTCTATCCATGGGGTCACCTAGCTGCCCCATAACCTATTCATTTTACAAATGGATGAAAACATCAGAGAAAGAAATTACAGGATTAGAACTCCGACCTCTTGAAGGGCAAGGTACGAATGGAGAGCAAGGCTCCTCTCTCCAGTTAGACTACTCAGATTTCCTTGTATCCCTCCCCTCCATACCCATTACAACTATCACACTCCCACATCTTTGTTTCTCATACCATCCACTCTGCCTAGTTCAGATGATCCTTCCCTCAGATAACTTAAAAAATTCCTTTTCCTTAGTTTTTCTTCCCCCAGAAGAGTGTTTTAATGGTGGCTACAGGAGGCAGGAAACTAGAGAAAAGCCCTTTATCAGAAAGATCCCACAAACCCTGCTTTACCCTTCCTCATCTCCACCTAGCTTTTTAGCTTCAGCCTTCTTCCAGGATCAGCTCAATTCCTATGAGGTCCCCCTCATGTCCTTGCTTTCTCCCTACTCAAATTATCTTGTAGTATACATAGTATATTTGATCTGTGTATACATTGGAGTCCTCCATCAGAATGTAAGCTCTTTGAGGCCAGGGGCTGGTTTTTTGTTTTATCTTGGTTTCACTGTGCCTTGTATATAGCAGGCGCTTAATAATTGTTGGGCTATATAGGATTGTATTCCTACTTCCCAACATCATTCAACATCCATGGTCCCATTTGATTCTTATAACCCCCTGAGGTGGAAGGTTAGGATCAGGATGGATATAATAAGCTCAATTTTGAATGCCCAGAGAAGGAAAGTAAATTGCCTCAAATTACATAGTGAACTAGGAGGTGATACAGGATCAGAACCTGGGGCTCCTGACCCCCAGTCCAACTATCTTTCCCATTCACCACCCAGACTGGTGGTGTTTTTGGAAGGAATCTCAGAGTTTACCTAGTATAAACTATACCTGGGTAGGAATACAGTAAGATAAATGTTAGTTCAACCTTTAATTGAAGACCTTCAGTGATGGGGAACTCACTGTCACACAGAATCATGGAATCTTGGAGTTGGAAGGAACCTCAGAGGTCATCAACACTCCACTCCAAGAAACCCCTTCTACTTGGACGGGGATTTCCTCTTACCCCAGATACTCCAGTTGACACAGGATTTCTAGCGTCATAGAATTCACATTTGTGTGTCAACTTCCAACACTATACTTGTCAGTTACACGCTTGGATCCATTATTTGCTCTTCTACAACCCTGTGGGGCTAAGGTATTTATTTATAGCTGAGGAAACTGAGGCACAGAAATGTCGCCCTTTGAGTCTATGGTAGAACTGGGATTAGAAACCAGGTCTCCTAATTCCTTGGGTTATTTTTGTTACCCCCATAAGGATGAGGGGAAACTGGGCTAGATACAGTTCAGGGAGAAGAAAAGTGGTGTTTAAGTCTGTTGCCAAGGGCAGAGAAGAGTTTGAAGTCCCAGCTCTGAGCCTTGGGGTCTCTTGGCCTGCCTGGGCAAGGAGAGCTGAGGGGCTTGGAGGAGAAAGGGACCTCCATTTGGGGATGTGTGTTAGATCTCAAATTGGGAAGTGAACAGATTAATAATGACCAATAGAGAGTTAATGAGGTATACTATGAAGTACAGGTGTATGTGGAGGACTGGACCTGGTCTGCTCTCCTTTAGCAAGGTGGGGAAGACCTGCTTGGCCTGCTACTCTCCAGCTCATGGGGGTGAGGGATAAAGGAGGAGGGAGAGAAGACTGCCTGATGAGCACCTCCCCTGTGCCAGGCCCTCTGGCCCACTCCTTGGGCCCTGATTGTATTTCACAATGTCTCCTCCTCCCATGTGGGGAGACCTGGGATCTGGGCCATAGGGGTGAAGGGAAGGAGAGGTGGACCCCTAACCCTGGGAGGAGTTCCTTCTGAACCTTTGGGAAGCAGATGGAGAGGAACTCAGAGAAGCGGATAAGTCTAAGAATGCCTCATATTTGCTCCGAATTTCCTTTTCAGTCTTTTATTTGAGCTTCCCTATATCCTTGAAAAGTCAGCAGGGCAGGGATGACTGTCCCCATTTCACATCTGAGGAAACTGAGGCTCGGAGTGAGAAAATGACTTGCCCAAGGTCAATAAAAAGCCAGAACAGGAATACAGATCTCCTACTCTCGACACGGGGCTGTGTTTCCATTGCACCAGGGAGGAAACCCGGGTCAAGAAATAAAAGACACAGGGAGGCAGGTGGGGGTGGGGTAGAGGGGGACCATGGGGTCTGAGTTCTCTGTCCTGCGACAGGGAGGTTCCTCCCCTTCCATTTGTAGGGAGAACAGGAGACGAATGACTACCCCTCCTGTGAAGGAGGGTGGGGGCAGGCGGTGGTATGGTTAAGGGGCTGGGGGGTACAGGGGGGGGCTGGGAGCCAAAGCAGTCTAGGACTCTGGAGGTGGGAGGGGGGAGGAGGAAGGCAACCCAGCCTGGCTGCAGGGAGGGAGCGGGAAGCAGAGCAGCGGCCGCCGCCTCTGCAGTGCCTGCGGAAGCCCACGGCCCGGGACACCGCAGGGAGGGGGCCCAGCAAGCTGGCGAGACGCGGGGGAGCCCTGGCCACGGAAAACCGAGACTCTTTCAGGAGCGACGCACAAGTCACAGAAGCAGGGCCACCCGGGGGAGGAGAGGCTGCTCCAACTGTCCCGGAGGGTGGGCCGAGGGTCCCAGGAGGGAACGGGTGGCGCCGCAGGGGTTAACGGGCGCCGGCCGCCGGCCGCTGATCAATAATTGAAAATCCAGAATGGATGCGGGCGATAAGAAGCCGCGTTCGATCGAGGGGGAGGGGGAGGAGGCCAGAACGGAGAGCGCACAGGACCTCCCTCCCCCTCCCACCGCCCCCCTTGGACACATACAGCAACTGCCCCCCCCCACCCCCCGTCCGGAGGGGGGGTGGCTGCCCGCGCCCAGCTCTCTCAGCCTGGGCCCCCTTCCAAGGAGGGGGATGGGGGCTGCAGCGCGTTACCGGCGGAGAGAAGCCGAACGAACCCCCTCCCCCCGGTATAACGCGGCGCTCGGGAGCGCTCGGCCCCCAAACTTCGCGGCTCTGGAGCCGCTGCAACTTTGCGCACTCTGCCAAGGCGCCCAGCCCGCCTGCCCCCTCCCCTTCTCTTTCCCCCCGCATTACTCCGCCGCCCCCATCCCCCAGCCTTTTCCCAGCACACGTGCGCTGAACCCCCCTCCTCCTCCCAAAGCCCCGCGCGCTCCCAGGCCCCCCGCGGGAGAGGGAGGGGGACCCCGCAGCCGTTTACCCTCCCCAAAAGGATTGAGAGGTCCCAGTTCAAACAGTGCCCCCAGTTCAGGCTGACAGTACGGGAGTCCTCCCAGAGGACTCTCCCCCTCCCTTATTTAACCTGGCCCCGGAAAATCGAGGCCCTAGGGTGGGGGGGGGGGCGGGGAGCTGGCAGCCGTGGCCCCGGCAGCCGCAGGAGACGACGAAATCCCGCCTTTTTGTGTGTGTGTGTGTGTTTTTCTCGCCCCTTCTCCCTGCAACTGGAAAACTATTTTTGCAGGGACAAGGTAGAGGAAGGGGGAGGGGGGCTAAGTCGGGACTGCCTTACCTGGGTCAGGCACAGCGGGGACGAATACATGCCGAGCGGGCCTGGGAGGCTCCCGGGTTCGCAGGGGAGAAAACACGGCGGCTCCAAAGTTACTGAGTCATATGTTCACCCCCCCACCCCCCACCCCGCCTCTGTCTCGCTCCCCGTCTCTGTCCTTCTCTGGGTCTCTGGGTCTCTTCTCTCTTTGTCTCTCTCCTCTTGCTGTCTCTCCTCTCCCTGTCTCTGTCTCTTCTCTGTCTCCCTCTCCTCTCTGTCTCTCCTTCTCCACCTCCTCTCTCTCTCTCTCTCTCTCTCTCTCTCTCTCTCTCTCTCTCTCTCTCTCTCTCTCTCTCTCTCTCCCTCCCTCCCTCCCTCTCCCTCTCCCTCTCTCTCCCTCTTTCTTGGCTCAGGATCTCGGAAATCTCAGTCCTCCCTCCCTCCCCCCAATTTTTTTTAAACACGAACCACCCACTTTCCAACATCCAACTTTCAAAGAAACGCGGAAAAAGCCGAGAGAGCCTGAGAGGAGGAAACCGTAACTTGCCTCCCCCCACCCCAACCTCCATTCCTCTCCCTGGACTAAGGAACAACGCTTAATAATAATTAGCAATAATTATTACTGATGATGAGCAAGAACAAGAGACCTTGGCTAGGGTCAGCTGCGGGGAGGGAAGGAGGACTATAAAGGGGTCGAATCTGAGGGGGAAAACCAAACCTTAACAATCCTGTTAACACCCCCTTACCAAGCAGGTGTGGAGGTTTGCAATGTTGCTTTAAATAAAGGAGGGGCAATGTTGCCGCCCCCCCGCCCCCCCCCCCCAGCTCTTTGCTCTCTGCTAAGGGAGACAGCCTGGGTTGGAATAATTGGGATTGGGGGGAGGGGGCGGTGCGCAAAAAAAAAAAAAGGAACATAAAAATAAAAGGCTGCTGAAACCCTATTGAAAACTGTGGATGGGGGCAAGACTCGTGGACCCAGGGCACCCTCTTTCCTCAGGAGAGGTTCCCACATCTTTGGCTCGGGAATCACAATCGGATTGCTCCAGAGATTTGAAGCCCCTACCCCACTCCAGCTCTAGAAATTGTAGTTTCCCAGAGTCCCACAAGGGAGTTTGAGGGACTGAGTAGGGGGCAGTAATTGAAGGGCATCTCTGAGTCAGGGAGTGCCCAGCACACCTGCCCCTTCACCCCAGCCAACATCTCATTCCTTCCACTCCTCTCCCCCTCAAAAATCCCACACCTGTGGCTAACTGGGACAGAAACATGGGGTTGAGAATTGGGGATTTGGTTCCCTCAGACTCAGGATGAGCACGAACACAGCTCTTCTCAAATATCTAGCCTCAGCAAAGTTGGCCTCTCTTCTAGCTCCCACAGGCAAACAGGGTATACACACACACACACATAAATATATGCATGTGTGTGTGTACAGTAATGTATACAAAACAATTTCTGCCACTTCAACTTTAGGATACGGAGGCAGTGCAGGGGTATTGGTATATCTATTTGACCCATGGGAAAACAGAGGGCTTGGAGGTTATAGGTGACTTGGCCAAGGTCCCAAGTTGGTGATAGAGACAGGAAAGAAACCCCAATTTTCTGACTTCAAGTATAGTGCTTTTCCAGAATAACACACTGGTTCCAGCTCAGGAAAAACAGAAATCAGCAACTGTTTATTAAGTGACTATTGTATGAAAAGAAGTGGGGGGGGGGGGATACGAATTTAGATAAGATTTAATTTGGGCTCTCAAATCCCTCATACTCTATACAGCTCATCCCCCTGGAGCAACTGCCTTCACAAAAATTGGAAGCTAAATTCCAGCAGAAGGACTAAACACTACCATGGAAATAAATTCACAGACACAGTCACATGTACAGATGTCATATATATTTATACAAGTAGTGCATCATGCACATATACCCAGACACATATGTGAATAATCAACATGCAAATTGTCTGTTTATTCCTATTCATATACAAACACACCATCATAATTATAGTACCTTACATTCTACACTTACATGTCCCATGGGCAACTCAAATTCAATATGCTCCAAACCAAACTTGGTATCTTCCCCTCAATTTTACTCCTCCTGACTTGTCATAGGATTCCATAGGATTTTACAGCATTTAGAATTGGTAGGGACCTTAGAGAACATCTAGGCCAACCCCCTTATTTTTTAAATGAGTCTCAGAGATTTGCCTTAAGGCCATATAAATAGTTAGGGGCAGAGCTGGGATTTGAACCCAGGTATTGGGGCTTCACTAGATAGATCTCTGACCATGGATGGCATCCATGGATGGCAGTCCCTAAGGATCAAAATTTGAGAATCATCTCTGGTTCCTTCCCAAAATTTCGTCAGTTACCAAGTCCTAGACTTTCTATTTCACCACAACCTGTCCTCTCCATCCTCATGCCAGAACCCCACATTGGACTCTACTCTTCAAAAGAATATCATGAGCTTCAAATGAGATAGAGCCTAGAAAACTTAGAAAACTTGGAAAGTTATAGATCTATGCGAATTATTATTATTATAGGCCTCATCCATGCTCACCTGGACTACTGCAATATTCTCCTAACTAGCTTCCCCAACATCGGACTCTCCTCCAATCCTCCTCCCCTCCCCTTAGTCATCTTCCCAAAGCCTAGTTTTGATCATATTCCTCCCCTGCTTTGACACCATCAATGGCTCCTAATTGCCTACAGGGTAAAGTCCAAATTCTGCAGCCTGGAGGTTGAGGTTCATGCCAGCCTACTAGCTTTATCTCCTCTGGGGGTCTACTCTCCACTTTGGACAAACTGGACTCCTCCCCATTCCCTCATCGAGCCTTCTTCTCTACCTTCCCTCACACCACGGCCGTAGCTCCATCAGTTGAAAAATTCCCATCCTTCCTATAAAGCTCAAATGCCACCACCTCCAGGCTGTATTCTTTGATTGCCTCCCCTCCACCAGTACCTCCCATTGTACCCATCCCATTTTGTCTTGTAGTATAATTATATGTGAATGATTTATTTTCCTTATTAGATTCGGAGCCCTCTTTCGGGCCATGAACTCCTACTGTTTCTTCCTTGAATCCTTCATTCATACTGAATGAATAAAAAACGGTTGTTGCATGAGCAAACAATAATGATAGTTAGCATTTCTAAAGAGCCTTGATCTAGCACTTTCTTCACTGCAACCTCCGGAAGGTAGATAACCTAAATACTCTCATTCCCTTTTTCCGCCGAGGAAATCTAAATCAAAGATGAAAATTGGCATCCCAAAGTCACACAGCTATAGTTTAACCTTATAATGATTCGACACTTTCGGAAAACAGAGAAACAGAGGTTCATCCTGAGAAATTTCCTAATTTGCAGCAGTCAAGTAGCCGGGAAGCGTACTGGAAGCCAGAACTCCGAATTCCACTACCAGTGTAGGAGACAGCTACACTGACTGGCCCCGTACTACTCTCTAGTCCACTGTATCCGCTTCTAGTCCGCTAAACCCAGAGTGAGGGGCGAGAGGAGTCGGTTTTATTCCAGTAGCTTTAGGTTACTCCAGTGAGCAACAGTCCACAACACCCACTAGCCTTTTGTGGTTTTAGGTACACACTAGCACAACCTATGCGTGCACACACGTATGTATGTATGTATGCGTGCATGTACCAATGTGTGTATATACATCAGCAAACGTCCCAGCCCCCAGGCCGAATTCATACTGTGTCTCCCACAATCCGCTCAGAGCTGCTCCACCTGAAAGTGACACTCGCCCCCTCCCCCCCACCCCAGCCAGGGAACCTGGGTGCTTGTCTCCTGCAGTCGGGAGGGGTGGTTATTTCTATCTCTGTGTCGGTATATTTTTCTCGCTTTATCCCCACTTCGGGTAGACGATGCGGCTTCTGAAAAACTTTCCTGACCCGTCCTTGGCTTGGCCTTCCCAGAAGAGAGGGTAGAGGAAAGAGTCAAAACCCAAAGGGCCTTTGGTGTTTGGGTGTATGTGCGTGTTCGTCTGTATGTAAGCGTAGGTAGAGATGCATGCATGCGTATATTTATATACTTAGAGGAATACATGAAAAAACCGTGACCGAGAGGCAGAAATTTAGGGATTTTCCCTGGAGGTGAGAAAGCATCTCCTTTTTGCCCCAACTGTCTGCAGAACTAGAAACAACACAACCGCGGCCGGGCGGGACAGTATCTGGGGCTGGGTCCAGGGCAGAGAGGCGGGGGCAGGGGTAGGGGTCGGGACTGAGGCAGAGGCCGGAGCAGGGGCTCAAGCAGGGGCAGAGACTAAGGCAAGGGTCTGGGCAGAGACTGGGACTGGTGAAGGGGTCAGTGCTAGGGCTGGGGCTGAAGCAGGAGCTGGGGCAAAGGATGAATCGGAGGCTGAAGCTGGGGGAAAGGCAGAGGCTGAGAGGTGGTCAAGGGGTGGATCTGAGGCTACGGCCAGGAATGGGTTTCTAGGGCAGAGGTTGGTGCAAGCTCTGGCTGGCAGCACTATAGGCAGGCCAGTCGCGGGCATATAATGCTCTGTGGGAACCCCATTCGGTGGGCTCTGGTCACCTCTCCCCCAGCTCTCTCTCCTCGCCTGCCCTCTGCGGATCCAGTCGCAGTCCGCAGATGTAAACACCTTAGGCCCCTGCATGTGTGAGGCAGCGAGGGAGCCCAGAACGCCTTCTGGAGTCTGATTGGTGGCCGTAGACACACGGGTTCGCTACCAGCCGAAGGCCAGCTCTCCTTACACGTGGGCATCCCAGGCCTCAGGATATGAACCCCAGGCGCTAATAGAATGCATGCCCCCCCTCATGCTCCAGGTCGTAGCCTAAGCGCTTATATAACTCTCATCCCTAGAGAAACGGCGCTGCTGTCTGGTCCCCTTTCTCCCCTGGGACAAATGACTGTCTCATAGTTCTTCACATACTCCAAAAAGATAGTGAGAGGGGACACGTCTTTGCTCATCCCGAGACGTAGGACCACGGCCTACTGTGGCTGTAGAAGACGAGGAAGGCAAACTAGGAAGAGAAGGAAAGGTAGATGAAAAGGAGAGAAAAGGGGAGTGAGAATAAAGAAAAGAAGAGCGGTGGAGAGGAACGAAAGAAGGGAGAACGAAAAAAGAGACAAAGTAGAGGAAATGAGAGAGAGGAAGAAGAGAAGCTAGGGAAAATAGTAGCGAAGAGGAGAAAAAAGAGGAAAGAGACAGGAGAAGAAAGAGGAGATGAGGGAAAGTGAGAGAAGAGAAAGTAAAGAGAAGAGAAAAGGAAAAGGAGAAAGGGGGAAAAGTAGAAAAGAGAAAGGGGGAAAGTGGAGAAGAGTAAGAGAAAAGAGGGAGCAGTGAGGAAGAGATGAGAAAAGGAGAGAAAGGAGGAACAGAGGAGAGGCAGGAAAGATAGAGGAAGAATGAGGGAAGAAAAGAAGGGAAGGAAAGTTGAATGGGAATTGAGGGGTGGGGTGGGGGTGGGAGAAGCAAGGGGATGCACTGGGATTCCAGGCTGGAGAGAGGGAAGATGAGATGGACAGGTGGGGCCCAGGAGCCCCCTTCCACCCGAAGGACGCCCGTCTACCCTGAGTTCCTAGAGGAGGAAGCCCCCAGACCCGGAGAGAGGGATGATTCCGGGGCTAAAGGCTACCCCTAAAGTTTCAGAGCCTAAGTGTACTTTGCTGAAGATGGGGCTCCTCGAACTTTGGGGAATCCACGCTGGCCTGGGGGGACAGGCTGGAGGCGGGGCAGCTCCTAGTCCCCCCCTCCCCTTTGTTTTTCCCCTTCCCCTGCGGGGCCAGGCTCGGGGCCGCGCGTGGGGAGGAGAGGAGAAGGGAGGGGAAGAGAGGGGAGGGGAGGGGAGGAGCAGCTTCGCGAGCTGGCGTCTGCGGATGGAGCGTGGAGCGCCCTCCTGGGCCTGGGGGCGGGGGGGAGGACTGGGGGGGGGAAGAACCCCCCCGGGGAGGCCACAGTGGGAGGGTGATAGGCCAGGGTGGGCCCTAGGGGCAGGGGGCACCCCAGCCCCAGTAACTGGAGGCCCCGCAGGCCCCGGACGCGCTTCCCCCTCCTTTCTCCCTCCCCTTGCTTTCCTTTCAAGTTCAAGTCGGTTCGGGGCTGCGGTCCTTCTCCGCCCCCTTCCACAGCGGCCATTTTCCGCTACATCCACCCTCTCCTGCCTGCGGTGTGGGCTTGGGGGGCTGCGGCGGCTCCCCCGCCCAGCTCCCCTCCCCTCTTCTCTTCTCTCCTCCCCTCTCCTCCCTCTCCTCTTCCTTGCAGCCAGCTCCCGGGGCTGACCTCCCCTCCCCCTCTCCCGCGGCCCGCGCCCCCAGCGCTTGGGTGAAGCCCCCTCCCCCTCTCCTTGGATGGAGCGGTCCCCAGCATCTTCTTGGGGGGAAATACTTCCCCCAGCCCCTGCCCTGTCCTGCTCTGCCCCTGGCTCATACACCGAATCTAACTCCGACACACCGCCACCGCCCTGTCTCTTCCCTTCTCCGTGATGTGGGGGCAGCGGGGAGACTACGGGGAGACCACGGTGGGGGGAGGGTACTGGTGGACGCCCCCTATCCGACCCCCTGCCTTGGCCGGTTCTACCCCCAGGCGGACGCAGGGGAGCCCCTCCCTGGACCTCCTGACGCCCCCCCCCCCAGTCCTCAAACATTGGACCCCCCCCCACATTCTACCCCCTCCCTCAGACAATCAAACTTTTGATCAGAGCTAGGGAAAAAAAAAAGTCCGGCGAAAACGAAAGTGTCGTGAAACCTACCATAGTCCCCGGATCCGGCCGGCGCTGAGCAAGTAGCAGTCCCGGCAAAAGGGGGGGGGGGGGAAGGAGGGGGGAGAGAAACTCCACGCCCCCCCTCCGGAAAACAGAACACCCAACACCCCCCAACGGAGGGACCTCCCCTCGGCCCTCCCCCCGCCCTCCTTCCCCCCCCCCAATTCCGTGTCCCCGGGGTTGGAGTTGCTAGCTCAGTGTTTAATCATCTCGGGCGATTTCCTTCTAGGACCCGGGTTGCTGTGTGAGCCGATCCACCTTCGCGATTTTACAAAAAAAAAAAAAAAGAGAGAGAAGATGAAAAAAAAAAAGGCAGCGGCGAGGAGAGAGACAGAAACCATGAGAGACATATGTACAACTAGAGACAGGGAGAGACAGAGAGGTGAGGAGATAGAGACTCAGAATTCAGGAAAGAGGAGAGAAAGAGGAGGGAAACAGGGGTAGAAGTGAGGGAGACACACATAGATACACAGACTCAGAAGGAAAGAATGAGAGGCAGGCAGACAAGTCCGAGAAAGAGGATAAGAGGGAAAGAAATAGAGGGTTTGAGGGGGACAGAGAAAGGAAAAAAAAGGGAGGCAGAGAGAGGACGGGAGGAGGCAGGAAAGAACCTGACCGAGAGATGAAGCGAGTGACAGACAGAACAGAAAGAGAGAGGGAGAGATTAAGAGAGAAATGAGGGCGAGGAGACAGAATAAAGAGGAAGACAATTGAAAAGGAGTGGGGGAGAAACAGAGATGGGAGGAACGAGACCGTGGAGAGGGAGAGCTTGGACAGACACAAGAGGGGAACCGGTGAAGAGCAGAGCGAAAGAGAAGGCACAGGTGGAAGGATCCAAGAGGGCCCAGGGGTTCTCCTCCTGAGTGCAGGGTCCGGGAAGAATAAGAGATAAATGCTTCGAGTGTGGGACGGAAGGAAGGGGAGGCAGATGGAAATAACAAGTTATTATTATTGTTGTTATTAACATTACTAATAATAATAACCACCAATGATATAATACCACTAGCGAAGGTGTGGGAGGCGGCTCAGAGCAGCCCGGGGCCTGCTCCCCCGTGCGCCCCGGGCCTACGCTTCCCTCGGGCCCGGGAAGCTGCGGGGACGGGCCTAGCCCACTCCTGGGCTGCGGGGTCTCTGCTCTCCTGGCCCTGGGGAAAGCCTGGAGAGCCGCCGGTGGCCCAGCTCCGAGCCGGTAAGCTCGGGCTTGGAACCTGGGAGCCGGCCCCCTTGCTCTCGCAGCCCCTCCCCTTCCTCGGCTCTCTCCTCCCTCGGCCACCGCCTCTTCCTCTCTCACTCTCTCCCTCTGCCCGGTCCCTCTGTCCCTCTCCGTTCTCCGTATGTATGTATATATGCGTATGTGTGTATGTGAAGGGAAGGGGATGTTTGCCTTCCTCTCGCGCTCTGTGTCCGTGGGTCTGTCTTCCCTTTTTAACCTCGTATCGGCCTCTTCCCCTCCCCATCCCTATTCTGCTGGAAGGACTAAAGGGGCTGGGGCAGGGCTGGGACTCAAGCTGGGGTCGGTAGGTCTGTCGGGATCGACAGAGGAGAATTCAAGGCTGTGACTGCGGGGAAGAGAGGATTGTGCTGAGGTTCGTTGCGGGGGCAAAGTCCGCTACAGCCGTGGCCTTCAGGGATTGAAAGGGTAGAGGGGAGGAGGGAGAAGGTGATGGAGGGGACATCCTTCCCCTTCCTCCCTCCCACCCCCAGCCCAGTTCACTAGAGGAAATGGGAAGTTCGTGAGGGGCTAGAGGGGCTAGAGCAGATGTCGCGGTGTCTGAAACCTGGGGAGGAAGGGAGGGGAGGCAGGGAGATTCCTCTTCGGCTCCTCTGCTTTTCCGGGGTGCTTGGCCCTTTAAATTCGAGACCCAGCCAGTATGTCAGGGATGGGGAAAGAAGGGAGTCAGAGGGACCACAAGGCCTCTGAGGTCGGAGAAGAAAGAAGGGAGATAGGCAGCATCAGCCAGGGTTGAGGGCAGGGCCGGCCCCGGCTCCTCGGAGACTGAAAGATTGGGGGTTTCTGGTTTAGGGAAGGGGAGATGTGAGGACTATGAGAGATCACCTGCTTGCCTTGGTCTGCTCTTCTCCATCAGAGAGTGTGTGTGTGTGTGTGTGTGTGTGTGTGTGTGTGTGTGTGTGTATGTGAGAGAGAGAGAGAGAGAGAGAGAGTTTCTAGGTGTGTGTTTAGTATCTGTGTCTGGTTAGTTGTGTGTGTTTGTATGTTTATGGATCGATTTGTCGTTTGTGTGTGCCAATGTGTTTATGGCTATACCTCGCCTGTTTGTATTTTGGTGTTTGTATTAGTGTCTGTGTGCTCATTTGCATGCCTAGATGCATTGTAATGTGTAATGTGTTAACTGGTGTGTGCTGTGTCTGCCTGTTTACATCTATCAAATTCCACATCCCTGCTCCCTCCTCATACAAGGCAAACCCTAGTCCACTCTCTGCTTTCCCCAGTTGCACCCCTGCTTTTCTGGCTTTAAGACTGGGTGTAGTTGCATCACTGATAAATTCTGATGGGGCTTTCTTCATCTTTAACCAATAAAGGGTTAAGGAAGGGGCCGAGAGATCCCTCTCCCCCCTCTATTTTGCAGGCTCATCCCTAATCTCTGATCTCCAAACTCTCTGTATCTACTGAGTCCAGCCCTGATCTATCCCCTAAAAGGGCTCCTTATGGAAGACAGGTGGAGGATGGCCCTGTCCCAGAAGTCAGGTGGGACATTAGGCACCCTGGCCAGTGGGTAAGCATATAGGAGATTATGTGGACCTTGGAAGGACTTTGGAGATAATCTCTTTGATCCTCTCATTTTAAGATGAGGAACCTGAGAGCCATCTGAGGTTGGATAGCAAAAGGTAGTAGCTTTTGAAGCTGAGAGGAATAGGGATGGGGACCCCGAGGGTGGGTCAGGGTTAGGGAGAGGGGATTGGACAGTGACAAGGGGGATACGGAGAAAGGCAAATGGGCTAAGGATAGTATGAGATCATTGGATATAAGGTTCAGAGGGAACTTAGAGATCATCTAGGCTTTCCAATCTCATTTTACACTTCCCCTCATTTTACAGATGTATATAGTGAACAAGACCTACAAGACCAACCAGATTAGGAAACAACCAAGACCCTTCTGGTATTGCCTGGCTGTTCCAGGTACCCTTCACTTAGCCCTCTGGCCCTCAACTTTCTATAGAGTTCAGAATTTCTTAACCTATTTTGTGTCTTAACCTATTTTCTCTCATTAGTAATCTGGGAAAGCACTTCCTCAGAATAATGTGGTTTTAAAAAATCATAATGGAAGGAAATGCTAAATTTCAGCTAGAGGTTAGTGAAAACAAAAGATATAATTTTTCCCATCTAAGTTCATGGACGCTTTGATTTCTATCCACAGAAGCTCCTTCCTCCTCTCCCCTCAAGTTAAGAACCTCTGCTATACTTGGTGGACAACAATCACTGAGTCATTTCAGCCATGACCCCATTTGGGATTTTCTTAGCAAAGATATGAAGTGGTTTGCCATTTCCTTCTCCAGCTCATTTTACAGATGAGGAAACTGATGAGGCAGGATGAAGTTAAGTGACTGGCCTAGGGTCACATAGCTAGTGTCTGAAGCAGGGTTTGGACTCAGGTTGCCCTGACTCAGAGTCAAGAACTCTTAATTGTTATGCCAAAGGGTGCAGCCTAGAGCAGAAAGTGATTTCCCTTTCTTTCCTTCCACCCTATCTCCAAAAGGCTTCTCAACATCTGAAGAGACTCAGCCAACACCCATGAGACCCCAACCTTGGGGCCTCAGAGGAGGCTCTGGAAGGATACTCATCTGACCTGGAAAGAAGGCAGGAGGGCAGAGGTGACATTCACAGACACAAGCTAGCAGCATAGGCCACAACACACAGTGTCTCCTCCTCCTGTTTCCTAGATCTGTGCATCTCTCTGTCTGTCTTCTCTGCTCCCTTTAGACTCCAGCTCAGCCTCTCCTCCAGTTTTGGCCTCTTTTCTCTTTGCCTCCTCCATTTGGTACTTTATTTTACCACCTTTTTCCTCACTGTCCCCTGTCCCTAGCCTACTTGTCCAAAGCTAGGTGGTGAATTGGATACAGTGCTGGGATTGGAATCAGGAAGGCCTAGATTCCAATCCAGCCTCAGACATTTAGTGAACCTGGGCAAGTCACTTAACCTCTCATTTTCAGTTTTTTTCATCTGTAAAACGGAGATGATAGCACCTTTCTTACTCATAGGGTTATTGTGAGGTTCAAATAAGTTAACACGGGAAAAGACCTTGCAAACCGTAATGTTCTATATAAATGCTAGTTTATAGCCTGGCATCCCTTTGATTTTCATCTCTTTTTAGGGGGTGCACTTGGTGTACAGCTCTGAAACAGTCTTGTCTGGGAGCAAAAATACCATCTCTTCCCCCATCCCACCCCTATTTAGCACCCGATGTAGCTACCAGCACCAACAAAAGTCATAATCAAAGACTCCCTCACAGATTTGGGTTCATTTAAAGTTTTCAAATCACTTTCCCATTTATTATTGCATTTGACCCACAAGACAGGTCTCTGAGGGAAGCAGGACAGGGATAATCAGCCCCATTTTACAGATCAGGAAACTGAGTCCTAGAGGGGAAGAACTGACTTGCCCAAGGTTACATAGTATCACTGGCAGAACAGGGTCCCCTGTCTACTCTGCTATCAGAGTGACTTCCACTGTATTACATTGCCTCCTGTACCTAGCCTATTCTAGGCAGACCTACACTGTATGGAAAACTTAGGCTAAAGACTCTCTTTTGCCCAGGGAAAGAGTGTTGGTTTCCACCCCAAACCAGAACAAAAGAGTTTATATGGCACCCAGAAATAGGGGTAATATTTGGATACTTTTAGGGATTATCAATGTAGCTTTTCTCTCCATCATTGCAGATTACTGCCTTCTCATCCTGTGTCCTGTGTGAGCAATAGCCAAGTTAATCTGAGTAGTAAAAATGTCCATTGGGTGTCATTTAGAAGTCCCCACCTCAGTCCCAATTACATGGGGGAGTCAGGTCATTTAACATTATCTGGATAATTTTGATGGTGTGGACCTGATCTCCTGGGGATTTAGAGCCCTAGGGAAAGTGCGGAAGCTGGAGAAAGGGCAGAGGGGAGAGTGGGCAGTGATTGCCTGGTGCCTTGTGACTGACTCACTTTCCTGTTCCATAAATATAAGCATGATTCAGCTCCTTGGGGCTGGTCAGTTAGCTAGAATCCTTGGGGATCTCTCCACCAGCATCCAGCAGTACCTAATTGTCTCCAACGGGTGGGTGGGCAGGTCAAGGACCAGGAAGAGGTCAGGCAATTTGCTACAAGTCAAATCGGGGCCAACAGCTTTCCCCAGAGTCCTGTGTTCACCTTAATATATAACTGTCTATGAACCCAGGTATGAGATTGTCTGTCTGTACAAGTTACATATGTGTGTGTGCATGTCCATCTGTATCTTTTTATAGGCCTGCATGCCTATGTCTATGCTTGGATGCGCTTGGTGTCACTGTGTGTACATATGTGGGTCGCCCAAGGCAAAACTTTCCCTTTGTTAAGAGGACCAACCAGGGACTGGGGCTTTGTGGGAAATCCCTAATAAAAATACTCCCTTTTCCTGGCCTTGTCTGGGATATACCTAGAGAACTGAGAGAGGTGTATTTACAGAGGGTAGGAAACATACCCTGATGATAATGGGACATATGCCAGGAAGACCCTGCCTGGGGACAACCAAGATCTGAGCCCCTGGACCTCTAAGCGTATTTTCAGCTCACGACCTCCAAATCACTCTTGAATTTTCCCCTCCTCGACTGGTTATACCAATGCAGCAGTGCTTTCACCTGCCCCTCTTCTTCCACTTCCACTACAATCATTTTATCTCAGTCCCTTGGCATCTCTCGCCTGGACTTTTGCACTAACTCCCTGAATGGTCTCCCTGCCCCAGGTTCTCCCCTCTCTGATCCATCCTCCCACAGCTGCCAAAGGGATTTTCCTAAAGCACAGGTCTGCCCATGCCACTTTCCAACTCCCAAAGCTCCATTGACTCTCCATTATTTATACAATAAAATACAAACTCTTTTGCTTGCCATTACAACTTGGCCCCAGCCAACCTTTCTGGGTTCAGTTCATATTACTCCTCTTCACCCATTCCTGTTCTAGATGCTTACTGGTCCACCTATATAGTATCCATCTCCTGTTTTCAGGCCTTTGCCCAAGTTGTTCCCCACGCCTGGAATGCCCTCCCTTCTCAACTAACTTCCTCTTCTTGGGATCCCTAGCTTTCTTTAAGGCTTCACTCAAGTACAATCTCCTATATTATGGACCTTTTCACAATCTTCCCAGCAGCTGGTGCCTCTCTCTCCCCATCCCAATTACCTTATGTTTACATTGTGTGTATTTTGTATGTATTTATGTGTACATGTTTCCCTCCCAATAAAATGTAAGTTTTTGGAGGGTGAGGACAGTTTCATTTTTGTCATTGTTTTCTCAACACCAAGAAGAGTATGCTTAATAAATGCTTGCTGATTGATTGTCTCCTATTTCTTCCCTCTGGTGGCTCTGTCCTGGGCCCTCTTCTCATCTCCCTCTATATTCTTTCATTTATTGATCTCATTAGCTTCCATGGTTTCAATTATCTATGCTAATGATTCTAAAATATATTGGTTCAGTTGTGTCCAACTCTTCATGACCCCATTTGGGGTTTCTTGGAAAAATACTGGAGTGATTTGCCATTTCCTTCTCCAGCTTATTTTACAGATGAGGAAACTGAGGCAAACAAGGTTAAGTGACTTGCCCAGGATCACACAGCTCGCATTTAGAGTTAAGTATCTGAGGCTAGATTTGAACTCAGGAAGAAGAGTCTTCCTGATTTCAAGCCCTGTGCTCCATCCACTGTACCACCTAGCTGCCCAAAATATACTTATCCAGCCCTAAACTTTTGGCTGACCTCCAGCCTCCCATCTCTAACTGCCTATTGGGTAGCTCCAGCTGGATGTCCTATACATCCTTAAATTCAGCACATCTCAAATTCATCCTTAAATTCAGCACGTCAAAAACCGAACTCATTGTCTTTTCCCCCAAACCCTTCCTTTTCCTCCCCTGTTGCTTTCAAGGATGCCACCATCTTCCCAGTTACCTGGGTTTGAAACCTAAGTGTGATCCTGGATTCCTCATTCTCTAACCCCACTCCAGTATTCAATTTGTTGCCACATCCTGTCAATTTTACCGTTGTCATATCTCTCAAACTGGACCACTTCTCTCCTTTATCACTGCCACCACCCTGGTTTGGACCCTCATTACTTCACACCCAGACTATTGCAATAGCCTGCTGGTGGGGCTGTCTGCCATAAGTCTTCCCCCACTCCGGGTCTATTCTCCACTCAGCTGTCACAGTGATCTTCCTAAAGTACAGGTCTGACCATGCCACATCCCACCCAACCCACATGCTCCAGTGTCTCTTTATCACCTTCAGGATCAAATATAAAATTTCTGTCATTCATAGCCTGTCCCTCTAACCCTATTTCCAAACTTCTTATACTTTGTGCCCCAACCCCATATTGTGACACTGACTTCTTTGCCACTATCAACCAGAGACAATCCATCTCTTGACTCCAGGTATTTTCACTGGCTCTCCCCCCTGCCTGAAATGTTCTCTCCTCTCACCTCTACCTCCCAATTTCCCAGGTTTCCTTCAAGTCCTAAAATCCCATATTCTACAGGAAACCTTTCTTGAGCCCCCTTAATTCTAGTGCCTTCCCTTTGTTGATAATCTCTCTTTTATTCTGTTATATAGCTTGTTTGCACATAGTTATCTGCATGTTGTCTCCCATTAGACTCTGAATGCCTTGAAAGCAGAGGCTATCTTTTGTCTTTCCTTGCATCCCTACACCTTAGCACAGTACCTGGCATATAGTAGCAGTTTAATAAATGTTTATTGACTGACTCACTGGTGGCCTACACAGGATTAAATCACCAGAACCAGACCCTTGCTGACCTCCTATGCCCCAGGGAAAAAGCAACAAGGTACAATGCAAAGGATTATGGCCCAAGAGTCTGGCTGGCTCTGCCACTGATTCTAAGTCTGTCTCTACCCTTCTCTGAGCCTCATAAAATGAGGAGGATAAGGAGGCTGCTTGGTGTCTTTAAGCTTTGACTTTCTTTGATTCTATGAGTATCCCTGGAATTGAGGCTAAGGGGAAGAATCCTTTGCTTACCCTAAGTTATTTGGGTTGGTCCTATAGAAAGAAGCCTCTGAACAAATAGACAGGGGCAGCCCTGGCATGGCAACTGTTCTAAGGAATGCCTACCATCTCCCCTCCCGCTACTGGCCAATTCCTACTCCTTCTTCAAAGCCTAGATCAAGTCTTACTTTTTGAAGCCTTCCCCGAGGCCATCCCTACAGCCATTAGTGAGCAGTGTCCCTCTAAGTTCCTCCAGCCCTGACAGGACTGATCCAATAGTTTTGTATTATTCTCTGCTTATTTCCTAGGTGAGAGGCTTGCTTCTCTAGCTGGACCGGACCAAAAGGCTGGGCCCACAGTAAAGTGGGCTCAGTAAAGACTTAGTGACCGACTGAGCTTCCATTTAAAGGGTCCTAGGGGGAGATGGGAAAGATGGAAGACTGGAATGGCTGTTCCCAGTGAGCAATTCATGAACCCCACTCATGGCCATTCATAGGCTAGCAGGGGAATGAGGTACATGCATAATAACTATGATACAAAGTAAAATTCAATACATGCATAAGAAAAGTGCAAACTTGTTACTGTGTAATATTTGAGAAATGAAAGATTTTTACTGACTGGGAAGTGGGGGTGTAAATGAAGGAAGTTGTCCTGGAGTAGATGGCATTTGAATGGGACCTTAAAGGAAGGATATAGTGCCCAAAGATGGAAGAGGAGCCAAGGCCTAGAATCAGGACACTGGTGCATAACCTTGCACAATCCTAAGGGGTAACTTAGACTGTCTTTTCTGTAGGAGAAGGGATCCATCTCCACTAACTCTTTTGCCTTCTCTCAGACTAACCCATTAGAGCAGGAAAGGGGAAGGGGCCTGGTTTACTTGTAGTATAGGGCCAAGGAGTCACTAGATAATGAGAAGGTGAGTTGAGTGGTGGGAGAATGGCTGGGGTGGAGGAGGTACAAGTAGTCTTTCCCTCTTTCCCTATTTTGATGCCCTGTGGCTAAGTATCACCACTTGCCCTCTCCCTAACAAAAACCCAGAACTAAATGCCTGAAACCATCTCTTACATCTAAAACAAACATACCACCACCCCTCCCCATTCATTCTATCCTCTGATCCTCACAACACTCCCTAGGAAATGGGTAGGGATTAGTTTTGACATTTGGGAGATGGGGAAACTGAGGTCCAGGAGGGAGGGACTCAATTAAGATCTAGTTCCCAGAATCCCAGAATCCTGGTCCAGGCTTTTCCCCAATGTACCTGCTCTAGGTCCTTAGCCTACTCTTGAAGATAAATCACAACATTTACTAGCCTACAGCTTGGTGTGATTTTTTTTAACCACACAATTACATGGCAGGGTTTCAAAGGGCAGAGAAGAGAGAAGATACTGGAGAAAGATGTTCTTGTAGTAAGGAATGTCTTGGGCAAAGGCTATAAGTGAGAGAAGAACAGGGAGTTATCCAGTCAGGCTGGAGAAGAAGGGCCACAAAGAGGATCAGGCAGTAGATAAGGTTGGAGAGGAAGACCAAGGCCAGACAATGGAGATCCTCTAATGCCAGGCCCTGCAGCTTTTCTTTTTCCTTCTGTTTTCTCTTTCCTTCACTTCCCTGGCCTCAGTTTTATTTTATTTTTGCAAAATGGCGGTGTTAATGTTACTTAAATCTCCCCTCCCCCTCCCCATGATGTCTATCCCGATTCAAATTCCATTTGCTAGAAAGAATGAGTCTGTGAGTTTTATAGTATGAAAGGGTCCTGGCTCTGGATCCAGGTCTGGGCCAGGAGTGGAGGCCTACCATTCCCCATCACTTCCTCATCATTGCCAAGAGCTCTCTCCTGCTTTTAATTCTGAGGGAAAACCGTCTCCCTGATGGTGGGGGAAGGAATGCTCAGTGGCTGTCAGCCCAGATCCTCCCTTTCCCCCCAGTCCAGCTCAGCCTAGTCCAGCTTTGCCAAGGGGATAGTAAAGGTCACTATAAGCTAAATTCAGAGACAGAATGAGAGTGAAAGGAGGACCCAGCACAGGAACAAGACACCCTTGGCCACCACAGCTTTAGTGCTTTTATGTTCTCTGTCTCTCATCCCCAAAGGTACTCTTCAGAAAGCAGGTGGGGAATCCTGGACCCTTCCACTGAGCAGTCCCCACCCCCACCTCACCATCTGTTCATAATTGAATAGGCTGGAGCTCCCCGGGTTTAATTTGCAAATGATCTTAGAATTAATGGGAAGAGCCCATAGACAGCCAGTCCCTCCTCCTCTTTAAAAAAAAAAAAAGGTGGATCTGGGCTTCCTGAAGAGTGGGGGTAAAGTATTAACCCATCAGAATTTTTGTACCCGCGTGGCAGAGTGGAAAAAGTGAAATCTCAGAGTTGGCAGAGACTTCAGAGTCCAACCTGCTTTGGAGCAATAATCTTCTTTGAGGACATAGTGTACAAGTGGTTGGTCATCCAGAGTCTGCCTGCAGACCTCCAGGGAGGAGGAACCCACTGCCTCCAGAGGCAGCCATTCCACATGGGAGAGCTTTAATGGTGGGGAAGTTCCCTCAAGCCTGGAATCAGCCTCTGCAACTTCCTCCCATTGCTTCTCGTTCTGCTCAGGGGGCCAAGTGGCCCAATCCTAATTCCACTTCCATCTGACAGTCTTTCAAATGCTTAAAGATGTAGCTCTTGTGTCTCAATTAACTCTTCTTTTTTTCTGGACTAAACATTCCACGATTCACATATGGTCATGGGCTTCCCATTACCCTCTTTTGGACATTCTCTAACTTATAATGGCCTCTCTGAAATGCCACAGTTGAACACAACGCTTGATATGTAGTCTGACCAAAGACACAGCAGGATATAATCTCCCCAGTCTGATTGCCCCATCACACTGTTGATTTATAATCTTAATTACTACTGATACTGTGGTCCACTGAGGCCTCCAGATCCTTTTCAAATTGATATTTAACTGTGACTCCCCTATTTTTTTTACTTGTAAAATTGATTTTCTGAACAAAAAAAAATAAGACTTTTCATCTATCCCTGTTACATTTCATCTTATTAGATACAGTCCAAAGTTCTAGTCTGTTGGGATCTTTTCAGCTCCTGACTAAGTTTGAAGTCAGCCAACCTATGTTGGTATTCTGGCTCTGATCATTATGCGATCATGGATGGGTGCATAGTAATAATAGTTAGCATTTTTATACTGTTTTAAGTTTTGCAAAGTGCTTTGCACATTATCTCATTTGAGCCTCATAATAACCCTGGGAATTAGGGGCTATTATATTATCTTCATTCTGTTTTTTTTCTTTTTTTTGTTTTTGTGGGGCAGCTAGATGAAGCAGTGGATAGAGCACTGGATTTGTAATCAGAACATCAATCTTCCTGAATTCAAATTTGGCCCCAGACACTTACTAGCTGTATGGCCCTGGGCAAGTCAATTAACCCTGTTTGTCTCAGTTTGCTTATCGGTAAAATGATCCAGAGAAGGAAATGACAAACCACTTCAATATCTTTGCCAAGAAAACCCCAAATGGGGCCATGAAGAATCTGAAACAACTCAATAACAAAAATTATCTCCATTTTACAGATGAGGAGACTGAGGCAGAAAAATTAAGTGATTTGCCCAGGATCACACAGCTGGTATCTGAGAAGGGTTTGAACTCGGGTCTTCCTTATGCCAAGTCCAGCTTCTTTGAGAATGATTTCTTCGTCTTTAAAATGGGGGTGATAGTATATGTATTAAGTACCTCACAGGTTTGTTGGGAGGACAGACACTTTGTAAATCTTAAAGGGCTATAGGCTTAGTATTATTGTTATTTTCATCTCCTGGGAAGAGAAAATTAGGATCTGTGATGGTCATACAGGTACTTCCTATAATCATTTGCGGCTGCTAAATCTAATTACTACTGACAAAGTGTCACAAACAGAGGACTCCCAAACCTTTTCTTTAAACACAAAGATCTGCTCACTCCTCCTCTCTCCCCTTCATTTCCTTTTACGAGAGAGAAAAATGACTCTGGAAAGAAGAGAAATTAAATTGGGGAGCATGATTAAAAATGATGCAACTGGAAGCTACCTTTCTCTTAAGACCTATATAAATCTTGCCATTTAACATCTTCCTCTGGGGTTTGCTAGTTACTATGGAAGCAACATTGACGCCTTTTTTGGGGGTAGAAGGGGTGAAGTGGGATGTCCAGCAGAAACCATTTCTAATTATCAGAATTCTGAGCCCAGGAAACATAAGAGAGATGACTGGGGATTCCCAAAGGAATGTTAATCTTTACTTCTTTCTTCCTCCTCGACTTTTGAGAATTCTGGGATCTCAGAGTTGGAAGGGACCCCAGAAGGCATCTGCCTCCAAGTACTTTTCACCCACTGGTCTAATTCTGTCTTCTGATGTCAAGAGAAATTGTTTTGTCTCCGCTTCCTCATGAGAGCTTCTCAGATATTGGTATCAATCAATCCAACCTTCTCTCCCCACTTCTGCCACCAAGGTTTCTTTTTTCTCTAAACTAAGCTTTCCTTATTCTTTCATCCAGTCCTCATGCCCTGATTTTGAGTCTCCCTGTATCACTCTCTCCTTTTACTGTGAGTTGCCCAATTTCGCCTTAAAAGATCAAATCCACTTTTTAGTAAACCAGTTCTTCCTTCTGTCCTTCTTCTCTTCTCTTCCTTCCTTCCTTCCTTCCTCCTTCCTTCCTTCCTTTCTTCCTTCCTTCCTTCCTTCCTTCCTTCCTTCCTTCCTTCCTTCCTTCCTTCCTTCCTTCCTTCCTTCCTTTCTTTCTTCCTTCCTTTCTTTCTTCCTTCTTTTCTTTCTTTCTTTCTTTCTTTCTTTCTTTCTTTCTTTCTTTCTTTCTTTCTTTCTTTCTTTCTTTCTTTCTTCCTTCCTTCCTTCCTTCCTTCCTTCCTTTCTTTCTTTCTTTCTTTCTTTCTTTTTCTCTCTCTCCCTCCCTTCCTACCTTCATCCATTCATTCCTTCTTCCTCTTTTTCCTTCCTTTCTTTCCTCCCTCCCTCTCTTCCTTCCTTTCCTCCATCCCTTCTTCTCTTCCTTTCTCCCTTCTTCACTCCCTCCTTTTCTTTCTCATAAGCAATTATTCTATTAGTATCGAGGATTCTGGTGAGGAAACTCCATCTACCAGTACAAGTGAAGAAGGACTTGTCCAGGATCACACAGTCAGTATAGGTCAGAGAAAGGATTTGAACCCGAATTTTCCTGACTCCAGAGCCAGCTCTCTACCTACTATTCCATGATGTCACTTTGGGATCCTTAGCATCATCAGTCTAGTCTTTGAAGATTTATAAATCATTTGCTTCATGACAAACCTGTGAGGTAGGTAGTATGATCATTATTATCCTCACCTTTTTAACATGACCTGAGATTTCATTGGTATAGGGAAATCCTAGTGCAGACTGGCACCTACTCTTAAATTTAGAGTCTTAGGGAGTTCCATGTGGCAATGAGAGGTTAGGTGACTTGTCCAAAGTCATATGGTCATTGTGCACCAGAGGCAAGATTTGAACTCCGAACTCAGACTCCGAGGCCAGCTCTTTCTCATTTACAGTATGTTATTCTCCTCCATTTAAATTCAGGTCCCGACTCCAAGTCCAGATCTCTTAGTCTAAGTGTTTGTGTACGCACATGCGTGTGTGTATGTGTGTGTGTGTGTGTGTGTGTGTGTGTGTGTGTGTGTGTGTGTGTGTGTGTGGGTTGGAGAAGTCTAGACAGGGAACCCTGAAAAGTATCTACAGACTTTTGTAGACAGCTAAGTCTATCTCCCTGAGTTCAAATCTGGCCTCAGGTACTTCTAGCTCTGTGACCCTGGGCAAGTCACCTAAACCTGTTTACCTCAGTTTCCTCATTTATAAAATGAGCTGGAGAAGGGAATGGCAAACTCATTCCAGTATCTTTGCCACGAAAACCCCAAATAGGGCCACAAAGAGTTGGACATAAGGGTCTCCCAAAAAGGGGTTAACTGGGTCCCAGTGTATAGAATTTATATCAGATAAAGCATAGCTATGTATTTCCTCCACAACATAAGAAATGCTTAACACACCAGATTCATAGGCGCAAATGAACAGATACTTAAAACATAAACCAACTTGATCGTGGGCCATGGGGTGGGTGGCCTTTGCCCTCTGTTAGGCAGCCTCCTTGGTCTTCATTGTGATTCATAGTCAAGAATTGGCTTTTTTGTGTGTGTGTGTGTCCTGGACCCCTTTGGCTGTCAATGTGGCAAAGTCTATGGATTCCTCAGAATAATATTTTTAAATGCACAAACTAAAATAAAAACAGGATTACAAAGGAAACCAATTGGATTAAAATTCAGTTATCAAAATATATTTTTTAAAAAGTTCACAGAAGCTAGGCAAAGAACTCTTTTTTCTAGGGCCAGTCTAATAGTAGGAGCTTGTGGCCTCTGACTCCATCCTCAGCCCAGGGCAGGATGAAACAGCCCTGCAAGTCACCTTAGTCACCAATGAAGTTGGGGACAAGCAATTGTGGTGGACATTAGGGGAGAAGCAATTCAGTTTCAGAAACCATTATGATGAGGTATCCCTCCTTACTTCAGTCATCTGAGGGAAACTGAGGCAACCAGAATTATTCCATAGTAATAATTAATTATTACTACTTAATTAATACTTCAACTTTCCCTCTGTGTGATTGGCTCCCATCTCTGTCTCTAGCTCTATCCTCTCCCCTTATCTCCAGACTCACAGCTCTACCTGGACCCACAGCTCAGCTCCACTTAGATGTTCCTCTGTCACCTCAAGCTCATCATGTACAGAGCCGAATTCATCTCCCCTCCCCCCACCCTGGTCTAGACTTTCCCCTTAATTGGTGGCAGGACTGTTGGAAAGTAGAAGCACCATCACTCCTCTTCCTTAGGCCACACCAGACCTCCTTGGAGTGATTTATTCTTCTCTCTTTCTCTCTCTCTCTCTCTCTCTCTCTCTCTCTCTCCACATTTGCCAAGTCCTGATAGTCATACTTTCTTAATATTCCTTCCATCTGCCTCCTTCTCTTCCCTCTTACTACCACAAGCCTAATTTAGGCCTATGTCACTTCTTTCCTAGAATACTACAACAGCCTCCTAACTGGTATTCCTGTTTCATGTCCCTTCCCTCTCCAATCCATGCTTCACATGGTTCCCAAAATAATCTTCCAGTGAACCTTGTGTGACCATATCACTCCCCACCTCAAAGACCCTCAGTGGATCCCTATTACCTCCATGATAACATGTAAATTCAGAATCTGGTTCTGCCCTATTTTACCTTATCTGTTCTAGCATTATCTTACAGAACTCTCTTCCCACATTCCCTATGCCAGATGCCTATGGATCTTTCCTTGTCTTCTCCAATCTGTTTTCATTCATGAAGCTCATCCTCTATGCTTGGAAAGCACTCTCACCTCTGCCTATCGAAATCCTTCTCCTTCTTTAAGGCCTAGCTCAGGTATCCTCTTGTGCATGAAGCCTTTCTCAATTCCCCTACCTGAAAGAGATCTCCTCTTGTAATTTTTCATAGCATTTTGGATCTCGAGTCTATCTTTCTTCTATTTTCCTCTGCATCATAGTTATTTGTGCACGTTATTAAATAGAAAGCTCCTTGAGGGCAGGCATTATATCTTTTTTTTTTTTTTTAATCTCCATCTCCCTAGTGCTGAGCACAGAGCCTCACCTAGAGCAAATGCTTCATGAAAGACTGTGGAATTGAATGAATAATCCCTCCAATTTCCAAAAATCTTTTCCATCCACTCTCTGCTCATCCTCATGAAATCTCTGTGAGGGAAGCAGGTATTACTATTATTGTAATATCACAATATGTATTGTGATCATCTCTTTTACATATGAGGAAACTGAAGATCAGATTGAGGAAGGGCCTGACTGGCTTTGGCTCACTCGGGAGGCAAACCCGGATCTTCTAACACAACAGCACGCAGCTCTTTCCATTATGTTGCTTCAAGTTCCTTGTCATTTACTAGCTGTGTTACCTTGGGGCAAGTCACTGCTTTTTTTTCTGGGCCTCATCTTCCCACATTTGAAACGAGAGCCCTTCATTAGATGGGTTCTAAGGGCTATTTCAACTCTGATTTTCTCCTATTCTATAAGTCAAAATCTATTCCCTCCCTCCTCCCCTTTCCTTTCCCTCAGGCTGTCCTTTCACTGACTCCTTTCCCCAATAAGAGAAACCTAGAAGACTTATTTGAACTAGGTGAGTATGTAGATTAGGGGTTCTTAAGCCTTTTTGTATCGAATCTCTTTGGTAGGCTGGTGAAGCCTATGGGTTCCTTTGCAGAGTAATGTTTTGAAATACACGGGATTACAAAGGAAATCAGTTATACTTAAATACAGGTATTTCTATGTATTTATGCAAAATGATAACTACATAGAAATTATAATTCATATATTATATATATATTTTTAAAACAGTTTTTAAAAAACCAAGTCCATAGACTCCAGATTAAGAGAAGGGGAGAGGAAAAGTCCTCATCCCTGGTGAACTCCTCTGTTAGTCCTCCCCCTAACCTCTCTCTCCAGTCTCATCTTTGCAGATTTTCTTACAAGTTCTCTGCCTCTGTCAAGCCAGGATCCTCCTGGTCCCCTTCCCTCCCTTCCCTCCCCTCTGTGGCATGTAGGCTTGTCTACGTGCAAGCACACACAGATTCACTCCTATCTTCAGCCCCTCCCTTTTCCACATCTGCCCAGCCTCTACCCATCCTTTTTGGGGGGGGCGGAGGCAAGGTGATCGGGGTTAAGTGACTTGTCCAAGGTCACATTCTAGTGCCCATCCTAGTGGGCAAGCTAATAAGCTAGTATGGGTCAAGTGTCTGAGGCCAGATTTGAACTCAGGTTCTCCTAACTACAGGGCCAGTGCTCTATTCACTGGGCCACCTAGCTGCCCCTCCACCCATCCTTTAAAGCCCTTAGGGGTTCAAAACTCCTCCTGCCCTTAGAGTCTGGACTCAGTACCATTCTTTTGGGAGTCTCCATTCAACCTTGGTCCCAATGGATCCATGAACATGAGTCTTGTCTCTGCCCAGCCTGGAGCTCTCCCAATGCAGGACGCATTGTAAGTGCTGTTAATACTGTTGAATTAAACTCAAGAGACTGGGAGTCGGGAGTTCTGGGTTCTAGGCCTGGTTCTGCCACTGATGTGATATGTAATCTTGGGCAAATCACTCTCCTCTCCCTGGGATTCATTTTCCTCCTTTGTAAAATAAAAGGACAAGACTAGGTGCTTTTTTGAAGGGCCTCCCATCTCTGACGTGCCATTTTGTTAGCTAAGGCAGCCGGGTGGTAGAGTGGATAGAGCATTGGGTCTGGGGTTAAGAAGACCTGAGTTCAAGTCCAGCCAGCCTCAGACATGTACTAGATGTGTGACCCTCAGCAGGTCATTTAACAGCTGTTTGCCTCAGTTTCCTCTTTGTAAAATTTGCATAATAATACCACCTACCTCCCAGGGTTACTGTGAGGATCCAATGAGAGGATAATTGTAGTACAGCGTCTGGCACATAGTAGGCCCAATATAAATGCTAGTTATATTATTACTTTGTATTCTGACATTCTACGTCCAGTTCTGAAATTTTTATGTTCTCAGACATCTCCTTTCTAGCTCTAACATATTTTGTTCTAAAGTTTCTTCTAGCTTGGGCATTCTATGTTCTAAGTCCTGCCTTCTGGTTCTTCTGATCTATGTTCTATATTTGGAAGTCTCTTTGGGGCTTACGGGCTGTCTTCTATCTTCCAGTAGCCTTCCAGCTCTGGCATTCTATATGTTCTGTTCCCCTCCTCTAACATTCTAGGTTCTAAAGTCCTTTCTAGCATTGATGTTCTGTTTTCTGTTCTCAAAGTCCATTCCAGCTCTGACATTCTACATTCCCAGATCCCTTCCAACTCTGACATTCAGACGGACTCTGGGAGTGATGTTCTCAGCTGACACCCTAAATTCTAAGGGCACTCTCAGCTCTGGTAGCCAATGTTCTGGGCTCTAAAATTGCTAGTTCTAGCTCTGATGCTCCATGCTCTAGATCTAAAGTCTCTTCTAACTCCGACATACTATGTACTTGTGTTCTAAGGGCCCTTCTGGCTTTTACGATCTCTGGTTCTATGATTTACAGATTGTAATTTTCATCAGTGAAAAGCCATGATTCTCATTAACATCCCCCCTAGGTCCCTGGGGAGCCAATTAAATCCTTTGTTTTACTGTTTTACTCCTAGGACCTAACAACCCAATGTTTACCTCTGGGGCCCCCAGCTCTTCGGGTTTCCCAGTGGATGGGGGCAGAGAGAGAAGATAGGAACCTCCAGGGAATGAGGTGGGGTTGGGCATTGGTGTCTAACCCCTTCTAGACCTGGCTTAGCTGGGGCAGGGAAGGTGTTTTGGAGGAAAGGGGTCTCTTAGGGGACCTTCAAACTGTTATCGACTTGGCCTCTGGGAGTGATGTACCTGGAGTTCACCAGAGGCCAGGGCACTGGGGAGAGGTCCATAGAAAGACACCGAAGCAGTCCTATACCCCGTCTCTGCGAAATTAGGGCTCTCAGAGTCTCCAGCAGTTGGGAGCACATTTCAGCGAGCCATCCACACTCTTCAACCCGCTGCCCCCTGGGTCAACCTGGGGCCGAGGGGCAGGACTCAGGTTGAGACAAGTCAACCAGCTTGCTCTATGACTTCAAGCCAATGATTTCCCTTCTCTAAGCTTCAGTTTCATTACTTGTAAAATGGGGATAATAAACACCTGGTCTACCAACCTTATAGGGCTGTTGTGGGGATCAAAGGAGATAATGGCTATGAAAATGTTTGGGGGAATCATAAAGTGTTAGAGTTTAACAGAATGCACAGAACAGGAGAGATTTAGCTTTCCACATCACCAAGACTAACCCACTAATTTTACAGGAAACTGAGCAGGGGAAGGACTTGCCCAAAGACAGGCAGTGGCAGAGTTAAGACCAGGGCTTAGCTCTTTGTGATTTTGTTTGGCTTGGCATTTTTTGTTCCCCCAGTTGGTGGTGAAGGGTTAAATCCCTGGGCCAGGGGTGGAGGTGAGGGATGGGGATGGGGAGGAGGGAGTGAAGGTTTTGGGGAACAGCTAGTACTTATTCGGGGCGAAGAATGACTCCTAACACCCCATCAGCATCATTGCTTTATCATGCTTCTTCCTTGGAAATTCTTCTTCCCCCTCACCTCTTCTGCCTCTGCTGGAGCACTGGTGCCCCTGAGGGGTTAACAAGTCAGGCAGCTGTGCCAGGCCCGCCCGTTGGCGAGAACGGGTTTGGCAGCACCACTCATCCATTCAGCCGATGCCAGGGCCCAGGCTGGCGGCTTGCCCGTTCCGGCTCTCTCTCCCACGAAGCCCGGCTATGCCCTGATTGCGGCTGCCCTGGCTCCACTCCCAGCCCGCCGGGCGGTGCCCGCCACCACACCAAATGTTTTCCTTTCTGGAGAACGGGCTGGAGAAGGCCAGGAGGCCCTGGCAAAGGGAGGGCACATCTGACCGCCTGCCAGGGAGATGGCAATAGCCTCCCATCAGCACCCTCATCCACAGTTGAAATCTCTCCCTGCCCCCACCCCATCTCATCCTTTCCAAGACACCAAATTCAGCTCCCCAGAATCCAGCTCTGGTCACATCTCAGCCCTCACATTCCATGGTTCTTTCACTGATAAAGTGCCATCTCCTCAGACTGGCATTTAAGGTCCTTTAGGATTTGGTCCTACCCTCCCTCATCAGCCACATCTCCCTCTAAACCTCCTACAACCCAAACAGGCCTCTCTATTCCCATCCAGACCAGGTTCATTTCTACTCCTGGGCTTTTGCTTTCATATTGTCTTCTCACCTGGAACACAATCTACACACACACACACACACACACACACACACACACGTGCGCGCACGCGTGTGCCTCAGTAACCCCAAGAATCCCCATCATCCTTGAAGGCTTCTAGGCGTGGGATCTGTTGTAAATTTATTATTTTTCAAAAAATATTTTGGTAATTGTATTTCAATAGGAATGATTTCCTTTGTAGCCGTATGCATTTTATATTTCGCATTTAAACATGATTCCAAGAAAGGGTCCATAGGCTTCATCAGACTGACTGACAAAGGGGTCCAGCAACCCCCCCAAAGTTCAGAAACCCTGCTCTAAGGCCTAAAGAGTCTGCTCTGACTGTCTCAATATACAAGGATCATTCTAATTCTCCTAACAGTATGCTGTAGTGGCAACTAAGCCTGATTCTGCCCTATTGCTTATAGCTGTCCACCTGGCGGCTCTCCTGGCCTTCATTATGGTCTCCAGAAACTCATCATCCTGCAGGATGACATCAGCTCTGAAACTCACACCTCCTCGGCATCCCCTGCCACTGGGGAGGGTGGAGGGTGGACATGGGAGAGCTCCTCCCAGATCCTCCATTTGATCAGGGAGCTCCCGGGGCATCTATCCCATTGCATCATTTCCCTGCTCTCCCGGACTCCTTCCTATCTCCCCCTCTAGCCCAGTGTCTTTTTATGTGTTATCTTAGACTGTAAGCTCTTCGAGGGCAGGGACTGTCATACTTTTCTTTCTACTCCCAGTACTTAGCACAATGCCTGGCAGAAAGAAGTTGGATGTGGCTTAAGACAGTATTCTGTCTGACTCTTACACATCATTTAAGCCTTTATACTGGCTGTCTCTTGAATATTCTCTTCCCCCCTCCATTTCTTAGAATCCATAGTTGACTTTGAGATTCAGCTTAAATCCCTCCTTCTAATGGGGGCCTTTCCTGGTCCCCCCCACAGCAGCTGCTAGAACCCTCCTCTCAAAGGTTACCCATCCATCTATTCCATATATATATTTTCAATCAACAAACATATCTTCTATGTTCCCACTTATTTATATGTTGTCTCCCCCATTAGAATGTAGTTCCTTGAGGACAGAGACTGTTTTTGCCTTTCTTTGTACCCTCAGCGCTTAGCACAATGCCTGGCAGATAGATGTTGGATTTGGTTTAAGACAGTATTCTGTCTAACTCGTACACCATCTCTGTACTGTTCTCTGTTACCTTTTTTCCCCTTGACCTTTGAGATATACATTCATAGCTACCTTTGGTCACTTTCCTCTCATTTGCTTCATGTACTTTCTAGGTTCTTCCATACGTTGATGTTTTAAAATTCATTAAAAATAGTACAAAAAAGAAATACAGGCTACCAAAACTCAGAGGAATTGTTCACATTCACTAGTAATCAGAGAAAGGCCACTGTCCCCTCATCAATCTTTGTCAGGGTCAGCTCAACTCTGACTGCTACAATTCGCTCTTCATTACTGAATGGCAGGAAGACCCTCCCCACCATATCACCAGGGATACCTTCATTCTCTCGCCTTCCCTCTTCACCTCCTGCCTGCAGCCAGGGCCTTCCAGAACCCATCCCAACTTGGCTTTGATGAAATAAGATTGCCGATTCTACTACTGCTTCCCACGTGATGGAAGACCACCACGCTCTCTCTAGTCCTTGCAGAACAGACACCCTAAGGACCCCTGGTCCTTGCCCTCTGAGCTCTCGTCGCACCCAATGTTTCTATCTGCCCTGTGACCAGACTGTTTTATGTGCTGTCTTCTCCTAGTCTGAGTGCGAGCTCCCTGAGACCATGAACTCTTGACCATTCTATTAGCATCCCCAGTGTGTAGAACAGGGCTTAGCACACAGTAAGTGCTTAATAAATGCTTTTTTCATCCATTCAAGCACTTAATAAATGCTTATTGGCTGAAAAATGAGAAGTTTGAACTAAATAATCCTGGGAGTTGAGTTGGGGGGAGGTGGAGCTTTCAAGGCAGCTAGAAGACACAGAGGATAGATCAATGCACCTGGAGTCAGAAAGAACTGAGTTCAAATCCAGCTTCGGATACTAGTTGTGTGACCCTGGACAAGTTAGCTAAAACCTCAGTTTCCTCAGCTGCAAAATTTGCATAATTAATAGCACCTGCCTTCCAGGGTTATTGTGAGGATCAAATAACATAATATTTATAGTGTTTAACATAGTACCTGACACATAGTCGGCACTTAATAAATGCTTGGTGCGTTCCCACTCTGCTGCCCAGTCTGAATCTCATGTCATCAACTCCTAAATTGCAAGTGCCTGGATTCCACTTACATATTAATCATTTGATATTATTGACAAATCGCTTCCTTGGGTGGGTGCTCAATTCCCAGCTAGCTGGCTGGTGGGTGGGTGGTACTACCTTCACCAGGTCTCAATCTGCTCTGTGGTGGCTTACCTGTGCGCTCGAGCACAGGCATGCCTGAGGAATTCTATGACCCGCCAACCTTAGAGCAGGTAGGATGGAATGACTTACAACTGGGTCTGGGTTCAAGTCTCAGCTCTCACACTTTACTAGTTGCCTAGGGTGACTTAGAGGAAACAATGCTGGACTCAGGGTAAGAAGAGCTGGGTTTGAATCCTGCTTCTGAACCTTCACACCTCTGTGCCAGTCCCAGGCTACTCATCTGTAAATCATGGCCAAGAATGTTTTCTCTGCCTACTTCACAAGTTTGCTTTAAGGAAAGTGCTTAATAAAAGCTAAAATTCTTAGAGGAACATGACTGATTATTCTTATCATTGTTCCAAAGGTTCTCACAGGCACCTCTAATTTATCAGCATGAGTAAAACCTGGTTTCCATTGCACTGAAACCAGTCAAGGACCCAACATGCCTCCTATTCGTACATCACTGGATCTGGAGTTAGAGGCCCTGAGTTCAAATCCTGCCTAGGCACTCAATGTCTGGTGTGACCTTGGACAAGTAATTTAACTTCTTTAGGCTGTGGTTTCCTCATTTGTAAGATGAAGTAGTCAGACAAGATGACCTCGAACATCTCCCCCAGCTCTAAATCTATGATCTTTTGGTATTAGACCAAACTTCAATCATGCCAACTGAGACTGGGATCATGATATTAGACCCCTGGTCCCAAGGCAGAACATGGTGTTTGGTATTTGGTTCTGGCCTGACAATGGTTCGAGTAACTTGGGTCTGCCAGGAGTTAGAACATGGTTTGGTGAGAGCCCTGCTAAAAACCTGGAATCCAGAGAGGTTCCACCCTCTGCCAGGTTGGGTTCTGGGTTTTCCAAAATTGTTCTCTTTATATCCCAGGGACAGATTGAATAGGTGCTGCCTGGGCATGCCCTCCCTGGGATTTTGCAACCCAGGGTGGCATTGGCATGCCATGGGCTCCACCCACCCTTCTACCATTTCTTGCAACCTTGACTTTTTAAAGGTGGGGAGGGTGAGAGAAGGAAACTTTGAGTTGGTCCTGCCAGCATGGGAGCCCATTCTGTTAAAATTGGTCCAGGGAGATCCCCCTTGGGCATGAGCCAGGTTATGCATTATGGAGGAGAAGAGCTGTCAAATAAATATTTCTTGCTCACAAATACAATAGTAATTTTGTGGAGGCTGAGGGATTATGGGAGTAGACGTCAGAAGACAGAGGTGTATTCATTGTGAGGTCAGCCTATTGCCAGATTCCACATAAAGGGATGTTCTTCTCGCCGTATGTTTTGCAGATGAGTTGGGATTGTGGTTCAATGAGGAGCATGGGAGCTCAGTGAGTGAGGGATGGGGGCCTCAGTGAGGAGGATAAGGGCCCCTTAAAGGGAATGAAGATTCAGTGAAGAGGATGGGGGCTCAATGAAGGGATGGGGGCCCAGAGAGGATGATAAGGGCCCCTTGAAGGGAATGGATGTAAAGCTACCTGCAGTAATGAGGGACAGAAGCAGAAGCCAGAGGTGCTAGGGAAAGAGAAATTTCTTTGCACTTGCTGTTCCCCATGCCTGGAATGCTTTTCTACCTCTTGGTTTACTCGACTTCCTCCAAATTTAGGCCAGTCCTGTCTGACTCTTTGTGACCTCATGTGGAGTTTTCTTGGCAGAGATACCAGAGTGATTTGCCATTTCCTTCTCCAGCATTTTGCAGATGAGGAAACCGAGGCAAGCAAGGTTAAGTGGCTTGCCCATGGTCGCACAGCTAGTAAGCATCTTCCTGACTCCAGGCCCGGTGACTATCCACTGCCCACCCCAGCACATAGTAATGAGTGTTTAGTAAATGCTTGTTGACCTATCCCAGGGGTGCCAAGTTGTGTAGCCCAGGATGCTGGTACTGTTTTCCTGGAAAGGGTTGAGCAGTCATGAGAGGAACGACAGAGGGAAGGCTGCAGAGCCGTAGTGCACAAGAAGGCCTTGTTTTGCCTGGAGAATTCTGGGAGGCCAAGGCTTTTCAAGTCTGCCTCACCTGAGGCTTCTACTGGACAGTTCCTGATGCCCCTTCACACTTGATTGTTCAGGACAACGGGAAGGACCCAGGACTGGAGATGGGAAGACTTGGGGTTCTCGTTCTCCCTTAGTTGCTCTAAAACCTTGGACAATTCAGTTCAATCAGCACTTATTAAACACCTCCTGTGTGCCAGATTGTGGATGGAGAGGTGTAAACAAATTACTATGTGAGACTAGGTGGTGGGGGAAGGTCATTCCCAACCAGAGCCAGGGAATCAGGGAGGACTTCTAAAGGAAGCAACATCATTTTCTCTCTCTGGGCCTTAGTTTCCCCACCGGTAAAAAAATAGGATCCTAGAATTTGAACTCAAAGGACGCTTAGAGGCTATCTAGTTCAACTTCCTCATTTGTGCAAGTGAGGACATAGGCTGAGAAAAGTGAAGTGACTTGGTCAGAGTCGCCCAGCTAGGAAGGATCCAAGTCCTTTGAACCTCCTGGCTGTGTCGTGCGTTGTGCTGCCTCACACTTGAGCAGGTTAGTCTCAGACAGTCTCTCAGGCACCTTCCAGCTCTGATGTTCTATTTTCTAAGGTCTCTTCCAGCCTTGAACTTCCATGATTAAACACATTTCTGCCGTAGCTAATGAGAAGGCGCTAAGGGTGTTTAAGTTTAGGAGGCAAGCAACCAGCGTTTCTATTTCTCTATTGGAGCCTAGCACTGGGTCCATCGCATAGGAGCAATTCAAGTTAACAAACATTAAGCGCCTACTACAAGTAACATACCAACCTCGTGGGGGATTGGGGATGAAAAGATAAGTAAGACAGATCCAGCACTCAAGGAAGTTATAAACTAATGGGGGTGGGGGAGAAGGCAAAGACACAAAGGAGGCTGAGATAAGGACAAAGGAGAAGAGATCCAGGCCAAGTGCTCTGAGGATTTTGAGGAGAGATCACTTTCGCTTGGGGATGGGGGAGGGAGAGTCAGGGAAGACTTAATCCTCTGTCCCTTTTGCTGGTTCCTCAGCTTCCTCCCATCCATTAAACATGGGGGCTCCCCTAAGGTTCTGTCTTTGCCCTCCCTTTTCTGAGGTCTCCACGCTCTTTTCCCTTGTTGATTGCCCATTCTCGGGCTTTGATGATCACGTCTCTGCAGATGCCTCCCCCAATCTGCAGCCCTCTCCCCAAACGTCTCCTATGTGCTCCAATCTCACTTTTCCCCAACTGCCTGCTGTGCATCTCCAGTCCAGCTTGCTGGCACCTTCAACTCAACTTGTCTAAAACGGAACCCATTATCTCTCCTCACTCAAGCTGCCCCTCCCCCCAGCTTCTCTATTTCTGTTAATGGCACTGACATCCTCCCAGCCTCCCAGGCTCCTAACCTTGGAGTTATCTTTGACTCCTCTCCCTCACCGCACAAATCCAATTAGTTGCCAAGTCCTGTCATTTTTACCTCTGCAATATCTCTTACAGCCAGCCCCTCCTCTCTATTCTCTCTGCAGCCACACTAGTTCAGGATCTCTTTGCCTAGATTATTATGAAGAGCCTCCAAACGTGCTTTCCTGCCCCCAGTCTCTTTTCTTTCCAAGCCATCTTCCCCATTTCTTGACCAAGAGATATTTCCAGGACACAACTAGGACCCACTCCTTGGCTCAAACATTGTCAGTGGCTCCCCAGTGCCTACTAAATAAAGCATGAACCCCTCACTTTGGAATTCAAGATATTTTTGCTATCTGGCTCACCCTTACCTTTCTAGCCTTATCTCTTCTTACTCCCTGCTCAGGTTTTCTACATTCCAATCAAACTTTGTCTCCTATTTTGTCCCTATTCTTGTCCAGATTTCTTGTATCTTCTTGCCTTTGCTCATATTGACCACTGACTCCCCATGCCTGAGATGTACTCAACTTTTCTTCTCCATCTCCATAAATCCTTCGATGCCCAATTCAGATGCCATCTCCACCATGACAAGTTCCTTAAAATCTGCCCTCCCTTCCCCTGGACGTAATGCTCTCCCATTCCTCAACTTTCCCATAGCACTTTGGACCTTTCACTGTACTTACCTCACTCTCACTTGTATCATAGTTATTTGTCTACTTCTCCTTCCTCATCCTCTCCCCCCTTCCATGGTAAGCTCCCTGAGGTCAGTACTCCTGTTGTATTAATTTCTGTAACTCCAGCTCTAGCTCGATGTCTTGCCCCTTACGAGCACTTAACAAACGCTTGTTGAATTGCATCGGAGTTGAACCTTGAAGGAAAGAGCATCAGCAGACAGAGATGAGGGTTGGGGATAGGGAGGGGAGGGGAATCTGTTCCAGGCACAGAGGAATAGCATGAGCAAAGGCACAGAGGGTGGAGAGGAGAGGATGAGAGGATAGAGGCAGAGTAGAGTTCAGCTGGACTGTGAAATGTGCAAAAGGGAGTGGGGAGTGGTGTGAGATAAAGCTGGACAGATAGGTTGGACAGAGCCAGGCTGTAGAAAGCATTCAGTGCTAGGGTCAGGGATATTGTTATCGCTATCTATCTCTCTGGCCCTATATCTCCTCTATCTATCCACATATACACATATGTATATGTATATATGGTTTTATATATACAAGCATGTGATATGTATTGTGACACATATGTTGTCCCTCATTATCTGAAGAGGACCAAAATGACATCACTATGTTGGGGTTGAGGTGCAATGTGTAGACTGTGGCTGATCAGACCAATATGAGCTGGGAAGGCTCTACCACGGGTTGGGCACAAATAGTCCATTATACATACACACACAGAGACACACACATATACGCCCACATATGTGTGTATATATATGACTATATATAGAGTCCTACAATCCATGTGGTTTTCGAGAAGGGTGATGACATAGCAAAAACTAACATTTAGAGGTTTAAAAACTGCTTTCCTTACAACAGCCCTATGAGGTTGATAGTGAATGAAGTATCGCTCCCTCCCCGCCCCCCACCATTATTTCAGAGGAGGAACCTGAGGATAAATCACGATGTCCAAGTTATGGTCAGATAGCTAGTAATTGTTGTCGTAGAGGTAATTCAAACCCGGGTCTCATGAATCTAAAACCCAGCTTGCTTCCACAGTACTGATTGACCTCTCCAGCAGTTTGTATGGGATGGAGAGACTGGACGGAGGAGGGAGACAAGGCAGCAGGCTAGCGTGCTATTTGAGGCAAGAAGAGATGAAAGACTTCAGTGTAGGGGGAGGGGGAGGTGCAGGGGGAGTGGAGGACGGGCCAGATACAAGAACTCTTGCAGACTTAGGAATGACAGGACTTGGCCACTGATTGGATGTGAAGAAGGGGGGAGGAGGTCAGTTCTAGCCCCTAGCCCAGGGTGACTGTGAACTTGGACTAGCCTTTCCCTTATCTCTGGCTCTCAGTTTCTCTCATCTGCAGAATAAAAGGGCTGAATAGGAGGTTTCAAAGGCATCTTCCAGGTGGTGGGATCCCAGGCTTGCAGCCCCACGCTGGGCACTGTGTGCTACCATGCCCTCCTCTCCAGGGCTCAAGGCTGGCTGCATCTGTGGGTAGCCTTAGCTCACACCCCTTCCCCCTTGCTGGAATCCCCTCCCCCTTGTCTCTGTGGGTCTGAGGGAGAGATGCTGGCCCAGGGCCAGAAGGAATCACTGCAGAGGAAGGGGGAGGGGACTCCCCCATCCCCCTTGGCCCAGCGCTCCCCCCTCCCCCTCCTCACTGCTGCAGCATTCGGTGCGCAGGGGCAGGGCGTGGGGCTTGGAGCCGATCGATGGCTGGAGGGGGGGAGTCGAGGGGGGGAGCTGCTGACTCTGCAGAAAGCTGGGCTCAGCCTGTCGCCGGGAATGCAGCGACTGCTCATGGTTATTAATCTCTCACCATGGCCTGTGAAGTGTAGGGATGTGTGTGTGTGTGTGTGTGTGTATGTTCATGTGTGTATCTGGGTGTATGCATGTATATATTGGGGGGGGTTGTGTGAATGTGTAGCTGCTGGATGTATGTGAATGTACATCCATGTTCCCATATGTAGCTCTTTCTCTGTGTGTGTGTGTATGTGTATGTGTGTGTGAGATTTGTACACGCATGGTATCAGTGTATACATGCTCCCCATTGAGGTCGCCTGGTGGGCACAGTAAAGTTCCCTGGGCCAGAAGCTCTGGACCTGAGAATATCATCACAGAGACCTAGAATGTCAGAGCTAGACGGCCCTGTAGAACCCAGAACCCAGAAGGTCCTATGTAGTAGGGGCCTTGGAGTAGACGACAGAACATGAGAGTCCCAGAATCTCTGAGGGGGGCAACGTATCCCACTTTGGGGCAGCTCTCCTTATTGGGAAGGTTTTCCTTCTAGTGAATAGAATTGAGCCCCCTGGAACTTCTCCCCATTCACTCTGCCCTCTGAGGCCAAGCAGAGAACATGTCTAATCTGGCTTCCTTCAAGACACTTGTATCCCACCTCTTGCTAGTGCCTTTTCTCTCAGAGGCCCTCCCGTTTACATCTTACATGTCTTGTATATACAAAGCTGTTTGCACGTAGTCTCCTCCATTAGAATGAGACCTCGTTGAGGCAGGGAATCAGGTTTTGGCCTTTTTTTTTTTGTCACCTCAGTACTCAGCACAATGACCCACTCATGGTGAGCCCTTGGAAGTCCTTCCAATACTCTACTGCAGGCTAAGCATCCTTAGCTCAGTCAGTCCACCCATATATGGCTTGCTCTCCAGTCTTTTCTCCATCCTGGTCAGCCTCAGGACAGGTTCCGCTTTGTCAATATCCTTAAATGAGGCACCAAGAACTGAAGACAATGCTCCAAATGGGGTCTGACCAGAGGCTAGCATTTCCTTTCTCTGTTCTGGATGCTATGACTCTCTTAAAAGAGTCTGCCATCCCATGAAGCTTTGTGACTGGCAGTCACTGTTGATTTACACCAAGCTTGCCGACCACTAAAGTCCCTAAATCCTTATTGACAAAAACTGTGATCCTCCCTGCCCTGTATTTGGGGAACCTGAGGGTGGGACTTTAAATTTATCCCTGTAGAAGAGGTTTAGGAGAGGTTAGTTGACTTGCTCATAGTCATACATCTCCCAGGTATTGCACTGAGTGCTCTAAGCAAGCCTGGGTCCCTGGCCTTGAGGAGACCCCAGTGCAACATGGGAGATAAGACACAGGACAAAATGTGGTCATCACCTAACGGGTGTCCTAACAGAGTGCTCTCCTGGCTTGGAAGAGGGAGATATCACTTCCACTGTGTGTGGTAGCAGGGGGAGAAAAGGGGAAAGGTGGCATCCGGGTAGACTTCCTGGAGTCCTTAATATTTGAGCTCAGCCCAGCTGATTGATACCGGGACCTTCCCCCTCCCCAAAACATCCAGGGCTCAGGGAAAGCCAAGCAAAATTCACAGTGCTATGCAGGTTACCCCACACATCTTCTGTCTGACAAAGTTCAAGGTCTTACGTTCTAAGATGTGTATATATCTCACAGTCCTTTTAGTTTTAACGTTCTGTTCAAACCAATTTAATCCAAACTGATCCAATAAGCATTTACCGAGGGCCCATTCCATAAGGCACTGAGTTAGGTGCCAGGGTTACAAAAACCAAACTAAACACAGCCCCTGCCCCCACAGAGTGTGCATTTGGCTGGAGGAGATGACATAAATATTTGCCATTTGAGGAGGGAAAGAACTGTTGGTCACAGTTTAAAAGGATCAAGAAAAGCTTCCTGTAGGAGGTGGCCCATGGGCTGAGCTTTGAATGCAGCTAGGTATTTTTCAAGGGGAGGTAGGAGGGAGAATATTCCCAGGGGGTAGGGGGCAGCCTGTGCAAATATGGGAGAGGGAATGCCATGTATGGGAACAGAAAGAGGCCCATTTGGATGGAACGTAGAGGGCAGGGAAGGGAATGACGTGAAAGAAGCCTGGCAAGGTAGGCTGGGGTCAGGTTTTAAATGCCAGTCTGGAGAGTAATAGGGAGCCCCTAGAGCATTGTAATTGGGGGGTAGCATGCGTAGACCTGTGGTTTAGGAGGGTTACTCAGCCCCTCTATGCCAGCCAAGGAGGACCAGGTACACCTATATCCAGATCCTTCCAACTCAGGCCCAGGGGGTCACATCTGTGATGCTTCATTCCTAGGTATGGACTCAGCTTTGTTTTGGGGACCTTGGTAGCCTGTTGGGGCTCGCCCTGAACACCCAGGATCCAATGTCCTCTTGGGAACAGCCCAGCATCCACACAGGAGAACCTGGGAGGACATACTTTAGGGGATGCCAGTCTGGCACCACTCCTGGCCGTAGGGCTCTGAAGGCACCGAGGTCCTCCCAAGAACCCTATCTTCCCTCGTAATCTGCCCCAGCTCCCAGGCTCCCAGAGAATCCCCTGCCTCTAATCAACTTGGATATGCACCCAGATCTGTATACATCTTGAGAATCTGCAGTCCACTTTTAAACCCTCATGCCTTTCAGCCTTTTCTACTTACAATAATAACAACTAGCATTTACACAGGGCTTTAAGTTTTGCAAAGTGCTTTACAAATATTATCTCAGTTGATTCCTCACAATAGTCCTGGAAGGTGCTATTATTATCCCTGTTTTCCAGAAGGAAAAGGGAGACAGCAGAAGATAAGTGACCTACCCGTAGTCATGCCTGAGGACCACATTTGAATTCAGGTCTTCCTGACTCCAGGCCCAGCACTCTGTCCGCTGTGCTACTGACCTGCTTCCCTATTCGTTTTCTCTTTGGAGCCTCAAGAGATGGAGGGCAGTGGGACATAGGAGAACACAGATGGGTGGAGGAGTTATTGTTAGGGGCTCTAATCTTAGTCCTACTACTAATCAACTGTGCGATCTTAAGCAATTCACTTCTCCTAAGCACCTGAATTATCCCATCTGGAAAATAGCTATAGGTGGGTAGAATGAACTAAAAGTTTATGTAATCTCATTTCAGATCGGATATTCTATGTCCTAAACCACTTCCAGCTCTGACAGTCTAGACATTCAATCTTGTCATTTCTACCTCTTCTGCATCTATAACCTCCTCTCGACTCCCAGGACAACCACCCAAGTTCAGGCCCTCATCATCACTTGCCTAGACTATCATAACAGCTTCCTAATTGGCCTCCCTGCCTCAGGTCTTCCCCTCTCTCATCTATCTCCATACAGCTACAAAGCTGATTTTTTTTTTAAAAAAGGGCGAGTCTGACCATGTCACTCCCTTACTCAGTAAATACCAATGGCTCCCTGTTACCTCCAAGATCCAATGTAAACTTCTCTGTTTGGAATTTTTAAAAGCCTTCCAAAACCTGGCCCCAACCTACCTTTCTAGCTTTATTGCACAAATCTCTGCTTCATCTACCCTGTGGTCCCCTCAACCTGGCCTTTCTGCGTTCTTCATATGAACACGTGTTCCTTCAAGGCTTGGCCACTTTCTACATGAAGTCTTTCTGTTTTCCCCTAGCTGCTGGTGACCCCTATCACCTTGTACTTTTGTTTTGTATCTACCTACATATGTGTTTCTCCCTAGTAGTCCCAAGCTCCTTGAGGGCAGGGATATTTAAGATTTTTGTTTTGTATCCCTAGCGCCTGGAACAGTAAGTGCTTATAAATACCTGTCAATCAATTAGTCTATGTCCTAAGGCTCCTGCCAGGTCTCGCACTCTATATTTTAAGGTCCCTTTCATTTCTGATATTAGTTACTTAGTGCCAACATTCTATTTTTTTTTTAAAGCATCCTGGGCTATCACTAGCCATCTTGACCTTTGTCTTGCCCCTGGACTTCAATGATTCCTTAGGAGAGAGTGAGGCCGATGACTTTGCAAAGCTCTGCTCCACTCCAATTCAGCCACAGCTCAAGACATCACCTTCCTGATGTCACTGGTCTTCTTTGAGAATGAAGGGCAAACAACAATCCTGTTTTAAGGTCCTTTCTGGCTGAAATATTCTATGTTCTAAGGTTTCCTCATACTCTGGCATTCTGTGTTCGATTGCCCTTTCAAGGTCTTACGTTCTAAGATGTGTATATATCTCACAGTCCTTTAAGTTTTAACGTTCTGTATTCTAAGGACATTTACTTCTCTGGCATTCTGTTTTAAGGTCCCTTTCAATTCAAACATTTTCTTTTCTGTGTTCCAAGATTTCTTCTGCTCTGTCATTTTGAGTTCTATGTTCTAAGGTTCCTTCTAGTTCTGACATTCTTTATTCTCTGCTCTATGGTCTCTTCAGATTCTGATACCACAGAATTTCAGAATTGGAAGGAACTTCAGAGGTCAACCAGTACAACCCATAATGGAAGAACTGATATCACAGTCATATGAAAAAAATATTCTAAATCACTATTGATTAGAGAAATGCAAATCAAAACAACTCTGAGATACTACCTCACACCTATCAGTTTGGCTAATAGGACAGAAAAAGAAACTGATAATGGATGAAAGGAAAAAGAAGATGTGGGAAAATTGGAACAATAATGCATTGTTGGTGGAGTTGTGAACTGATCTAACCATTCTGGAGAACAATTTGGAACTATGTCCAAAGGACTATAAAACTGTGAATATTCTTTGATCCAGCAATACCACTACTAGGTCTTTATCCCATAAAAAGGGGAAAAGACTCACATGTACAAAAATATTTATAGCAGCTCTTTTTGTGGTGGCAAAGAATTGGAAATTGAGGGGATGCCCATCAACTGGGGAATGTCTGAACAAGGTGTGGCATATAGATATAATGGAATATTATTGTTCCATAAGAAATGATGAGCAGGTGGACTTCAGAAAAACCTGGAAGGACTTACATGAACTGATACTGAGTGAAATGAACAGAACCAGGAAAACATTGTATACAGTAACAGCAACACTGTTGAATGAGCAACTATAATAGATTTAGCTCTTCTCAGCAATATGAAGATCAAAGACAATTCCAAAAGACTCATGGTGGAAAATTCTATCCACATCCAGAGAAAGAACTATGGAGTCTGAATGCAGATTGAAGCAAACTATTTTCACTATTTTTTGTTTTTTTTTTTCTTTCTCGTGGTTTTTCCCTTTTGTTCTGATTCTTCTTTCATAACATGACTAATGTGGAAATATGTTTAACATGATTGTACATGTATAACCTATATCGGATTGCTTACTGTTTTGGGGAGGTGGGGAGGAAGAAAAATTTGGAACTCAAAATCATATAAAAATGAACGTTGAAAACTATCTTTACATGTAATTGGAAAAAATAAAATACTATTAAGTGGGAAAACAGAGAAAATGAAACATTGACCTACAGTCCTCCATTCTCCCTTTCTCTGGCACTTCTCTCTTTCACTATGACCTCTTATACATCACTGACAATGGTTTAGCACTCACATCTTTAACTTCTTTCAGTCCCCCAAGAGCGGATGACTTGATCTATGCCATGTGACTTAAAATCATCATTGGCAGCTAGGTGCTCTCTTGATCATTGCCCTACTTATGTTGGGTGTCAGTTCCCTTTTAGCCATTTTTGTTCTGTTTTGCCAATCCAAAAGTCGTTATTGGCTCAAAAAAAGCAACATAATTAAGCAGTTGTGGTTTTTTCTCTTTGTAAGTCATCATGGTGCCACTTATCCTGGGCAGTGGCCCTTTCATTTCTTTGATCTTCCTCTTTCCCTCAAGATAGCCATCCCTACCCCCAAACTACCAGCCTTTTTGTTTTTGTTGTCCTTAGCTTTCCTCCCCAATCTTAGCCCATTCTGAGCTTTAGCACTCAACACTGTCCTTACAGTCCCAAAGCATGCTTTTGCCTTCAAAGCTTTGCCCTTGTTCCTATCTTCTGTAGATCTCTTTTAAATATCTAACTTACTTTCAGGGATTTTGTTTGCTTGACTATGCATATTTGTTACAAGGGTTTGGGATTTCTTTCTTTTTTTTTTTTCCAATGGGGGAAGTGGGAGAGAGAAAAAATAGATTTTTGTTAACTGAAAAAAAATTGAATTAAAATATTTAGGTCGATGAGTTCTCTGTGCATTCCAAGGGTCTTCCCAACTCTGACCTTCTTTTCACACACTAGGCCCTTCCTCTAGAGACTAGGAAACTCAGGGCTGGGAACTCAGAGGTTCGAGGCAATGACTTGTTGAGTGAATCTATTTCTTTTCTGTAGGTTTAGTGGTATTCCCCAGTAAATAAAAATCTGGAGCGATGGTTTCTGCTTGGCTTTTGATCTCTGACCTCTGTTAAAGGTTCAAAGCCAAGGCAAGGGGGCATGCAAGTCACATTGTTCTGGGCTCCAGAGATAATGTATATAATTATAATAATCATCCCTTATAGGTGTATTTAAAACAACCTTCCTTGGAGGTAGTTAGAATAAGGATTACAGAGGAGTAAAACCGAGGTCCAAACATTGGAAATGGCTTTCCCAGTCATATATCAAGTTAGTGGCAGAATTGTGTCCAGAGCGCAGGTGCCCTGACTCCTTGCTCAGGTCTCATCCAACTCCACCAGACCAAGGCTGTAGGACTCTGAAGTCTTCTGGTGAAAATAGATCTCAAGGTCCCAAGGAGCCAGCAGCTCTGCAAGAGAGAGTTTGAATCCCTCCGTCGTCCAATCTTTTTTTTTTTTTTGACCTTTTGGGACCACAAACTGCCTAAGTTCAGAGATGCTTTTCACCAGGTTCCCAGGGGAATGGATTTCTCAGCCCAGTTGAAGGTGGTGGAGGGCCACTCACTTCACTGAAACCACAGGTTGAACTTCACCTACAACAAACACAATGATCCAAATTCCAATAGCACTTCCGGGTTTACAAAGTGCTCCTCTCCCAATAGTCTGTGAGCTAGATAATCTCAGAGGAAGAAACTCTGAGAGTATGTTACACAGCTGATTGGTAGCATTGTTTCCGAGGCTGAAGCTGCCCTGTAAGGTAAGGTAGAGCTCAGCAACCAGAGAGGAATAGGAAGGATCCTGGTACCGTTGACAACAGCAGAATATCAGGAGCAGGTGTGGAAGGGGATGGGTTGGTGGGGTGTGGAGCTGTAAGTTATTGGAAACTTGTTTTTAACCTTTTGTGTCCATGGGGTTCTGGACTACACTGAAACCTGGTGAAGCCCATAGACTCCTCAGAAACCTATTTTCAAATGAACATAGGATCACAATGGAAACCAATCCTATTGAACTATAGTTATCAAAACAAAACAAACAAAAAAGCCTTCATGTACCCCAGGCTAAGAACTCCTTGGGGAGAACCTCACCCTTTATAGAGTGCTCTCCAGGGAGAGGAAAGTCAGTCCTAGATTCTTATAACCATAAATAGACCTTTGAGACAATCAGGTTCAGACTTTTCATTTTGCTGAGGGGGAAACTGAGACCCACGACAAGGGAGAATGACTTGTCCAAAGCCATATGGTAAATTAGTCTAATCAATAGGACTAAAACCTTGGCTCCTTATACAGGGCTCTTTCTGCTGTACCTTACTGGCAAGAGGGAGAGCAAAACTTTCTTGTAGAAGGAAGGGCCCTCAGTCTCCAGAGCATTCATTCTACACACCTCTGCCCTCATCTCTCACCCCCTCCTAGACAGTAGGAGGCCAGGATGATGAAGTCTAGGTGCCCCTGAGGAGGGGAGGGGAACCATGGAGAAGGCAGGAACCTGAGTCTGATACTAAAGGTGGAATGGTAACCGCAGGAAGTCAGTTATAAAGCAGAGTGATACGTTGGCTCCTTTAATTTCCGGCCACGGCAGCCGGGTTATGTAAAGGCAGGCAAGCAGGCAGGCGGGGGAGGGAGGGAGAGTGGGCAAGAATTGGCAGTGCCCATCCTAAGAGAGGGCCATTCAGAGGGGATGACTGGGATGGCCACAGCTTCAGGCTGAATTCAGTGGGGAAGAGGGGAGAGAAGCAGAGAGGCTATGTGTGTGCATGGGGGCAGGGGGAGTTCTCTACCAGGCCACAGGACAGATGCTCAGATTACCCTTCCCCCCCTTCCCCAACATAGAAACAGGACAGAAGAGCTGTAAATAATCCAAACCTGATATGCCTTGCCCTTGGCAAGACATTACGGTATTTTTCCTAAAGACAAAGCCTCTCAATCCTTCCAGGCTGACAGGAAGGTGGATAGAAAGGGAGGAGGTGGTTAAAATTAATTTGTGTGCTGTACGACCAAGTCCTTTACCCTATCTGGGCCTCAGTTGTCTCTTCTGAAAATCGAGGGGCTTGGACCAGATGGTCTGTAAGGGGCCTTCCAGTTTTACCATTCTGTGTCATATGTTGTAAGGGCCTTTCTAGCTCTGACGTTCTATGTTATATGTTCTTTCCAACTCGGACGTTCTATGTTACATGTTCTTTCCAGCTCTAATATTCTGTTATATACTCTTTTCAGCTCTGACATTCTATATGTTTTTTCCAGCTCTGACATTCTATGTTACATGTTCTTTCCAGCCCTGACATTCTATATTATATGTTCTTTTCTGACATTCTGTGTTCTAAGGGCCCTTTCAGGTGTAATGCCCTATGGCCCTACCATCCTGTGCCTTGGGAGGTGGTGGTGTCCATTAGGCACAGAGGAAAGCTGTCTGACTGCCAGGCACCTGCTGCTCCTGAGAGGGGCCATTCAAAGCATCTTGTGATTAGGCTCCAGCTGGATGGATGATTCCTGTTCCCTGAGAGTGGGGAGAAGAAGGGGACTATGGGATGCTAGGACTGGTGTCTGGGCACCAGGCACCAACCTAGAACCACCTCCCACCTCTGGCCCTTAGTGTCCTATGTGCAGGGCTCAGGTTGGAAGGGCCCCTTCAGAGCTGTCCTGTGCCAGGGCACATGATCAAAGGGGCACCGCAGACTGAGTGGAGACAATCTGGCAGGGGGTGGGGAAGTAGGAGGAATGGAGCAGAGCGTCCAGGGGCTTAGGTCATGGCTGTTCTCTCCCCCGGGGACAGGATACCCTAGGGGTGACCTCTGGGACAAAGTGAGAGGGAGGTGGAGCCAACAGGCAGAATGTGGCACAGTCAAAAGATTCTCCTGACTTGGGAGTCAGGAGACCTGGGTTGCTGCTGGGAAATTTTTTAGCCAAAGGTGGGAACCTGGGCAAATCACCTCCCCTTTCTTGGCCTTGGTTTCCCTTCCAGTTTTCCAGATGTTATGATTCAATGATCCCTTTCTATGCCTCAGTTTCCATTTCTATAAAACACAGATAATAATATACATTACTAGCTTATAAGATGATTATAAGTGTTTTTCTTAACCCAAAAGTGCTGTAGAAATGGGAGATATTATTCCTGGGAGTCTATGTGCATGTGTGTGGGGCTGATGTACCCATCAGCCCCCTTTCCAAGATTAAGGGATCTAGAAGAGGGCCTTAACCTTCATCCACAAAGCTAGGAGTAGGAAGGGGAACCTGCTTCCCCCTTTCCCCTGCTTCCACTGTTTTAAGAAGGGATGGGGTGGGAAAACTAGGGAAAGAGGGTAGAAGTTCCCTCCCCAAGAAGTGGGGGTGGAGTAGGGGACAAGACCTTCAGGGTCCTGGCCTAACTTTCCTACTCTTTTTTCTGATTCTCATTGGAAGGTTGATTGATTAAAAGGAAAGAGCGAGAGAAAATAGAGAGCGTATTAGATAGAACAGAGGAGGAAAGTTGGTTTATATAATCACGGGTACAGTTTGTACTCAACTCTGCACGGATTAAGAGTTGGCATTCAGGAGAGATCATTTCACAGGCTGCTGCTGGGCGGAGCAGGGAGGGCTCTGGTTCCCTCCCCCTCCTCTGGCCTAGCCAGCTGGCTCTCCTTGCCACCTTGTTCTCAGAACCCCATTATCCCTTGCCTCCAGGTCCACCCTCCACCCCAAACCCATGGGCCTATCTATCAACCAGGGCAGCCTCCTGCCAGTGTCTCTCTGAGCTATACCCTTTCGGGGCACTTTGGCAAGGCTTCTCCCTTTTTACTGGGAATCAGGAAGCCATATGCCTGGATACCCCCTCCACCTTTCAGTAGACTTCCAGGGCTCAGTTTTCTCTAGGTCAGAGGTGAGGAAAAAGGCTTCACCCTCAGTCTTCTCTCCGACCTCCCAGGCAGCAGGAGAGGCTTAATGACAGGTTATTGGGTGCTTGGAGATCCCCAGAAACGAAGGCCAAGCAGAGTCTGGCCCTTCTGGCCAGGGTGACTCAGAAGTCCTGGAAGCTTCCCCAGGCAAAATCCAAGTCCAAACCTCCTGCCAGACTGCCTGGAGAGCTCCATGCACTAAGCTGGTGAACCAGGCTGTGAAGTGTAAGAAGAACCACCAAATGTCTGGGTTAGTCTGGTCCTTAGTACATAGAAGGACAGAGCTGAAAGGACCCTTAGAAGGTAGAATATAGAGTGTTAAAGCTGGGGAGAGACCTTAGAACAAAGAACAGAATAGCAGAGCCGAAAGAACATAGAACGTAGAACGTGAAACGTTAGAGTAAGAAGAGACCTTTGGACCTAAAATATAGCATGTCAGAGAAGGGAGTGCCCTCAGAACACAGGATGTTTGAGCTGGAAAGAGTTTTAGGGGCCATCTAGTACAAGGATTTTTAACCTTTTGATTTGTGTTATGGACCCCTTTAGCGGTCTGGGGAAACCCATGGACTCCTCAGAATCGTGTCTGGAAATGTATAAAATATATAGGATTACAAAGGAAACCAATTATATTAAAATATAATGATCAAAACATTTTAAAAAAATGGCCTCCCTGAAATATATCCATGTACTAGGGGGAGGTGGGTTCATAGATCCCAGCTTAAGAACCACTGACCTAGTCCAACTTCCTTGTTTTACAGATGTGAAGTGACCTGTCCAAAGTCATAGTGAATTAGGGACAAAGCTGGGGTTGGCACCTAAATCTCAGTCTAATGCTCTTTTGACCCCATGTTGATTTCTTCTTGTTAAACTCCTGGGTATTCCTCAGAACTGGACTGCTCAAAGAGGAGAGAGAGCGATTATGGCGAACAGAGATGTGTTGGCGGGAAGCGGCCATGAGAGGTTGGCGCAGCTGTTGTTGAGGCGGTGCCCTTGCCCGGGAGAGAAATGATGGTGGGGGGGAGGTGTGGAACTTTGGCCTCCTTGGTTGCCAAGTTGGCGCTTGCCCCTGCCCGAGGACATGGTGGTGTAACTGGGCAGGGCCCTACATGCCACTGGGACGCTGTGGCAAATGCCTGCAGGATGGGCACCAGGTGGGGCCTCCCAGAGAGCAAAGGAGTGAGTTGAGAGAGTGCCTCCTAGGCACAATCCTGAGTTTCCAGGGCGGGAAGCAGAGACGGGCACATTTTGGGCAGTGCCAGTTGGTTGGCATAACAAGAGCTGGGGGGAGGGACTGGGGATAGGCTGATGGCCCTGGGAGGCAGAAGAGAGGAGCGGAAGGAGAGGGCCATTGGGTTAAAGTGGGGGAGCAGCCTAGGCCTGTGGAGGGGGAAGGCATTGAGGGAGGGGGAGGTGATCTGTGGGTGGAGGTGGGGGTGGGTAGGATGGGGGAGGTGGCTCAGTCAGGAGGATGAGTTATTTTTTCCTGTCATGGCTCATCCAACTGCGGTATATGGGGGAAAGTTCAGGGCCCCAGCCTCCAGAACAGTATAAACATCATCACTGGATTCCCAGGTCCGCAGTGGTGCTGCCCCGGGGCCCGGCCACTGGACCGTGGGTGCTGACTGCCACCTGCTGGTTTTCTGAAACCCTGAATCCACCTCCAGAGTCAAAACAAAGTTGGAAAATCTTTCCTGATCCTAAATGGTGCCTTGGCCTGGGCCACAGGCTGAGACTCTGACCCCACTTGTGCCCAACAGATACCTAACTAGGCAAGAAAGTACGGATAGCTCACCTTCTCAGCTGGAGACACCTCAAATAAAAATCCAAGTATACATAGAACTGAATAGCTTATAAAGCACTTTCCCTTCAACAACCCAGGGAGGAGGGTGGTGCCAGTATGATTAGACCCATTTTAATCATGAGAAAATTGAGTTCCAGAGAGACGATTTCTTTTTTCTCTTAATTTCAAACAGTTAATAAGTATCAGAATCATGGTTTGAACTTGTTTGCTAACTCCCAGCCCAGTGGCCTTCTAGTTACAGTGTGCTATATTATACTCCACTAATAAGGTTATAGAAGGGGCTAGCTAGCATTGGCTAGCTTGACTAGAATGGAGAACCCTTGCTGAGGGATGGTCAGATAGGAGGCTGGTGAGAGATGGCCTGGACTCTCATTGGGTTATGGATATCTCATTCTGCCCTTATTCCAACTTTGTGTTTGTCCCTGCTGAATTCCATTTGATTACTTTTATAGAAAGGGGAAACTGAGTGGTCTTTTTGGGGCACCAAATTTTAGATGGACAGGCTAACGCGGCTAGAACAGGATCAGCAGGATAGAGAAATTTCAGGGATATGGGTACAAGTAGCACATTCCATCAGCATATGCATCCAGGGAATTTATTTAGGTATTTTTTTCTAGGCACATGTTTCTCAAATCACAAACAATATAATTTTTATTCAGCAAGCAAAATAGAGAGAAGGCAGCTAGTTGGCTCAGTGGATACAGCACTGGGCCTAGAGTCAGGGAGACCCTGAGTTCAAATATGGCTACTAGCTGTGTCACCCTGGACAAGTCACTTACCCTCTGTTTGACTCAATCCACTGGAGAAGGAAATGGCAAACCATTCCAGTATCTTTGCCAAGAAAGCCCCATGGATAGAATGGTCCTTAGGGTCACAAAGAGTTAAACACAACTGTATGACTGAACAACAACAAAGGCTAAAGAGAATAAAATTTAATTTAAAAAATTAACTAAACCTTATTTTAAAAATACAGATTCAGACAATAAGATCCAAAATACCAATTTTTTTGGAGGAAGGCATTAGGGTGTGTCTGGGTATACTTGGCACACCCTGTTCACACACCTATGATAGATATCATTACGCTTTATTGAGATGGATACCATGACTGGCATATAGCTATGAGCAGATATAACACCCAAAGCAAAAAAATAAAAAGATAATAGATAGTGGAATTGCATTGTATGCTAATAAAATATAGTGATTTGAGGCAATCTAGAACCTGGAGAAGGGAAACATGACAGAGAACATTGGGGCGAAGATGAGTAGAAGGAGAAACACAAGTGATATTCTCACCAGGTATGCTAGAGATCTCCTTGCCAGAAGAATGAAATAGATGAGATGAAGAAATAGCTTTCAAGCCTGGCATGGAGGCATGCTATGGTAGAGATGGGAGCTTCGATTAGCTAGACAGCTTCAGGAACTCTCTGGGCTAAAAGTGGAGCAGCTGGCGAATTCTTGACTTGTTTTTAATCATCATTTAATCATTGGAATCAATGGCAGGGGAGGGAGGACTATTATTCTGGAATTGGTTCTCACCAACAAAGCTACTCATGCCTAGGTTACTTCCACCCTCCTTCTCCACTTCTACATCTAGTCTCTTGAAGACTCCTAGAGGAAGTCACTCAAATACACTAATCAGGTTCCCTATAAATTTGTTGTCTGATCTCAACTGGACCTCACTGCTGTGCGGCCATCTTTTTCCTATGCTTTTATTTTTCCCTAACTGATACTCCCCTCAACAGTTGCTCCAAACATTCTACTCTCTCCTCAAGCCTCCTCTGTCTGTCCCTGCTCCCCTCCTCTCAGCAGAAGACCTCAACTCCTGCTTTACTCATAAAATAAAGTTCCTCTTTTCCCCTACCTCATGCCACAAACACCCTCAACATTGTCCATTGCCTGTTCTCTCCTTGTTTGATCCAGTCAGTGACAGAGCTAGCTTTCTCTCCTAACCAAGCCCAACCTCGGCTTGCTCCTTGATCCTAGCTTCTCCTGTCTCCTCTAGGTACTTATTAAGCCTTAATCACTGAATGGGCACATTCTGAGACATGTTAAAGACCTTAGCTTGAAAAGGCCAAGGTCCCCACTACACCCAGGGCCATCCCCAGTTGTCCCAATCCATATCTGGCCACTGGACCCAGGTGGCTCTGGAGGAGAAAGTGAGGCTGGTGACTTTGTACAGCCCTCCCTCACTTAAATCCAATTCACTTGCATGCCATGGCATCACCGCCCTGATGTCATGGTCCTCTTTGAGAACAAAAGACAAATAGCAGCAGCAACCTTTTGATCATCCCATCTTATTCTGTTTTTTAATCTCTCTATTCCCTATTGCCAACACATATACCCAGGTCTCCCCATCCTTAAAGAAAAACTCTTTGATGGATCTTGCCATCTCCTCAAGCTATCTTTCCATGCCTTTCCTCCCTTTCATAGCCAAATTCCTAGAGGTCATCAACATTGCTTTTCTTCCCATTAACTTCTCAGTTCCTTGCAATCTGTATTCTGATCTCATCACTCAGCCAAATACCAACGGGTGATAAATCTGATGGCTTTTTCTCAGCCCTCATCCTTCAAAAACAAACCTCTGAAGTATTTGACATTGTTGACCTGGATAGCCTCTCCTTCTCCTGGATAGTCTCTTCCTCTTGGGTTTTCGTGATGCTTCTTCCTCCTGGTTCTCTTCCTACCTGCCTGACCACTCCTTCTCATGCTCCTTTTCTGGATTATCATCCACGTCCCAGCCATTAATTTTGAGCATCCCCTAAACCTCTTTCCTGGGCCCTCTCCTATCATCTGTCTTGGTGATCTTATCAACTCACATGTGTTAAGTTATCATCTCTGTGCACATGACTCTATCTTGCCACCCCTAGTCACTCTCTTTGAGTTCTAGTTCCAATTCACCGACCTCCCACCAGATATCTCCAACTGGATGTTCTATTTTGTCATGTCCAAAAGATGGCTCATTGCCTTTCTATCCCCTCTACCCCAAACATTTGTCCTTTACATTTTCACATTTTTGTTGAGAACACCACCATTTTCCTAGTCATCCAGGTTCACAGTTTCAACATCATCCACTATCAAATGAGAGAATATCTGTAGTGTTTTGCAAAATTTAAAGTGCTAAGTGCTAGTCATTGTCATTATCCTCAACCCTTCCCTCTCTCTTGCCCTTGATCCACCACCAATCAGTTACCTAGTCTTGTTGATTCTCTGTGCTCAACAGATTGCCCATCATCCTCTTTTTTCTACCCACATGAATACCACCTTTGTTCAGGTCATTCAGACCTTTCTTACTTCTCTTCTCTGGATATTTCAACAACCTTCTCATTGGATTCCTGGCTACTAACTTCTCCCTTCTCCAATCTGTCCTCTACTTAGATGCTAAAATTGTCTTCCAAAAACACAGGTCTGAACATGTTCTTCCCCTTCTGAAGAATGTGTAGTGACTCTTTCTTGCCCATAGGATAAAATGTAAGGTTCTCTGTTGGGCATTAAAAGTCTTTTACAATCTGGATTTAGTTTACCTTTCTAGGCTTATTTCATCATGCTTCTTTTCAAATGCTAGATATTCCAACCAAACTGGCCTATTGTGCTATTTTTCTGAACTTGGTTTTTCAGTCTCCCACCTGTCCCTTCACATAGCTGTTCCCTATGCCTGGAAAGCACTGTATTCTCACCTTTATCTTTTAGAATTCCTGACTTCCTTCAAGGCTTATCTCATTGGTTACGTTCTATAGAAAGCTCTTCCAGAACCCCTTGATTGTCACTGCTTCTACTCTTCTCAGATTATCATGCATAAACTTATCTGTCTACATGCTGTACCACTCAAGAGAATTTATAAGGCCATTGAGGACAATGACAACGTTTGGTCTTTATGTTCCCAGGACCTAGGACAGCACCTTGCACCATAGTAGGTGCTTGTTAGATTGGATCAGAGCTAGCTGCTGCTGTGGAAATGATGAAAACATTGGGGAGAAGTGATCATTCTATCTTCGAATTTGTACTAGAATAGAAGTCAAGTCTCAGGCATAATCTAATGTGTACCTTAGATCTGGGAGGGGGACGTATTTCATTTACTTATTTATCTTAGCTAGAGAGAAAGATCAAAGAAAATATAAGACTGCTGATCAAGGTGGATGTGATGATAACAGACCATGGAGGGAAGGCCAAGCTACTCAGTTCTAATTTTGCTTGTTTTCTTTTCCAAGGACAGTGATCTTTGGACTGGAAAGGAATGAACAAAAATGATTAATAGGGAGTTGATATCCAAGATAAGTAGGGAGATAACTGAGATAGTACTTAGTTGTCCTTGACAGATGCAAGTCACATGGTTCAGATGAAGAACATCTCAGGATACTAAAAGAACCAGCAGATGTACTTGGTAAGCCACTTTTAGAGATCTTTGAAGGATGGAGAAGTGAGAGAGATGTACTTGCAGGATTGGAAAAAGGCAGATGTTATACAATTTTTTAAGGGAAGTGAATGGATCCTACAGCTCTAGGCCAGCAAGCCTAACTTTAATTTCTGGCCACATTCTAGAAGGTACCATTGAAGACTTGGCTATTGAGCATATGACAATAGAAGCAGTCTCGACAAAAAGCCAGAATGGCTTCATCAAGGACAAGTTATGCCCCACTAATCTCATTTTATTTTTTTTAACAATGTTATTAAACTGGTAGTTAAAAGGAATGCTCTTATCATGGTGCTCCTGTGGATGAGATGGTGAAAAAATAGGTTAGAAAGCAACAGTACTGGCTAGATTTGGAACTGGTTGAATTACAAGACTCACAGGATAAAGGCACTCTGGTTGAAAGGAACCTGAGAGATCATCTAGTCAGTCCAGCCTCCTCTTTCTGCAGGTGAGGAAACTCAAGCCCAGGGAAATTGCAACTTGACCCAGCCCACATAGGTAGTGGGATTGGAGGTGGGATTTGAACCTAGGCCCAGTGACTCCAGAGCAAGAAGCTCTTTCCATTGTACTCTGCTGACTTGAAGAGTAGCCATTAATCTTCGATGTCAACTTGGAAGTAGATGTCCACTGGATCTGTGCTTGGTCTTGTGCTCTTTAACATTTTTATCAATGACTTGGGAAATCAATTAGTCAACCATCATTTATTAAGCACTTACTATGTGTCAGGCACTGTCCTAGACTCTGGGGATACAAATTTAAGAATAAAATCCTCTCTGCTCTCAAGGAGCATACATTCTAATGTAAACAAGTACATATGTAAGTGCATAGAGAATAGAGAAAATAAATAAAAATTTAAAAATGAATAAAAGGCAGATGGTTGGAGAGAGATGGAAATACTACCAGCTGGGAGTGGGAATCAGGAGAGGTTTCATAGACAAGGTGGTACCTCAATATGTCTTCAATGAAGAGAGGAATTCTATGAGGCTTAGATAAGGAGGTAATATATTCTGTGTATGCAGGTGCAAAGTCACGATGATGGGAGATAGGATGTTCTGTGTGAGAGACAAGAAGGCAAGGTTAGCTGTATCTCAGAGTACAGAAGGGAAATGGATGTCCGCTATAGCTGGAAGCAGATCTGGGGGCCAGGTTATGTAGAGCTTTAAAAGCTAAACAGAGAAGTTTATGTTTTATCTTAGAAATAATAGAGAGCTGCTAAAGTTGATTAAGAGGAGTCACATAGTCAGATCAACACTTGAGGAAGATTACTTTGGCAGCAGTGTGTAGGATGGATTGGAGTGGGGACAGAGTTGAGGCACAGAGACCAATTGGGAGGCTCTTCCCATAATTTAAGCAAATGATGATGAGGGTCTGAACTAAAATGGTGGATGTATCTGTGCAGAGGAAAGGACTGAGGCTAGAGATGTAGTAAGAGTAGAAACAGCAAGATTTAGCCGTTGATCTGATATGTGGGGAGGAAGAGAGAGGAGTTAAATATGATGCCATGGTTATGAACTTGAGAGCCTGGAAGAAGGGTGGTACCTTTGACAGAACTAGGCAAGTTTGGAAGGGGGATGAGCTTTTGGAGAAATAAGTACTGTTTTGTTTTTGATGTGTTGAGTTTGAGATGTCTAAGGGACACCCAGTTTGAAAAGTCCAATAGGCAACTAGTCATGCAGGACTAAAACTCAGGGGAGATATTGGGTCAGGAGTGAGGAACCTGTGGCCTCAAGGCCACATGTGGCCCTCCAGGTCCTCAAGTGTGGCCCTTTGACTGAATCCAAACTTCACAGAACAAATTCCTTTAATGAAAGGGTTTGTTCTATAAAACTTGAACTCAATCAAAAGGCTGCACCCAAGGACCTAGAAGGACAAGTGGCCACAAGGCCACAGGTTCCCCACCCCTGGATTGGGCCCATATGTGTGTATGTATGTATATATTATGTATGTATATAGATGTATACACATATACATCTATGCATATATACATCTGTGAGTCATCTGAATAGAGTTGTTAATTAAACCCGTTAGAGCTCATGAGGTCAACAAGAGAGAGTGTAACAAGAGGAAAGAAAAGGGCCTAGGGCTGAGCCTTGGGGAGTACCTACAGTGAAAGGGGAGGATTTGGTTAATGAGCCTGCAATGCAGAATGAGAAGTGATCATATAAATAGGAGGAGAGCCAGGAAAAAGCAGTGTCATGAAATTAGAGAGGGTAGGAAACCGTGTCACCTACAGCAGAGAGGTCAAGTAGGACGGGAGATGAGAAAAGATCATCAGATTTGGTAAGTAAAAGAACATTAGTAACATTGGAGAGCTCAGTTTTAGTGAAGGTATGAGTGTGGAAGCCAGACTTCCAGGTATTGAGGACTGAAGTGAGTAGAGAAGAAATGAAGGCAATGAGTATAGATACTTTTTTCCCCCAGGAGTTTGGCTGAGGAAAGAGGGAGAGGTATAGATTAGGATGAGGGGATGGTAGAGATCAGTGATTAGATTTTTTGTTTGTTTTGTTTTTGAGGATGGAGGAGACATGGGCATTTTGAAGACCTAGGGAAAGAATCAATAGGTGGAGAAAAGTTGAAGGGGTAGGGGGAATGATTGAGGATGAAATCTGATGGATAAGGGAAGGGCAATGGAATCAAATGCACATGCATAAGAGTTGGTCTTAGCAAGGTGAAGGGCCTGGGAGAAAGGAGGAGAGGCTGAAAAGAAGAGGAGGAGGAAACTCACTTCAAATGGTCTCAATTTTCTCAATAAAATAAAAGACACAAAAGACACAGTCCTCATCTGGGGCAGAGGGGAGAGGCTGATGTGATAGGCTTAAGAACAAGTATGTTTGGAATAACTTCTGCAGTGTAATACAGGGAATAAGATAGGAAGGAGGGTCCGGCTGAACTGAAATAATACGAGTTTGTAGTGTACCCGTCAGCTAGCTTATATGATTTGCTCCACGTCTGTTCAGCAGCACATGGGTGGGAGTAGAGGAGGTGGATGATGGGTATAATCCAGAGCTGGGGTTTGGCAAACAATGAAAAAAAGCATAGATGATATGTCAAGCAAATTTGCAGACGATATGAAGCTGGGAGAGATAGCTAACACACTGAATGAATACGACAGGAATCAAAGAGGCCTCAATAGGTTAGAACACTGAGCTGAACCTAATAAAGTGAAATCTAGTAAGGATAAATGTTGAGTCTTATGTTTGGGTTCAAAAAATCAGCCTCACAACTAAAAGATGGGAGGAGCGTAGCTAGACAGCTGTCCCTCTAAAAATAATATGGACATTAGAGTGGGTTGCAAGCTCAATTTAAGCCAACAGTGTGAGGCGGCAACTATGAAAGCTAATGTAATCACAGTCTACAGTGAGAAGCCTAGTGTTCAGAACTAGGGAGGGGATAGTATCCCTGCATTCGGCCTTGGTGTGACCATATTGGGAGCATTACATTGATTTTCAGACACACCATTTTAGGAAGGACATCCATGAGCCAGAGAGTTCAGAGAAGGGCAACCACAATGGTAGAAGGCCTTGAGTTCATTCCATACACAGGTCATTGAGGGAGATGGGGGTTTTTTAGCCTGGGGAAGGGAAGACTCAGGTGGAACATGATAACTGTCTTCAAGCATTTGAAAAGTTGACATGAAGAAGAGGGATTAGGCTTGTTTCCTTTGGCTCCAGAGGATAGAATGAGGAGCAATGGGTAGCAGTGGCATAAAGGTAGGTAAGAAAGACAGCCTAACAATGAGAGCTATCCCAGAGTGCACTGGGCTACCTGAGGAGATCAGTGGGTTCTACCCTACCAGAGAGCTTCAGGTAGAGGAGGAATGGCTATGCTGTATAGAGAATTCCTCTACAGGAGGTACAGGGTTGAGCTGGAGAGCCTTTGAGGTCACTTTCAACCTAATTCTCAATTTGGTGATTTTATTTCAAAAGGTTCTGAGAAAAAGTGGAGAGGATTCCAAGGCCTAAATTTCTACAGGGGAAGTCGGCCCAGAAGGAATAACAAGACCTCAAAAATGAAATTCTGAAGACTCAAGGGGAAGAAAGGGGGATGCTATTTGATGGCATGTATGTATTGGTGGAGCACTGGACCTGTAGTTGGGAAGACCTGAGCTCAAATCTAGCCTCAGACACTTACCAGCTCTCTAATCCTATAAACTTCTGTCTGCTTCAGTTTTATCACCTGTAAAATGGGAATAATCATAACATCTACCTCCTAATGTTGGGAGGATAAAATGAAATAATATATGTAAAACACTTTGTAGACATTAAAGAACTATATAAATGCCATTTAGGATGATGATGATGTATACAAAACTATTAGCAATGTATATAGCATACCAATAAGAGCAGGTAAGAGGATGAATATAAAAAAGGAGCACGTCAGTCCTATAAAATCAGTGTCAGTACTACTAAAGTTCAGAATGAGCTGAAGCCAGTAGTGAATGGTAAGGGTACCGAAGAGGGTCTCTGTATTGATGTTAGGGACAAGAGGGAGACCAAAGAAAGGACAGAACTGCTCCATGGGATGGGTGGGATAATGGTAATGGATGATGAACAGAAGGTAGGACCACTCAACTTTTTTTTTCAACTTCCATTCTCTCTGCCAAGAAGAATGATCTCTCACCTGGAAAGATGAAAACAATAATGGCCATTAGGAAGTAGATACCAAAGATAAGTAAGGAGACAGTAAGAAAGAACCTACCTTTGATTAGTTCATATCATATAGCTCAGATGAACTATATTCCAGGGTACAGAAGAATAAATACATGTGTGTGCTATGCTAGTGTCAGTGATCTCTGAAAGACTGTGGAGAGAAAACATTGCTGGAGGGGCTGTGGGAAAACAGGCACATTTATTCACAGCAGGTAAAGCTGTGAATGTATCAACTATTCTGGAAAACAATTTTAAATCATCAAAAAATTTGCTAAATTGTTCATTGCTTCTGACCCAGAGATTTTGCTACTGGGGCTATATTCCAAAGAGCCTATTGACTGCAAGAGAAGATTCATATAAATAAAAATGTTCACAGCAGCATTCTTCACAATAATAAAAAGCTGGAAGCAAAATAGGTACCCACTGATTGGGGAACGACTCAACAAATTATATTACATGAAGGTAATGGAATACTGTTTCATTATAAGGAATGATGAATATGAAGAATTCAGAGAAACATGGGAATACTTGCATGAAGTAATGTGGAACAAGAAAGCAGAGCCAAAAGAGGAATATACACAGCAAATGCAACAATAGATATGAAGTCAACATGATGAAGCAACAAAATTTTGGTCAAATACAATAGTCATTGTTAGTACCGTACTGCCAAGATGAAAGGACACGTTGCTTATTTCTGTTAACAATCGATAATCTGCTTTGTTCTGTCTTTTGTAAAAAGGTTTGTTTTGTGTGTATGTTGGGGAAAATCTGTCATGCCAAAACCAAATGCATTCCCCCAAAATGTTTTTTAAAAATCACGAAGAATAAGAGAAGGGACTATCTTGTCCCAAACTATATGCTAGTGATTTTTGACCTTGATTTCTGGCAAAATTCTAGAATATATGAAAAAGAATATATGCATTATAGAATATATGCAAGCTTGTGAACATTTAGAAAAGGGAAACTATGTTCCCTAAGAGCCAGCAAGGCTTAATCAAGAATGGTTGATAATGGACACTTTTTTTTTGACTAGGTTGCTAGTCTTGGGATCGGAAGAAGTGGAGAGATATCATTTTTGTAGATTTCATCGGGCAACTGACAAGGTCTTTGGTACTATCCTTGGAGTTAGAATGGAAAGATAGGGGTTAGAGTTAGATGATATTATAGGTAGAAGGAATCGGAATTGGTTGCTGATTTTGATGTCAGCTTGGAGGGAAGCCTCCATATTGTGCTTCATGGGATCACTGGTGGGCCCTGAATTGTGTGACATTTTTATCAATGTCTTAGATAAAGGCATAGATAGTACACTGACAAGTCTGCATGTTACACAAAACTAGGAGGGATAGAGAATGTGTTAGATGAAAAAAGTCAGCCTCCAAAACAACGTCAACAGGTTAAAAGGATTGGCCAAATCTAATTTTAAAATTTGGTAGCGATGAACATCAAGCCCTTTGGTTGGATTTTTAAAAGTCTGTCTCATAAGTATGAGATGATAGCATATTGGCTACACAACACTTCATGGGAGGCAGATTGGTATGGCAGAAAGATGACTGGTTTAAATCCAAGCTCTGCCACGAAGTACCCGTGTGACCTTGGACAAGTCACTTCACCTCTTGGGCCTTCAGTTTCCTTATCTGCAAATTAAGAGTGTAGGACCATAGTATCTCTCAGGTCTCTTCTAGCTCTAAATTAGGTTCTATGAGACTACACCTGGAGTATTGTGATCAGTTCCAGGTGCTATATTTTAGGAAGGGCATTTATAAGTAAGAGGATTTCTGGATAAGGTCAATAAGGGTGATAAAGGGCCTTGAGATGGATCTTGCCATCTAAGAATCCACTGAAGGAACTGGGGATGATTAGCTTGAGAAAAGAAGACCTAGGGATCACATAAAAGCAATCTTCGGGTATTTGAAAAAAGGATTAGATTGGTTCAGTTTGACCCCTGGAGGTGAATTAGAAGCACTGGGTGGAAACTTCAGAGAGGCATCATTCTTCAGAAACTTCAGAAACTTTCTAATAATTAGAGCTATCACAAAGTAGAATGAGATGTCTTGTAATACAGGAGATTCTCCTTCCCCAGAGGTCTTCAAGTTGAGGCTAGATGACTATCTCAGGTATGTTGCAGCAGGGACTACTCTTCAGGTATAAGGTGGACCAGATGCCCACTGTCTAGCTCCAAGGCTCTTTTCCTAGTATAAAACGGGATATCAGACAGGGCAACTTTCTATCGAAGGGCTGACCCATGCCACTACCCAAAACCCCAGTCCTGCTAAGACCCGGGATCAAATCTTGCCCAGCAGAAAAGAAGACCCTGACCACAGATCCTGATCTCTAGTGGAAGCAGAAGCAAAGATTTCAACCTAGCCTCTAGAGAGAAGACATTCTAGGTATCTGTGTTTCCCTCCTCTCTCCCCTTCCCCACCTCCTCCCTACTACATTGGGGGCGCCCTGGAGAGTACGCAACAGATTGGAGCAGATCTCCAGCACAGGGCAGGGAGAGGAAGATCTGGAGAGGAAGAGCTGAAGATAGAGATTCTTCTGGTCCAATACTGCCCTCTTTCACATCCCAGGGGTATCACTGCTCCAGTCTCTCAGCCCACCCCAATTTAGGGTCAGACGATGTCGGAGCTGGGAGGGAGCTTGGAGTCCATCTACTCCAAATGTTCTTTGTTCTAAGGGCCCTTCTAGCTTGGACATTCCACGTGCTAAAGACCCTTTCAACCTTAAACTTTTTAATTTAAATAAGATTAAAATTTAAAAATATTTAAATTTTGGATTAGGAAAACTGAGAGGGGAAATGTCTCACCTATAAAACTTTGCCAGAGTGGCCTCAGGAACAAAGATAGGTCTGGAAGCCAGGTGTCCTGATTCTTAGGTCAAAATTCTGCCTCTCACCACACAGTCCCTTTTCTCTGGGCCATATAGGATCATGGGATTTACAGCTGGAAAGAGCTTTGAGATCCAGTTCCAAGTCCTTCATTTTATAGCTGGAGAAAAATTCAGGCACAGATAGGGGAAGGAACTTGTTTGTCTAAGATAGTTTCTCCTTCTGTAAAATGTACCAGATTCTTTCTAATGGATTTTCTGGCTAAGCAGTCTACAAGTTCATAAGTTCTGGGGTGTGTATGTGTGTGTGTGTGTGTGTGTATGTATGGTGTGTGTATGTGTGCGTGTATGTATGTGTGTATGCATGCGTGTATGTGTGTATGTGTGCATGTATATATGTATGTGCATGCGTGTATGTGTGTGTGTGTGTTTCTATGTGTGTGTGTGCACGCACATGCACACTCACAGAGGAGGCAAGAGAAGGCTCACGTATTATCTGCGCCCACGTATTATCACTTGGGAACAGGTTCCTAGTTCTCTAACACAAGAGACAACTTCCCCAGGGGAAGTTGTTTTATTCTGTTAAATATTCAATAGCATCCCACCCAAACAAAACAAAGCAAAAGATACACTCCAGGGCCGTCTGCATCCAAGCTACTCTGCCCCTTCTTTTTCTTCCTGCTTCCCTACTCTCACCTTCTCTGTCAAGGCAGAATGTCTTATCTAGAGTGATTCCAAGCACCCTCAGGTTCCACCCCCTGCATCTCCCCCTTTACTTCTGATTGGATGGTTAGGGGCTGCCTCCCTTTCCCTCCCCACCCCCAGCTCCAGCTGTTAGCAATTCCCCTGAAAGGGGGTCATTAAGTGGCCCAGCTGTGGGCTCGCTGATAATCGGCAGACAAGCAATATTTTAATTTTCCGCTGGGTCCTGATTATTCGTCTGCGGTTTGCCCGCCCAGTCATCAGCCTTTCTTTAGATGGGGGTGGGGAGAAGGCAGATGAATTGAAGCAGGCAAGTGTCAGGATCGGGGAACACCTAGCTCCATTTACTCATCCCTATGACATCCATCCACCCCCAGATTCCCTCCCAGGCCCCCTCTTGCTGCTGCCCACTACTCAACCACTCCAGTCTTAGCCTAGCTTTGCTCCTTCCCAGTCGACTATTCCCACCCACTAGGCTTTCTGTGTAACCCAATGTGACAGTTCAATGTAGTTCAACAACCAAACAAAATGGGCCCATTAGAGAGATACAAACAAAGTACTTTGTGAAGTGCAAGCCAGGGAAGGGTCATGTCTGGCTCTGACATCCATGTACTAAGTCTCCTTCCAGCTCTGATGTTCTGCGCGTTCTAAGATCCTCTGAAGCGTTAACATTCTGTATTTTAATTTTCTTCCTAGCATTGACATTCTTTGTTCTAAGAGTCCCCCCTAGTTCTGACATTCTAGGTTCTAAGGGCCCTCCCAACTTTGATATTCTATGTTCTAAGAGGCCCTTCCACTTTTGACATTCATCTAAGAGCCCTCCTAGCTCTGACATTAGAATCATCCTACCTTTGACATTCTATCTAAGCTCTCTTCCAACTTTTCTGTTGACTGTGTTCTATGTTCTAAGGTCCCTTCTCGCACTGACATCTGATGTCTTAGGTTCTGAGGTCCCTTACAGCTCTAATTTCCTACAGCTAATATGGTAGAACTCAGAGCTACCAAAAGAGAGCTGCCTTGTAAGCTGACCAGAGAGTCCTCCCTGTTTCTCTCTGCCCTGATAGCTCAGCCCTTCAGGATTTAAAGGTCCCTCATTAGTCTGTGGCCTATAGTCAGAGGGTCTTAGAGAGAATCTAGAGACCTCTAGTCCTAGGGTTCTCAACCTTTTTCTGTGTCCTCAATTCTTTGGCGGTCAGTCTAGTGAAGCCTATGCACCCTTTCTCAGAAGAATGTTTTTAAATGCATTGAATAAACTATGCATGGTTACAATGGAAACCAATTATATCGAAATGCAGTTATCCAATTTTTTAATAAAATAGTTCAAGGACTCCCAGGTTAATAACTCTGGATGTAATCCAACCCTCCCACTTTTTTAGGTGAGAAACTCTAACCATAAAGGGGGAGTAATTTGCCCAAGGTCACACAATAGAACTGGGGCTAGAACCGAGGTCTTCAGACTCCAGCTACTCTTTGCCCTTTGCCAGTGCCCAGACATCTCAATGTATCCTCTGGCCAGGAAGGAAGCCTCCTCCTGGAGACAGGGGACTGCCTGGGTCTTGTCTCCCAGGAATTGGGCAGGGGCTCTAGGAAGTTGGGTCCTGACAATTAAGACCATGATCAGAGCACACAGTCTCTGTTATGGCTTCCTTCCTTCTGTTGTCTGTAACCCGGAAGGCAAAGGGCGGGAAGGGGTTCTGAGATCCTGTCAAGATCAGGGCTTGCCCAGCAGCTGCCCTAAGTCGGGGATAGTCAGACTCCCTGAGAGTGGTCAAGAAGCTTGACTAGGCTGATGGGTCTGGAGCTGAATTCTCGAGTAATTCAGACAGCACAAAAATCTTAATAAAAAGGAAAAAAAAAAGGACCTAAGAAGTCCTTGGGCTGAATAAAGAGACACAGTTTCCAGGAATGAGGAGGTGATTAGTCCCTCTGCAGTCTATCCTGGTCAAACCACTTCTGGAGATCTGTATTCAATTCTGGGCAACATTTTCTTTTTAATAGTATTTTATTTTTTCTGATTACATGTAAAGATAATTTTTAACATTCATTTTTTAAAATGGGCAGCACTTTAGAAAGAACATTGATAAACTGGGACTATGGCACATGAGGACAGGTTGAAGGGACTGGGAACGTTTAGCCAGAAGGGATGACTCTGGTGGGAGTGGGAGGTGTGGGGGATGGGAAGCAGATGGAGATACTAGATGCCTTCAAGTACCTGAAAGGCTGTGAAGTGATGAAGGGATTTAGACTCCTGCTTAGCCCGAAAGGGCAGAACTAACAACAATAGGTGGTAGTTACATGGATACAAATTCAGGTACCCTGTCGGGAAAATTTTGTAACAGTTAGAGATTCCCAGACGTTAAATGGACTGCCTCGAGAGGTGATAAGTTTCCTTCCATTAGAGGTCTTTGAGAAGAGGTGGTCTCAGTGGATAGGGCACCGGCCCTGGAGTCAGGAGAACTTGAGTTCAAATCAGGCTTCAGACACTAGTTGTGTGACCCTGGGCAAGTCACGTAACCCTGATTGCCTCAAAAAAAAAAGAAGAGGTCATCTAGTCAAACTCGTCTTTAAATTGAAATCCCTTCTATGATATCCCAAACCAGTGATCACCTAACCTCTACCTGAAGACTTGTAAAAACAGGCAAACTTACTACCTCCTAAAGAAGCACACTCCACTGTTGAACACTGGTTTTTCCTTCTATCAATCCCAGATCTTCCTCTGCCACCCACTATGCTGCCCTCTGGGACCAAGGAGAATATATCCAATCCCTCTTCCACATGACAGCGATTGTGGGCTGCCCCTCACCCCCAAGCTTCTCCTTAGAAGAGGCGAGCTGCCTGGGCTCTCAGACATAACATGCCCAGATGAGAGGAGAATCAGTGGCCCTGAATGCCCATCCTGAGAGACCACCCATTGTGACCCCTTGTCTGTTTGTGCTGCTAAGAGGGAGAGCTCTTAGACGGGTAAATGTTCAAGGGCTCAGTGAGAGCAGATGCCTCTACTCGAGAACATGCAACAGATCATCATTGCCTGCGCCTCAGGAGTCCCAAGACTCAGATCCTCACCGCACGATTCCCAAACTCTCCAAGAAGAAGAAGAAAAAATGGCTCTGGCCATGTCCCTGCCATTTGCTTGATTCTTTACCCTTTCTTTTCTCTGGGCCTTGATTTCCTTAGCTGCAAAATAAAGGAGCTGGCATAGTGCCCAGGACAAGGGAGCTGACAGTCCTGGATACTCCACTCTGGAGTATTGTGCTCAGTTATGGGCATCGACAAGAAAGAGGGGTGGCTAGGGTGGTAAGAGGACCAGAGACCTTGCTCTATAAGAATAAAATTAAACAGTTGGGAGATGAAGGTTAGCTTAGAGAAGACTTACAAGGGCCGTGGTCGTGCTATCTGGGTTTTAAAGGGATGTCAATGGAAGAGGGATCTACTTATTTATAGGGGGAAGCCTGATGGCACAATGTGGGTAGAGTGCCAGGTCTGAAGTCAGGAAGACTTGAGTTCAAATCCAACCTCAAATATCTACTAGCTGTGTGACCCTGGACAAGTCACTTGGGCTCTGTTTGCCTCGGTTTCTTCATCTGTAAAATGGAGGTAATAACGGCACTTACTCCACCCCAGGATTGTTGTGAGAATCAAATAGGATAATAATTACAAAACTCTTGGCACAATGCTGGGCACAAAGTACTACATAAATGTTAGTTATTATTATTATATACTATGAGGGGGTGGAAGGAACAATGGGCAGAAGTTGCAGGTTCAGGTTTGATGTTTGGGAAAAAAAAAATTTTTAACAACTACAACTATCCAGAAATGAAAAGAGACCTGCCTTGGGAGGTAGTGAGTTCCCTGTCTCTGAAAATTTTCAACTGGCAGCTAAACGATACACTGGAAAGCATCCATGAAGGACAATCTGGATGGTGAAGGATCTTGAATTCAGGCTATATGAGGACTGATGGGAGGAACTGGGAATGTTTAACCCAGAAAAGAGAAGATTTATAGAAAGATAACTACATGAAGAGTTGACATATGTTAGAGGGATTAGGTTTGGTCCACTTGGACCCAGAGGGCAAAACTAGGTATAAGTCAAGTCAATAAGCATCTATTAAGCACTTACTGTGTGCCAGGCAGATAGTGTTAAGCTTTGGGAATATGAATTTAGGAAAAAGAAAGACACTATCTGCGTATCTGCCCTCCAGGCTCTTACTTTCCAGTGTAAACTTTAAAGCACCACAGAAATATGAGTTATTATTATTACTGGGTGGAAGAATCATTATTAGTAGGTAGAAGAGTCATCATGAAATAGTGGGAAAGGCAGCAGATTAAGAGGACCCAGCTGCCGCATCTGGAAATGAGGGCATTGGACACCATGGCCTCTCAGGTCCTTTCAGACTCTAAATCTTCTAAGTTGCAAAGAGGCAAAGTTAAGCTTGATCCAGCAGCTAGAATTTCTCCTGATGCATTGTAGTCACTTAATAAATGCTTGCTGATTGACTGGTTGGCATCAGTTAAAACACACACACAACAATAACAAAAGCAATAAAAACCAACAACTCCTAATAGAGTTACTCAAAAGTGGAATGGAATGCCTTTATTTGTTTGGGTCTTTTGTTTTTTCGAGGCAATTAAGTGACTTGACCATCAGAAGGTGGATTTCAACTCAGGGTCCTTGTGATTCCAGGGCCAGTGCTCTATCTGCTGTACAAACTATCTGCCCTGGTGGATATCTTTAAACAGAGACTGGACCACCACTTGTTGACCGTGCTAAAGAAGGGACTCTTGCTCAGATAGAAGCTGAACCAGATGGCCCCTGAGGTTCCTTACAATGCTGAGATTCTGTGAGTTGGTGATTACTGGTCTCTAAGACCCACCCCCCTTCTCTGTTTCTCTCTCTCTCTCTCTCTCTCTCTCTCTCTCTCTCTCTCTCTGTTTCTCCCTCTGTCTCTGTCTCTGTGTGTGTGTGTGTGTGTGTGTGTGTGTGTGTGTGTGTGTGTGTGTGTGTTCTAAGGTCTTTGTCAGCCTTGTCAGACATTCAGGGGTCTATTATTCTAAGGTCCTGTCCAGCTATGACATGTTTTGTGATGTTCTGAGGTCCCTCCCAGCTTAGATAGTCTAATTATAATTCTAAGAAAGGTGAATGAGGGGAGCTGTAGTCAAACACTGTCCCATGTCCGTCCAGTCCCCCTTCCAACCTTCACACATTCTAGTCTAGTCTTTCCAGTCTCTTCAGAAAAGAAAATAATTTTTTGTGGGGGAAGGGGATCCTTTTCATGCTTATTCAGTTGAATTGATCTATCAGAAATACATTCCACACATACTGTGAGCATCCCCTCAGAACTACTGTGGGGAAAACAAGAAGAGACGTAGACTTTGCCCCTAAGGAGTCTATCTAGTCTAGTTGGAGGGATCACAACTGGCCCCCCTACACACACACACACACACACACCCTATAGTTATGTGCGCTAGGTCCAGTGCCTAGGACAGCTAGCCAGGATTATAGGTGCTCGGTGGAGGGAAGGATTCTTGGGCTGTGCGGGTCAAGAATGGATGCTTGGAAAGGGGGCTGGGGGAGCTGAGCCTTCAAGAACAGTGAGGCTGGCACCAGGCAGAGTGGAGAGAGAGCAGACGCTGAATGGGCAGAGGCCTGAAGACAGACTGTTTGGGGTCATGGATGAAGGAGACAGGCTTGGCTGGAATGCCCGGACAGACGGCTTCACCTCCTTCAGGCTCTCCCAGCCAGCCCCTCGCCTGCCTCCTTTATCTCAACATCCTCCTCTCCTAGGTTCCCTCCCTGCTTCCCTCCCCTCCTCTCCCGAAATTCCCCAGCCGCCTCTCCGGGGAAACATTCCGTGGTTTGGAGCAGACTGTGAGACTCCTGGACGCTCAGATGTGGTGAGTGTGGGAGGGAGGTTTGCAGCAAGGCCTATGCTGGGGAGGGCTATGTGACTCCGGCTGTCTCACCAACACAGAATTAGGCAGCGGGACAGAGGGGAGAAGGTGGGGGCACTCTGGGGACAGGTGAGGAATGAGCGCTTCCCCCACCCTCTGCTAGGCCTTTACCTCCTCTCACACACAGGCGGGCCCACTGTCCTTCCAAAGATCCTGCTTACCAGCCTCCCCTCCATGCCACCCCCACTTTGACCTGACACATACTCTCCTTTATAAATCAGTCTGGCACAGGACTGAGGGCGTTTGCTTGAAAGAAAAAAAAGGCTTTTTTTGACCCAACCCCCTACTGCCGACTAGCCAATGTCTAAACCTTCTAGAGTAGCTGAATGCGTAAAGGATTTGTTCAGTTTTTGAAAAAAAATGTCCAGATCTAGAAACTGTATAACCTCCCAGTTTCTGTACTATCTTTTGGCCTTTTCCAGGGACAGGAAAGGTCTAGGAGAACAAAAACAATATTCATAACGACTTGCTGTCCTTTGTTTTCACACTGCCTTCATTTTCCAGAGTCCCCTTCCCTACCCAGAGTGTCACTCCTTGTCACCAGCAATAAAAAAAGAAAGGGAGAAGAAAATAGGTTTAGTAAAACCAACCTATCAACTGAAGTTGACAGTATATGCACTGATCCACACCCCTAGGCTACCACCTCTGTGAAGATGGGACTGTAAGCACTGGAAATTCAAATACAAGGAGAAAAAAAGAAGAAGGGAAGGAGGTACATAGGTAGCACAGTGAATAGAACACCTAACTTGGAGTCAGAAAGACTCAGGTTCAAATCCAGCCTCAGATACTTACTAGCTGAGTGACCCTGGGCAAGTCACTTAACCTCTGCCTTGGTTTCCTCAACTGTAAATTGAGGATGATAATAGCACCCAGCTCAGCTCCCAGGGTTGTTGTGGAGATGAAGTGAGATAATATTTGTAAAGGGCTTAGCACAGTGCCTGGCACATACTAAGTACTTAATAAATGCCTGCTTTTTTCTTCTTTTTTATTTAAGCTAATATCCTCTTCTTTTTGGGGGTGGTGGTGTCCTATGTGGACATAAAGAGCAACTATTCAGGGATGCTCTTTATTTAAAAAAAACTCTTCGTAGACTTCGAAAACATTATCTGGCCAAACTCCTTCCTATAATCACAGAACAGAATGTTAGAGCTAAATGTGACTTTGGTACATGGGCATCTGGCGGATTAGGGATTCCTGCTCTGGAAAGGGTTAGATAAAATTACCTTTGAGGTCTCTTCTCTTCTCACCCTGATGTTCTATGAATGCAGAACGTCTGACTGGAACAAACGTTAAAAACTAGCCACTTCAACTCCATCCCCATCCCCACCCCACCCCATTTATGGATGAGGAAACAGAGTCTCTTAGGAAGGACTTAACTTGCCCAAGGTCACACAGCAAGTTAGGCAATGAGTCTAGACTTAGGGACTAGGACCGAGGAGTACAGACTCCCAGTCCTGTTCTTTTCCCATGACAGAGCTCTGATTTGTGTTGCAATTGTCCCCACTGCCGTGTCCTCACCACCCACTATATAAGCACTTTCTTTCTGGGATGCACACCGCATTGTCTTCTTCTGGTATCTGCTGTGGCAGCGGGGCCATGACCACTCTTTGGGAACCTCATGGCTTTAAAGTAAAAGCCTCCTGTCTTTTGACCTTGGGTCCTCACCCAAAAGACCCCTCCAAATGTCCCTGAGTAAAGGATTTGCCACAAAGTTAGTCTGAAAAAATTGTCTAACCATGCTATATCCTTGTCCCAGCGCAAGAAGATTGCCCAAATGTGTGACGGTCCCTACCCTGGCTGGGCAAAGAAGCATCCCCAGAATCTTGGTAGTTCTCTACAAGGCAGAAAAGACCCAGTATTATGACTGGAAGGACCATTAGATTTTAGAATACAGAATGTCAGAGTTAGAAGATAAAATGTGAGAACAGGAAGGAACCTTAGAACATAAAACGAGGAATGTCAGATTGGAAAGGACCTTAGAACATAAGACATAAAGCTATCACAGCCAGTAGGGACCTTAGAAACCATCTATCTAATCCATGCCCTTTGTTCTATAGATGAAAAAACCGAAATCCAGAGAGAGGCGGAATGTGTCCCAGATCAGGAAGTATGTTAGTGGCAGAAGGGAGTCTAGAACCCTGGTGTCTTGATTTTTTCCCTTCTCCATGCTTGCATAGCTAGTGTTGGGGAATGGAGGAGACCTTAAGGGCCTCTTTAAGACCTCTGGGATTCTATCAGGTTCTGTTGTAGCAAGAAGTTTGGGGTTTGGTAACATCCCCAAGTTCTATCCGATTTCCTATTAGAACAAAGCATCTGCTAGTTTAGGATAGGCAGCAAGTTATGGTGGTAAGGGTGAGAGACAAATGACCCCAGGAAAGTCCTGGCTCCTACACTAGTGAACTTGGTGTCCTTGGGTTCTTCATCCCTCTGGATCTCAGTTATTTTCCTCTGTAAAATGGGGATAATTAATAATAATAATACTACTTGTTAACAGCTCTTTCCCAGGATGGCTGGGAAGAAACAAATGAGAGTATGAAGGCAAAGTGCTTTAAAAATGTTAGCTGTTACTGTTGTCATGATGATGGCGACAATGACGGAGAAGTATCTGGGGTCACCCCGCTGGAGCTCGGGGTGGCTCTACTCTCCCAGACAGCCTCAGGAGCCCAAAAGCTGACCTTATCACACCGCATCGGCTTGTAGGGGGAACTTCCCTGGATCCACAATTTTGAGATCATGCTGCTTTCTCACAGATACAATCCGTGCAAAAAGCCCCAGCCTCTCGGGTAGACCCAGAATTGATTATGATCCTGTTGGGACACTCAGGTTGGGTGCAGGAAGGTGCAGACGTGGCCTGGTTCTCCAAGGGCTGGCAACCATCCCTTAAGGAGGAAGGCGCTGGCACCTACTGTCTTAGCCTCTTCAGAACAGCCTGTGACCAGCCCTTCTATCACTACCCAGCCCTAGAGCTTCAGAGACTCCGACATTTCCCTCTTCTTCTGTACCTTCTGTGATCTATACCCCACAGGCTTGTCTGGAATCCAGTCATTCAAACCGTAGGGGTGGGGGGGAATGGATAAATGACCTTCACATTTAAATCAGCCCGGGAAATTAAGCTGTGAATAACTTTCACAAAAAAAACTCAGGCAAGGTGGGGAGGCGTGGAAGGATTTCAGTCCTTGATGTTTGTTTGAATGACCCGGCTTAAGAGATTCATAGGAATTTAGAGCTAAAAGGGACATCAGAAACATGTTGGAGCCTTAGTTTTCTGGACAATCCTCAGGGTTCCTAAAATCTAAAAATTACAGAATCTTAGAATTGTAAAATTTAAGAGATGGAAGGGAGGGCTTTTAGAGAATCGTCATTCAGTATAACCATCTCATTTTACAGATGAGAAAACCGAGGCCCAGAGAGATTGGAGCAACATCTCAAACTACACCATGACAGTCTACAGAAGACCCCAGGTCTTCTACTCGCCAGTCCAGGCCCCCTTGAAATCCACTTCCCTTCTGCAAACCAACGCAAGATTTGACAAATAACCCCTTCTTGTACCCGCCCATGTGATCGCTTCCTCTGCCTGCCCTCAGGCCTGCCACGCCAGAACCAAAGTTCAGAGGTGAACAGGCCCATCAAGCCATGGGGTCTGTGGAGAGCAGACTAGCAGGCCAGACACTCTGTGCCCCCTCGATCCCCTGAGCTACGGCCATTCAGTGGGTGACACTAACTGTTCCCCGCCCCACCCCAGCCACCCAACTCTGAAATGACCCCCGCCACCCATCCCAGCCCACTCACCATCCACCACATCTTTGCCGTCATGTCGTAACATAGCTGCCATTTCACGGAGCTCTCAGCCGACTTGCTGGGCATAGGGACGCTGGAGACTTCCATCATGCCCAATGGCAAGTAGCACACGTGTGTGTGTGTGTGTGTGTGTGTGTGTGTGTGTGTGTGTGTGTGTGTGTAGCTTGGGGCAAGGGGGGGGGCGGTTAGGGTTGGGGAGAGGAGCAGGAAGAGGTAGGCCGGGCAAGGTTATTTGGACAGGCAACCGCTCCGACTGTTCGGCCTGAGTGCCCGGCTCCAAACCCGGGTGCTGGGCATGGTGTGGGTAAGGGAGCCCAGAGGCAGAGAGGCCAGATCCCTCCTTCAGCTCAGCAGCCAGAGGGAGTAAAGACAGCCACCCGGACTGGAGGACTCAGAGCAAGGAAGCACACCCCTTCATCTTGGTCTGAGAGAGAGAGAGAGAGAGAGAGAGAGAGAGAGAGAGAGAGAGGAAGAGAGAAGGCGGGGAAGGAGGGAGGGAGATGAAAACTGGGATGTGGATGTGTTAATCTAACACATGCCGGTCCAGTCTGGATTGAGTGGCCACCCACAGTCCCAAGGAGGCTGTCCTAACACACATTCTGTGTGTCTATGAATATGTGTGTGTGTGTGTGTTGGTTCTCTGTGCCCGTGGTGGTTGGAATAATCAGACCAATAAGCAGATTTATGAATGACAGGCGGGCCAGAGACATGAATGGGGACTTCAACGCTCTTGTCGTGGTTTTGTGGCCAGGAAGGTTTGTGGCTTAGAGTTTGTTTCAATAGATTCTGTTTCTTCATAGAAGACAAATCCTCATCCCCCTCCCCATTCTGTCCTACAGACCTGGAGTCAGGAGACGTGGGTTTAAGCCCTAGTTCTGCTAGTGACTATGAATTTGAATCATTTTTCCGCCTGTAAAATGGGGTTAATAATGTACTCCCTACATCGCAGAGTTGTTTTGAGTGAGATGGGAAAGCATTTTGTATTGTAAAGTACAAAGTATACATGAGATAATACATGCAAATGCTTTGCAAATCTTGCCACATAAATGCTAGTAATTATTATTATAATTACACTAATATGAGGAATGTGTACCTTAGTTTCCCCACCTGTAAAGTGAGGGGCTAGATGATTTTTAAGAGCTCTTCACTCTTTGACATGCAGTGTTGCATGATTTTATATGTACCTCATCTGAAACCATAGCATTTTTGATGAAACAGAGGTCCAGATGTGACACAGCCAGTAAAGGTCAGAATTCAAGGGTGGAATTCAAACCCAGGACTCTTCTTAATGCAGGTCCAACTTTCTACCACCTGTTGATACTTCTAATAATTAAATATTTCAGATGTACTAAACACACTCAAACCTGCGGAAAAGGAAGGCTAGAGTTTTGATTACAGTTTAGGGAAAAACTGGATCCAAATGTCATATTTTGGAAATCCATTCCTAATTCTCTTCCTCATCCATGTAGAATCCGTTGATTCATTGATTCACTGATTAATTTATTCATTCAACAAGCATGGTTGTGTGTATGTGTGTGTGTGTGTGTGTGCACGCATGTGTGTGTGTGTGTATGTAGAGAGAGACAGAGACAGAGAGACAGAGACAGACAGAGATAGATGGAGAGAGATAGATAGACAGAGAAAGAGAAAGAAAGACAGAGAGACAGACAGAGACAGACAGACAGACAGACAGACAGAGAGAGGTCTTGTCAATCTGCATACAAGAATATACAGATTATTGCGCCAGGCTCTAGGAAATACAAAGTTTAGGTAAGAAATGGCCCTTACCCTCATAGAATTTACAAGTCTAGTAGGAAATAATAAAGAATTATATAATAAAATGTCTGAGCTCAAAGGGAACTTGCAAATCATTGAATCTGATCCCCTCATTTTATAGATAAGAAACCTGAAGTATGGAGATGGGAAATGAGAGGCTAACTAGGTCACAAAGCTTGCTAGTAGAGTCAAGACTAGAACCCAAGTCTCGTAGATCCCAGCCCATGTAGAGGCATCTTCAACCAGGCCAAGATGGCGTCCCCAATAGCCCAGATGCACCCATTTGGAATATTTGCCCTCCTGGTAATTATAATTTAACTCGGTACCATGTGGTCATGGGGGACAATTACCCTCTGGCAATGTGGTTATAGTCTGCATTCTGGCTCTGGTCAACAGGACTGAGCCTTCAAAGGGGATACAGATGTGGTGTGCTTCAAAAGGCCAGGCTGAGCTGAGATGTAGCTCTCTCTCTCTCTCTTTCTCTTTCTCTCTCTCTCTCTCTCTCACACACACACACACACACACACACACACACACACACACACACACGATGGTAGGGCAGCAGGATAGATAGAATTAAGAGAGAATTGGTCTGATGGTCTGGGTTCTATTTTCTTTCTTAGAAACCAGTAAATGCTTCAAGATCGACCGCTGTTGGTCAGTGGCCCTATGGGGGGTGGGGGAAAGGGAGGAATGAGATCGAGGTCTGTTGGGGGAGAAGCAGTAGGTCTTTCCAATATATATTTCTGGATGAAGGGTAGGGAGGGAGCCTAGAGACTGGACTGAGGGAGGGGAGGGGCATGGGTTATCTTCAAGAGGGCATTCTTTTCCCCTGCCTCCAGATAGAACTACACCAAAATAGTACGGGCAAAGAAAGGTCTACAGGACACCAATCTAACGAATTACTCTAAGCTGGATGGCTCAGACCAAACCCTGCTCTTTGTTCCTGACAGCTAGTTAAAAGACAGTGTGGGGTGATAGAAATTAATAGATAGCTAGAGATTGTGTAGATCTGGGCTCAGACTGTGGGGTGGTGGTGTCAGTTTTTATTTTCTTAAGTTCCTTGGGAAAGGTTTGACTGCGTTTGACCCCAGAGGGCACCATGGGAGAAATAAATAGAAGCTACAGAGACACAGACTTAGCTCGGTCTAAAGTAACGCTTCCTTGAGATTAGAGCAATCTCCTAGTGGAGCAGGCTGCAACAGGAGGTCCCCTTTGCTGGAGGATTTCAAGCAAAGGCTGAATGGCCACTCCTTGGGGATGCTGTGGAGGGGTTTCTTTTAAAAGGACAAATTGGACTAGATAGCCGCCAAAGTTTTATGATTTTTGTGAGATTTCACAGCCTTCCTTGAGCCATGTGTGTGTGGGGGTGTGGGAGAGAGAGACAGACAGACAGAGGAAGAGAGAGGGAAGGAAGAGGAAGAGGAAGGGAGAGAGAGAGAGAAGGAGGAAGGGGGAGAGAGATAGAGAGGAGGGAGAGAGGAGGAGGGGGAAGAGAGAGGGGTCTTTGAGATAATATCGGTGTCACAGAATGTGATTGATGACTCTGCAGGAGAATGTACACCTGGCCAGCTGAATGTATAGGTGTGTGCAAGAAATCCCAGGATCTCCAAGTTCTTAGCTACAGAAAGTGGTGGAGGTAGCTTCTAGCCTCGTATTGGGGGAAGGAGTAGGGACGATTGGCTTGCTGGTGGTTCTAGGGCTAGAAGAGGGATCTAAGATGGCCCCTTTTCATGCTCTGTGCCCAGACAAAGAAATTGGTCATGGGGGTGGAGGGGTGTGTGCATGTGCTATTCACTGATTTTCAGTTATAAGTTGCTCAGAGCTTGTTCAGCATAATTTCCTGCCTGGCTACCTGGGCCATAGGAAGCCAGCCCTGGGAGAGGGAGACAACATCCCAGCGGAGGCCTGGAGAATGGCCATTGCCCTTTCTAACCCTCTCGCCTTGTCCTTACAGAGACTCAGAGAGCTGTAAACCCAGAAGGGGCTTATGTAAGTAGTCTACCTTCCCCCTCCCTGACTCCTCTTCCTCTTAGCTCCCCTCACTATATCTTCCATTTAGAAAGTGTCTGATGCTCTCATCCACCCATCCATTTTCTCCACACTCCCTGCCTCCAGCTAGGAAACCTGGGAGAGAGACATGCTGTTGCTCTGCCAGCCTCTCGATGAACATACCAATGTCCAAGCTAGAAGGGACCTTCAAAAGTAGAACACAGAATGGTGGGACTAGAAAGGGCCTTAGGAACCATCCAGCCCAGGAATTCTAAGCTTTTTTTTGTTCCCCATATCCCTTTGTCAGTCAGTCTTGTGAAGCCTACGGATCTCTTCTCAGAATCATATTTTTAAATGCGTAAAATAAAACACACAGGCAATTATACTGAAACCAATTATACTAAAATGCAGTTATCAAAATATATATTTTTTAAAGAATAAGCTCACAGAACTTAGGTTAAGAAACTCTGATCAAGTCTACCTTCCTCTTGTTACAGATAGAGAAACTGAGACTCAGCTAGATCCCCATGCCCATTTCCCCAGCCCCACCCTGTCCCCATTGGAATCCATTTCTGTTCTCTCTTTAGGCAGCAGAGGGCAGTGCTTGCCAAAAGAATGAGCTGCTGGGGGTGGACAGAGGGAAGGGGCTCGGGAATGGGAAGTTGGGACGTAGACTAGGGGTCATGATAGGATAATGTGCCTCCCCCAATCTGGCTCAGGGAATCTTCCCTATCCACCCCTGTCTCCGGTTCTCAAAGACACATACTCCCCAACATACACATACACATATGCCCACACAGGAAGCAGCAAAGGGGATTTGGAAAGATCTCCGAGGCAAAGCCAGGTAACTACTCCCATTCTGGGCCCATCTCTGAGCCTCAGTTTCCTCCTTTGTGAATTCAACTGAACAAACATTTCCTATCTACTACTCCATGCATGATCCTAATTCTTAGGTTTGGGGGGGCCACAAAAAAGAAGCTAAGGGTCTTAGACAAGGCAAACCCTCATCAGTTTTAAGATCTAGACTCAAAAACTGTGAGAGTTGGGCTTTAGACACCAGACAGCACAATCCATCCATCCATTCCCCGCTCTCCCCACCTCCCCCGCCCCGGCCCCAGCCCAACTGAGGTCCAGGAAAGGTAAGGGACTAGTCCAAAGAGAATACTCCTAGCAATATCTCCTGACTCTGACCTGACTCCTAGGCTCATTCAATACCTCTGTTATTTGAATCCTGATATTGTCCGGGAGTCCTAGGATACCGAACCTCATATTGGAGGAGGACAAGAGAGAGGAGTACAAGAGAATGTCCTTTGTTGGCCAACTTTGAGACATAGAGTAGGCATCGTTTGTTTTCGGTCACTACTCTCTTATCATCAAAGGATCTTCCCTTCTCTTCCCAGTTCTGAAAGGCTCCCAGCTATGGGAATTCCTGCTTCCTCTAGACACTATCAAAGCTTTTTCATTCTGGCCCCTCTACACTCAGCTTTCTATGCCAAGTAATTAATGAATCCCTCCCGGGGCAGGAAGGGCAAGGGATTAATGGGGTCTTGGGGCCTTCTGGACAGATCCTAGTGCTGAAGAATCCTGAGTCAGGGAAGTCTCATCACCAGGACAGGGATGGCCCAAAAAAGCAGTTTATGGGAAAGATGGAGGGAGAGGAGGAAGGGGAATGAATGCTCTCAGAGAGATGGAGAGAAGGAGAAAGGAGTGGGGGAATATCTTCAAGGGAAGACTAGATAACGACACAGTGGGGAATATTGCTGGAAGACCCCTTCCAGCTCTAAGATACTATGTTCTGGGAGGGAAAGGGTGAGAAAGAAAGGGAGAAAAAGGAGGGGAAAGCTCTGTGTCTGATGCCTGACCATACAAGCTCCCAGGGACCTTTAATGAAATTATTCTAAGCAACCCCCTTAGTAGCCAAGCTGAGAATTGTAAATTGTTAATTTCTTCCCTCTGTAGTATCCTGTAGTGATAAGAAAGCTGGAGCTGCTGGGGTAGATTCCTGGCTCTGACACTTCTTAGTTCTGTGACCATAGGTAAGCCTTTTCTGCCATAAGTGAGGATAACACCTGTATTACCTGCCTCACAGGGCTGCAGTAGGGAAAGCCCTTTCTAATATGCCTTGGGAAGGAAATAGAAAGAATTGGGATCTCTGTCTCTGTCTGTCTCTTTCTCCGTGTCTCTGTCTCTGTCTCTCTCCCCATTTCTTTAGCCATTCCAGGAACTTTCCCAGCCCAGAGCCTCTGTCTTCTCCTTTTGTCTCCTCACAGGGTCTATCTAGCTCAGGGCTAAGTACACAGGGAATGAGGGCTTACCACTTATTTCCTGGCCTGGGTGGAGTTAACCCAAATATAGGGAAGGAGAAGTGGAGAAGGGGAGGTGGGACAATTATAGAGATCAACTAAGGAGCACAGACTCTAGCCTTCAGCACAAGGTCCTGCACTAATGTTATAGAACACATTAATATTATCATTAATAAGAATGATAATAATCAACACCCTCAAATTCCATTGTCCATGCCATGGCAGGTATAGCGCAGGGCACTGGCAACAGGAAAATAGGGAAATTCTTGCCAAAGCTTTGCACAATGGGGATTCTGTGTGCCCCAAAATTATTATGGTAACTGAATATTTGGCAAGAACTCTGAAACACTGGTAAATTAGGCTCTGGCAATACACCGTTGATTGGGTTGGCACCCTGGTCAGTGTGATGTAACTGCTCCCAAGAGTCATAGAAAAAGATAGAGTGGCATAAGTTTGCATACTGGCCCTACTCAAAACATCTTGATATGGAGGATAGTGGAACAAGTGGCTTTCCTTCATGCTATGGCACCACAAGAAGGTAAGCTATATAAGAACAAATCGCCTCTGCCTGCTGGCTTCCCTGCTTCCTTCAAGACTCAACTCAAATTCTATCTTCTGCAGAAGACCTTCCTGCCACCGCTTCCTCTAAGTGCCTTTCTTCTGATATTACCTTACAGCGCTCTCTCTCTCTCTCTCTCTTTCTCTCTCTCTCTGTATATATATATACATATATATATATATATGTATCCAGTAATCATGTAGAAAATTGTTGGTATGTTGTCTCCCCCATTAGAATGTGAGCTTCTTGGTGGGGGGGCTGTTTCTGGTTTTTGCCCTTTTTGTGATTACTTAGCGGAGTACCCCTAGTATACAGAGCTTAATAAATTCTTGTCAACTGACTGACTAGAAATGATTCAGGGAAGATGATGATGACACTTGTAGTAAACAGAGCAAAAGACTCAGAGTCAGGAACATTTTCTTTCAAATTTCACCTCAGACCTGGGCAAGTCACTAAACCTCTCTATGCTTGAAGGGGTTGGCCTTAGTGGCCTCTGAAGTTCTTTTTATTTCTAAAGCTATGACTCTGTGAATATATGACCACTAAAGGGGCAAACCGTGAGTGAGCATGAAATGGATTGATACAGTGAATATTTACATTATGTGACAGTAATATATCCTGACAAAGTTAGAAGCAAATCTTTCCAGTTAGAAGAAAAGATTTCATACTACTCTTCATTTCTAAGCCCAGATTAGTACAAATAAGAGAGGAAATTGAGGAATGACTCAAATTGGAAGAACCTAAGGTCATTGGAAAATCTCTACTTAACTAAAACCACAGAAATTACACACAACAACGAAGTGTATGGCAAAAAGGACAATGATGTCTCAAATGACTTTGAAAAAGAGATGGACATACTTAGACTGGAATTTTGAAAAACTTTTTTCTGTTTGACAAACTATCCATCCAACTAACAGACCAAAATATAGCCAAATATAACAAAACCAAAGAAAGCTGGTGTTTGCTAGAAACATCATGAATGAACATAATCTGCTTCAAAACTGGCAAATAATGTAAAAACGTTCCATGACCTGCATGCAGAAGTATATGTGGAGATCATTGCCTTGGTAAGAACCATAGGAAGAAAAGGGAAAGATAGTATGGAATACCCCCTCAGGACCAGTGTTAAATATCACCATGGCAGAAGCAATTTGGGAGAGCTACAGAAAGTTATTGGAAGATTTTACTGCCTTGATGGGTAATGCTGGATCATGCCCCAGAAAACAATATTGCCCACCACACTGAACACTATATTGCCCAGTTAAAGGCAGCTAAAAAGAATCATTCCAGAATGGAATACACAAAAGTGTATGTGAAATTCTAGATTGCCTGAATCAGCAATTAAAGCAAAAGTCAGTCAATAAATATTTATTAAATTCCTACTACGTTCCAGGCACTGTGCTAAGCACTAGATGCTAATAGCTAATATTTGTATAGTGTTTTAAGGTTTACAAAACTATAATCTCATTTTATTCTCTTAACAACCCTGAGGGCTAGGTAGTAGTATTATTCCCATTTTACAAATGGTGAAACCAAGGCAAAAATGTGGTATGAAGAATCAGAGCGGTGCAAAGAGGAGAATAAACAATTTAACATCAAAACAAAAGAGTTTACTAACGTCTGAAAAATAAAGAAGTCAGGAGAGAGGATTCCCAAAGAAGGTGGATGTGGAAAATTTCTGGTCATCTCTATGACCAAAGAAGTTCAACATAATGAATACACAAATGGAATCAAATGAGAAACAAAGCTTGCACACAATTCATATATTGAATAATAGAATAATTACACGGAGAAGTGACCAAAACTCTATATAATGTTTTATAGTGGTCTGTGAATTATTAGTAAAATACTTTACCATCTTCCTCTCAGATGCAAGTCTGATCCCTTTTATTTTAACAGAAGGAATCACTCATTTACTACCAGAAGATGAGAACTCTGAGGCATCCCTTTAAATACAGGCCAATTAAGTAATTATATACTTTATACAAAGTATTCACAGTATGTGTCACTAAAAAAAAAAATTATAAATACAAGGAAACAAGAGGTTGGATGAGGAGGAGAAAGGATGTGCCAAAAAATAAGGTTGTAAAGAGCAACTTATGATGCTTCCTTTTGTATATTGTCTTCCCTCCTTAGATGGTAAGCTCCTTGTAGTCAGGGACTTTTTTTTTTCTAATTTGCATCTCTAGAGCTTAGCACAGTGCCTGACACATAGTGGATGCTTGATAAACATTTATTGAGAGACTATTATTCATCTGGCAATTATTGAATAAGCCACCTTGAAAGTACTGTAACATTTACATTGCTTTTATTGGTTATTGCAATGCTTCTGACTCAGTTCCACACTCATGGCTTATTCATGTTCAGTACTGAAATGTAAAATAAAGCCAAGTATAGTAAAAATGTGAGAGTATTTGATGTCTACATGGAAAACTGTTATCTATGTAAAACATTCCATCAACATAATTTGATATAAACATCACTTTTTTCAAGGAGACCATTTATTGTGATTCTGCCTAGCCTTAAGCTCATTATTATATCTCCTGAATAAAACTAAATAAAGTGATATACATGGATAATATCAAAGTATAAGATCCTACTGATAAGCACATTAAACAGCTCTTCAGGAAACATGGAGTACTTATTTACCAAGCATTTATTAAGCACTTACTTTGTGCCAAACACTGAGAATACAAAGAAAAACCAAAAAACACTCCTCCCCAAGGAGCTTAGATTCTAATGGACTTGCATCATAATTAGCTTACATTAGTTTCAGTGTACTTTCCCCCACAGCTCCCTCCCCCAAGGTCCTGGAGGGGTAGTCAGAATATTCCTTGCTATCCACTTTCATTTCCATTCTCTCCCTTTACCTCTTTCACTCAGCACTCCAAGGCATAATTGTGATGGCTACAGTATAATAACTCCCAGGTTATTCTTCCTCCTTCCTCAAGGATCCTCTTGGCTGGAGGATCTTCTCTTTCCCAATTCCTGTCCTTTTATTAGGGGAACTTTAATAGCCACATTACTGTTCCCCCACATTCCCTAACCTTCCAGTTCTTCAGCCTCCATAAATCTCATGAGCTATTCCTTCACTCCACCTTAGCCACACATATAGATGGGTTTCATATTAGACCTGGCCATTACCCACAAGTGTTCCACTTACCTGATTAGTATTTGACATTCCTTTATCTGAACACAGCCTTCCATCATTCTACTTCTCCTAAAGGAGGGGCCTTCTCACTCCTAAACCAGTTCTTCATCCTCATCAAGACCTCCAAACCCTCTACCTCTCAGTATTTTCTCAGTTAATCCTTGTTCTGTTTTCACTTTTCTTCCTCTCAAATCTCAACAATTCATTTCAAACTCAATATCATTCTCTGGTTTTGAATCTCTTGCTTTTTTTCTGTTTATCTCCTGCCAAATTTCAGCCACGGCTTACTCCCACCATTGGCTTCTGCACCTATTCATAAGTAATTGAAGACAGCTGGCAGAAATCTCAAAACTGTGTTGACTAGGTATATTACAAATTCATGTTATTCAACCTCAACTCATCCTTTACTGTAGAAAGGAAGTCCTTTTATTCTTCCCTGATTGATTTCCTATCTCACTTCCCAGAGAAGCTATTCTAAACCTTCTCTTTCTTCTTCAAGCCTCAAATACCTCCCTCTGGATCCCCTCTCCCAGCCCAGGATCTTACCTTTTACTTTACTGAGAAAACAGGTCATTTAATATGTGTTCCTTCTTCTCGCGTCCTCTTCATTTCAAAATCCTTTGACATGATTTCTCACTCTCTCCTTTTCCTCAGTCTCTAATAAACAGGTGGCCCTTCTCTATGCTAAGGCAACCCTTATAAATGTACTCCTGATCTCATCCTCTCCCATCTTCTCCAAAGGACTGCATCATTAATCACCCTTCCCTTCTTTCTTTAATAATCAACCTGTTCCAATCTATAGCCTCCCTCCCTTCATGGCCATCAAACACACCCATTTGCATCACCCTTAAAAAACATTGACTAGACTTGACCCATCATCCCAAGCTATCTCTGCTCTCTTTCTCAGACAACCCCCTAGAAAAAGTTATTTATACTTTTTCTGTCTCTATCTCCTCTCCTCTCAATCACCGCTCAACTCTTTGCAGTCTTGCTTCTGACCCTATCACTTAACAGAATCTGCTTTCCAAAATTGCCAATCACCTTTTAATGGCCAAATCTGATGATCTTTTCCTCAGTCCCCATCCTTCTTGACCTACCTACTGCATGTGACCTTGG